>NC_142514.1:159702500-160902500 GCF_057876585.1 Rhinolophus sinicus | reverse complement strand
TACTTGAAATACAAATGTTGAAAGCCCATGTTAATGGAGTGTCATCTGCTATTTTAGCATATCTTCCGCCCATAAAGCATTTCTAGTGCTCTGAATAGACCTATAATAATTTGCCTTTCAAAACGGTCATGTTGATTTCCTAGAAAGAGAGCTATCCAAAAGTCTAGATAAATCACTACTTACGAGGCACTTAACGTCATTAGTATCTTATTTTTAGAATTACCACAATTTAAGATACCCCCAAACTATAACATGTTTCACTGTCTCATTGATTGATTCATTAAGTTTTATTACAGAAGACTACCTTCTTGGTTGAGCAAGATTGTAATGTGGTTTATTGATTAGAACTTCCGTAATTCTCATTTTTAAGCAGATATTCTTTTCCTCATTCATGAAACTCCATTTGTCCCTGGAGATTTTTAAAATTATTGTTGACTCCAAATGAGAAAATCTCTACCAAACTAATACTAAATCTTTGGTTTCTTCTTGACTTTACTTTATATTCTTATCCAGATGTCTTAAGACTTCTTGGTATACGACTGGCTTACATAAAATAGAAGAAAATGAAACATATATCAGTTTAATTCATTCTACTGAAAAGTATTTTGTAGTTAGTATTTAGCTTAGTACAGAGATTTGACTTATAAAAATATTTTCATCAGAAGTGTGAGGACTTATTACCTTAACTGAATATTATGTTGGGTATTTGCCAAGTGTAATTCAGGACTCTTTGTTTTTTTTGTTTTTTTGTTTTTGGGGGGTTTTCTTGTTTGTTTGTGTTTTTTTGCATTTCATAAAAACACATCACTTGTATGTTGTGCTGGTTAAAAATCTTGAAAACAAAGTAATTTGCCTAAAACAAGATTTTATTGTTTTAAATTTTCAAAGTCATTTTATAAATGGCTTCTGTCTGGAATTCATTCACTTAGCCCGACTTGTATTGAATACCTGCTTTGTGCCAGGTGGTTTGTTTGCTAGGTGTGAAGGCTACATGGATCCTGCCTTGGTGGAGCTCACAGTGGGAAATACAATGTGATACATTCTAGAGTAGAAGGATGTGCAGCATATATATACTAAAGGGCTCAAATGGGGCCGTGAACGTTTCTGCCTAAGACAACTATGAAAGGCACAGGAGAGTGACATTTGTGCTGGATATTTAGAACAGGTGGAAGTTTTCCAGCTGGAGTAATTCCAAGGACTGCAGGACAAAAGCAGCAGAGTAGAAAAGCAGCAGCAGTTGAGGAGAGCTTCAAATAATCTAGTGTACCAGGTGTCGTCTATTAGAATGCCCAATAATAATCCACGGATAGGAATTTGAACTTTCTCATGTAGGACTGTGGAACAACTAAGGTTTGACATTCAGATTTCATTTTTCATAAAAATAACTACAAATTCTAAGGGATGGATTAAAGAAGATTAGACTAATAGGGAGACTGATAATTGATTACTTAAAATGTATAAGGTTACTATAGAAGAATGGGAGCATATAATGGGGGTGGGGGTGGGCAGGTGGATGATAGTACCATTAATCAGAATAGAGAATAGAGGAGTAAGAGTAGATTTGTGCTAAAATTCCTTTTAAAGATAAGACTAGAAATTAATTTTGGATCTATTGGGTTTAGAGTTCTGTTCAGGATATCCAGATGGAACTATCTAGACAGTCAATATAGTAATGGTATATTTCATAATGAAGAACTTTGATCCCTTTTCGTAAAAACCCAGTGCTTGCATATGGTGCCACTGGAGCTGGGAAGACACACACGATGCTAGGATCAGCTGGTGAGCCTGGAGTAATGTACCTAACTATGGTAGACCTTTACAAATCCATGGATGAGATTAAAGAAGAGAAAATATGTAGTACCGCCGTTTCTTATCTGGAGGTAAGTTGGCAATATCATTCTTTAGATTAATCAATACTATTGAGAAATCTTTCTTTAAGAAATTCCACTGTCCATTCTAATTCTATCATACAGGATTTTTCTTACGAATATATAATATCATTAAAACTTCTGGTCTTAAGCATCTATTATGCATCTTACTCTTTCTGTTTATTATTTTATTTCCCTTAACTTCTGACCTACAGAAAAGTAGCAAGATTAATACAGAGAACTTCCAGATGCCCTTCACCCAGATCCCTCATGTTAACATCTTACTACCTTTGCTTTTTCTCTCTGTATGTGTATGTATTTCTTTTTTCTAAACTGTTTGTTACAGTCTTCTAGAAACAAATTTTCTTAAATAACTGTTGAATAGTTATTAAAATCAGGAGATTAACAGTGATACAACACTATTATCTAATCTGTAGACCTTAATGAGAGTTTGCTAGGTATTCTAATAATGCCCTTTATTGAAAAAGGAAATGTAAGATCATTAATTGTATTCAGTTGTAGTATCTGTTTAGTCTCCTTAATCTGAATTCATTCCTTTTTCTTTCTTTATGTTGCTGTCATAAAAGCCTTAGTTTGGGTTCATCATGGTTAGATTCAGGTTGTGCACTGGCAGAAACACCACAGAAGTGATACTGTATTCTTACATCATATCAAGAGACCTCTGGTTAGTTAGTCCTATTAATGGCCGTGTGAACGTGGATCAATTTCATTATGTTAGTGTCTGTGAAGTTTCTTCACTGTCGAGATAGTACTTTACCTTTTATATTTAATAAGTACCTTGTAGGGAGAAAATGTAAATATCCTGTTACTTAAACTGTTCTCTATTAGTATTAGTATTCACTGATGATTCATGCTTGAATCAATTCCTATTATGATGGGAGAGGATAGTGAGTTTTAAATTCCATCATATCTTCTACATTTATTCTTTGGCTTTCTGCTGTAAGGAAGAGCTTTCCCTTTCCTTTATTGTATCTGTGTGGACGCATGGATTCCTAACATTATTCAATAGATTATAACCCCTTTCTGTAATTAATTTGATTTTTTTTTTTTTCCCCTAAATTGTATCTATCACCTACATTCTAATCCTGACACAGGTTATTATTTTTTTTTATTTTTTTTTATTTTTGTCTTTCTAATATTTTTTTATTTTTATTTTTTTATTTTTATTAAATTTATTGGGGTGACAATTGTTAGTAAAATTACATAGATTTCAGGTGTACAATTCTGTATTACATCATCTATAAATCCCATCATGTGTTCATCACCCAGAGTCAGTTCTCCTTCCATCACCATATATTCGATCCCCCTTACCCTCATCTCCCACCCCCCACACCCCGCCCCCCTTACCCTCTGGCAACCACTAAACTATTGTCTGTGTCTATGAGTTTCTGTTTCTCATTTGTTTGTCTTGTTCTTTTGTTGTTTTTGGTTTATATACCACATATCAGTGAAATCACATGGTTCTCTGCTTTTTCTGTCTGACTTGTTTCGCTCAGCTCAAATTGTGCCAGATTTGCCCAGTTGAGGCTCTTTCATGCTACCTCTTGAGTCCTTTTGACATACCTCATCATTCCTTGAGACCTCCTACCCTCTTAATAGCCAACATTCAACAAATCATAATTAAGTGGCAGGCATCCTAACTTTGTGTTCAGATAGTGTTTCAGAAACCAGTGCAGAAACAGAAATCCCTGATTTCCCTGCCTATTTGTGGTGTCAGAGAGAAAATTTCTAATAGCCACAGCTCTCTTATTGATATAGTTAGGTTCCTCCTGGGAGAGTTTCTTCACATTTCAAAAATTGATTAAGATTATGTATGTGGCTAGAACTGGGAAATTAAAGTAAAACTCATTTTCTATAGTTAAATATTGAAAAGAATTGTTTTGAATGTAATTAAGAACATAGCAATATTCATTATTTCTCCCTTAGATCTTTTGATAACTGGGAGAAATTTGAAGTTTGGTTATTTTTTTCTATTTTTAATTGTTTTCCCATTCTTTTATTCTGCTTTCATTTTGTTATTGGTAAGGCAGTATCTAATCGAATGGTGTTTTCACTAAGACTGCACCAGAATTGGCTATGGAGCTTTTTAAAAATAGGCATGCCTGGCCCTCACCCCCTGAACGTTTAAATTTAATAGGTCTAGATTGTGGCCCAGGCATCTATGCTTTTTCAAAGCTCCCAGGTGATGCTGATGCATAGACCAGCTTGGAAGTGATTGTTCTGATTGTATATTTTATTGATTGAAGTTGGTAAGGGGAAGCATTAGAAAAGTGACTGCTGCTTATCAGAAAAATAAGAATCAAAAAATTATCTCTTGATGTTTTACTGCTTTTAAGAGTTTATTCCATTTGTAAATCGTATCACTCATTGTAGAAAATTTTACCAGCGATGAGTTATCGCTATGGGCTATTTATTAGAACATGGAAATAACTTTTCTTAAAGACTTAATTTTGTATTTTTTTTTTTAAATCTTGTCAGTAATAATTGTAGCTGTTATTTGGATGACAAGTAGAAAACTTACTACCTTTAGTAAATTCATAAAATCAGGTCAATAATATTATTTCTATGCATTACTCACAGAAATTTAAAAAAAATAAAATTGCCAAACACATCAAATACAGATGTGTATTCAATGCCATGCAGTAGAATGAGGATATCTGGGCTCCAAATCCTGCTCTGCTATTACCTTCGTGACCATGGACAAATTACTTAACCTCTTAGGGCTTTAGTTCTCTCATCATTCAAACAGGGGAAGGGAGTCCCATTATGCAATTTATCATTAAGAATTACATGTTGAAATTAATGTATTGAAGAACAAATGAAATCAATACCATCCATCCTTGAGTATGGGTTTTCTTTAACTTTTGAGCTTTAAAATTGAAAAAGTTTGGACTACTTCGGCATCATGAAATAATAAATACCTTTTCCAGTAAGAACCAAGCCACCTCTATATAACTTATATTTCAGAGCCAGTAGAATTTTCCAAGACCATGTGCCCCTTATATTTCCAGGAAATATGAAAAGTCAATTCCAACCATCTTATTTCTGTTTCACTGTAATCATCAAGTTAGAAATTATGATGTGAGGGTGTGATGTCTCCACCTTTAAGTTTCAATTTCAGACCTAAGTAATTCAGCTCTTCTGTTTTCTTAGGTGGTGGAAAATTAATGGCAACGTGAAATATAAGGGGTGAGATAAACAAAATGAGATGCCATTTGTCTTTAATATAAAATTCTAATATAAACTAAACTCAGCAATGTGTGCCTGTGTATATTACCACTGTTGTTTCAATATCAATGCTAAAGCAGTTCTTTTTTGTTTTAAGGTGTACAATGAACAGATACGTGACCTCTTAGTAAATTCAGGGCCACTTGCCGTCCGGGAAGATGCCCAAAAAGGGGTGGTGGTTCAGGGGTTGACTTTACATCAGGTATGTTTATAAACTTTTTCCTTTGTTCAAATAGCAAGTGTGGTTATTTAGCCATTTACTTATTTTCCATTGTGCTTGAGACAGAAGAAAAATAGTGAAATGCAGAGTTAAAATAATCAGGGTATATCTTCAGTCTTATTTTGTTTTCCTTGGCATAACTAAAGGAGCTTTTCTTTTAAAAATGTACTCGAACATTTAATATCGTGTGTTATTTTACTTAATTCCTTGATATTTTATCTCCACAGAGAGACAGGACTTCATCTTTTATTCTTCATATAACACCAAAGTACTAAGCAAATGATAAATAGTCAATATTTAATGGGATTTAAGTTATAGAAAGCATTTTGTTTACTTTTTCTTTTACCTTTAAAAGTCTTCTTGTTTATTGAAAGTTTATTTTAAAATTTAAAGACATGGCCAATTTGTGTATTTTTCTTAAACTTTTCTAGCCCAAATCCTCAGAGGAAATTTTACAATTATTGGATAATGGAAACAAAAACAGGACACAGCATCCCACTGATATGAATGCTACATCTTCTCGTTCTCATGCTGTTTTCCAGGTAACAGGCCACTCGACTATCGTTCTTAAAATTGAATTTAAAATGAATGAAGGCAAATTCATGGATGGTGACTTTCACACATACAAAAAGAATTTCTTTGCGGACTTTTCTGCTTCTAAGCTATTATTTAATTTGCAGCTTTGAGTAGATTCTATCAAGAATATTTAGAATTGAGATGATATAAATCAGAAATGTAAATTTTTTTCCTTTGTGAAGATGAAGGATAGAAAAGTGGAAGCAATAGAGGGATTTTTCCTGTGTGTGTGTGTGTGTTTTAAGTTGGTAAAAATATTTAATATTTCTATTTCACAAAAATATTTAATATTTCCAAAACATCTTGTATTCAGAGCAAATGTTCTTTTTATAGATCTAGATTTACAGAACCAATAAGCTGGGGAGATACTGATTCAGTTTCTAAAAGATTTCATCGTAGTGGCCATGTAAAGTAGTTGTGTTCCTTAAAGAAGAGTGATTCAGTGGATAGAGTACTTTTTAGGAATACAGTACTGAAAAGAGCTACAGGGTTGGTTAGCTATTATTTCTTATAGTCCCTACTCATGTTAAAATCCAAATGATTATGTAGCTGTATCCTGGATTATGCTGTGTAGAACTCATTTTATACAAAGAAATTGTGTTTGAAAGAATTCATATCTGAGTCAATCAAGTCATTCAGAAAGTCTCCAGCCCACAAAATTTTATTAATCTTTTCTGTTGTTACCACTAACTCCTCCTTGATTAATAGTAGTCTTGGGAGAAATGTTTACCTGTGACATTGAGACTTTTCCAAAATGTCTTAGACCCTGCTTTATAAGAAAATATAGCAAAAGGATTTTATAGTAGAATAATAGATAAACTTCCCCCTATCTTTCAAGTTTACCATCAAATTTATTTCAGTCAAACTACAAAGTAGCTTCAAATAGTGCTTTAATGGTTCATTGAACATTATTCTTTATTATACTATTTTTTCAATGTTTAATTATTAAATTATAATGAGACACAACAATTTTGAGAACTGGAATAATGTTTGTTTGGGAACAGTCCCTGCAGACATGCAAAGCATTCTGACCACTCACTGCCTTTGGTTTTCTCTTAGGAGCATTCTTTCTTGAGGACCCTTGTCCCACCCCTACCACTCTTAAATTCTATGTCCTGGTTCAAGGGTTACCAGAATACAGATGGTAGTTGTTTTGACCTTCTGTCAGGCCAGGAGTTATTTTCAGATTTTTCTCCACTTTGGTAATTACTTCTGGTACTCTTGGATGTCTGCCAGTCCTGTTATACCTTGTTTGGTGTGTTTTCAAAATGAAAATAATTCTGATTTCATGCTCTTTTAAAAATAAACTGTACATTTCCCTTTTAATTTTGTTAAATCTTATCCTCATTTTCCCTATTCTGTAATTTTAAAAGATTTATTTGCGACAACAAGACAAAACAGCAAGTATCAATCAAAATGTCCGAATTGCCAAGATGTCACTCATTGACCTGGCCGGGTCTGAAAGAGCCAGTACTACGAGTGCTAAAGGAGCCCGTTTTATAGAAGGCACCAATATTAATCGATCACTTTTAGCTCTTGGGAATGTCATCAATGCCTTAGCAGATACAAAGGTAGGTACTATATGTTTTTTATTTAAATATTTTGAAGTATTGATGTATGTATAATTTCTAGAAAGATACTATTTAATATAATTTTGTTTTAAGGGTCTATTGTAAATCAAATTTCAAGAATATTTCAGTAATTTTTATATACATAGCAAAGACGACAAAGTCTGGTATATCAAGTAAAGCTATAGTTCAGTATTTTTTTAATTTATTGGGGTGACAATTGTTAGTAAAATTACATAGATTTCAGGTGTACAATTATGTATTAAATCATCTATAAATTCTGTGTTCACCACCCAGAGTCAGTTGTCCTTCCATCACTGTATATTTGATCCCCCTTACCCTCATCTCCCGCCTCCCACCCTCCTTACCCTCTGGTGACCACTAAACTATTGTCTGTGTCTATGAGGTTTTTGTTTCTCATTTGTTTGTCTTGTTCTTTTGTTGTTTTCGGTTTATATACCACATATCAGTGAACTCATATGGTTCTCTGCTTTTTCTGTCTGACTTATTTCGCTCAGCATTATACTCTCAAGATCCATCCATGTTGTCACAAATGTTCCTATATCATCTTTTCTTACCACCGAATAGTATTCCATTGTGTATATATACCACAACTTCTTTATCCATTCATCTATCGAAGGACATTTTGGTTGTTTCCATGTCTTGGCCACTGTAAACAAAGCTGCAATGGCAGTGTGGCGGTTCCTCAAAAAATTACGAATAGAATTACCATATGACCCAGCAATCCCTCTCCTGGGTATCTACCAAAAAAATCTGGTTCAGTGTTTTTTTAATTTCTAGTTTTAAAACCAGAATTTGCTGAAGGAAAAGTATTGAATATCAGATTTATAATTAATATTTTATGGTATTTTCTCATCATTTATTTTGAACTTGATTTTTTAAATTACCATTTGATGATCACTGCACAGCAAGCATGATAATTGAATTGGCATAGAGACACAAGACACATTTTAGGAAAACTAAATCTGTCCTGGTTAGTATTTCATGTGCTATAAAATCGAGTTAAATATTAAAGAGTGTTGATTTTTCTGCGAGAAAGAGAGGAACTTAAGATATAAAATGTAATTAAATCACTGAGAAACATCTAATGTTTACTAGATGCTTTTGGAGCATTTAAACTATTTTACATCTATTGTCTGCCAGAAGTGCTTACTAGGGCACGGCATGTTTTACAACTTCTGTATTTGTAAAAACGGAAAGAAATGACTTTTTTTAAGTTAAAATATGATCATTTAACTTAAGTTCAAAGCAGGTGCAAAAGCTTAGGAAAATTACTGTTAAACTCCTCAAAATGTTGCATTTTGATTTAGTGTAAAGTATATTAAAGTCATTTGTGGAATCTTTAAAATAGGCAAGGTACTGAAATCACATGAAGATTGCAAAAGCAAGGTGACATAGTCTAAGTTAAAGTTTCAAACATGTAAGCAGACAGTATGCTATAGAGTTGGTTTTCTAAAATGAAACTGTTTATAATTTTACCAAATCTTTATCCAATCATCTATCAAAGGACACTTGAAGAACCTCCATACTGTTTTCCATAGTGGCTGTACCAATTTACATTCCCACCAGCAGTGTATGAGTTTTTCTCCACAGCCTCTCCAACACTTGTGATTACGTGTCTTGTTGATGATAGCCATTCTAACAGGTGTGAGGTGGTATCTCTGTGTGGTTTTGATTTGCATTTCCCTATGGAATATTACTCAGCCATAAGAAAAAATGAAATACTGTCATTTGCGACACTATGGATGGATGTTGAGATTATCATGCTAAACAAAATAAGTCGGACAGGAAAAGTCGAGAACCATATGGTTTCACTCATCTGTGGGATATAAAACTGAAAGCAACAAACGAATAAGACAAACAAGCAAAAACTCATGAACACAGACAGCAGTTTAGTGGTTACCAGAGGGTAACGGGGGAGGAGGAGGGTTAAAGGGAGTCAAATATATGGTAATGGAAGGAAATTTGACTTTGGATGGTGAACACAATGCGGTATATAGAGGATGTATTACAGAATTCTACACTTGAAATCTATATAATTTTACTAACCAATGTCACCCCAATAAATTTAATATTAAAAAAAGAACAAAAATCATTTCAAGTACCACCAGCAGTACACATTCCACACTGTTTGGGAAAGACTACTCTAATGGAAAGCCCAGTACTACTGGGAATTGGGGAATCTAGGGACCATTTCCAACCCTGAGGCAAGTCATTGCACAATTAATTTGGGAGCTTCATTTTCCTCTTCTGTAAATGAAAGATTTACATTGGGTAACATAAGGTCGCTTTTATTTTAACATTATAATCTTCTGTTTTTACATAGAAGTTGTACTTCTTGGAAAATTTGTTTGATAGTTTAAAATCAGAACTATATTTTGTAAGTAAAAGGAAACCTTAGAATTTCAACTTTCAGATGAAGTATCTCTAAAATTTTAATTATCATTTATTTTATATCAATGTTCGATGGTTATTTAATAAGAGAAGCAACTCTATGCCATGCAGAATTCTTATTATTCCTCTGGTGTATTTGTATAGGTCATACATGTCGTATTATTTTTTCTTTTTTAGAAATGAAGTTTGTTTTTTTTAAATAGACATTTTGTTTTTGAATACTTTTAGATACAGAAAAGTTAATAAGAGAATACAGAAAAATTTTGTTAAATATGCCCCACACTCAGTTTCCCCTGTTGTTAAGATTTTACAGTAATGTGGTACACTTATCACAACTAATGAACCAATATTGATATTTTATTATTAACTAAAGTTCATATTTATTCAGATGGAGATGTAATCTTTAAATAAGACATTTTTTTAAAATATATTCATTGAATAGTCCCATAAGATTCATTATCATCATTTAGATTACCAATTGTATCATAAGTCTGGGCAAAGTTGGGCAATGCTTAAATTCTTAAAGTGAAGTGGTAGCAGGTTTGCATTGCATTTAAATGTGGAAAATGACACAAGAATTCTTTTTTTGTTCTTTCAGAGAAAGAATCAGCATATTCCTTACAGAAATAGTAAGCTCACTCGCTTGTTAAAGGATTCTCTTGGAGGCAACTGTCAAACTATAATGATAGCTGCTGTTAGTCCTTCCTCTATGAGCTACGATGACACATATAACACTCTCAAGTATGCTAACCGTGCAAAGGAGATTAAATCTTCAGTAAGTGTGTTGACTCTGCCTTTGTTGTAAGAGTACTGAGTGCATATTATTTTTGTAGTTCTAACGAAATACTGATTTACAGTTGTATTTCTACTAATGAGTTAGAAGACAGGGTTAGACATATTGTTAAGGTTGGGGTTAATTGAACATTAACTTCAATAATTAAACCATTAAGCATCTTAATTACATATGTAATAGATACTATTATTTAGTCTTTTGGGAGCTAGCATGTTTTAGTGCCTTTCTAATCTTCTTTCACATCATGGCACATATTTTGATGGCACCCTGGAATAATTGGTGAAAGCTCTAACACATTTGTGGCAGCCTAGGATGACAGTGCTTTAGCCTAGCACCAACACCTTCTACCTGACAACCTTGGACATGTTAGGTAATTCCTCCAAGCTCAGTTACTTCATCTGTAAAAGAGATGTAATATCTGCTTCAGTTTATAAGGCAAATAGCCTTTTAAAAATAATTTATTTCCACATACATGATATTGATGTAACCAATCTCTTCTTAGCACCAACAATATAGTAATGATTAGTCACATCAATAATTTGAGGTAGTTTAAAAATATGTAAGTCAAAGATAATATATGTCTAAAAATCACAGGATCTCAGGGTTTGAAGAGACCTAGAACTCAATTGGTGTGATGATTTCTCCTACTTACCTCTCTGCTACTCCCATTTTATGAACATGAGTGGGTTATTGCCTTCCTTAGAGAAATGTTCATATACTATTTATATAAATAATTGATAAAGGTTGTACTATATGAGTATTCAAAAGTTTTTCGCACATATTTTTCATGTAATCCTTAAACCAACTCGTTGGGGAAGGCATTTTTAGGTCTACAGTTGAGGAATCCCATGCTCAGAGTTTTAAGAACTAAATTTTAAATCATTTAAGTGAGCGATGGGCAGAGCTTTGAAGTAAATATTTAGACTTACATGCTTAATGCTGTCTCCACTGTTCCATAGCTGCCAAGTTTCCCTTACTGTTATAAAAAGGATTAATGTAATAAGAATTCATTAAAAACTGGTTGAACTTACAAATGTACGGAACTTACAGTTATCTCTGAATTTCTTAGAAGTCAGAGAAAAA
Organism: Rhinolophus sinicus; assembly: GCF_057876585.1. Taxonomy (NCBI): domain Eukaryota; kingdom Metazoa; phylum Chordata; class Mammalia; order Chiroptera; family Rhinolophidae; genus Rhinolophus; species Rhinolophus sinicus. Next base: position 160,890,728 of record NC_142514.1, on the reverse strand, counting down.
GGAAGTGGGCGATTTGTACTATATTGCGAATGAATGAATGCGTTGCAAGTTCTTGAAAGTAACTTTTCTCAGTAAGGCAATTTCTTTATCATTGCATTTACATAATGAATGTCCTCGGCATATCCTCTTGTCATAGATTTTAAACATGAGCATAATTGATCAAGATTGTCATGTGATCATACTTGCCACAAATTCTGAATTCATGGAACTGAATTAATGAGGATATAATGCCATTTGCTCATATGTATCACTGTGTGGTTGTGATTATTATCTTTCTCTCTACACAATCATAATTTCTATCTTTTAACAGTTGAAGAGCAATGTTCTTCACCTCGACAATCATATAACTCAGTATGTCAAGATCTGTAATGAGCAGAAGGAAGAGGTATGTCTCTCTACATTGTTATGCTAATCTCCCCCAGTTCCTCCTTTATGGGATTCTGCAATCTTAATTGCCTAAAAATTTGACATGTTTCTCTATTACAGTTGAAATCTGGCTTATTCAGTCATTTTTCACAGCTAAAATTTTGCTGTGGCCATGTGTAATGGAAACAAATAATTTGTTTTGTATTTTAACTAGTGTTTCTCTCTATTAGATTTTGATGTTAAAGGAAAAACTAAAAGCCTATGAAGAACAGAAAGCCTTTGCTGATGAAAATAACAAAGCAAAGTTAATGATTTCAGACCCTCAGAAAAAAGAAATTGAAAGGTAAAATTGACAATAAGATCTCATTTTGAGGATTTTGTTGTTTTGAAATTTTGTCAAATATTTTATCATTGTTGTGTAAGTATGTCTTTATATGTATTCTCAACTGAATTCAAGAAGTCACTGATTGTTCTTTCTATTGTACACTTTAGAGATTAGATCATTTTAGTTGTGATTATATAGTGAGGAGAACCAGGACTTATAAGATAGAGAAGGTAAAGCCAATTATGTCACTTATGAAATTAGCTTTTAGCGGTTTTCTTATTTTTCTTCTCAGGTGTCTTAGTGCATTCAGGCCACTATAACAAAATACCATAGACTGCGTGGCTTATAAATAAATATATATATATATATATTTGTCACTGTTCTGGGGGCTGGAAGTCCAAGATCAAGGTGCCAGCATGCTTGGGTGCCAGCCTTCTTCCAGGTTGTAGACCTCTTAAATCCTCACATGGCCAAAGGAGAGGAAGACCTCTCTGGAGCCTCTTTTATAAGGGCACTAGTTCCATCCATGGGCTCTCTGCCCTCCTGACCTGATATCCTCCAAAGGGCCCCACCTCCTAATATCATCACCTTGGGTATTAGGTTTTAACGTGGATTTGGGAGGAGGAGAGGGACACACAAACATTCAGGTGATTACATGTGGCATTATTGTTATTTGTATAGTTCATGTAGATTTTATCTACCCTTTCTTGACTCTATGTAACTTGTAATAATCCACTTAATGAGTTTAAGGGGCTAATTATTTGAAAGAACATCTCTGAGTGATATAAATTGATAAAGAATTTTGCAGCAAGCTTCTTAGCAGGTAAATTTAAAAGAAAAGAAAGCTGTTAATAGTACAGTCCTCACAACTACTTTTCCCCTAAGCAATTAAGACAGTTTTCCAAATTGTCCCAATGGGATACTAGTTTAAAGGCTATGAATCTTCAGTGGTTCTAAGACAGTAAGGAATTCCTGGATCAAATAATTTTGGAAATTAATCTTTAAGGAATCTGAAAGATTTCCAAAGTACATCAGCATATTAAAGGCTCTAAGAGGCCTTGTAGAAAGGGACTCTGTTAGACTTTGATTAAAGTTCAGTAAAGTTATACTTATTTGACATGCCCAAAGCCAATTTCCTGTTATCATTGAAAGAACATCTCTGAGTGATATGAGAAACAACCACAACTCAAACCAATGGTTTTTCACACTCTTTTGGAACTCTAGAGTTTGTAGAAGGTATCTTGGTGTACGTAAGTAAGACTAGTAACAGCAGCCTTCAACCTAGTGTCAGGTACAACACCTTTTTGGAACTGGATTTGTATGCTGAATTTCCGTAAAATATCCTTGGTTTGAAAAAAATATTTTTTCTGCCTCCGTTCACCCTAAATGCCAAGATAACTACTTCTAATATTAACAACACTTTATTATTGTGATGGCTTTATAGCTTTGGGTGATTTTTGGCACATATTAATTTCATCTGATCGCTACAACAACCCTTTGCAATTTAAAGTGGGGTACTGTTTTCTCATTTACAGATATGGACAAGAAATTTAAATCATCTCTTTCAAACCTTAATCCTTTTGCTCACATACTATGCTATTTCACAAATATAAGTAACTAAACAGTTATTTCTTTCTATCAATGACAATGAATCAGTTTTTTATATAGCATAAAGTTGACCCATATATTGTTATTGTACAAGAGCTCAGTTTATACTGGAGATTTCCTGAACTGTTAAAATTATTTCCTATTAATTCCCCTAACCCACTGTCAAACTAAAATAGTTATGTTTTATTCACCTTATGATGCTTTTTGTTATATCCCACCAATTTTACAGTATCTTTTAAAAAATAACAAGTAAAAGTGATGCCTCATTATTCATTTAGTTTTATCAAAGAAAGCTTTTAACTGTGATGTATTATTAGTAGTCAGATTACTATTTTATTTGTTAATCAAATGTGGAACTGGTCTTCATGCAACCAGATACCTGTTTTTGGATGCAAGTTTCTTGAAAATTAAAGGAGTCACCAACTGCTCAGATTTGGAGTCAGTTGCCTGCATGGAATTGCTTAGCAGTACTTAACCAGATCTGGTTACCGATTAACCTTGCAAGTTAAACCTTGCAAGTTAGTAGACTTCTGGAGTTGATGGCTGCAAATTGTTGAATTTTTTTATGGTAAAATGATTCAGAAGGGAGATGGCCTGAGCTATGAAATAAGCATGTATTTGAGTATTTTTCACATTTCATCCTGACTTAACCAGCAATAAAAACTTTGAGTTTTAAATCAAGCAATATGTCAAGTAATTAACTTGTATTTATAAAGAAGGTAATAATGAAATTATATACCCCTTGTCATTTTCCTCAAAAGTAACTGTCTCCTGAAAGAAATAAATGAAATACGTTTTATATCAATCATACTGTTGCATATAACATTTTCATTGTCATGAATTTGCAAAATGTCTTTTAAAAAAACTTAACATGTTTATGATGTTTAAATAAAGGAAAGAATATACAATACTTGCTGTCTATAAAAGCTATTTGGAAAAATAATATTCAGAAAGAAATCATAAAAAGAAAGTGCAATTACCGTTTATACAGAGTAATTATAAACCTTCACTTGTGACTATACCAAGAAAATTGTGTGGAATTTAATATTCATTACAGATCACCTAAAATTATCGGCAAAGATTTTTGTTTTCTAGTTACTTTTTTAAATGACTAAAAAATAGGTATTATGTATCAATCTCTTAACACTCTTTCTGTTCTAAAATGATGAGGTTTTTTAAGGAGCTCTCTAAAAACCTTTGATACTAAGTCCCTTCTTTCCATCCTAATCACTAAATGTCACTAATTGAAATAAGTCTGCACCACAGAATTATAAAATTGACAAATATTTAACTATGTCCTTGGGTACAATATTACACAAAAATTAAGAAATTATCTTTGGATATAACCTAAAGATAACTTATCAATTCATTTACTGGCATTAGCATTGTAATATAATACAATGAAATTGCAATGTCCGTATATATTTCCCATGAAATATTTATGAGTTTGACAAAACTGCAGTCAAGTCGATGTGTTGTGGTTTATATTCATTCCCAATAGAGTTTCATTAAGAACTACTGACGTAAATTGGCAGTGTTTTTACCACAGATCCTTACAAATATATCTAAAATTCTAGCCAAGAACATTTATTTTTAAGTGCATATACTTTGTTACAGTTTTATTTTAAAGGCTTCACAGTTAATTTTTCTTTGAGAGTTTTGCCTGTATGTGACTGTTTATATTGTTTATACTGTTACTGTAGCTCAGAACTGATTGACTGAAAGGTGTAAATATGTTTTTATAAAATTAGAATATTGCTATAAGTAATGTTCTGTTGACCCAGAGGATGCAGGATTGAGGGATTATTTTTAGGGCTTTCATAGGAGTTATTCAACTTGAGGTCTTTATGCCTTTGGAGAAGATGTGTGTCAAAACTCCCAACTTTGATTCTCTAAATCTATACTGTCCTTCGGAGGAAACACACTGGAGTGGTTTTTCTAGGTTTACCACATTGTAAACTTGAATGTTTTGGGTCCTGGCAGTGTCATCTGACACTTAGCCAGGCTGTCGGGGGGTACCTAACCTTATGGTGTGTTTTCACTGTAACAAATTCTGAAGCGAAAAACTGGCTATCTCACTTTCCCTAGGGGGCAATGGAGGCACCATATGATTATGCCACCCACTGCTTATTTCTTCACAGTGAGCCAACACCAAAACAACACAGAATACTGTGTTGTTTCTGAGGCCTTGTGAATTGGGACAGTACAGGTCCAGATTAGCATCCTTTTCCTGCAAACAAACACTTTATTTTTGCTAAGCTAAACACAGCATACGACTACTACCAAAGGCCTTATAATACCTACATCTTGGAGGAGAAAGAGAGAAAACCAGTGTAGTAAAAATGGTTAATAACCTTTTCCAAACATTTTTATAATTTAGTAGGAAACAATCACTTTAACCAATTTGCTCTTTATCATTGAGTCTGATTCTGTGAGTGTTATATCTTTTGTTCATGCATTTCTTGAAGTACACTCTGGATCATCTATCATAAAATTAGTGAGTTTCTATAAAGTGTTTTATTTTTTGTAGATTCCAAGAAATTCTGAACTGCTTGTTCCAGAATCGAGAGGAAATTAGGCAAGAATATCTGAAGTTGGAAATGTTACTTAAAGAAAATGAACTTAAATCATTCTATCAACAGCAGTGCCATAAGCAAATAGAAATGATGTGTTCTGAAGACAAAGTAGAAAAGGTATTTAACAACTTTATGATTACATTTTAGAAAATGTGAAAACATGGGGACTTTGAATTCTAGAAATTTAACAAGCAGTGTTACCCATCCTCGAACCACCTGGAAGTGCTGCAAGAACTGTAACAAACATTGTTTTAAATGCATAGCTAAGTGTACAAGAAAGAAAATTAAATTCCTAATTGTCAGAAACAAAAAGGAAACTAAAATAAACAAAATATCAGTTGCAACTTGCTTATCTGAGAGTTGATGAAAACACTTAAGATGAATTAAGTTAACACACTTAGGGAGATTTGAGTCCCTAAGCTGCGGCTGCAGAAGCAGTCCACCCAGGTGCAGGTAATAGTTTACAACATAGACCAATAGCAGATTTTTTTCCCAGGGAAGAATATTATCACTGACATTGTTAGCATTTCCATTACATGGTACTAAAAAAAAGCAGACCAACTTTTAGTTGATTTGTTTAATGCAATAGCACAGTGCCTTCCCCTCTCTACACACGCAGACCACTTTTCCTATCCTGCCTTTGATATACACCACTAATTAGGTAAGGGACCCAAAGGGAGACGGGGAGTTAGAAATGACAGTCCCCACATAAAGCTGAGAACCTCAGAGGCCTGCACCCTTCATGTTGGGAGTACCCCAGGAAGAAAACATCTCACCAATTAACATAGAAAGACAAGGAACCAAATCTGGGATAACCGAACACCCGTCTCATTGGAAGACTCTCATTATGGATACACTTTTCACAGGATTTGAGGTTAATATTTTTACAATCCATGTGTTTTGTGTAGCAAGTTTCTAAGGTGAGAAGTTCACGTAGAAAATGGTATCAGACCACTGATAATCTGTGGGGAACTGGGCAGAAGTAGTGCAAAATGAGCCTAGTGAAACAGACCCTCAACTCAAACCACCGATGAGAAATCACTGTCCAAAGTTCCAAACACATGGTGAAACGGTTCACCATAAGGCAGTCAATAGTCTTAGCAAATGACAGAGCACCCAAAACTTCAGATATTAGAGCAATCTGATAAAAACTATAAAAACGAATAGTCATCAGAGAAGTAATTAATGATAAAAGAACATCCATATATGAGAAGAGAACAAATGAGACATCCAGAAACTAAAGATTTATTTCCTGAAATTAAGGAAGTCACCTTGTAGATACAATACGAGGCAATGTTTTAAGCACTTTATATACATTAACTCATTTAATTCTTAGAAAATTCTATGAGCTATGTAATATTATCCTCATAATCAAGATGAGGAAATGAAGGTACATAAAAGTCCTTTTGCCCAAGGTCACAGAGCTCATAGGTGTTAGAGCTATGATTTGAATTCAAGAAAGCTGATTCCAGAGCCTGGGCTCTTGTCCCTATGCTTTTTGAATGTTAGGTATAGCTGAAGAGAATTAAGAAACTGGGAGATCTGAGGAAATCACAAGATAAAAAGATAGTGTATGTTAACAAAATGTTGTTGCATGAAGGTTAGACTGAAAATTTACGTATTCCTCTAATAGATATTCTGGAGATATGTTAGTGTAAAAAGGCAAAGGATAATATGAAAAGTTTAAGGCTTAGAATTTTTTAGGATAATAAGATATAAATGCAAGAAGCATGAGTTCTAAGTATGATAGATACACACACGTGCGCATGTGCACACACACCCCTGGATGTGTGCACAATGCCAGACTACCAAAAATCATTTAAAAAAAATTTTTTTTTTTCAAAATACTGGATAATTATTTCCCCCAGTTTTGGTGTTCATTGATGATAAGGTTGACTGTATTTTTAGGAATTTAATTACACAAGCATTATGTGAGATACATTCATATATTAGAAAAGCTTTCTCTTATAAATAACTTCACAGTCCTCTTAAACCACCACCCCACATGTGTTTCTCCTTTTCCACCTTCCCAGAAGTAACCATTACGTATAAAAATTTTACATGTTTTTAATGTCTGAAAGCTGTCAAATTTTAAATAGTGCCTTAAAAAACTAACATTTGACTTTTTTCTCAGCCTATGGAATGGGAAAGATGTGATATGCTAAGAAATTAATCATGAAGTATATATTAATGTATCACTGATACCAGTTTTATCAGTAAGTGTTAAATTATCTGAATTATCAAAATGAGTAATTTATTTAAGTATACACTTATTAAGCCTTATCTTACTGAAAATGCCCCTTTTGTAAACTACTTTATCAAGGTATGACAGACATACAAAAAACTGTAAGTATTTAATGTATATAACTTGATGGGTTTGGAGATAAAGATACATGAGTGAAACCATCACCACAATCCATGCCATAAGCCTATACATCACCTTCTAAAGTTTCCTCCCATCATCTTTATAATTAGTAGTAGTATTTTAATAACAACACTTAACATGAGGACTACCCTGTTAGCAATTTTTAAGTATACTATAGACTATCATTCAGCTTTAAAAAAAACAGGGAACAAAATCCTGCCATTTGTGACAACATTGATGAACCTGGAGGACATGCTAAGTGAAATAATCCAGATGCAGAAGGACATATTCTACATGATACCATTTATATGAAAAATCTCAAACTCCGAAGTAGCAGTAGCACGTAGGATGGTTGTTGCCAGAGGCTGTGGGGAAAGTGAAACAAAGCAATATTAGTCACAGGGTACAAAGTTTCAGTAATGCAAAACTAGTAAGCTCAAGAGGGCTACTGTACAGCCCAATGCCTGTAGTTGGTAATACAATGTATTGAATACAGAAAATGTCTTCTCAATTTTGTTTTTCAAGGTGCGTTTAAAATGTTGCTCACATCCTTCAAAGGCAAAAGAAAACTAAATTTATATCTTTGAGATTTGTTGCTATACTATATGTGTATTTTAACTTTCTTGAACTGCAAAAATCTTGCCAGTAGTTTTGATAACCTCATGACTTCCAAATAACAGAATATTTTATAGGATTAATATATCAATTTGCTGTTGTGAACCCTTCACATGTTTGCTAAATGGTATTCTGAAATAGTGCTATGTGATGTATTCTAAGAATTATACATTTTTATCTCAATTATTTGCACTTACAGATTAATTTTCAGAGGGGATAATAAGTCTTTTCGATTTTGTGTAGGTATCCATTAAATTAATGTCACTTATCTGAAGGTGCAATTATCTGATTTATTTCTTGAAAAAAAGGCAGGAAATTCAGTAAGCTGATACTGACTTAGTATCTCAAATGGGAAGCTGATACTGACTTAGTATCTCAACCTTTAATAACAGTTTTTATTGAACACTTGTTTATGTGCAAAGAATTGTGCTAGACACAATAGAGGTAAAGGAAAGTATGAGATGTTGTATACCCTTAAATTATTTATAAGCTAGTTGAAGCAATAAAATAATGTACAAATGATAAGGCACTAAATGATTGTCATATATTATAATTAGTAGTGCAATAATAAAAACAGTTAATATTATTGAGCACTATGTGCCAGACCCTTTTCAAAGTCCTTTGCATGGGTTGATTCATATAGTAGTATTTATTGCAAGCTTGTGAGGTAGACCCTATATTATCATTTGTGAGCAACAGAGGCACTGAGAACTCAAGTGAGTTGTCTGGGCTTATATACCTGATTAATGTGGTTGAACCAATATTAAACCCTGGCTGTGTAGTCTGCACTCTTCATCATTCTGCTATAAGTACTATAAATGTTATAGCTATTCCAAGGATAAAACAGTGGCTTCCAATTGTGGTGGTGCAGAAAGTCTTTTTGGTGGAGAGATGAGATTTATGCTGGGCCTTGCATGAGAACATCAATGGAAGAAAAACAAATAGAAATAGTTTGTTCTAGATAGGATGCCAATTTGAGCAGAGAACAGCATATTTGTGGGACAGTGTGTATGGAACTACATGATGACTCAAAACATCCTGTCAATTCCCGATCCCTTATCCAAAGCAGGTATCATCGATTGATTGTCATACTCTTTCTAAATCTCAAGTTGCCAGAGCTAACCACTATGAATGGATTGGAATGGCACATAATTTAAGACATATTTGCCAAATTTGGAATTATTGACAGTCAATTGGAAAGAAAGGATAGTGGGTCAGATTGTGGAAACTTAGGTTGCCAGGAATTTTACAACCTATGTTTATAGTTCAAAGAGTAGCACATTCTCAGAGCTTAGAAGCAGACTGCCATTTTTTAAACATTTGAATATTATTTAGTACAATGAATAAACTTGGTCTATTTAATCCCAAACTAATTTAAATATGGTTATTTTACTCTAGTTTATTTACCCCACTGCATTTTGAATCTGGAGAGGTGAGAGCTTAGAAAAATTAAGACATAGAGGAGGAGAATGGGTTTGACTCACTCTTTATTTTTTTCTGTTTTCATCTTTATTTTTCTACTTAGTAGTCTTTTTTCAACCCACTTGTCTTTTATGATTTCTTACTTTTGTTCATTTCAGTTCACATTTGCCAATTTTTACAGCTGTTCTTATGAGACCTGGTCAGCAATGGAGATAAAATCTCTAGTTTATTGGTTGTAGTTAAACAGTTGTAAAACTGAAAGACACCTAGAGTCTGAGTATTTTTTTGTTTGTTTTGTTTTTTACACACAGAAGTGTCAAAATATAGTCTTAGTAAACTGCTTGCTAAGGTAAGGACTTTTATATCTCTCTTGGACCCTCTCCAAAAGAGGATTATTATCCGAAGCACTAAAAGTACATGGGTTAAGCTATAAATGGTTCTAGAGTATGGACTTTGAGATTAGTGTTAAAATGAAGCTCCTGGGTAATGTTATGGCCATATAAAGATAGTTTGCAAATTATTTTTAGTGAAATAATGAATTTACCATGTTAGTGGTCCTTTTGCCCAAAGCAATAGTAGCACCTAAATTTTCGAATTATATGTGAATGCTCAAGACCTTCTGTGATATTCTGAGGATTTTCTTAATAAAATATGGAAAGCTCTTTGAAACTTTAACGGGAAAATTTTTACTTTAATGTCAGGGTTTAGCATGTATATTTTAGAATTTATTCCTAAATACTTACTTACACTTTATTTCAGAACAGTGATTGAATTAGGAGTGCCCTGATGGAAAATGTCCCCAGAAAGAACCATCATAGAGGATACATTTCATAAATGTTCGAAGTAAAACATCAAAAACATACTTTTTAGGGTTTTTCAGTTAGGATCGTTTTGGTATTAAATATTGACTGCCATTACACTCACAGATCATTTTCTGCTCTGGTTTCTAAGTATCTACCACATTTAAAAATGTTAAAGCAAAATAATCACAATTTGATTTAACTGCCTTCCTTCAGGCAAGTACAATAGTTTTATGTTCATTTTTCACATGAGGTTACTGAAGACTAGGGTTTCCAGGCGGGAATTCTCACCCATTCTCAGGAATTTTTTTCACTTTCCCATCCTGAGAAAAGTTGGTCGGGAAATCGGGGAAATCAGCTCCTTGAACCCAGGTGGTTGGTAGTATCGGCTGTCACTTTGTGAAAACAATTCATCGTGGAGAACAGAAAACAGTTTATATCCCAGGATTCAGGAACGGGAAAGCAGAAAAACTTCCTGAGAATGGGTGGGAATTCCCGCCTGGAAACCCCACTGAAGACCCACTGAGGTTGACGTACCTAAGTTTTCACACCTGATGAATAGCAGAAGAAAGTCAAGAAGCCACATATCACTGCCTTGTGTTATAGCAGTGGCTCTAAACTTTCAGGTTTGAAGACCCCTTTCTGCTTTAAAGAAATTATTTATGACCTCAAAGAGGTTTTGTTAATGTGGATTCCACCTACCAATACTCCCATATTAGACATTTACCCTGAGATTTACAAAAATAGGTTTATGTATTAATTAATTTTAAAATAATTGATTAGCCCATTGTAAGATAACATAAGTAACGCTTTAATGAAAAATAACTGATTTTCTAAAACAAACAAAAAGATGTAGTTAGAAGAGGGACATTGCTTCACATTTGTGCAAATCTCTTTAATGCCTGGCTTTTCCCCCAAATTTTACTACATAGTTTATAAAAAATAATAAGGAAGAAGTTATCCCCTAAAGAGAGTAGGGACTTTGACTAAGTTCCAGTGTAGTTCCTGTTCGTTTTTTCATTCATGTAGTTCCCTACTTCCAAAATCAGCTGCAAAAACTTGTTCTAATCCATGGGGATCTATTATCTCAGGTCCAGCCATCATATTGAGTTCAGTGTCTTCTTGGCAAACAGCCCAGGCAGGTCAAGCTGCTCTGGCCCACAGTTCCCATGATAGTGTGCAAGACCCTTGGGGTAAAAAACCAAAAGGCCAGTTTTTATCTCATTTCATGCCTAGGTAAAACACCAAAAATATTCACAATATCCATTGTGCATCAGGCAAGATCAGCTATTTATGACCACTCTGATATAAGCTCTATTTTCTATCATTTGCACCATCCAATCTAAAAGCCTTACAGACGAAACCAGAGTGGTGCAGTATTTTATTTCTTTACATCTTTCATACTGGAGTAAAGATAAGAGCAGGACTGTTTTGATTTTGAGTAAGGAAATCATGGGACTTAATCAGACCATATATGAACTCTTCAAATGCAACATTTAAAGGAATGTATTTTAGCGGTATTTCTTAAAGCCATAAACTCTCAACATGTAGTTTTATAAAAATGATTCACAACTCAATCTTTATTTACCTGCAAGCAGTAGTATTGTGAGATTTCAAAGGGGAAATAGCTTTAAGTGCAAACGTACAACCTCACTTAATAGACTACAATAGCACACTTATAAGAAAATATACTTTACTAATATCACATGCATCAAATCTTCTAAAAATTGTGTTGACTGTTAAATGTATTGTTTTTCAGGCTACTTGCAAACGAGATCATAGACTTGCAATGTTGAAAACTCGTCACTGCTACCTGCAGAAGAAAAGGGAGGAGGAATTGAAGCAATTTGATGAGAATACGAATTGGCTCCATCGTGTCGAAACCGAAATGGGACTCTTAGGTCAAAATGGTCATATTCCAAAGGTACAGATGTGTTCATACAAGCATCCCTCGGAGATATTGTGGGTTCGGTTCCAGACCACTGCAAGAAAGCAGATATCACAATAAAGCGAGTCATGAATTTTTCCCAGTGCATGTAAAAGTTATGTTGACACTATAGTCTCTTAAGTGTGTAATAGCATTATATCTTGAAAAACAATGTTTACACCTTAATTTAATAATATTGCTAAAACATGCTAACCATCCTCTGAGCCCTCAGCAAGTCATAATCATTTTGTGGTGAAGAGCCTTGCCTCAGTGTTGATGAAAACGCAGTATCTGCAAAGCACGATAAAACAAAGTATGCCTGTATATTCAGACTTATTTTATAAGAACTGAGCTCTTCCATCATATTGTCATTCTTGGTTCTTGAGTGAATATCTTTCATAAGAAAACTATTGCTCCATCTCTCCAAGATTTAATGCACTAATTTTAGTATTTTTACTTGAATATGCTGTCTGCCTTGCTAATTACCTATTAGATTTGCCTTTTCTGTCCTTTCAGAAGAGTAAAGTTACTTTTAAATGTTACTCTGAAGCAATTGCATCCTTTTATGAGTTAGCTCTTGAGTTAGAATAAAGTAATTCTATTTATTTCAAACTACTTGAGGAATCATTATGGAGGTAATTTTTGTTTGTTTTAATACTTGATATTTTGTGCAAAAATAGTTTTAAATGTGGTCACCATTACTTGTATTATGGCTAAAGAAGGCTGACTTGTATGCAGGTGTATGTAAGTATTAAACTGAAGATACTCTACCTAGAATGGCAAAAGATTGTAATTGTAAAGAGTGGTGACAGATAATGATAGTTGATGGCAGAATCTGATGAGAATTGTGTTCAGCCACAAGATTATAGAAATCCAACTTTACTGTCTTAACCAGTTGGGGCTGTATTTTTGTTCCTTTAACAATAATCAGTCTTGGAAGTATGCAGTTTATTCTTAATACAGTACCTCCAAAATGTCCTCAGTGTCATTATATTGGTCATTTCCTAGTTGCAATGTCACTATTCCATCTTTAGTCTCAAGTTCACACTTAGGTCAGAAGAGAAGGAAAAAAAGAAGGGATATCTGTATTGGGACAACAGAAAGTTTCAGAAATTCCTAACAGACATATCTTATTGGTTAGAATTGTTACATGGCTATCCCTAGATATAAGGGAATTTGGATAGGTGTTTTTGCTGGACGTATTATCACCAGGAGCAAAATCAGAGTTCTCTTAGTAAAAAAGAAGGGAAGCAACTAGCAGACAACAGCTGCAAAGTAATTTTGATCCAAATACCTAATATTTTAAAAGAACTTCTTTACATTTTTTTTTAAAGATGGAGCGGCTTTACTTCAATGATACTCTTCTAAAATTCTGTACTTGTATCAGTTAATTGGTATCTAGTCCTAGAATCTTCAAATTTCTAAAAGAAAGCAGTAGAATGAAAAATACAATGAAATAAAGTATAAAATATTCAGTAATAAATGGATGCAGCTAGTGATTGTTAATATTCAAGGATAACAATTTTTTCTTATAATTCAAAGATAGTATCCAATGCATCATGACCAGGAAAATGGATTCTGATTGGAGCAATAGCTGTAAATGGCTTTTGTTTTGTTTTGCTTTGTTTTTTAGCATTAAAGCTCAAACTGGAGAGGAGACTACCCAGAGTAGTCAATAATGACAGTTCAAAGTATTGAAAGGAGCTGCAAGCAGCAAGTAGCAGATACGCTATTTCTTAAGAAGAATGCCAAAGATAAATAAACTGAATAGTTCATTAGCATGGAGATTCATTTGAGAGTTAGACAACAACTTAATCTACATGCTCAATAATTCTAAAAGTCTTCAAAATATCTTGCTGAAAGCATTCCAGTTAGTTCAGTAGATTAGAAATTAAATGTAGTACATACAGCATATACTTTAATAATATTTTATGTAACTTAATTGATAAAGCACTCTATAATATTCCCTACAGAGAGAATGTAAATATTGGGAAGAGCATAGACTTTGGAGTCAGAGTGGTTGGTAATTCTGTTACTTAATAGTTGTGTTGAATACTAACTCTGACATTAATTTATGTGATTTTTGGATAAGTTGTTCAATTTCGTTGACTTAATTTCTCATCTTTAGAATATATTTAAGGCACTATGATATAGTATATGCAAAGATCTACCACCACTTAACATATAATAGATGGTTGGTAAATATTAGTTTACTAATATTCCAAGCAACAATAACATCAGTAGCCAAAGACAGGTGTACAAAAAGAGCACAACAGAGTTAGCTTCCTTATAAAATGCATTTCCCATTTTTCCTCCAAAACAGTAATTCTGATTTTTGGAGGATAATAGATGCCTTCGAGAATCCGATCATAAAGCTATATAGATCTCCCAGATGGGAGATAGAGGAGGTCGCATTCATACAATTTTACCTTTTTTAAAAGTCATTTTTCCATTCATGCAATAGTAAGGGTATCTATTCTAGTAGAACGCTAAAATGCATTTTTTAAAACTGCTATACTCATCTTTAAGTGATACAATGGACATACTTGGTTTACTTAAAAGGAATAAGCAAAAACAGACAATGGGTAATCAATAAACTACCATAGGGATTATCTAGGCTTAGAAAACGTAACTCCATGCTAGGTGTGAGGCATCTGAAACTGTGGGTGCTCATCATAGACTGTGACAGCCTCCATCAGAGTACCCAGGCCATGTTCTGAATAAAAAGATTTCAGAGAAAACAGCTGATATTCCTGGCCAAATGAATGTTTCTCATTAAGTATACAAGAGCTGGTTCTCTTGAAAAGTTAATAGACGTTGAATGTTTATAGTAGTTTTTTGTTTGTTTCACTTATTTATAATAAGTTTCACTTATTATTTGTTAGAGACCATGTATCTCTAAAGAAGTCTTATTCTCAAGATGATCATTGTCTAAATGACTTAAAATGGCAAGCATTTTGGTTAGCATTAAATTTTTTACCTTATTTTAACATAACTATTAGATTCTTTAGTTTTCTTTGTTACTATTACTTATGGTCATGATGTTCTAATAGAATATTTAACCCTTCTAGTCAGCAAAAGCTTTCTCATAAAGGGTCTAAAAATTGTTTTACATGTGGTAAAATATGTCATAAAATTTACCATTTTAACCATTTTTAGGTGTACAATTCAAGTGGCATTAGTACATTCATTAAAAAAGTAATATATAGTTTTAAAATGTTATTACTAGAGGATTTTCACCACACTTGTCTGAATTTATATACTTACAATTTAATGTCTTATAATCAACATTCTAATTTATAACTAGAGAACTACTTAAGAACTTGTTTAGTATTAAAGAGGCAAAAAGAAATACATAGAAATTTACTAGTTTGCCTTTCCTTTCCCATATTTTCTTAAGCTCCCAATTTAAAAAATGGTATGGTTTTCTTTTTAGCATTATTACAGTTAGTTTGTTTTCGCCTTTTTATCTACTTAGTAACATTTACAAAGTTAATATTGTTTGGGTTATTTTCAATAAATTTAATATTTTAATATAGTTAAATCAAATTTTTCTAGCAATCTGTCTTCTATAACTCGTTTAAGCAGAATTTTCCACACGTGAATATGAACCTGAATTGATGTTTTAAAGCCTTCTTTTTAATGCACGTTATTATAATTTTTTAAAAAAACTAAAATTAAAACTATCCATTCCCACCACCCTAATTCCACTCTCACTTCTTTTTTTCTGTGGATGTTATCACAGGTAAAATAATTATCTATTTATAAGCCATCGTTTTCTGCATAAGCAAACTGAGCTATAATTTCGTAAAAGGACTTGACCACAGTCATACAACTGTGGACACAGTCCCAGTACTGTGACTTTCAAATTGGTGCTCTTTTTTCTGTACCCTCCTGCATTATCTACCTCTTAACCTCTAAAATCCATCCATTTCTCTCTGTCTCCCCCGCCACTACCCTAATTCAGACGCCTACCTCCATTAGTGGACTGCTACATTTGGTCTTTCTGCTTCCATTTCTGTTCCACTGCAATTCATTCTCTCTACTGCAATGAAATGAGCTTTCTAAAAGGTAACTGTTCCCATCACTCTTCAGTGCTTTCTCCTTAATATAATCTCTCTATTATGATTTCCCAGGCCTACCATGGCACCTGAATATACCTCTCAAGTTTTATATATCACCTGTCATTATATTCTTCACTTCAGCCGTTACTAACCTACTTGTAGTTCACAGAGTAGGCCATGCTCTTTTAATTAGATTCAGTCATTAGTGTATCAAGACAAGAAAAGATTCAAATTGTAAACTTGGTTTTCCAAAGATGACAGGCTAGCCAAGGTCCATGATATTTTTGAATACTATAATTATATAATCACGGCTTGCCTCTTTAAAAGAAGTGTGATTCAAAAACAATAAAGGAATACGATTAACAGTGGAGGCACATAAAGAATGGACTTTTTTTTTTTTTTAAAGAAATGATGGAGTATTTGGCAAATATGTTTGGACTATTAAGATCATTGAATTTTCAAACTGGATGACACTAAAGAGATCATAGTCAAGCTCTTGATTTTAGTCCAATAAATTAATCCACATAATGATCGTATTCTTGACGTAAAGTTTCATTTGTGTCATGGCTGAGACCATCTCTAAAATCACCTCACATAGGCCAATAACTCTAACCATATCATACTGACTCCCTAAAGAGAGTTTTCTGTAAAATACTTAGGGTATTTCTGAAACATAATCATGAATCATGTAACTAACCCCCAACTTTAATATCTCACACACAAAGAATGACATTGTTTCCCTGTCATAGTGCCTACCACTGTCATAAGTAGTATTACAAAAAAAAAACAAAACACAGCAACAACAAACTTTAAGCTTTTAGAGAATTAATGACCAACTGCAGGTTGGGAGGAATATTGAAAAGCTAAAATGGATTATGGGAATTGTCCCCAGAAAGATGTTTCCAGGCATAGCTCCCTTGCTTATGGCATTGTTTTCTCACAATGTTCGAAAAATTTCTCTGCCTTTCATTAATATTAACTAAAATTTTCCCAATTAAAGATTCTGAAGATGCTATTGGATGAGTACCAGTCATACCTCAGTATTACCACTTAGCTGACATTTTTCATACTTACGGTTTAGTAAGTTTGAGGAAAGATAAGTAATTTCAGGTGGTAGGTTCAATAGCACTTGGGCCTACACACGTGAAACTTAGGAAATGGAGAGCCTACTAAAGACGTTTTCACACTTTCGTTGTAGGATGAAGCTTATACCACGATTGGGTGAAAGCAAGAAGTTGTTACAGCGTGTAACTCCAGACACTGTACACTGGGGCTATAACACTGAACTATTTTGAGACAGCTCCTGTTCTGCAGGTGAACCTTACCATCTAGTGCAGACAGAGAAACTATAAACATACAAATAAATAGTTACTGATCAATGCTATGACAGACTGTTGTGGATGGGGAGTGTCCATCTTTACATATAGTGCTCAGGGACGAGTTTCTGAGGAAACTTGAAACTTACCTTGCTTGTAAGTTATAGACTCCTAAACCAGAACACTTGTTTTTGTTTCTAAGCATATCAGAGCTTATGTAAAAGCATTAAAACTCTTGACACCAATGTGAAATAAGTTTCATTAAAATTGATTGAACTTTTACATTCTTAAATGAATCTGATATATAGGTTGCATTATTTTCTCTAGGAACTCAATAAAGATCTTCATTGTCATCATTTGCACCTCCAGAACAAAGATTTGAAAGCACAAATTAAACATATCATGGATCTAGCTTGTCTTCAAGAACAGCAGCACAGGCAAACTGAGGCGTAAGTACATGTGTTTACCTATTCTGCAACTGTAGACCTAAGGTACCTGAAGCATGGAAGTTTTCCACTGCCAAAAAACTGTGTTTTACCTGGTACAGGATACATTATTTTTAATTGTCTGCCTGCATCAGAATGCATGCAGAGTTAGAAAACACTACGAAAGTAGAAAAGCTGTGGTTCTCTTCCAACTAATTTTGTATAGTGCTTTATATTTTTTAAATCATTTTTCTTAAAAATTAATTATTTTGTGTAATCTATGCTATGTAATGCAAAATTCCAAAGATAGCTATATAGTGAAAAGGAGTCTGTCTCTACCTGTCTTCCAGCCATCCATTTCCCCTCTTTCAAGCAGTTACTATTAATAATAATTAAACATTTAAGTAAGCAGTTTTTAAGCATTTATAATTCAGAATGATATTTTGCTATCATTAAATTGAAACTAAAAATGTATATTTTTTACATCAAATATCCCAATTTTTATAGGATGGTATAGTAGCTCTTTCATGCTCTCTTCACTAGCTCAATAGAAATATCATTTGATTTTTGAAACATAATAGCAAAATCTCTAACTTAATCTTTATTTTCGTTACCTTCAATAAGTCATTCAGCTCCTTAGGTTTCAATTTCAAGTTATGGAAAAATGAGAAATTTATTTCTCTTAGGGCTTTCTCCTAGTCCAAAATTCTTCTGGAGTTCTACTAGTGTTCTCTAATATTTAGTAATTAATTTGCCATACTTTTGATGTAAGGGAAATCATATTAAGGTAGTTATTTTAAAAAATAAGAAAAAGCACAGGAAAATCTTTAGGAAGATAGTCTTCTATGGATACAAACTCAACCTCATCTCCCCATACTAGCTATGTATACCTTAAGCAGATATTGAATATTTTTTATTAGGTTGGTGCAAAAGTAATTGCAGTTTTTTGCAATTTATAACCTTTTAAACCACAGTTACTTTGCACCAATCTAATAATTAGTACTCAGACAACCTGCAAGAGCTAAAGTTATGACAGAAACATTAATTTATTTTAATCATGCTGTATTTGTTATGTAAGCCAAAGAAATTAATACATTCAAAATAAATTTTTGCCTCAAAATGGGCAAAAAGATTTCTGACTAACTGTTACTTATTTAAAAATTTGGTAAAACCAAAGCATTATACAAACGGAGGCAATGTGTCTTAGTAGAAATGTATGAGTTTTGGGTTGGTCATGAATTCTAGTTTATCTTAGCAATATAATCTTGCATAAATTATTTAACCCCCCTAAGCCTCCATTTTCTTATTTATTAAAACAGATTATAATGTTCATAAAGAACTTGAAAGGATTAAATGACATAAAAATAATGGAGATGATGAACTGTCTTAACAGGACTTTATTCAGTGGAGGCAAAAAGCTGATTAAATATATAGTTAAAGTGCTAAAAGAAAATATTTTTCAACCAAGAATACTCTACCCAGCAAAATATTAAGAATTGAAGAACAGATGAAGAATTTTCCAGACAGGAAAAAGCTAAAGGAAACTTTCAATAAACTTTAAAACAAAGATTGTAGTAAGAGACAAAGAATGCCATTACATAATGATTAAGGGGTTAATGCAACAAGAGTATATAACCTTTGTAAATATTTATGCACCCAACAGAGAATCACCTAAATATATAAAGCAAATATTAACAGACCAATTGTACTTAAGCAATACAATTATGGTAGGGGACTTTAATACCCCACTTACATCAATGGATAAATTATCCAGACAGAAAAATCAATAAGAAAACATAGACCTTACCAACACCATTAGACCAGATGGACTTAAAAAATATATACATATTTTATCTAAAAGCAAGAGCATATACATTCTTCTCAGGTACAAATGGAAAATTCCCCGCAATAAATCATGTTAGCCTACAAAACAAGTCTTAACAAATTTCAGAATACTGAAATCAGATCAAGCATCTTTTCTGACCACAGTCATATGAAACAAGAAATCAATTACAAGAAGAAACCTAGAAAATTACGTGCTACTGAATGACCAGTGGGTCAAGGAAGAAATCAAAAGTGAAGTTAAAAAATGCCTTGACACAAATGGAAGTGGAAATACAACATACCAAAATTTATGGGATGCGGTAAAACAAGTTTTAAGTGGGAAGTTCCTAAAGATAAATGTCTATTTCAAGAAAGAAAAAAAAAATCTCAAATAGCTTTACACCTCAAGGAACTAGAGAAAGAACACACAAAGCTCAATGTTAGTAGAAGGAAGGAAATAACAGAGAACAGAGCAGAAATAAATGAAATAGACACTAAAAAAAGAAAAAAGAAAAAGATCAATGAAACCAAAAACTGGTTCTTTGAAAAGATAAACAAAATTGACAGACCTTTAGCTAGGCTCACCAAGAAATAGAAAAGGCTTAAATGAATAAAATCAGCCATGAAAGAGGCAACACTATAACTCATACCACAGAAATACAAAGGATCATAAGAGACTACAACAAACAATTATGCATCAACAAATTGGACAACCTGGACGAAATTCCTAGAAACATACAACCTACCAAGAATTAATCTTTAAGAAATAGAAAATCTGAACAGACTAGTTACTAGTAAGGAGATTGAATCACTAATTTAAACCCTCATACAAACAAAAGTCCAGGATCAGATGGCTTCATTGGTGAATTCTACTAAACATTCAAAGTTTAATACCAATTCTTCTTAAACGCTTCCTAAAAAAAGAAAAGTCTATTTTATGAGACCAACATTACTCTGATACCAAAACCAGACAAGGGCAACACAAGAGAAGAAAATCACAGGCCAATATTCCTGATTAACATACATGCTGAATTCTCCACAGAATTTTAGGACACCAAATTTAACCATACATTTAAAAGATCATACACCATGATCAACTGGGACTTATTCCGGGATACAAGGATGGTTCAGCATTCGTAAATTATTCAGTGTGATGCACCAAATTAACAAAATGAAGGATGAAAATTATATGATGATCTCAATAAATGCAGAAAAAGCATTTGACAGAATTCAACATCCATTTATGATAAAACCTCTCAACAAAGTGAGTATGGGGGCAACATAGCTCAACGTGATAAAGGCCATATATGACAAGCCCACAGCTAACGTTATTCTCAATGGCAGTTCCTCTCCTGGGTATCTACCCCAAGAAATCTGAAAATATCCATAAATATATACCGTGTTTCCCCAAAAATAAGACCTAGCTGGACCATCAGCTCTAATGCGTCTTTTGGAGCAAAAATTCATATAAGACCGGGTCTTAAATTATATAAGACCGTGTCTTATAGTATAATAAGACCGGGTCTTATGTTATAGTAGAATAAGATTGGGTCTTATATTAATTTTTGCTCCAAAAGACGCATTAGAGCTGATGGTCTGGCTAGGTCTTATTTTCGTGAAACACGGTATGTGCTCTGATGTTCATTGCAGCTTTATTTATGGTGGCCAAGACATGGAAACAACCAAACTGTCCTTCAATAGATGATTGGATAAAGAAGATCTGGTGTATATATACACAATGGAATACCATTCTGCCATAAGAAAAGATGAAATAATGCCATTTGTGACAACATGGATGGATCTTGAGATTATCATGCTAAGAGAAGTAAGTCAGAAAAAGTCGAGAGCCATATGATTTCACTGATATGTGGGTATAAAACTGAAAACAACAAAGGAACAAGACAAACAAACAAAGGAACAAAACCTGATAGACATAGACAATAGGTTAGTGGTTACCAGAGGGTAAGGAAGGAAGGGAGTGGTAGATTAGGGTAAATGAGATCAAATACATGGTGATAGGAGGAGAACTGACTGGGTGGTAAACACACAATGTGTTATATAGATGATGTATTACAGAAATGTACACTTGAAAGCTATGTAACTTCACTAACCCTTGTCACCTAGAAACTTTAATTAAAAAAAATAAATAAAGCAAGAAAAGCTGAAAGATTTTCCTCTATGATCAGGAACAAATTAAGGATGCCCACCATCACCATTTTTATTCAATATAGTATTGGAAGTCCTCACAGAGCAATTAGGCAAGTAAAAGAAAAGACATCCAAATTGGCAAGGAAATAAAACTCACTATTTGTAGATGAAATGGTACTATATACAGAAAACCCAAAGACTATCAAAAAACTGTTAGAACTAATAAATGAATGCAGTAGAGTTGCAGGATATAAAGTCAATATACAGAAATCACTTGCATTTCTATATACTAATAATGAACTATCAGAAAGAAAAATTAAGAAAACAAGCTCATTTACAATTGCATTGAAAAGAATACCTAGGAACAAATTTAATGAAGTTAAAGACCTGTACAATGAGAACTATACATTGATGAAAGAAATTGAAGAAGACAAAAATAAATGGAAAAATATTCTGTGCAGGTGGATTGGAAGAATTAATATATTAAAAATGTCCATACTACCCAAAACGATCTACAGATCCCTATCAAAATTCCAATGGCATTTTTCACAGAAATAGGAAAGATTCTAAAATTTGTATATAACTACCAAAAGACCCTCAATAACCAATGCAGTCTTGACAAAGAAAAACTGAATTGGAGGCGTTATCGTCCCTGATGTAAAAGTACATAACAAAGCTGTAACGAAACAGTTTGGTACTGGCATAAACACAGACACATAGATCAATGGAACAGAATAAAGAGCCTAGAAATAAACCCAGAAGTATATGGTCAATACATTTACAACAAAAGAATCAAGAATATACAATGGAGAATGGACAATCTCTTCAATAAATGGTGTTGAGAAAAGTGAGCTGCCACTGACTAGAGAATGAAACTGGACCTCTATCTTACACCATACACAAAAATTAACTCAAAATGGATTAAAGACTTCAACATAAGACCTGAAACCATAAAACTCCAGGAAGAATACAAGAGTAGCAATCTCCTTGACATCAGACTTGGCGATGACTTTTTTTTTGGATTTGACAGCAAAAGGAAAGGCAATGAAAGCAAAAATAAACAACTGGCACTGATCAAACTAAGAAACTTCTACACAGCTAAAACAAGCCAACCTATCTAATGGGAGAAAATATTTGCAAATCACTATTTGATAAGGGGCTAATATCCAAAATATATAAAGAACTCATAAAACTCAATAGCAAAATAACAAACAATCTGATTTAAAAATGAATCTAAATAGACAGAGGATCTAAATAGACATTTTTCCAAAGAAGACATTCAGATGGCCAACAGGTTCATGAAAAGATGCTCAACATCACTAATCATCAGGGAAATGCAAATCAAAGCCACAATGAGATGTCACCTCACACTTGTTAGAAGTGCTATTATCAAAAAGATAAGAAATCAAGTATTGGTGAGGATGTGGATAAAAAGGCATCCCTTATGCACTGTTGGTTGGGAATGTAAATTGGTGCAGCCAGTATTGAAAACAGTGTAGAGGTTCCTCAAATTAAAAATAAAACTGGTATGTAATCCAACAATTCTACTTCTAGATATTTATCTAAAGAAAATGATAACACTAATTAGAAAAGATTTATGCACCCTCCCTTGTTTATTGCAGTATTATTTACAATAGCCAGAATATGGAAACAACCTAAGTATCCATCAGCGGATGAATGGATAAGGAAATAGTAAACACACGCGCGCGCGCGCACACACACAGAGGAATATTATTCAGCCATAAAAAAAGAATGAAATCTTGCCAATCTTGCCATTTGCAAACATATACATGGACCTTGAGGGCATTATGCTAGGTAAAATAAGTCAGTCAGGGAAAGACAAATGCAATGTGATCTCATCTCACTTATATGTGTGATCTTAAAAAAAAAAAAAAACAAGCTCATAACAAGCTCATAGGTAGAGCTTTGTTGCCAGAGGCTGAGGGTGGACCATGCACAGAATAAGTGAAGGGAGTCCCAAGGTACAAGCTCCCAGTTATAAAATAAATAAGTCATGGGGGTAATGTGTAGCATGGCAACTATAGTTAATAATACTGTATGGCATATTTGAAAGTTGATAAAAGGAGATCTTAAAAGTTTTAATCACAAGGAAAGAAATTCTGTAACTGTGTATAGTGATGGGTGTTCACTAGACTTATTGTGGTGATGATTTCTCAATATATACACATATCGAATCAAAAAATAATGAATGTGTAAATACATTCATACAAACATACATACATACATAGCACATGTGGTTCCCTATGACCACCTCTAGATTTGATGATTTACTAGAATGACTCTCGGGACCCTTCATATAGCTGTACTGTTTGTTATGATTTATTAAAGCAAAAGCACAAACATGCAAAACAAAATCAGCAAAAGGAAAAGGAAAATGGAGCAAAGTCCCAAGGAAACCAGATGTAAGCTTTCAAGTGTCCTCTTCCAGTGGACCCACACAGGATGTGCTTAAGTCCTCTGGCAACAATTTGTGACAACACATCTGAAATGCTGCCGACTTTGGAATCTCATTAGACAAACACTTAATGCCCTGGATTTTTATTGGTAGCTGGTCGCATAGGCACCCTCTGCCTAGCATGTACCCAAATTCCAGACTTTCCAGAAGGACAGCAGTTGTTCATTCAGCGTAAACCACACTGTTGGTACAAACAGTTTAAGCACAGTGAGCCACTTTTATCAGTTTTGAAAATGACGAGAACACTGTCAAAATCCAAGGTTCAAGACAGCCAACGGACGATTTTTCTAGCAAGCCTTGCTAAGGAGAGCAGTCTCAGGCCTGCTGTGTTAACGCCTCTGCACAGCACCTGATTTGTATAGGTTCTCAATAAATAATTGTTTTTATTGACTTTCTGATTAATGACTTTTTCCTGTAGTTGTTACCTCCTTGGTTTAAATGGAGTACTCCCCACCCTTACCAGAAAGAAAAGAGTCACAGACTATTTATTTGTACTGCTATCTAAATATTTCAGACTCCTAGATAATACAGCAATTATTTTCCTTTTGTGTTAAAATTAATGCCTGTTCTTTTCCCACTGACCTATCCATATTTCAAACGGTCCTGTTCTCCTTGATCTTGTAAGTCAACTAGAACACCAGGAGCACATCGTTTCAATACCATCCATGTTCGATATCTTCCTTGACTTAAAAGTTAGGACCATTGATTGAGTATATAAATTTATAACTATTTAACTCTGGCCTATCTTCAGTGAACACTTACGTGGAGGTCTAATACATAAAAAGATACATTCAAGTACTGCTCCGATGACAGCAATAGGGAAGGTTTTGAATCAGAGCCAAGAATCCAGTGACCCATGGATTCCCCACACCCACCGGCCTTGTCCCCAACTTTTCTCCTTGGAACCCCTTGGAACAGCTTTGAAAGCCATTTGTTTAGCTCATGATGAGCTAACTGGAAAGAAAGTTGTTTTGTTCTTTTGTTGTTGTTATTTTTTAAATGTTACATACCTAAAATGAGTCTCATCAGTTGACAGAGTATTAATTTTTCATTTCAATCCATGGTATTTATTAACAATAGCTACAATATATTTGGTTTATAAATCACACTATGCTTTGCAAAAAGCTTTTGTATGTATTTAACTCATGTAGTTCTCAAAATAATCTATTATAAGTAGTGTCTGTCTAATTGATCCCTGCGTAACAGAGGATCAATAGCTTCTATATGATCTCGGATAAAGCACAACTAGGTTGTACTTTATCCGAGATCATATAGAAGATAAGGAAAGGTAGCTGAGACTATAGCCTGGTGCTTGTAATTCCCATCCAAGAGTCTTCCCACTTTGTACTTAATGTATTAAGAATATGTTGAGGTATTTGATTGAAATATTCTAAAAGGAAATCTATGCAGAGAATCATTTTAATGATCTGCTAATACTTAGGATGTTACATAAAACTATAATAATGTGTTTAAAATTTACTATTTGTCTCTTTATCTTGTCACTTTCTGTACATAGAGTATTGAATGCTTTACTTCCAACCCTAAGAAAACAGTATTGTGCATTAAAAGAAGCTGGCCTGTCAAATGCTGATTTTGAGTCGGACTTCAAAGAAATTGAACACTTAGTAGAGAGGAAAAAAGTGGTTGTTTGGGCTGATCAAACAATTGAACATACCAAGCAAAACGATCTACCTCAAGTTTCTGTTCTTATGACCTTTCCACAACTTGCTCCAGTTCAGTCTGTTTCCTGTTGTAAGTACAGCTTTTATTTTATTAAGTAAATAATGACATTTCTAAAGGGTAGCCTCCTTTACATATCAATCTACAGCACAGTTTATTTTTTAATAGGTTAGGCTATTTTGTGTGAATTAATGGGGAGATTAGCTTCGGAATCATTTCAATAACCAAAGGTCTAAGAGCAATTATGCTTGATGTTCTAAGTAACTTTAGAAATAAAACCTTTAAGTTATGTTACCCATTTTTGATAGACTAATGTTTCTTCCATCTTTCTTTTAAATGTAACCTCCATTATGATAAAGATTTTAATTAAGAATATCAATACTTATATAATAAGCTCTTCTTAAGATCAACTAACTATAGAATTTACTGTTTTTCTGTTGGCAAATCATTTGATATCTCTCCTCATAAAAGTGCACGTGGAACATTTTAATTGCAAAACTAACATAAAATCTTGGTTAAAACAATTCTGACAATATAGAGGTACATATAGAAGTAGAATGCTCTCTTTGACTGTCCCCAGAACCCCAATCTGGTGTTCTATCTTAGAGATAAATGCCGTTAATAGTTTGGTCATCTTTGCAGAGAGAGAATTTGTGTTAGGTAATCCAACTCTTTAGCTTTTTGTTAGGTTTCGTGTGAATACTAGCACATTATATATACTGATCTACAACTACTTCTTTATTATGAACATTTTTAAGGTCCATACATAATGAATCTACCTTACTTCTTTTAACAGTTGTAAGAATCCAGAAAATAGATGTACCATAATTTACTTGACCACTGTTCTTTTGGTGAAGAGTGCATCACAGAGTATGCCTGTATGTTCGCATTTGTGCATGTATACCTGATTCCTAGAAACTGATTTGCTGAGTCAGAGGACAAAATTTTTTTTTAAAAAAGAAGTAATCTGTCAAATTCTCAAAAATTTTCCATTTTGTCTTTACCTTGACCCAAAATAATAACAGCAATACCAGACTAATGTATATTCTTTTTCAATTTGCAACTCTCTGATTACTACTGATGTTTTATCTTCTCTGATGTATCTTTTGCTCATTTGAATTGGTGGAGTTTCTGTTTTTTTTATTAGTTTGTTTGAGGGTTGGGGGTTGTTTGTTTGTTTGTTTGGAGTGCTTTAGAGATTTGCTTCTGGTTACAGCTCCCCTCCTGCTCTTCTCTCTGACCTCCAAACTTTTCGGTCTTTCTGGAAGTCTATATCTCCCCAAAGCCCTACTCTGCGTTCTTTGTTTCCAAGGCTTACCATACAATACCACAGTAAGTGTCAAGTAGTTGATCTGCTAATTATTGTTTATAGTTATCCCCAGCCTTTTTTTCTGAGATCACAGGTTGGGGAAAAGCAGTTCATATATATATACATACATATATATATAATAGCTAGGGTCCTGATTTTTCTCTTCTAGTTCTTACATTGATCTGATCCATCTGCTTTCCAACTTTCAGAAGTTACCCAGTTTCTCCTGTGTCACGTATTGCTTTTTTCCATCACGGATGTTATGTCAATAGATTTTAAGAGGGGATGAGGCAAATTTCTATAATTTATGTATTTGATTTTATTTATTTTAGTATTATCCTTTCCTGTCAGAACTGTCACTCAAATGTTTTGTTTTGTTTTTTAATTAAAGTTTATTGGAATGTGGTTTATAAAACTGAAAACAACAAAGGAACAAGACAAACGAATCAACAAAAACTCATAACTTTTTTGTTTCTTTCCTCTTGGATATTTGTTTTCTGTTTCATTGTATATTTTGTTTTCTATTTCATTGTATCTGCTTGTTGCCCTTATTTTTATTTCCTTCTGCTTTCACTAGGTTTATGTTGCTGTTTTTGTTTCTAACTTATAAAGATGAATGTTTGTTCATTAATTTTTACCTTTTTTTTCCCCACTTTTTATAAGAGTTATTTGAGCCAAGCTGATAACATATG
Organism: Rhinolophus sinicus; assembly: GCF_057876585.1. Lineage (NCBI taxonomy): Eukaryota > Metazoa > Chordata > Mammalia > Chiroptera > Rhinolophidae > Rhinolophus > Rhinolophus sinicus. Next base: position 160,862,790 of record NC_142514.1, on the reverse strand, counting down.
CCAGGGAGCAAGATCTCAATTGCCCCAGAGAATAACAGTTTTGCAGCTTCTAGTTTTTCTAATTTATGCATTTATATCCATAGATTTATTTTTAGCACAGCTTTAAACACAGCTTTCACTTCATCCCACATATTTTGATACATAATATTTTTCATTATTATTTAGTTAAAATATTTTCTGATTTCTGTTATAATTTCTTCTTTGACGTATGTAGCATTTTATAATATCAAAAAGCTGTGGCAAATTCCATCCTATTTTTAGACTATTGATTTCTAGCTTAATGGAATTGTATTTGGAGAAAACAATTTGTATGTTTCTAATCCTTTGAAGTTTGGGAAGACTTGCTTTACACCCAGCCTGTAGTTAGGTAGTGTTAATTTCTCAAGTACGCTTTTAAAGAGTATATTTTTCAGACATTGGTTGCAATATTCTGTATAAGTCAGTTAGGTCACATTGTTTGTGTTCTTCAAATCTTTTTCTCACTGATTTTGTTTTAATTTATGTTCTATCATATGCCGAGAAGACCTGTTAAAAATTACCTCTATTACTGTTGATTTTTCTATTTTGTATCAGTTTTCTGTTGCTGTCCTAACAAATTAACGCAAACATATTAACTTCAAATAACATTGATTTATCTCAGAATTCTGTAGGTCAGAAATCCAGCAGGATCAATTGGTTAATCTGTTTAGTGTTTCACAAGGCCAAAATTAAGGTGTCAGCCAGCTGAATCTCTTATTTGAAGGTTCTAGTGGAGAATGTGCTTCTAGGCTCATTCTGGTTGTTAGCAGAATTCAGTTCTTTGTGGCTGTAGGGCTGAGATCGGTGTTTTCATGTTGGCTGTTGGCCAAGGGTCATTCTAACTTTCTAGAGGTTACCCATATTCCCTGGCACATGGCCCTCTTCATCACTTTATCTCTTAGCCAACAAAGGCAGGTTAAATCATTCTCATGCTTTGAATCTCTCTGACCTTCTCTTCTGCTTCATATTTACTGCCTACTCGTACGGTTAGAGAAAGTTCTCTGCTTTAAGTGCTTATGTGATTAGATTGGGCCCACTGAATAGATAATCTAGGATAATCTCCCTGTCTTAAAATTCCATAACCTCAGTTACATCTACAAAATTCCTTTTGCCACATAATGTCACATTCACAGATGCCAGGGGCTGAGGCATCCAGGGGGAGAGGTTTGTTGCTATCTTTTATTGAAATTACATTTTTACATTTGTATATTTCAGAATTCTTATGTCTTTTTATTATAAGATGCCCTTCTTTTAGTAGTTTTTCTTAACTTTAAGTTTACTTGGTCTATATTAATATAGCTACCTCACTTTTTTTTTGCCTAGTGTTTTTATGGTTTATCTTTTTTCCAATTCTTTCACCTTAAGCCTTTTTATAATCTTATATTTATTTCAAACGTGTCTCTTATAAACACATAATTGGGTTTTGCCTTTTCGTTCCATTTATCAATCTGTATATTTTAGTTAATCTACTTCAATTTATTGATAGTTAGGTTTAAATCTACCATCTTGTGATTTGCCTCTAATTGTTCTGTTTATTCTAAATTCCTTTTCTTTTGAACTTTCCTTTGAAATAATGGAGTAATATTTAATATCCTATGTTTTCACGTCTATGAGCTTGGAATCTATACACTCCTTTTGTATTTTTCTAGTAGTTACCCTTTGGGTAATATGTATCCAAGTCTGTTTATCAAAGTAACTATTTTTTACTTCCACCCTCTTTTCAGACAGTGCTAGAAACTTATTTTTCTTTCATTGTTTTCACCCTTTCCTGACATATATATCATTGTTAGAATGTACTTTATTTTTCTGTATATTTTAAAACCATAGGATGTTATTTTTATTGTCTATACAGTCAGTGTTCACATTTACTTTTTTTGTTCTACATCTTTTCAGCACCTCTGCATCTTCATCCAGGATAATTTTTCTTTTATTTAAAGAACCTTTTGTATTTCCTTTACAGTGGGTCTACTGATGATGAATTTTCTTAATTTTTATGCATCTGAAAATGTATATATTTTACTTTACTTTCTTGAAGACTATTTTGCTGGGTATAGAATTTTAGTTTATTGGGCTTTTCTTTTAGCACTTAAAAAAAAAAAATCATTTTAATATCTTCTGGCTTTAGTTGTTGCTGTTGAAGTCAGCTTTCATTCTTAAGTGTTGTTGTCCCTTGAATGTAATCTGACTTCTGGCTTCCTAAAATATTTTCTCTTTGTATTTCTTTGGGTTTTCGTAGTTTTGCTATATTGTGCCTATGTAACTTTATTTCTACTTCCACTTGGGTTCACAGACCTTTCTGAATTTGTGTCTCAGTTATCTTTCATTAGTTTTCCTAAAGTTCTTAAACATTATATCTTCAAATATTATTCCTGCCACTTTTGCTCTCTCCTCTACTTTTGGGATTCCAATTTTATTGCATAGTAACTTCTCATTGTCTTATCCATGCCTTTTAATTTTCCCTGCTTTTCATTGTTTTTTCTCTCCCTGGAAATTTCTTTCACATATTCTGTAGTTTATTTTTTCAATCATGTCAAATGGTTCTTAAATCCATCAAGTTCTTAATTTCAGTTATAGCTCAGTTCTAGAGTTTCCATTTGATTCTTTTTTATAGTTTCCATTTCTTTGCAAAATTCTCACTACCAAATGGGTGTAATTATTTTAAGGTCTGTATCTGAGAAGTTCCAAGTCTGGAACCTGCTGGGCCTGTTTCTGTTATGTCTTTCTTCTGGTTTTCATTCATGTGGTTTCATTTCCTTAAATGCATGCTAATTTTTATTTATCAGACATGTATTTGCAGAATTGTTTATAGAAATACTTTGAGGTTTCTTATAATAATGTCTTCCTTCAGGTGGATTTACATTTGCTTCTTCTAGGCTCCTGATGGCAATCCAAAATTACTTCAGTCCAATTTTAGAGACTAAGATCATTTGAAACTGAACTGCTGCTTCTGCAAGGACATGCCAACCCTGATTTACTCTCTAGTGTTTAGCTGTTCATGGTCCCAACTCAAAGCAAGGGCGGTTTATGAACAACTCCTTTCAGTGGGCCCTGGATTCCGGTTCCAGCACCCCAGACCTCCAAGGCTCTCAACAATGTTGCTAAGCATTTCTGCCACCTCCTTCAGCATCAGCAAACAACCCCAAGGGGGAAAATACCTGTAAATGCAGACATTCCCTTCCTGGCCTCCACCTACCTCCTAATACTTGCCTACAACTCTTCACAATCTTGTTAGCTTCCTGTGCCTTCAAAACATTTGTTTTTTATATTTTGTCCAGATTTTTTTAGTTGTCTTCAGTAGAGACATTGGTCAGAATTACCTGCGTCTCTATTATTAAGTTCCTTATGTTATATTTTACATTAAAATAACAGGGAAGTTGGATATATATATTTATAGAGAGAGAGTTTTTCTTTTCGTTAAGCATTATCAGTATTGGAACTGACCTAGTTGAGATCTTTGGGAAGAAAACTGAAGACTTTTTTCAGATTCTCTCATACCTTTTGGGCCTTGATTCTTTCCATATAATGTATTCAAGATGTTGGAGAGGAAATATGGTTTTAACACCAAGATGGAGAAATACTGACCACCTGCTATATGATGCTCATTATTCCTTATTTAAAAATCCATATTTCACTTACATTGTAATTGAATAGCCTATACTTGTCAGCAGTAAAACAAAACATTTATTTGGCTCTTAGTTCCTTTTCATAGTATTTTCAAAAGGAAAGTCTATTAAATGTTGTATTATATAAATATGTTGTCTTTATTTTTTGAAAACGTAATAAAAGGTGAGTTTTGTTTTATTACACTTCTTCTTAGTTTGTTGTTTTAACATTTTGTTCACATGATTTTATAGATTATTTTCTTAGTATATCTTGTCTATTCCCTGAATTACGTATTTTATATTCATTATTAATAGAGAATCAAAGATGAATAACAGCGAAGGAGTATAAACTGAGGCCACTAATAAATACTGATTTTTCTTGCTCTTAGAATATTGAAGTTCATTTTAAAAAGCATAAGCAGTAAAACTTACGTTTGCATTTCTGAAGACATGAAGCAATACCCAGATAGCACACATTGCAAAATTATACTATAAATGATAGTCTTAACAAATTTTAGAAGTAAAATTGAAGTGATTTAACTTAAGCAAAACATGAGTCAAATGGGTCTCATTCATCTTAAGCTTACACATGTATACTGACTTTTTCCTGTGCTCTTGTAAATAGGTAATGTCAAGTGGTTTTATTGTTAAATTTCAAAAATATTAAATGCTGTCGGATATGAATTTTTTTCTGGTGTTTTAGGGACCTTTAAAGAGTGTTTACTAGCTCCACTAAATTCTCTGTATTTAAAACACACACTGTGTTTTTGAAAGTCTGATGGGCTTAACCATAATCAATTTACTGTATTAGGCATTTAGGTTGTTTAATAAATTTTTATTATTATAAATAATATTGCATTAAGCAAATACATATATTTATCCTGGTGATCATGTCTGATTATTCCCATAATGAATTCCTAGAAGTGGACTTTCTGGACTTTTTGTATATTGGCAATCTATATTGCCAAGGAATTCCTCCTACCCTATCTGATTATACCAACGTTAACGCCCATCAACAGTGTAGGAAAATGAGCTATTTTCTCCTTTTAGCCTCACCAGCTTTTGGTAGTAAAATACTTTCCATTTTTAATTTTTTAGAAAATCATTTTTAAACACACATAGAAGTCCAAAGAATACTATAATGAGCCCCATGTACTCATCACTTAACTTTTAAGAATTATTCCATGGCTAGTCTTAAGAACCCATCTGCTTTCTTTGCTCCATCTACATGTACACTGGATTTATTCTGAAGGAAATCTCAGGTAGTATGTCATTTCTTCCACATGCATCTTAGTGTCTTAAAAGAAAACACGATGCCTTCTTCATACCTAATATCATCAAATATCTAATCAGTATTCAGATTCCCTCATTGTCTCATAAATGATTTCTTTGTTTACAGTTTTTTCACATCAGTACCCAAAGAATGCCCATACTTTGTCATTGGTTGATGTATCTTATTAAATTTTTAAACTTTTGGATTCTCTCTCCCTATTTTGTCTTTACTGATTACTTACTGATTCTTTGCCAGTTTAATAGTTATAAATATTATCTTCTTTTCATGTTTCCTTTGTTTACTAATATATAATATAGTTCCATTTTTTTCGTCTATTTAAGAATCTATTTTCTTTTCCATGAATGACCTAAACCATCATTTGAACATTTTTCTGGCGTAGTCATCTTTTGTAAAAATTGTTACTTATTTACAAGAGGTTATGGTACGGATATTTATTCATTCATTCAGTGATATTTACTTAGCTTTTACTATGTGCCAGTCTGTAATGACAAGCGGGGAAAAGAAAAAGGAGCACGCTCTAGAGAGGGACTAATTAATTTATTTAGCAGTATCTAATCAATTTATTTAGCAATATGCAATAGCAAAAGACAAAGCCTATTAAAACAATGTGCTAATGATAGAAAGTAAAGGTGGTTAAGACTAAACTATATATAGATAACAATGTTATGCTAAAGGAGTATATATGTGTATATATATATATATATATGTTTAAGACATACCCATATATGTTTATTATTGATAAAAAATTACTTGGCTAAATATACAAATAACATCAATAAGGAGTATTTAAGTGCAGTAATAAACTCTGTAGGATAACAACTATTACAGTAGGTGCCAAAAGCTTACCAATCTATGGGGAAACAACAGTGGAAAGGTCAGGAATCAAAACCTAGCCAGGTCCGTGGCTGGAAAACTGAGGCATCTCCTGATGCTGCAAGCTGCATACAAGTTTCCAAAATGCTACCAAGTTCCCAAGAATGTTGCTGCTGTTGCCGTGGTTGTCATTATTGTTGTTGTTTCTGGAAGTTAGGGCATCTCCTGATGTTATAAGTTGCAAGCTGCATACAAGTTTCTAAAAAGCTAACCAGTTCTCAAGAAGGCTAACCATGGGGAACAACCCTGGTTAGATCGGGAATCAGCCAGACCTCACCAGGTCAGCAGCTGGAAGTCAGGGAGTCTCCTGGTGGTGTAAGCTGCATGTTGTATACGAGTTTCCAAAATGTTAAAATGATGAAGAATCACCAATGACAAAAGACAAAAATTACACTGCCAACTGAGGTCTGACATATATTTTCTCAGATGTACCCTAGAGCCAAGCTCCTTGTTCCTGCCTCCCCCTCAGGGAATGAAGGGCCAGTTCTGGGAGGGTCTGGCAGTTACTGTGATAAAAATTTTGTTTATCCGGCTGAAGGGCTAGTTCATTTGGCCAAATGATGCCTACTGTTCTCGCCTGGGACCATCGGCCCAAGGCCTTCTAAAGCCTGGCAATGTGCCTTAGTTACTTAGTTACTTTATAACTTAGTTACTTTTCTACCTCATCTGCTGATGTTGGCAAAATAGACACACAAAAAAACCAAAAAAAAAAACACCTCAGAGTTAGTCTGGGACAAACCTCACATACAGTCTTCCACATGTGAGGGAACAAAAAGCTACACAGTACCTCACGTACAGTCTCTCACATGAGGGAACCCCACATGCAGTCTCTCATGTGGGGGAACAAAAAGCTAACAGACAAAAGATAACAGCCAATGAAGGCAAATTTTCTCAACATCTTCCCTACACAGGCACTTATCTAATGCTAAGGATACACCAAAGTAAAGAAACAATCTTCCTCATGGAGCTTACATTCTAGTGCAGGGGGAAAGACAATAAATATAATAAGTAAATTGAACAGACTCTTAGAAGGTGGTGCATGCTATGGAAAAAGAAAGAAACAGTTTAGGAGTGGGATTGGGGAGAGATTGCTACTTTAAACAGCATGGTCAGGGAGGGCCTCACTGATAAAATTTGGATGAGTTCACATTGTTAGCCATGTGAACATCTGGGAGAAGAGTCATTTGTTTTCAGGTAGAAAGACCAAGCAGTGCAAAATCTCTAACACAGGTGTTTGCTTTGCATATTCAAGGAATGGTAAGAAGGACATGTAACTGCTGATGTAAAGGTGAAAAGAGAAGGAAAGTAGATAGTGATGAGATCATGGAGATAAAGGGAAGGAAGGCAGATCTCTTAGAACCTTGTAGGTCATTATAAGGATGTAGGCTTTTACTCTGAACACAACAAGGGACCATGGCATGATCGGAGCAGAAAAGTAATATCTCAGTCATGTCTTAAAAACATTCTTCTGGCTACTGTGTTGAAAATAGACTGTAGCATGGCAAGGGTAGTAAAAGGAGCCCATTTCAATAACCCAATTAAAAAATGGTGGTGTCTCAGACCAGGATTGGTAGCAGTGGGAGTTCGTGAGAAGTGGTCAGATTCTAATATATTTCGAAGATAGAGCCAACATGATTTCCTAACAAATTGGATTTGGGATGTGAGAGAAAGAAAGGTCAAGGATGACTCTTAATATTCTTCAAGAGTATTGAAAGAATCGAGTCATCTTAAAAGAGATGGGGAAGACTTCAGGTGAAACAGGTTTCTGGGGTGGGGGTGGTAGAAGATGAGGTGTTCAATTTGAGCCATTTTAATTTGTCTAAGGTGCATCCAAGTGGAGACATCATGTAAGTAGTTGGATATAAGAATCTGGAGTTCAGAGGAGAAGTCTAAATTGAAATATAAATTTGAGAGTTGTTAACATTTAGATGATATTTCAAGCCATAGGACTGGGTGAGATCATCAAGAGATACTAACTCTTTCCTGTAAGATGCATATTACAAAGGTACTTTCAAGTTTATCATTTACTCTTTTTTTGAGATGTCTTGTTTAATACTGAAATTTTAAAACTTCTGGAACAAAATAGCTTCTCTCTCTCTCTCTCTCTCTCTCTCTCTCTCTCTCTCTCTCTCTCTCTCTCTCTGCTTTTGGGATCATTCTTTGGAAAGCCTTTCATCTTTAAGTTTTAAAATTTTCACTTCCATTTTCTCCTAATTTATTTTAATGTAAGATAACAACAGGCAAGAATCTAAATTTTTTCAAAAGAGCCTGTCATTCTCGTATCATATATTGACAATTCATCCTTATGGCACCCTTGTTTTGCATAGAGTAAGTAGTCATATAGAATTCTGTTTATTGGATTTCTATCCTATTACTTTACTTTTTTCTCTATCCTTGAGCTAGTTGTCATTTTAATAACTGATGATTTATATAATTTTTTATCTATAGCAATGCTGGTCCCCCTTTGTTAGTCTTCTTTTTTTTTTTTAAATGTTCTTAGTTGTTCCTGACTAAAAAAATCAATCTTACAATATTTTTTTCCAAATCTGAGGAAATAAAACATTTTTAAAATTTATAAATAAATTTTTGTCTTCATATTTTTACATATCAAATCTTCTCTTTCTAGAGTAGTTTGTCTCTCAATATTCATTATCTTCTTGTATGTTCCTCAGCAAAGTTTTAAATTTTCCTCACAATGTCTTATACACTTGTTATTAAAGATATCCTTAGGTATAATATTTTGTATGTTTATTATATGGACTTTTTATTTTTCTTATATTAATAAGCCTATAGTACTTCTAATTTAAGAAGAAACTAACTTTTTAAATTTTGTTAATTTTAATACTTTACCAATGTGAGTACTTGATTTTCGGATAGATGTTTGACTTGAAATCTTTGCCTCCAAACTACTTGTCTGTTGACTTGAAGTAAAACATGCACCTATTTTGGGTCTGGAAAACAGAAAGTGCACTGAGTGCCATGCAGGATGGGGGTGCTGGCAGGAAAGCTTATTTATGGAACTGATAAAATTTCTGACATTAAATGAAAAGTCAAGATTTCCTCATTATCCATCTGGAAACTCACATTTGGTAATATTTCTGTCTCTAACCTTTTCTTTTCCTAAATTTTGCACCCCATGTCAGTGGTTTTATCTTAAAGTACAATAAAAGATACTAGTACAACTATAGTGTAGATATTCTGATTGAATATAGAGTTCTAGTATAAGTTTCAGTTTCCCCTAAAATTACTTGAATACAAGGAAATGTCGTTTAAAAAATAGGAAATCTCTATAATAATTTCTAATATGAAGCTGCAAAAATGTATATCAACTAAACCTTCCATATATTTTTCCATTTGGCAACAAAATTTAATCATTACCAATAAACAGAAGTCATGCTTGTAGCCTAAATACATTTCATTTAGCCTTTAGTCTTGTACACAAGTCTGTGTTCAGTTATTCGTCTGTAACTGCACATGTTACTGTAAATTTAAAAAGTTCTGTGCATGTCTTTTTTCCCCCTATTAAATAAGTTTGAGTATGAGGAAAACAAGCCTGAGAGGGAAATATGGTATCTCCTATTTGCCACAGAGACAAGTATCAGAAAGTTATGGTTGATTTATTCCTCAGAGTGCTGAATTCATTTAAAGGACTATGACAATTCTGAATACATGGGAAAATATATTCTGTCTTTGTAGTATTTTAAATAACTGATATTATCTGAATAGACATTAATATTATAATAACCACAATAGTGTCTTATGAGTGTATTATAAAATGTGTATTAGTTTGGTTAATTCAATAGTAGTACCTTAAGGTTACATGCCTTTAAGTAGTTAAAATCCATTCACCTGTATCATTTGCAACTATGAATTCCATGAGTCAAAGCTGTTAAAAAGAATCCAGATTTATGATTAGTAAAGAAATTGAATCATTTATAGACTAGAAGTGTGTATCAAAATACATATATTAATATTTGATTTCACTTTAGAACTTTACCAACTAATTTTAATTTAGCATAGTTTCCTAAAATACCTCCTCACTCACATATTACCGTGTTTCCCTGAAAAGAAGACCTAGCTAGACGATCAGCTCTAGTGCATCTTTTGGAGCAAAAATTAATGTAAGACCTGATATTATTTTATATTATATTATTAATTATAAAGACCGGGTCTTATATTAATTTTTGCTCCAAAAGATGCATTAGAGCTGATTGTCTGGCTAGGTCTTATTTTTGGGGAAACACGGTAACATGAGTGTTAAGAAAAGAAAAATCTGTGTGTGTATGTGTTTATTTTGCAACTTGGCTAATTGTTTCCTTAGGCTAACCCCCTAAAAAGTAAAATAGCTAGATCAAGAGGTATATATATTTTTAAAGCATTTGATATTCATTGTCAAATTAGTCTCCAAAAGTATTATAACTATGCAGTCTACCACCATAAATGGGTAATGATGGTGAACATTTTTCATGTGCTTTTTGTTCAGTTGTAGTTCATTCTGAATTAATTACCTGTTCATTTCCTTTGCCTTATTTTTCTGCTATTTTTTTTAATTTTTCTTTTTTATTTTTGTAAAAGAGATAGATAGATAGATAGATAGATAGATAGATAGATAGATAGACAGATTGATAGACATCTGACCACACACACACACACACACACACACACACACACACACACGTAAATATACATAATATAAATGTAAAAAAGCTCTAAACCCTTTGCCATATAGGATACAATTTTTTTTCTTTCTTTCATGGTGGCTTTTAATTTTATGTAACCCAATTTAAATTATAAAGGTATCTATTTTTATGAGTTATAAATGTATTATAAAGGTATCCACATTTATGACAGCATCTCAGTTATGGAGTGATGAAATGGTATAGTGCCTTCTACTCATATTTTTGGGTCTGTGAAGAAAAGTTGGCATATTTAAGTCTTCACTATAACTATACACGTTATTACTTTGTATTACTTGGTTTCTTTACCTGACTTTCCCTGGTAAATCGACAAGAGACTTCAGGTCTGCCAACAGCAATTATGATTGATACTATGACTTTCAGCATGTTACTTTGTAACTGTGAGCAACCAATTATAAAGTAAGAAAGTTGTAATGACCACTGAGATCATTTAGTACTAAATCCTGGTTCTGTATGTGAGATGATCTCACTGACTTTCCTGGTGGTTTGTAGTTATTCAGGAATTAGGACCACCATTTTGAAGTGGGAATTTAGTAAAAAAAAGAGGAAGAAAGAAAATGTAGATTGCTAAACTACATGATTTCTATGACACAGGAATGTCATAGGTAAAGTCGGTAAGGGTTTATATTCCTTGGGCCTTGCATTTTTGCTACTAGGAAACATTGATGTGTAAGTTTTAAGTTATTTTTCCTCTGTAATAGGCAGATGTGACTTGTCATTAATAATTTATTCATTTAAGAGCATTTCTTACAATAATTAAAAGAATAATTTAAAGTAAAACTATACTGACATTTCTTAAAACTACCTTTAGGAACATAGACATAAAACAACTTTGTTTTTTCTATTTTCTGCTGAAATATATGCTGGATGACTTAAACTTCTAGCATTACCTAATATTTCTAGACAGTATGCTTATATGCTGTTTCTTCATTCATCTATGCTTAGATGTTACCAACTTCTCCTTCTGAGGTGGTTTAGTTCATTTACATCATCACTTTATTTCTTCTTCCCTGATTTGCTAATGTACCAAGATATTATATAAAATATATCTTAAATTATATAATATTCTGGTATATTCGCAGGATTATGTAAGAAGTGGCATATGTAATAAAACATTACCTATATACATATATTAATATATGTAACATTTAATCTCAGGGCCTATTTAAGGAATTTTTTTATAATAAAAAATAAATGTTATTTTAAAAAAATCTTTTAAAAGTAAAAATACACTGAAACTTCTTAAAACTACTTTTAGAAAGGTAGACATGAAACAACTGTTTTTTTTTTTCTTCCTACTGGAAACATTTTAGTATCCTTAGCTAAATCTGCACGGTAGACCTCTTGGAGAAATGAAATATTGGAAAGATAGAAATAATCAAGTAGGCTAGATTATGTTCACAGATGGACTTCAATAGCTTAAAGAACAATACAACCCATAAGTACGTTTTTAGATATTTCTCTTGAGGTATAAGCAGTCAATTTGTCTAATTTCTTTTTCATATACTTCTTCATGAGACTTGCATATATTTCATTAACAAAGTGAAAATATCCAATGTATTGCTTTTATTACATTGCCATTAGTTGATCATTTTCTTTAAAAATCCCCGAAGTTTAGGGGACAGAGATGGCAAGTGTCATGAGCGTTGTTTACTTCTTTATTGACCACTAAACCAATATCAAATATTTAGTCATAATTTCTTTTAACCACTTAGCAAACAATTTAGTGGACCAAGCAAATTAATTCTAATTTTATTATAATTTTCACTGTTTTCGTTTTTATTTTAAGCTATAGCTTATATTAATAACTTTCTATTCTATACAATAATACACAAACTACATAAATGTTAATGTACTTATGTTGTAATCCAGGTAACATTGTGTTAGAATCTGGACTTTTACTGATGAAAATTGTATTTTTTTCTTCCATCTAACCCACAACTTTAGTGTTCCCATTTAGAGTTCATTTTAAAAGTGGTTTTAATACTTAAAAGTCTTTTGAAAGGCTTCTAAAACTTGGCAGTCTCAACAAAATGTTTTTTCTGACTTCCTTTTTAAGTCTGTATATGGGCTTACAGTAAACAAACTTTTTGAAGCGGGAAACTCTAGCCATAATGCAGGAACAGATGAATAGAACACTAACCACTTTATTCTGAAATGCGCATTTTCAGTTGTATACAAGATGCCTTAAAGCATCATATAAATATTTTAAAATGTTTCCTAAACTATTAATGGATGAGTATTACAAAGACTAAGATTGGATTCATTAAACAAAACCTATTGTAGGATTTAGAGGAGAGGCTCTTCTGTGTCTTTCAGTAGGCCGATCTCTGATCACTTTTAAAATCCTACACATAATCATTTCGAAAGTTATATTATGTAATCATATGACCTTTGCTGCCTACCCTTTTCCCTAAACTAGGAGTTTATCAGTAAGTTTCTAGCATTGTATATGCATTTTTACTAAATAGTCATTTTTAAGAAAAGCTTCATGCCTCTAAAAATGGTGATCATAAATGCTTTATATTGTTACATCACTAATATGCTGTTTCAACTATGTGAGGTATTAATACACTTTTAAAAGATCATCTGGAATTTCAGGATAATTGTATTAGACCTTTATATGTAAAGTAATACCTAATTTACTTTTCATTGAACAATTTCTCTCCAGGTAGTTCCCAACTGTTCTTTAGATTTATATATAGTCTGGTTAATTTGAAAATAGTAATAAAAAATCTGCTGATTCTTTTTTTTAATCTTTATTCAATATATTGGAGTGAAAATTTTATAGATTTCAAGTGTACAATTCTGTAATACATCATCTATATATCACATTGTATGTTCACCACCCAGAGTCAGTTCTCCTTCTATCACCATATATTTGATCCCCTTATCCTTGTTCTACCCTCTCCCCTCCCCCTTTACCCCCTGGTAACCACTAAACTGCTGTCTGTGTCTATGATGTTTTTGTTTGTCTTGTTCATTTGTTGCTTTTAGTTTTATATCCCACATATGAATGAAGTCATATGGTTCTCGACTTTTCTGTCTGACTTATTTCATTTAGCATGATAATCTCAAGATCCATCCATATTGTCACAAATGGCAGTGTTTCATCTTTTGTTACTGCTGAGCCATATTCCATTGTGTATATATACCACACCTTCTTTATCCAATCATCTATCGAAGGACACTTTGATGTCTTGGCCACGGTGAATAATGCTGCAATGAACGTAGGGGTAGATATAGGTACTAAACTTACGGAGCTTAGATTCAGAGAGGATTTTATGAATATGACCTCAAAGTGTGGGGAAATAGAAGCAAATTAAATGAATGGAGCTATATCAAACTGAAATGCTCCTGTACAGCAAAAGAAACAATCAACAAAACAAATAGGCAACCAACTGAATGGGAGAAGATATTTGCAAACAACACCTCCGATCAGGGCCTAATATCCAAAAGAACTCGTACAACTCAACAACAAAAAAGCAAACAATCCATTTAAGAAATGGACAGAGGACCTAAACAGAGATTTCTCCCAAAAAGACGAGCAGACAGCCAACGGAGATATATGAAAAAATGCTCAACTTCACTAGCTATTAGGGAAATGCAATCAAAACGACAATGAGATACCACCTCACACCTGTTAGAGTGGCTATTACCAATAAGACAAATAATCACAAGTGTTGGAGAGGTTGTGGAGAAAAAGAAACGCTCATACACTGTTGGTGGGAATGTAAATTGGTACAGCCATAATGGAATACAGTGTGACGGTTCCTCAAAAAATTAAGAATAGAATTACTGTATGACCAAGCAATCCCTCTTCTGGGTATCTACCCCAAAAGTCTGAAAACATTAATTCGTAAAAAATCTGTTAATTCTTAAAATAACATCCTCTCTGTTTTATCATCTGAATATTTGTCAACAAACCTATAAAAAAATTAACGTACAATATATCTTGTCTTCATATGGAATCTCAATGTGAATGTAAAGATAGGTATAAGAAATATAAAACTAAAGCTGGAGATCTTTAGGACACTTGTGATATCTGAAAGCAAAGTGATTAAATCCATGTCCTTATAACGAGGGTGCCAAAAAAATGTATACACATTTTAAGAAAGGAAAAAACTGTATTAAAATTGTAATAATATATGCCAATAACAAAAGATAAATACAAGTCATGTATACATTTTTTTGGCTCCCCAGTATACAATGTCTTTTATTTCTTAGAGTTTTTGCTATCGTAACTTTTATTTTTATTTCTACTTCTATTCTCTATAAACTTTTCAGCACATCAGTATATACATGCTAACAGTCACATTTCACAAGTGGTTTACCTGTTCCCTGGATGAATTTTTCTTTATTCCTGGGATTCATAACTTTAAATCCATTCTGCCTATTTCTCATTATATTGGATGATTTCTTTCTGGTGATTAATTGATTCACAATTTTTATTAGCCCTTTTCAAATTCTACTAGGTAGGTAATTGTGCTGTCTTCCTTTCTGTTACATGCTAGGGAAAGCATGAGTATCCTGTTTCTCCGAAAATAAGACCTAGCCGAACAATAAGCTTTAATGCGTCTTTTGGAGCAAAAATTAATATAAGACCTGGTATTATATTTATATTTTATATTATATCATATATTATATTTATTATATTATATTATATTATATTATATTATATTATATTATATTATATTATATTATATTATATTATATTATAGACCAGGTCTAATAGTAGAATAAGACTCAGTCTAATTTTTTTTCCTCCAAAAGACACATTAGAGCTTATTGTCCAGCTAGGTCTTATTTTTGGGGAAACACAGTAGGGATGTGAGGGGGTAAAGCAGTGTAGAGTAAGTAAAATAAGATCTTTCCTATCTTCCCTAGGTGTAGAATATTCATTTTGCTCTTCTGTTTGATTGCTTATTCCACTTCATGTTATTTGCTTGCGTGTTTCAGTTAGACTGTTGAACGTAAAGCTTCGTAGTTTTTATTAGTTGGTCTACCTATCCCAGGACAGCAAGCAATATGTTTTGGTCTGCTTTTTTTCTTTGTAGACCCAAAGTTTGATTAATTTTTTTTCCATAAAAGCTCTTGCATTTGTTTGTGTCCATGTATGTGTGTTTGTGTCTGTCTCCCTCAGACTCCCCCTTCTCTCCTTTTTTCTGTCCCCTCTCCACCTCCACCTACTTTTAAATTTCAGTTTATATATTTTATAAAAATAGCGCATGTACATAATTTAGAAAAATAGCAAGTACTATCATGTTTATGGAAGTATTCCTTGACCTGTTGTTACGCATTCCGAATTTTTATTCCCCTTTCAGCTGTTTTTTTCTCTTAATTTCTAAATTTCAAATTTATACTGCTAATTCTTGTTTATGTTTTTCCAATTTTAGATATCATCTGCTTATTTTTTTACTTTAAATAGATAATGATTTAAGTCCTTTGTGTTACATATGTATTTTCTTCCTTACACCATCGTGCCAAAACTATTTTTCACCTTATTTTAGATAAACCTCTAGAGTGTTTTCAAGTAAATATTGTTCCCTGTTGAGCTAAGACGTGTTAAATTCTCTTTATTGGATGGCTTTAAGGCTTCTGTATGTAGTATTTGCTTTTTTTCCACTTGTTCTTTCTTGTTTTCTTATTTTATAGAAATATATCCCCCAATAGGTTCTGGAGAATTGGTGCATAGAAAGTAAAATTTTTTGAGACAATGCATGTACGGCAATATAGTTTCTGACCGTTTGACCATGCATAGCATTCTAGGTTGGACATCATTTTCTAAGTACTGTGAAGACATTGCTTCATTGATGTCTAGAGTCCACTGTTGCTATTCATTGCCATGCCATTGTTATTTTTCGTATAGGCATGTGCTTGCTGATAACCAAGTCAAAATTAAGGTTCAGAAATAGGGAGAACATGCTTTCTCTTCATGGACATAACAGCCCAGGGAGTGGAGGAAAGGAACCAGAGCCACGGGTAGTCTCGGCTGGAAACTTGACCTCTTTGCCCAGTAGCTTCTCATTCATGTGTTTAGTGGCCACCCGTGCTGGGAGCAGGCAGGGCCCACACGATTGGGCACTTTCCCTTCAGTTTCCTGTCTACATTGAGTGGCCTCGGGCCTCTTAGTGCTACTGTTCATATTCACATGGTGACATTTTGCTATATCCCGTGGCCTTGTCTCTACCTTTCTCCCTCAGTTCTGTTCTTAATTTAAGGGACATTAATGACATTCTGCCAGTGCCTTTCACTTAACTCCGAGGGATAGCACTGAAGGATGAAGTGGGGGACTATTATAAGGTGTTTCCCATGCCTGCCTTTATTCCAGTTCTTGCAACACAATACCCTTCATGAAGTTTTCCCGTGCCCTGGCATGCAGATGATACTCTTATTACCCACGATAGGGCAAGTGTTGTCCTATACCTACTCTGTGGGCATTTCCGAGGGAATCTGGAAGGGAAGCGAGACGCCTCTACTCAGGTTACTGCCTTGGCTCAAATTGGTTGTCTTTTTCGTAGTTAACCTTCATAACCTTTCTTATACTATGGGTGTTTCTAAAGCAAGAGCAACCAAGTACTAGTTCTTCTAGTGAGAAATTCTTCAAGTATTCAGTGCCTTTCTATCCTTACCTATCAAAAAGAAGAGGTTCTAATATCATGCATATTGAATATTATTTGATCAAACACATTTGTTACAGGACTACATTTTGCATTTTCAGGCTTTACCAAATATGGATTAAAATGTGTTGACTTATTTATAAGGAGTAAAATGCAATAATTAACAAGATACTGGGAGTGGAGCAGTCAGTCCCTGTATCTGAAATCATAGGATGTCTATGTCTGGAACAGAAGAGCAGTCTTTTTCAGTTGTTTGGGGATGTCTAGAGATGAGTTTGCCGAGAACTTAGAGTGTCTAGCCTCAAAAGAGATGCCCTTTCTACATCGTTCTGTTAACTTAAATCATTCCTTCACATTGTACAACTTCCTAGGAGCCCGAGTCTGTTTTAATTCACTTTTCTTCTATCAGCCACCCTTATTCTAGAACCATTTCCTACTTAGCCTTACTTTTCTTTCCTTTTCCCTATCCCAGCATGATAATAACACCCAGCATCTCTAAATAAGAAATCATATCCTCAAACTCCAAAGGGTATCTGCTGCCTCAAGTCCATGAGCATCCAAACTGGAGAGGGGAAGAAACCAATTCGAAGACATCTGCGTTTACTTGGATCAGAGCTCCTCAGTGAGGGCAGGACCACCAGCCTGTTGAGTGGGGGTGAGGGAAGGGGATGTCAGTAACAAGAGAATGCCAAATTTGAGGGAAAGACATTTAGGAACTTTTCTGTAACTGTGCATGTGGAAATGCTTCATGGTTTCACAGAAAGTGGTTTCTATTGATTTTAAATTATGTAAAATTAATATACGCATGTACTACGCCTTTGTGTGAACTTCTTAGCTATGTTCCTGATTGTCAGGCAATGAACCACACATATATGTTACTGAATGTGTTCTGGATTTACTCCATATAATTTTTAGCTGACTATTTGAGTACAGGACCCATTTCACATCTCTCCACCACTACTGCTACCCCCCTAGTTCAGGCTCTCATTATTTCTTGCCTGAGCAATAGCAGTAGCCTTGATAGTAATTTCCGTATTGCCTCTTGCCCATTCATATTCAGTTCCCCACACAATAAGCAATACAATCTTTTTTTAAAAAATGCAAATCATATTACATCATATTCATGCTTAAAATCTGAACAGATAACCCTTTGCACTTGGAATAAATCCAAACCCTTATCTTGTCCATAAATCCTAACACATCATGGCCCCCTTTGATCTCTCCAGCTGCTTCTCATTTCTACTCTCTTACTCTCTCGAACTCACCACACTTCAATCGCCGTAGTCTTCTCTCTTTTCTTTGAGTTCAACAGTTATTGTGGCCAGCGCTTCTTTGCACTTGCAATTTCCTCTGCATCTTTCCTCAGATCTTCATAGGCTGGCACCTTCACAGCCATTCAGGTCTCAGATAACATATCCCATCCTTAAATCACCTTCCCTGGCCATCGTAATTAACACCTATCTCTTATCACTCTCTATTCTATTTCTCTGTTTTATTTATAACTCATTTGTCATAGCTATCTTACTTGATTAAGATAATTTATTTTTCTGCCTTCTCCCCTCAAAAATGTAAGTTCTTAACTTTCTTGTTTTCTGCTATATTCTCAGTACCTTTTTCTAGGACTGAAAACATGGCAGGCTTCATACTGCTGTGTGGGTGAACAAACTGAATTTTTTTTATGCAGATGCAATGCTCTTATTTTGTTTCTTTTGCACCATAGCTGACTACAATTTTTTTTATTTCATAAATAAAATAAACATTGTTCCTGAATTGACAGTAGTAACAGTGACTCCTTTTAAATGTCTTGACTTTGTGGTTATTGTTATCTGGACATGAATTTCAACAAGTCATACTCACTCAGATCCCTTGGGTCATAACCATTTCAGGGCAATAGAAATGCAACATACTTACAAAATGTTGGAGAGCTAAAATCCCAAGAGATGATCTAGAAATACCAAATTTTTTCAGACCATAGGATACACTGGTACTTACTACCTTCTATGCTCAAATATGTGTTTCAATGGGCTGGTTCCTTAGATGCAGAGAGACCCTGGAGAGAAGACTTGCTGTCCTCCCAAGTGGCTGCCAATCTCTTCTATCCCAATTTCCAAGAGCCTGCCTGCCTTATCACAATGCATTTTTAATATTCTGCCTCCTCCTGTGTAGTATACACATTGCTAAGTTATTTCATTGACTACCATCATCTAAGAGTCCCTTGCTCTGAAAGTCTGTGCATGATTTCTTTTCTCATTTTATGGTGCCTTTTTAACAGAATTATAATCAGCCTCCAGGTTCCTTCTTTATCAGTTACGGAATTACGGAATCGTGTTAGGTAGTATTTTCTCAGAGTGAATCAGGGGAAACTACAAATGCCCCAAGCCTGCTTTTCTGGAAAGTTACTGTCTATCCAGTAATGGAAAAGTACAGCAAATCTCTTGTATAGACATAGCCCTAGCATATGCAGGGGTTTTATAGCCTATTAAAATGTACAACACCCCTAACCCAACACTCTCCAGTTTGCCACACCCACCTTAAGTACTCCATTACCTAACTAGCTAAAGGAGAATGATTATTTATTATATAATTGTATGTATTCTGTAAATCATATTCAAAGTGAAATATCAGTTGTTTATTGTGTTCTTTTCATTTTCATGGGTAAGTGGAGTCATTATCCCTTTATAGATACAGTGGATTTACCGTTCAATTTTTATTTATGCCTCTAAATCTTGGCTTTGCTCTATCTATCTCCTGAACCTATCTTAGCAACTAACTAGTCAGCTAAGTAGTCCTGAACTGACCATCTATTTTCTGTTTCCTTCTTATGATTTTATCTTTATTAACTAATTGAGAAGCTAGAAAGAAAAGAACCCTCTGGATTTGTGTTTTGTACATGCTGTGTGTCTATAGCACCTTTTCTTCCAGGCCCAGCAAAACAATGGTATGTGAATCCCCATTAACTACCACGTCTCCATGTTTCTCCTTCAAGTTGTCATATCCTGTCAGGAAAGCAGAATTATGGCTAAAGATATATCATTGTAACATTACTGTTGCTTTCACTGACAACTGTTACTCAGTCTGAGCATATCAAAATTTGATGTTGGGTATACGTTTATGTTATCCCGGAAACCAGGTGGCTAATTCTTCAGTGTCTCGTGGAAGGACCCCCATTTTCATGCTCTGAAAAATAGCAGTGAAAAAGTGGTCTGCCATCATGGAAATTTGCCCAGTGCCACTTCAGAGCTTATGAATCTCTAGATATGTGCAAGAAAAATAGGGACTCTTGGTAACCCTTATCCCTTGCGATTTCATGCTCCATTGTATTCTAAGTTAAGTAATACTTACATGTGCCTGCTTAACAATACCTTCCGTTTATACTGCACTTTATCATCAGCCTTGGTAAACTAGATATCCGATAAACTGAAAGTGAGACATTGTTTGAAATGTATTCTTTTAGTGACAACTGGGAGTTAGGTATTGATGGAATACTAGAAAGTAAATACAGCTTTCCCAGTGAAGTAGTACAGCTAATAATTGAAGCATTTTTATATTTCTAGAGCCTTTCTTTGAACCCTAAGTATTTGATAGATATTGTCTAATCCTAGAAAATTCCCTATACATAAAAATAATAGTAGCTCCTTTTGGGGAGGAATGAGGGGGTGTATTAATGCCCACACTGCTTAAGTGAGTTGCCCAAGGTCACTCAGCGAGTTGTTGGTGAGGCCAGAAATAGAATCCAAGTCTCCTGACTCCCAGTTCAGTTCTCTATCCTCGGTATAGTTTTCTATCCTCTATATACCCCTGCGGCCTCTCATGGGAAAAGAAGTTAATCTTCCAGCTATTAATAGCCACCAAATTGGTGGTAGCAGCACAGTGGAGAAAAGTAACTGTCTTTATACTGCAGCATTAGTATAAAAATATCTGGTAATGGAAAATTTGACAAATGTCATGTTAAAGGGAGTGGAAAATTATTTTAAGATCTGGATCTCATTTATCTAGTTCTCAGAAAAGTAAAATTTCTTAGTAGAACAGGGATCACATTTTTCTTCCTGTTTTTAAATTGTATTTCCTAGAGGGTAATTGTCAACCTAGCCATAGCAAAACCTATTGTCAACCAACATAATAAGAATAATGCATGTACTGTTGGTGATTGTTATAAGTGTATTTTCTAACTTGGTTGAAAGTTGGAATTGCTTTATTAAAATACATAACACTTATTTTATTCAGCTTTCAGTGTTGATATATCATAAAGCAAATATATGATCAATTGATAATTTTACTGCATGATTTGAAAACATGGGCAGAAGTACATGTTATAGTTTCTTCCCTGGAGAGTACACTCCCAACAAAGTTATTATGTGTCAGACACCATGAAATTCACCAGAATGAAATAGGCAAAGCAGAAAAACTGGTTAATTAAGAAATAAAAGATGAACACACCGGAGCTGATCAAGTTTATTGTTATATGTATGTAAGCAATTCATTACTTTCTACATTTAAAAAAAAAAGGTGCTTGAGAGATGTTTATGTACTTAAATATTAAAGTATGTCTGATATGGTAGGAATTCACATTTAAGTTCAAACAAAAAAAAAATGTCTCAATTTTGGACCAACGAATAAGAATCCCCCTACTAAAAAATCTCTGGACATTATATTTTTGTTTAAAGATTACTAAAAGTGTTTAATTAGAAAAATGCCATGATCAGAATTATGTTTTAACTATGTAAGTGTAAGAAAGACGGGCTTGATAGAGGTTGGGAAATGCAAGGAAAAGGTCAAAGAAAATGTGGTTATTTGGGACCCGGATGACTGAGAAGGTAGTAGCCGGAGGATAATTCGAAATAAGAGTGTGGCATAAGCAGACTACAGGGTCAATTACAGGTCCTTGGGGAAATGTGTACGTTTACTGAATAGAGAAAGAAGAAGGTAACAGAGAATAGGGAAATCACTTTGAAAAGCTACAGAAGTTGTAGGATTAGGGCTAAGAAAAGTTCATTAAACTTGGTGACTCCTGACATTTGGGAGACTTGCTTTTACAGAATGATAAGGGGCAAGTATGAGACCGCTGTACTCTTCAGATTATGGGTACTTATCTTTGGTATTAATCGAATTTTTGCAAACCTGTGAATTATGTATGATATAAGAAACAAATTAATCAACCAGAATGTTTAATTAACTGCTATACCTGGGATAGTATTGGATATAATTCTTACATTCACCTGGGATTTTATTGATTATTGCCATTCTTATTACTTTAGTAATAAACGTGATATTTTGCAATAGAACAAGTTACAAATCTACATGCCTACAAATATTGAATATCTCTTGTTGTTATCTTGAACCTAAATCAAACATGAAAGCTGAACATTGCTTGTGAATTTTATTGGAATTGGTTGGAAATATGTTTTCATGATTACCCAATATCTCAAGATAGCTATATCTATAAATTAATATTGACATTAGTCATTTATTTATTCTCTGTAATAGAATCTCTTTATAATGAGTTTCACTTTATTTAAAATTATTAGCAATAAACTGTTATTTTTTTCTTTCCACCTTATTTTATTTAAATTTGTATCATTTGGCCAAAAGTGTAGTCTATTATTGGTGGGTTTTGTTTTGTTTTGTTGTTTTGTTTTTTCCTAACTGACAGGGTTATTGGAAAACTATTTATGCAACATATTAAGAGTCTTTTTAATTTTGTCAAACAGGCACATCGTCAAGTGAATCTAATCTACTTAACATTCCTTCACAAAAAAGAACTCGAAGAAAACTAATGCCTTCTCCCTTGAAAGCAGAACTTACCCAAAAGTCTTCACTGTGTGAAAGTGTGCAGCTCAATGACTCGTTCAGCAAAGAACTTCAACCTATCGTGTATACGCCAGAAGCCTGTAGAAAAACTTTTCAAAATCAATCTACAGTGACCTTATTAAAACCATCGTCTCATACTACGAGTTTTCAGGCCATCAGCTCAAATATGAACAGTGATAATTCTCTGAAAATGTCATGTGAAGTAGGTATCCCTCTCAGCAGAAGCAAAGAAAACGGACAGGAGGACTTGGACTCTGCATTTACTGTCTGTGAAGACACCAGGAAGTTGAAAAGTGAATTACCTGAACAACAACCACTACCAAACAGTAACATTTTACAAAGGTACCAAAATGAGTATCTGCCAACTTTTCTCTCTCTTTTTTGGTAGCCTTTAAACTATTAGCTTTCTTTTTCTTCTTTAGACATATTTGAGGTCTATTTTATAGATCAAGTATGCTCTCTTAAGCATATTTCATTAAATCTTAATTGTCTTGCTAAATATTAATCCATTAACACAATATTTTAAAGTCTTTAATTTGGTATCTTAAGTTGATTAACCCTCATCAGGCTAGAAGAGACCTTAAGGTGTATTTAGTTTGTTCTTCAGACTAAAGGCAGATGCTGGAAGAGTACCATGTTTATTATTATTCACTGATATCGTCACTAATTAATGTTTAGCAAACCTCAGCTTATTCTGAAATAGTCATGTCTATAGTATGGTTGACTCCATGTATTCCAAGCAAACATATCCTTCTCATTTTATCTATATTATCACAACTAATCTAAATATGGGAAGAATAATACCTTCACCTTTTTATGCTGTTGGGAATGCATAAATCTCTTGATAGCAACTCTATCTATGATGTAAAAATGACAAAAGAAAACCCCAGAGCAATCCAAGTAAGTTTTATAGTACAATGTTTTTCTTTCTATATTAATATGAAATGGTGTTCCAGTGATGTAAGTGTGTGACCCCTTTTTTCTTCGTAGCACAAATCAAAATTGCTCTTTTTTTATTATTTTATAACTTTGATCATTTAATATACAGGCTTGCCCTTTCCTCATTGTCAACTAAACATCCTCTGCCTCTACGAAACATGGTACCATCCTACATGGCAATGACTGCTGCTGCCAAAAGGAAACGGAAACTAACAAGGTATGCTTTAACATAAACTTTTAGTCCTTATATAAGATCATCTTTACACTTTGTTCTCTAGTTCTTTTTTTATTCTTATAATTAGAGTGTCAATTCATATTTAAGCATACATGTAATAAATTGCTCTGGATATGACACTGGATTTATATTATCAAAGGGAGATCTTGATAAAGCCCAAGATTTCACTTGACATTTGCATAAAGTATTCCATGTTTCAGATTATTAAATATAAATTAAAAAGTCTTCTGGCCTTCAAAAATGTCATTTAATTTTAACTTTTCTTCTGGTTACAATTTTTACTCATTAGGTATTTTTCCTTTTAGACATTACCGAATTTTCTTCAGTCCTAAAATTATATTAGTTTAATTGATTTTGATAGATGATTAAAAAGTAATGAATTAAAAGATTTCTTTTTCTGGCTATGACAATGTAGCTTGTATCAGACCATGGTATCCATCAAGAACAATTATGAAAGCTGATAAAATACAACTAACAGCTGCTGGAAGGCTACTGGAGAACAATCAAGGCAGCTAGGACTTGAGGGAAAAGGAAAGATCCCTAGAAAAAGGAAAACAAGCTGTAGAGATCCAGACCTTCTCAGACTCTTTTTTCCTTTTAGCATTTGCCAATTCACGACATCAAGTGTAGAGGCCAAGCAGAAAATGGAATTCTAGAGCTAATCAGCAGTCTCACCGGGCTAGGGAAACAAAATGATTCTGTACAGCTTTTGCCCTCAAAATATCTGCCAAGTTCTAAACACGGTGGAGTAAGAGTCCAAGAAGCCAAGCTGAAGGTTGCTTCTAAGAGTCTATAGTATTGAGCAGAGTTTTGATGTCCTCATGGAACTGGGACATGAAAATTGTTGTTCAGAGATCATCATGGAAAAAGGGCCTGTGCTCTAAGAGTAGGGCAAACTGGAAATAGACCAGTTCTTGAAGGCCTGAAACAGACCTTAAACCAACTCAATCCCTTTTTGGATCAAGACGATCTATCTCTATTCTGCCCACTTGCCAGAAGAATATTACATTGTCTCTGGGTGAATATACCAACTAGAGCCAGGGTGTCCAAACTGCGGCCCCGCGGGCCAACTGCGGTCCGCAATCCATTTTTAATTGGCCCGCAGCAAATTCCCAAAATATATTTAGTTTCTTAAATAAACCAGGTGAAGCAATACGTACTTCACCTCAAGTGAGTGGCCCGACTGTTTGTGTATTTTACTGCATATGGCCCTTGGTGAAAAACGTAGAAAAAGTTTGGACACCCCTGATCTAGAGCCTCTGGTTTTTCATATGTAATGTTTAGCACTTAAGCAAAAATTACCAAGTATGCCAGGAGACAGGACAAAATGACTGAAAATCAAGAGAAGAAAACGAATTAGAGAAGCAGGGATCCATAAGTGATGCAGATATTAAGATTATCGGAAAGAGATTTTAAAATTTTAACTGATTAACAAAAGTTGAACAAAATAGATGACAATTTCCCAAAGAACTGGGTTCTATTCAAATGAATCAAGTGTATGTTCTAGAACGGAAAAATAGAATTTACTTAAATTAGGAATTCAATAAATTATTTTAACAGATTAGGCACAGCAGAAGAGAGTTTAGAGTACTAGAAGATAGGTTAATAGAAAAATATTGAAACCAATGTGCAAAAGGATAAAAAGAAAGTATGGAGAAGACTTAAAGAGAAATATAGGGCACAATTAAAAAGAAATATGGGACACATATATTTTGAGTCCCAGAAAGAAATGAGAAAACAGTGCGGGAGACTAGTATTTGAGAAGATGCTGGCTAATAATTTTCTAAAACCAACGAAAGATAAATCACAGATTCAAGAAGCACTGGAAACCACAAGCATCACTAGTATAAAGAGAAACATACCTAGGTACATAGTAGTAAATCATCTAAAAATCAAAAGACAAGGAAAAAAATCATAAATATTCTGAGTTATATGACATGAAGTCCAGTATATAGTCTTTATATCCTGCAACATTAAATGGAATAGAAAGATACAGTGGGTGGTTGTATATTGTAAAATGGATTCAATGACTTGCTCTCCCTTTTTTTTGACATGTGATTATGGGAAAAGAGTATAAGATATTAAGATAACTCTAAGTTTCTCATTTTCCACCATGAACCTGTTCTCATGTGGGATAGTGTTAACAAATTTACAAATAGCCTATTTACTTATGCTACATAGTGTATCATTTCAGAGGTGCATTTAGGATCTATCTGCCCTTTCCCCTCCAACCAAAGTACAGCAGACCCTTGGAATGTGTACATTAAAAATTAATGGACTGGTTTTTCCTGAATGTCTCTGACTATCCATGACATTTTAAATTTTGTATTTTGCAATGGCACAAATTTGAATTGTGCAGTTCAGTCTGGCTCCTGTAGGGGAATCAGTCATTTAATCGGAGTGAGCCTAGCTAACCACCATTATCAGTGTCACCCATCTTATCACTAATTTTCATTGTGTCGGTTGTTATTCTTTCCGTTAATTAATATTGGTGACTTTTTTGGTTTTTCACTGGTAGCCTGCATACTCTATTGTGTTAACTACGATGTAGCAAAAGTTTATAGCTAAGAATAATTTTTAAATGTAAACATAGTCATTATCAAAATCCAATGTCCAGGTATGTAAACGTGTATTTAGAGTGGTTTTAGATGAGTTAAAAGGCTTCCACACGAACAACTAATATTGTGAAATAATATTAAAGGACATATAAAGAAAGTAAGAGTTCTCCTAACCTATTAATTGCTCTATTACATTCCCTCTAGTACCAATAATTAGATCCTGCCATTAACTAAGGTTAAAAGAGATTAATGCTAGAAATGTACATAATTACTTTTCTTTGAATCTTCCTTTCCCCCCAATTAAATCTACATGAGCTTGAGAATAATAAACTCTGGTATTTTCCACTTAGCAGCTTTATGTACATATTTGGGTGTGTTTATATTCTTAATACGGTTTTTTAAAATGAAGGGAAAGCTCAATGTCATATTACATAGTTATTTTATTTATTTTTGTATCAATTTTATTCTCTGAAAAATATATTACGATCTAAAAACAATGGATATTTTAAAAACCTACCAAAGTAGATTTTTTAGTTACTAGTTAAATTTAGAATATTCGATTTTTAATCATTTCAACTTATTTATATCACTGTAGCAGACTGTTTTAATTAAATGAATCAGTATACCAAATACAATATATACATATGTAAAATTTTACTTAACATTATGTTAATTAAGAGTTTTGGGATTTTGTTTGCTTTGTGTTTATTAGATTGGTTGGTTTTTGTTTGCTTGTTCCACAGTCTTTCTGAGCAACCAGAAATGGTCTCACACTTGCCATACATTTTTGGTTTATTTTGAAAGATGTTTAATGATTTCAACTAGAAATATCTCAACTGAAAGAATATGAGATACATTATGTCTATTAAACAGAAACATTCTACCCAAGTAAGGGAACAAAAGGTTAAATCTTAACTTTTATTAATAGTTACGGAAATATATTAGGCACACAACTAGAAGAGTCTTTAGATTTCTTCTCAGTATAGTCTTTAACATAATTTGTATTTGGAATCATACTAATTTTAATATTTTTTATTTTATAATCTAACATAAATTTGTAACAAACTTTAAACACTTTAGCAGTAGACCTTTTTATCTAAATCTTAAAAATGTTTTAGTATATTTTACTTATATATAAATATATAACTTATCTTATTAGGCTTTGATTTCATTCTAGAAATATGAGTTTTATTCAAATAGATTTATTCAAAAGCTTAATTTTTCAAGGAAAAAAAAAATCTATGAGTAAAAACAAAGGTCCTAAAACTAACCAAAGTGAAGAATCATACCATAAAGTAAGAAGACAACTTTAAAATAAATTGTAAGGAAAAACAACACTTGTAGAAAGTAACCAATGACACTTATCTTTTCGAAAAATAAAATCCCCAAATGACCAAAAAAGAATTTTGCCTTGGACAGCAGATATACATATTATCAAGAAAGGGTGTTTAATATCTAGAATTATAGTCACCTATGTTATTTCACATCATATAGGAATAGAGAATTTCTACAACCGATTATGTTTACTTTAATAACATTAGTACTTCTTTGTAACCATTTTGGGTATTTATCATTTGCATTCTTGAACAGAGTAGGCCAAATCACCTTTGTGAACACTAATCTCTCTTACGGGCTCAAAAAAGTTGAGTTATTTTTCCCAGCATTCAGTGTGCTCATACTTATTTTTCTTTGCTATCCTATTAAATTGCCATTTCTGACTACTTTACATGAGCATACAACTCAACCATGTTCTCCCTGTTCCATAAACATGCACCCACATTAGTTTACCACAGTTAGGATTGAAGAGCAAATTGTTGCCGTAAAAGGAAAACCTCCAATTGTAAATCCATCTAACAATCGAATTAGTATCAACTTGTAAAATAGTATATATCTTTATTAGCCAGAAATCCCCTGGCACTAGCTTATTTGAATCAGTGTGGAGCAAGGGGATTTATCTCTGCTGGACCCCCAGTCCTGCCTGTTAAAACTTGGTCTTCCTCAGGGCTTGGAAGGATTGGGTTGCTATTTTCCGTGCCCAGATAAAATTCATCTCATCCACAAAATCTTTTTAGTTTTTCTTCTTGTAAACTCAGGAACCTACAGCTACTTGTGGTTTGAAAACCTGAGGCACTGTTTTTTATTTTACTTTCTATTATTTGATGAATTTCTCTTATTTTTCCCCTCCCCCAGCATATATCCATTATATAAATTTTCAGGACAGGAATTGTTTGTGCCTTACTTATTTGTATATCCCAAAACATGAGGCCATAATAGGTGTTTAATAATACGTCAACTCCAATCAAGTTAGAAATTTGACCTATTATAATAATGTGAGATTGATATAAATTTTTGAAGATTAAACAAATGAAAATAGGCTATTATTTTCAGTTTCTTTAACTGCAGTAATCAGAGAGACTATCAGTCTATTGCCATGCTTTGACTTAAAAACAAAGTTTTCAAAAAAATCTCACTTGTTTTTATTCCCCATATTAGGGTTCTTGCTCCAAATTTGTAATAGGAGCCTCGTTTTTCCCTCTTGCAGTGTGCTCCTTATTGACTCCTCTTTGATTAACAGTGCTTACTGGTATTCCAGCAGAGCACCCTGGAAAGGTTGTTACAGAATTGTTACATACACCTACATCAAAATCTCTGATTCGAAGAAACATGATTAAAATCACACACAGCTAAATTTCCCTATGGGCCAAAAATGTATTTAGTACCTCCAATTACTTCTATGGGAGTTCACAACTTAATATTTTAGTATTAATCATTGCATGTAGAGTTTGGATTAGAACTTAGAGATATAAAAAATGCTTAACTAAAATTAAAAATGTTTCCCTCAAGTTCTGCATCAAATACTTTAACTACTGAGGAAACTTCTGGATTTGCCAAACGTGTTCGAAAAGATAACTCAAGTGCCAAGAACTTACAAGAAAATGGACAAACAGTGGGTATGTCTGAGCTCTTATTTTGATATTTAAAAACATGATCACCTAACATGTATAGTACATCTTTTATAATGTTTTCATGTAAAAGTCCTTTTATCTACTCATCACCTTTATTACATCGTAAGTATGATCATCCATGTTACAGATAAGAAAACTAAGATACAAAGTAGAAAACACCCAAGATCCCACAGATATTTTATGGTAGAGCCAGAATTCAGAATCATACCTCCTAACGCTACATTCTATACCCTTTTTGTTATCTATACTGCTTCATATTGCAGAAGAATTGGTAAATAATTTAACTAATAATTGAAATAATTAGCTAAATGTATTATTTGATAGGTTAGTGATTCAGTATATTTTACAGATAAATTGTATCCACTTGAAATTTTTCCCTTAGGCTATTATCTTTAATAATTTGGCCTCTGACTTATTTGTGCAATTATAGCCAGGTTCCAGTCTGGACCTAGTTACAATCGTCGTGTAACTCCCATTAGCAAGTTGAAAAAGATGCCGGTCGGGTGACTACATCCTCTCAATTATGGGGGGCGGGGGAGTGGTGTCCGTGTTGATCAGACCGCACATGCAGTCCAACCGGAGGACGCAGTGCCAACCCGTTTCTAAGCCTTCCTGTCCAGACTTCTGATACTACAGTTCCTAAGACTTCATTCATTTATTTACTACACACTATGTGCTGGGTTCTATGATGACACACAGATCATTAAGACCCAGTTTGGTTTCTTCTCTAAAGGAACTTACAGCACTTGGAATTTAAAGGGATTTCATGACATAATGAGTAGTATTTCTAAGAATAACTGAAAACTATTATTACTTGAGTAATACAAAATTTCTCAATTGCTTTGATAAATCCTGACTTCTGGTAGCCAGTAGCTGTTGTTTACCTGAAGTTTAATGGAAATATCTCACACAAATTTAAAAATCAATGCAGTCCTGAAAAATAAAATTTACTGTGATTATTTGGTTTAGCATGCCATATTTAATAATGCTTAACAATGTGTATATGCACTTGGTGTAGATATGTACTGCCCCATTGGTCTCCTGACAAAAATTCTCTGGGAAGTCATAATTCTGCAATCAACTAATAAATTGATGATAATTCTCAAATAATAAAGATTTAGTTTTTCTAATATGCTTATTTTCTAATAAAGTATAAAATGAATCAAATATTAATATCTTATGTGTAAAGAGTGATAAAAAATAATCTATGGAGAAAAAAGTAGACGATAATTCTAAACTGCAGTGCTTGCCAACGAGGAAGAAGAGCTAAAGCTAGGTTAAAAGATCATGTGTCATTAAGGATAATGGAGCACTTAGAAAGAGATTAATTTGGGGAAAATAATAGTTTAAGTACATTGGGATAGCCAAGTGAAAATGCCTGAATACACCTCAGGAAGTGGTGGAAAAGTAAGAGAACTGGAGACTGCCTTCCTTAGAATGTATTCAACTTAGTTCTCCAACTAACAATGTACAAATAAAAAAACAAAGGAACATAAGTGAAAGTACTGTTTACTGAGGAGTGAGAGTAATAAGAAATAGTGTCAAGAATATGTGTCCCTAAAACTAAAATCTAATGTGACCAAGAAAATGGGTAAGAGATTAGACTGATCCCTAAAAAAGTCAATGGTGCCCTGTTGTGACAACTCCTCATTGAGTAGAAAATCATTGTGAAGGCTGATGAAGAACCAGAAGAATGGGCACAAATAGAACACAGTTGAGAGGTGGTGGTAAAAGAAAAAAAAGCTATGGGATCTGGATTCAAATGATACTTCTGAATTGGAAAAACATGAAAGTTTAAAAGCCCTAGGGAAATAATCCAAAGTATGAGAAAAAAAAAATTTGATAATGCCAAAAAGAAAGGGAACAATGGTAGACGTAATCCTTCATTAGTTCAAAAATAACAAAAGTTAATCTTCAGGTGTGTTTGTATGTGTGTGCATGTGTGTGTGGACACGCACACATGCACTAAAACTTCAGTTTGCAATATGGAGAAATTAATTTCTGTAAGTCGAATGAATGGTGAAAATTCTTTTTGAATGATGTTTCTACCATATTTACCTTTTTCTTTTTTTTTTCCTCTAGAATATAAAAGAAACATCTGCAAAGGAAAGCCAGACACAGTG
Organism: Rhinolophus sinicus; assembly: GCF_057876585.1. Lineage (NCBI taxonomy): Eukaryota > Metazoa > Chordata > Mammalia > Chiroptera > Rhinolophidae > Rhinolophus > Rhinolophus sinicus. Next base: position 160,831,057 of record NC_142514.1, on the reverse strand, counting down.
AGAAATTTTGGAAGAAGTATTTCAAAAGGAAATCTAAGATAAGTCACTTCAAAATCAAGAGAAATTAAATGGACAACTCTGTTTTTAAAAGAGTTTGTTGCCCATGCCCTTTCAAAACATATTTAAAATCTTTGAAAGAAGACCATCTTAAAGCTAGATTTACCAAAATAGCTTCAACAAGCAGAAAATGAAATTCTTTCACATTTGTTTTTTGTATTCTAAGCAAATATAAAATTTTAACAGAAAAGGTTATGTTTTATGTTTCTCAAACACTCGCTGCCTTTTAAAATCCCTAAGTCAGCATGGTGGCAGCTCAGTTTTACTATTCTGCAACAAGTTTATTAGGACATTTTAGAAAATAGTAGTGAGTTAAATTATTCTTACTATTTTTTGAAAATAAGAAGGATTTGGAAGTGATAAAATTATGGCCCAGGATGTGTTTAGTCTTACATTATTTTAATCATATATGTGACTTTTCTTTGCAAAAATACTTTGATGTACAAATGTACATAAAGTTGTAAATATTATTTAAAGTCTCCATGAATAAAATACTAATATTGTTCCATGCTACTACAGTATATTAAAGACATAGATTTTATGTTTGCTTTTCTGTCTCATTACTACCCCTTACACACTTTGAACTATTTTATATAAAACGTGAATTTTGTAGATTTATATTTCAGATTAGATCAAGATATATGGCACTAGAACCAAGTCTGAAAATAATCCACAGGTTCCGTAATGATAATGAGAGAGTGTTTTAATCATTTCTTCTGCTATAGGAGCTACAACTTAAGTGCATGAGCTACCACTTCATCAGGTATCCTTGTTCACCTGCTAGCATGGCCTGTTTATCTTCTCAAAACAACAAATATTTGGTTATATGCACTTTTAATGTTATGTGGCCTACGAACTGTCCACCAAAGCTAACAACCATTTAACAACCAGTTGAATATTGAAGGCCTTTAGTAAGTCAAGTTTTGCAACTTAAAATGTGGTTTTGGAGAGTGTGAGATGGAGTGAGAGTAATAAGAAATAGTGTCAAGAATATGTGTCCCTAAAACTAAAATCTGTGTCCCTAAAACTAAATTAGATTTTAGCTCTGACACTGGTGATCCATATTCATAGAAGCGCACACAAAATATATGGTGAGAGCCACCATGTCCAGTTTTTGGGATTTTTTGGTCCCTTTGTCATAAGACCTTTGGTTGTGTTGCCTTTTTAGCGATCACTTTTGCCTCTCTATTATTTCTTTCCACCTATTTCAGGTAATTAATTATGTGTTTCAAAAGAAGTCTTTTTACCTGGTGCTGATGAATAGCTAGCAGAGGTCAGTGACGATACCTCCTGTCCACCTCATACCCTAAGATGTGATTTTCTTGTATGCCATTCGTATCAGCTAGAGGTTTTGCCTTCTGTGTAAATTAATAACGCCTTTGCAATGAGACTATGACAAGTAGAAACAAAAACGTTTTGAATTCTGAACTCCTGGCTGCGAGGATTTCAGATGACAGTTCATAGACAACATGTATTATTTTTTTACTTAGAAAAGAAGAGTAAGACACTTAAAAAGGTTATCTAATTTGACAAAGATGTCACAGCTAGATAGTGGCCGAGTTGAGATTTTGAACTAAGGTTGTTATTAAGAGTTAGTGTTGTCCCCAGACAATACACTGCCTTCACCCGCAGTGGGGCTGACGCTCTGCCTACCGACAACTATACAAAAAGCATCTCTCAAGAGCCAATTCCACTTCGTGGTCCCTGGCATTGGGTGATTTAACAGTGGATGAAGATCGGCAAATTGATTATACCCTGGAATTGGGTGGAAAAATTTATTCAATGCATTTTATAAGTAAGTTATATTTAGCTCACATTGTTGATATCAAAAAACAATTAAAGTATTAGTAAAGTATTATTAATAGAAGTCTTTAGTATCACTGAAGATATCTATAGATCCTACAGGTTGATTTTTCAAGGACTTTTGTCTTTTACAATTAAAATATCACATTACTTGTTGCATAGTCACAACTTGCTCATAAGTGGTCGGCATCTACTCAAGGTAAAGTATGTTATGAAATCACTGGTTTATGTCAATCTTTTTGTGTTAAGACTCCATATTCAAAGTCTGAAGTCACGACTTGTGCACTGAGACAAAATAGAACCTTGTGTTTAGGAATCAGCACAGGACAATTGGTGGTTTTGAAATGTATATGTAGAGTATTAAGTTCTTCCTCTTCTGTACCTTCCCCCAAAAGGTAGTAGTTGACAGATAGTCCGTACTTCTCATCGTGCACATCATTTAACAAACCACTCAGGCCTTACAAATGGCAAGTTCTGCCTAACAGCCACTATGGGGATTAGTCCATCAAGTTAAGAGCTGTCAGGAATGGTTCTAAGACATTTCTGCCACATATGCATGTACGTGTACCTAAAGCATACGTAAGACAAAATCAGCCAGGAGTCATAATTATGAAATGTTAGGAATCCTTTCCAATACCACCAGCCTCCACACACATCCCTTTCCTATTCTCCCTTCATGTGGAAATTTCAGAATCACAGTATGTTTTTTAAATTATTCCCTCCTGTTCTTACCCATAACAATTATTAAGGGAGGTTCTTAACTCCCACCCCCATTCCTACTCAGTTAAAAATGCTACTTGAAAATGTTCTTTTGTTCCAAGCATAGTGCTCCCCTGAATCTTTCACATGAAATAAAAAATACTAATCTACTCAAACTAAGTCTGAAAGATCACCACCTGACTACTCTTAAGTATTCTCCCCTCTGCTTCCTCTGCCTTCTCCAAATAAGTCTACTGGTTCATTCCACTTCCCCATTCAATTTCAAGATCACTGAATGATTTTATTATTCCCCAGTTAGCTGCTCTACAGTATGAAGAGAATGTCCTCACTCAAAGTACACCCCTGGCAACCAGCAGCTCTGTTACTGTCAAGTTGTATAGAGCACTACCTATGATGCCCCCAACTCAGAATACAGTCCCCAGGTACCACTGAGCTTAATAATCACAATGGAATTTTTTGCCTATAAAAAGGGTATTTTCTAGATTTCAGTGCATAACTGGGTATTTTTAAATATTGCAGTCAGTGTTATAGGGCCTCTACTGTTTTCCAAAACTTCAGTTTAACCTATTTCAGCTATTCATCATTTTAGCTATAAAATTCTAATTTCCTATATGACTTAGAGACCACAGTGAATTTTTTTTTTTTTTTTTTTTCACCAACTAAACTTGCACTGCAATGTTGTTGAGAGTCATTTTGCCAAACATCTTGGGACCATGTTTCTTGTAGGTCTTTAGTTAATTACTAAAATTTTTTCAGTCTTGTTAGCCTTTCCCCCCACCTCAAAATATAAAATTTAAACCTGTAACCTTACTCCTTGTTATACTATATAAATATTCAATTGTTTTGCAAGTTAGATTATCAAGTATTGATACATATCCACAGAGCTGTCACAGTGACATTGTAGTAATGTAGAAGATACTTGTTGTTTTTCCTGGCCCACCTAACCTGAGTTTGATGAAACCATCTCACTTTTTCTTTGGGAAACCATTCTTCAGTGAGTTCCTAATGGATCTATCTCCTTACACACACACTGTGGGGGCAGAGCCCCAGAAAGCAGTTTCCAGGCTCTTGGCCTCACATAGACAGGTGCTGGCTCAGGTAGTAAATGGCCAACTGTGATTGCATGGCCATCAGCTGTGGCTAGTTGGCCGTCAGCTGTAACCAGTGAGCCATTGGCCACAATGTAACTGCTGTGGCTACGCTAGCAGAGAGAGAGGAGAAGAGAGAAAGAATGGGGGCTAGCAAGAAGATGGCGGCTGGGCTGGCAAGTGTGGATGGCGGTTTGCGGACAGTGTGGATCCAGCCTCCATTGAGAGTATAGTGCCGCCAGAGAGAATATAGTGGTATGACTCCCCTACCTATGGCTCCGTGGGTGTTCCTTTTCGGCCTCACCATATCCTGCGTTCTTGTATGGGGAGCGGGAGCAGAGACCCCGCTGGATGCCTTGCACGACAAATGGCGCAGTGAGCAGGGTCTCCCGCATGACACATGGCGCAGCGAGCAGGGTATGGTGCCAGCCAAAGCTCTCCGAAGAGTGGTGGAGCAGTTTGTGTGTATGAACACTCAGTCTCTGGAAGACCAGGAGGAGCAGCTGCCGGAGAGCTGGACCCCCGTGGAAGGGTGGGACGACGTGGACGGTTCTCCCACCAGCACAGGAAAAGCCATGCAGCTGCTGCAGAGATGGAGCCCCGTGGAGAGGTGGAAAGATGTGGACGGTTCCCCAACCAGCACAGGCCGGAGAAAGCAAAGGTCGTTGCGGCCCTGTGGGCCGGGGAGGTTCCTGCTCAGGCAGCCTGGATGCGGGACTTGTAGTCCCAGGAGGTAACGCTTGCTGAAGTCCTCCATGGGAGATGAGGGTGAGGTCAAGGTCGTCCCTCACCCCCAGGACAGCCCTGGTGAATGACTATGGACTATGGGGAATTGCCTTCCATCCCTAATTTAATGGACAACTTGACTGTTTGCTTGGGAACTTACCACCATGTAGTGGAACTGGGGGATATTTGCTTTTGTGTCTTGACTGGCCACCATTGAGAATATGTAAGCACCTTAACTGTGAGTCGCTGTTGTTCCAGCAGGGTACCCCGAGAGGCACAGAGAGAGTGGCAGTGCCCTGAGAGCCCTGGCTGAGTCCAGGAAGTCTGGCTGAGCCCTGAAGATACCCTGGCTGTGCCCAGGAAGTCGGGCTGTATCCCAGAGAGAGTGGCAGTGCCCTGAGAGCCCTGGCTGTGTCCAGGAAGTGTGGCTGTGCCCACAGAGAGTGGCAGTGCCCTGAGAAATCCTAGCTGTGCCCGGGGAAACTAGTGGTACCCTGAGAAGTCCAGGAAGTCTGGCTGTGCCCAGAAGTACTGGTGGTGCCCTGAGAAACCCTGGCTGTGTCCGGGAAGACAGGTGGTACCCTAAGAAGTCCAGGAAGTCTGGCCGTGCCCAGAAGTACTGGTGGTGCCCTGAGAAACCCTGGCTGTGTCCGGGAAGACAGGGGGTACCCTAAGACGTCCAGGAAGTATGGCCGTGCCCAGAAGCACTGGTGGTGCCCTGAGAAACCCTGGCTGTGTCCGGGAAGACAGGTGGTACCCTAAGAAGTCCAGGAAGTCTGGCCGTGCCCAGAAGTACTGGTGGTGCCCAGAGAAACCCTGGCTGTGTCCGGGAAGACAGGTGGTACCCTAAGAAGTCCAGGAAGTCTGGCCGTGCCCAGAAGTACTGGTGGTGCCCTGAGAAACCCTGGCTGTGTCCGGGAAGACAGGTGGTACCCTAAGAAGTCCAGGAAGTCTGGCCGTGCCCAGAAGTACTGGTGGTGCCCTGAGAAACCCTGGCTGTGCCCAGAGAGCCTGGCTGTGTCCAGGATATTGCATTCACCCCCAGGCTCCTCGCACAGGTCCCCACGCGGAAGACGCTTGTCGCGTAGATTGTGAGGCGAGAGCCTGTAGGGGTGGAGTGTGGGGGCAGAGCCCCAGAAAGAAGTTTCCAGGCTCTCGGCCTCACATAGACAGGTGCCTGGCCCAGGTAGTAAATGGCCATCAACTGTGATTGCATGGCCATCAGCTGTGGCTAGTTGGCCGTCAGCTGTAACCAGTGAGCCATTGGCCACTAATATAACTGCTGTGGCTACACTAGAGAGGAGAGGGAGAGAAGAGAAGAATGGGGGCTAGCAAGAAGATGGCGGCTGGGCTGGCAAGCGTGGATGGCGGTTTGCGGACAGTGTGAATCCAGCCTCCAGTGAGAGTATAGTGCCGCCAGAGAGAATATAGTGGCATGACTCCCGTATCTATGGCTCCGTGGGTGTTCCTTTTCGGCCTCACCATATCCTGCGTTCTTGTGTGGGGAGCGGGAGTGGAGACCCCGCAGGCCTCCCTGCACGACACCATCTTTTCCTAATATGCTTTAAAAATAAAAAGCCAAGCATTGGTATCAACAGAATTTCCATTTCTCTGCCTGACCATCACTGCCACATGAGCAGCAAAGCCAGGAGGAGATAAAAGGTATCAAGAAGAGAGATGCATGAAGGGAAAAGGTAGACCATCCATCAGTAATTATAGTAACACAGGCCTGTGTATCTTGGCCATCTTTCATATGGATTTTTCCAAAATCAGTGTTTAACGCCAAGTGAATGCTTCTGCCAAAGTCAGTCATTTATTTGGTTGATTTGATAAAGCCATGCTGAGACTTTCTCACTAGAGTATAAATCATTCAAGCAACTGGGCACTTACACTATTAAAGGTCCAAAGTCCATAATCTTGCTTTCAAAGCCAGTAATGAGAGAGGCTTCTTTCCCTCTTGCTTAGCTTACATTTTCTGTTTTAAAGCAGTGACCAAGCCTAATTAGCCCTTGTGGGTCCCAGCCAATGAAAGGTGCTCTTTTAAATACTTTAACTATGTTGATGATCTTGATTCGAAGGAATGTACTGTTGCTATTCTCCATTTCATGGGAAGATTTAAAAAACGTTTTGAAAACTAATTGAACTAGATAAACTCTGTGCAGGTGGATGTTAGTGCTTCTTTTTGACCAACACAATACTTAAGATTCCTATAACAATGACTTTCCCTTGGAGACTGCTTTCTCATGACTATAAATTTAATTTTGTAGGAGGTACAGTGTAACGAACTTTTGGTTTTATTTAGTAGTCATTATAACTCCCTAGATCGACTCATCTCCCTCCCAAAAAAAGAAATGATGGATAACAATTCGTGATATTAAACATCTTTTGTAGGTATTGGGTAGGTTTCATTATCTTCCTTCCTTTCCCACTACTGGAAGTTAATTTTTAACTAAGGGTGGTGGGAAGTGATGGCTGTCAGAACTAGTTGGAACTCATTTCAAAATTCTCCATCTGTCAGTAGTTTAGCATCATTGCTCATAGGCCCAAGATGATACAGTTGATTGCATAGAAATGACATTTCCAGGTGAAATCCGTTTACAAAAGTAAACTAATTCCCAGCAATGACCTTAATGACCATTAGAGAAAGTCTCTCATCGACCAGAAGTAAGCTTCAAAGGGAAGATGAATGCAATCATTCATTTGGCATACACCACATATTAAAATTTTTCAGTTTTTCCCCCCAATTCATTTAATGCTCATTTAGAAATACACACCCAAAAGGACTTGATATTTAATTCTTTTATAAACTGTAAACACATCACAGTGGTATTTGAATATCTTACAGACTTTGTCTGTAAACAGAAGTTGTATCAAGGCATATTCCAGATACTTGCTGGTATAAAATTTTAGATACTTAACAAATTCTTCAAATGAATGCCAATAATTTTTAACATTTGGATAGGAAAAGCACTGTTATAAATGTTTACCTTTTAATGACCATCACAAAGGCTATCTATAGAACACGTTTACAATGTAAATCCTGAATAATAGGTACTTTCATGATACCTTGAAATGTTATCTATAGCCAAAACATATTTAAATAAAAATTCAAGATCTGACGTTGTATTATATTATCAATGCCAGATGGAATGTAACAAAATATTGCACAACTTAGCATGACTCAGCAATGCAAGTGGCTTGGATTTAGAATATTTTTCAGTTAGAAATGTCATTAGAAAGAAAAATGCTGGGGTTAGGAGAGAGGAGAAAACCTTTCCCTAAATAGTCAATTCTTCAGACTTTTACGTTGATGAAGTCAGTTGTAGCATTAACACACATATAGCAAAATGGACCTTTTGTATTCAAATATGTCTATTTGTGAAAGGGCCAATCAGTGTATCCACAGATGTACATTAAGAAGCACTCATAACTGGTTGAAATGTCAAAGTAAATGAACAGAAATTATTGATGCAAACGTGAAACTACCTGTAACTTAGATGAAAACAAAAAGGTGAGTGCAAAAATACCCATTATAAATATTCATGGGGCATCTCATATTGAAACCTTAGATTTGGCATTATAAAATTACTTTATATACATAAGGTTCAGAAATGTCATTTGTGTTTATTTTGCTTAACTAAAATCAGAGCTAAATAGTCTGATCGGTTTATATAGCCATAAATGTTGGGCAGATCCCACTGGCTTAGTATTTGTAAATATGCTAGCATTTCTTGGGGGGTGAGCTGTTTCTATTTAGAATGTAGGAAAGCAGGAAAGAAATTATTTCACTTAAAAAGAATAAATCAGTATTTCATATTCCATTTCATTTTACTCATGTGATATTCATGGCAACAGGACTATAAGCTCTATGAAATCCAAGATGATGTCGCTTTTGTTCAACCTTGTACCTCCACACGAAAATAGTACCTGGTCCTATGTTTTCCTGTGTTCAAGAAATTCAATGGGCGCCCCTATCATAGTTCACGTTTGATATTTCCCAGAGGGAAGAAAACTGCTTAATTTAGAGGAACACAATTTCAATGCTGTCCAAATGACACAATGAATTTTTTCAACCAGCAATAAAAAAAAAGTGATTTATTTCTTACAATATCTTGTAAAATATGTTCTGACTTCAGAGTGGACTGGGTCATATGTTCTGTATTTCTCAGGTAGTGAGTGAATCATACTACTTGAGAGGTGTATGTCATTTTCTTCCCCTCTGTGTGGGCAGAGGGATATGTGGCTATCCCATTCTTGGCCAGACTCTCATTTTAGCCCTAAACATTGAATTTTTCTTTTAATAATAACTTTTGTTGAAATTTTTAAAAGTCCTATCTTAACATAGTGGACTTTCCTATAATGTCAAGATTATTAAATAACCACCTAGAGTTATAACGGTAATTGTTTGCAGGGTATTTTTAGCCGAAAGTAAAAATTTATTTTCTTTTGCTGAATTGAAACACGCTACACATTAGACAACTTGTATAAATCCTGTGTAAGTTTTCCACTATATTTAAAAGTCTTGGTATTGTACTATAGTTCCATTTTCCTATGTCTATTGACTCATAGAAGAAAGAAAAAATCATATTTTTATATGTAAATGAAATGTTTTAGTTTTATGAATAAGAATCAGATGAAACTACTATTACCTCTAACTGTCCAGTATAATCTCAATCAGACTTGAGGAACTGGGGTGCTATGGTTCATTTGAATGTGGAATTTAACAGTTTTAAAAGCTTTATTTAAAGCCTTTTTGATTTTGACAGTCATTGTTGGAAACTGATGGTAGAACCTTAGAGTAAGAAGGAGGATTAGGAGTTTCTCATCTATCCTTTCGTTCAGTGCTGGAATCCCATCAGGAGGGGTTCCTGCCTCCTCCTGAAAATGTTGATGGGTAGGAAATTAATCTCTTTGCAAGATAGCTCACTCCGTTAATGGAATACTTTGTTAGAAAGTTCTAACTCGGGAGACTGGAGAATGCCTTCTTGCTTTCGTATCTCTCCTAAGGTTTTTGGTCTACTCAGGCCTTCTGTGGATTGGATGAGGCCCACGCATGTTATGGAGGGCAATCTACTTTACTCCAAGTCCACGCATTTAAATGTAAGTCTTACCCAAAAATACCCTTACAGAAACATACCAAATAATGTTGGACCAAATATCTGGACACTGTGGCCTAGCCAAGTTGACACATAAAATTAAACCATCATAATAACCAACAAGGAAAATACAAGCAAAATTAATTACCTACACAGGTATTCCTAAAACCTCTTTCCATGAAGAAGTCATTTGAATCACTTTTCAACTACTGACTATACATCATTTTCTCAAAGATTCCACAGAGGAACTAAAAGCCATCAGTTATGGGTTCTTCATCTGGCTTTGAAATTATGTAGAACTAGCCTACTGCTGGCGTCTCTTTGGAAAATATTGTTAAACATGTTTGACTGAAATCCTTCACACACACACACACACACACACACACACACACACACACACACACACCTCCTCATAGGTTTGTTTCCTATCGGGTGAAAAGAATGCTCTACTTATTGTCTCTGGGGTTGTCCTTCACTCCACTGATCCCCATTCTGAATGTTTTGATGCTTGAACTTTCGATATTCGCATGCACAGGCAATGAGAACATAACTGATGCCCAGCTTCAGCAAAAATAAGATGCCACCAGTTGTAAGAAAAGATAACTGATTGTAGAAAAGATAAAATGTGAAAAACACATATGCATCTCAGCATCAAGAAAATAATTGATTATCTTTGCTTTTACTTTCTCTCTTTTCCTTCTGAGACTCAAATTAAATGCATGTTAAACCTATATACTTAAGTATTTTTCTCCCATTTTTTTCCATCCTTTCACTGATGCTCAATCAACCCTTTGGGTCCTTAATTTTCGTCATTTAATTTTTCATTTCTAGCATTTCTAATTGATTTTCTTGCAAATAACCAGTGTCCCATTTTTTAAATTTTCCGGTTACTTGCTGACATTTTTATATTTTTATCTCTAGGGATGTTGCAGATGTTGTTTTGCAGTTACGTTATGAAAGAACAAAAGGCTTTTTTGTAAGTGATTGAATGCACTCTATGGAATAAAAACCATATTGCATGACTTGAAACTACATACATATATGTATACTATAAATACTTAACACACAATGGATCTTAAAGGGTCAATGATGGGTGCTTCTATTAGTTTCCTGTACCTGCCTGCTGAGGAAGTAGTAGAGCATAGTGGTTACGAGCAAAGTTAGGCAGACATGCGTTTGAGTGCTGGCCATGAAATCTTGGGTAGTTACTTAACTTCTCTGAGTCTCACTATCTTTGTTGATGCGATTAACGTGATAGCAGTAGTGATCTCTGAGGGTTGTTTTGGATCACGTTAGAGTAAGTATGGATCCAGTACGTAGAGCACTAACAGAGCACCTGGCACATACGTAGTCAACAGTGAATAAATACGGTCTATAATTCTTAGGAAACTGGTGATAACCAACCCCTTGTGTGGGACAGTTTTCCCCTTCCTCCAGGAATCCAGCCCCCAGTCACATGGGTCACACTGGTGCTGGGATGAATGCTGCTGCTTCTGGGATCTTTCCATTGAGTTGAACTTTGCTGATGCATTTGCCCAAAATTTTTTGTACATAAGTTATAGCTTTGATTTCCAGGTCTTTATCCACTGATACACCATCTAGAAAGTTTTGTTTCCTTCTATCCCGCTCTGCAAAATGCTGGCCATGCATCAGGTTGCAGCTTTGTTTCTCCAATGGGAGTTTTCTAATCTGCAAGAGCCTTGGCCATTGAGCGTATAGAGAGGACTAAGAAAGCAGTTGTAGGAGAGGTTGGAAAAAAACATGTAAATTCCCTCTGGCAACACAGGCCACGTCCTACACAGGCTTCAAATCAGAAACAGGTCCTCTAATGCACAGAAACAAGGGTGTTGAGATAACTCCTGGGCCATTTCACACACCTGACCCCCAGGAGAGGTCCGCAAGTGTTTCTGTTGTGATGTATGTTTGTTTATATACACATTTCAAATCTCCAAGGTCAGGGGGCATGTGCCCACCAGTGCAGCCTGAGGGGATTATATGGGAGCCGGGGCCATTACAGAAATGGAACGTGTCTCCTGCTGTTGGAAGACTGGGCTCGCTATGCACCACGCCCAGGGGATGCCCCGCTGCAGATCCCGCAGGATGACCTCATCTCCGTATTTGACCTTCTTTCTTCTTAAACTTGACTACAGACAAGTGCCAATTAGTTGGGTTTGGGGTAATGAAAAATGTAATTTCAATGAGGATAGGGCTCATGACTCATTTATCTCCGTGTCCCCAGGGCTAGGCCTGTGCCTGGAACACTATTGCTGCTTCTTAATGCATAAACAATAGTATCGTTGACTTTGGTCTACTCCAAATGATTTAGTCCATGACTAATCCATGTTTAAAGCGAAGTGACAATACATGCTTTGTTACCCTCCAACATAGCTTTTGATGAAGAAATAATGAAATATTTCTAAAAATACTACTAGATAGTATCAAGATATTCACTACAATTATCATTTATATAACCGGGGACCTTTAGCAACTCATTTCTTTTCTCTGTTGGAGTTGTTCCATTCTCACAACATTATGGAGTAAAATTAATATTGTGTGAGAAAATTATAATTCTCTCCTTAAAATTCATATTCAGTTGAATCTATAATAAAAAAATACAGATAAGTGGCCCCAACCCTCTTAGAGGAAATTTCATTGTGTTATTTCTTTCTGTTAACAAATGTTTTTCCCAGGCTTTGCCTTGGTACTAATCACTGGGAAATACTTAGTGCCTGGCTGTGTGCGTAAAGAAATGTGATGACAGTCATTTGGGGGCAGAAGTAGGATCCCTCTTATTATTAACCTTCCCTATCCCCAAGCCTAGTCCCTCTTCCCCTCACCTCCTGGTCACTCCTGCAACCTATTCCATCACGTCAATCTTTTCTAACACCGGCCTCTCTATCTGTCTACTTCTTTAGGATCCTTTCTCATAATCTGATTCTTTAGTTCAACAAACTTCACTAAAACACCTGCTAAATGCCTGGCATAAAGCTGGGCACGGGAATGGATGCAAAGAATACTGAGACAGTGTCCTGCCTTCTAGTTTCTAGAAGCTCACCGCATGAAGTTCAGGAGCTTGACATGTAAACAAAATGTCAAAGGGCATATGTGAGGTAACACAGGCATCTGAAAGTTGCCACAGGAGTACATACGGTCACGCATCTCACATCTGACCAAAGTAATTAGTCCTCTGTTCTTCCCTTCATCGTGAGCTTCTTCAAGTAATATTATCCCACATCTACATATATAGAGAGATTTCTTACTATGTATACTTAATACTCTTATCTACATGATCTCTTTATTCCCACAACAAATCCTGAGATAAGTTCTAGTATTATCGCACTCTCCAGAGAGGGAACAGAACCAGAGAGAGATTCAATAACTTGCCTTTATGATCACACAGCTGCTAAATAGTATCTACCTGGATTAGTTAAGATGCTTTTAGTTGCAAGGAGTAACAACAAGAACCCTCAAGCTAGAATAAATAATCAAGGGAATGTATTGGTTTGTATTACTGAAAGAGCTAGGATGAGCTGCAGGTAAGGTTTGGTCCAGCAGCTCAGTGATGCCACCACGGGCCCAAGTTCTTTCCCTCTCTCTCTTTTGCCTTCCACCCCATTGGCTTTGCTCTTAAGCTGATTCTGCTTGTGGTGGTAGAATGACTGCTGTACTACATGTCTCCTGCTTCTTATCTACAAGAGAGAAGTCTCCTTTTCAGGCATCAAACCAATGTTTTGGGCTTCCATTTGATGCTATCACTTCTATCCCTGACCCAAATGTCACTTCAAAGAGAAGGAGATGCTGGGAGATAATCCATGTTGCCACCTATACCGTAGAGTTGCTAGGAGGATTTGATGGGACAGCATGCGTCAATGTTTAGCATCGTGCTGGCATATAGAAGTGCTCATAGAGGTTTGTTATTATTAACTACTTTGTGACACTTGGCCATGAATGGACTGTTAAGGATGATTCTTGTGAGGGCTCAGAAGAGAATGCTAAGATCAGAATGTTGTGTCCCCCCCCCAAAAAATTCATACTTTGAAATCCTAATGCCCCATGTGGTGGTGTTGGTATGTAGGGCCTTTGGGAGGTGCTTAAGTTATGAAAGGGATTAGTGTCTCATAAAAGAATCTTCAGCGAGGTGCCTAACCCCTTCCCCGTGTGAGCACACAGCAAGGAGGTGCTGGCTGTGAAGCAGGAAGAGGGCCCTCACCAGAAGGAGACCATGCTGACAACTTGACCTTGGACTCCAGCCTCCAGAACTGTGAGCAATAAATTTCTGTTTATAAGCCACCCTGTTTGGGGTATTTAAAAGCCCAAACAGATTAAGATAGCTATAATTATTATTATTATTATTGTTATTGTTATTTACTGTGTTATATATTCATGTATTCATTCATCCAACAAATATTTATTGAGCACCTTTCATGTATGAGGCGCTGTTCTGGATGCTGGGAACAGCAGTGAGCAAGCAAAGGTCCCTGCTGTCCTGGAGCCGACATTCCCATGGAAGACCAGTGGATAAATAAGCATCGGTGGATAAATATGTGCTGTGAAGAAGAATGAAGAGGGGTGTGCACTTTTACAGAGTGGTCAGAGAAGACCTCACGGATAAGTGACATTTGAGCATAAGCCTAAAGAAGGAGCCTGCGAACTTCATGGGCATCCCGAGAAAGAGCATCCCCAGGAGAAGGAACAGCAAATGCTTTACTCCTGTGTTTGCTTGTACCTTTCAGGGATCCAGGGAGACGCAAGAACCATAGGAAATTTCTACCAGTGTCTTCAGTACCAAGGTGGACAATTCACAGCAAGATGCCTGAAAACCACCATAATATTCCATGTGTCTTAAAGCCCATGAATCTCTGACTGAGATGCAATAATGCAGCTTTGGCTTTTCTTCCCCCTTCCAACTTTGCACACTAGTGCTCGGGTGGAATCTACGCTAGTCCTCTGCCAGTAAGGTTTCTGAGAAATGCAGTTTCCAGTCTTGCAACCGCTTCACTACAGGGGAGAGTTTAGAAGGGGGAAAAATGGAGCTAAGTTGTCAAAGACATTTATGGGCACATAATGGATGCTATTTTTGACATCCTACATGTGGATCCTAGAGGGTTAAATGGAGAATATGCCCCTTATACTTGTTTCATGAACACCATTTGTCTCAGCTAAGATTTTGATGGGAACTAGGTTGCAGTCAATTTGAAGTTAAAGTCTGGTGTGTGCCTGGGACCTGGAACTTTGGGTGACTGCTCAAAAGCTCATCTATTTTTGTCCTGTGATCTCAGTCGTCGAGCCATCTGATAGGCATACCGTAGTCAGAGCAGCATTGATTCTGTGTAAACACTGGCCAAATGTCAGGCACTAGTCTTGCTGGATTATGCGAGACTGAGCAGGCAATACCACTCCTCTCCAGGTGTACAAAAGCAGTAAAGGCTGGGGGACAAGCGTGTCAGTGGTGACAGCAGGCAGACGAGGGCTTCTGTATGCACTTGAGTCATAGGACTCAGAAGATGGTGCCCTGTGACATAATAATAGAAGTTTCACTCTGCTTATTTTACACGATAATCTCTTCTTGTTGCTTCCAGCTCTGAAAAGTATGATCCTCAATTTAATACCAACTAAATAGGATTGATTGTTCTTAAAGGGAAGGCTGTACTAGACCCTTGAGCAGCTGTACTCCGTCAGTCTATGCCACTGAAATTAAGGACCCTGAGTTAAAACACGTTTGGTGTTTAGCATTTCACTGTATAAATCTTTCCGTGATCAGTGGAAATTTCATTGCTTCTATATTCCACATCTATCACTTCCAGAAGCAGGAGACCAGGTCTTAACTAGCCATATGAAGAAAGACTGTAGAGAAAGCACAACTTGGTCCCCAGCTTGATGTTTGTCACCAACAAAGGCAAGCCATGCACTAAACTGTCAGCTGCCTGAACAACGCAAGGCCCATTTCAAATGTGCCTTATTGCTGAAGGCCTTTCCATCAGTTCAGGCCAACGCCAACTCCCTTCATGCAACTCACGATGCTCGTGATCAAAAAGGTGATGGCAATAGTTGACATATTGACAGATTCAAATGCAGACCTGTGGTACAGAGGCCCAGCCATTATCGTACCTATAATATCATTATATTTTTATTTCTTTTTTGCTACTAAATATGAACTCTGTAAAGACAGGGTTAATGCCTGTTCATTTTTAAATGCCCTGCATCAAAACAGTGCCTGGCATAAAATAAGTGCTCAATAAATGAAGTTTACACGATACACGCTTGAATAAATGAATGAATGGAGTGTCATCTGAGTCCCTCCCAATGATAAAAATGAGGTTTTTTTCACTTGAACTGGGCACATGAATGAGTTTAAAATTCCTGTACAGAGAAAATGGTATCTCCCGATCTCTGCTCATTGACCCAGATATGGCCTTTCAACTTCTCATCAATCCTGTTGTTACCTGATATTCCTTAGTAAATGGGCTCTTGAGAAGGAGAAATGGTCAAAGGGCCTGAAGTAAATGAGTAAAAAGTGAAAGGGGATAATAATATGAGACTAATCCTAGAGCACTGGTAGGTATCAGATGTTAGAGAGGAGAATAAAATCTTAACTTCAAATTTGGGGATTATCTGTGCAAAACGATGATAATGTTTGAGATTTCTTTCACTAGTCCCAAGGCTCTTTCCTACCTATTGTCTCATTTTTACTAAGACAAATAATCTGGCCTGTTAAGCAGACTGTTTCACAAAGAGCTATCATAAAGAACGCAGCTGAGCCTACAGAAAGGAAAATAGAAAAGAAAAGAAGGCAGTTTCTAACTGGAGTTAGAAAATTGGGATTCTAATCTTGGTTCTACCCATTGGTAGCTGGTGATCTCAGGGAATTTACATTTGCTTCACAAGCCTCAGTTTCCTTATTGGCAATATGGGGCTAGATTTCTATCTAACAAAGTTGTCACGAGGCCTAAATGAGAGATGAAATATGGAAACTACCTTTCAAATGATAAGGTTCTACAAATGTAAGGTAATTTGATTTTTCCCAAAAGACATGATGACAATTAAGACTGGCAACATTTTTATAAAGAGCATATATCACTTTACAAACCAGAAAGAAAATAAGGTTTGTACCTAACTACAGGTATGCACCTCGTATAAAATCAGTCCACAAGCTCAGGAGCACAGAAATGTACCTTTCCTATAACTGAACCCAATTCAACTTTGTGGCAGGAAACTTGCCTTGGGTCCCCTTTAAATCAGCCGACTCAGTGGTTACATCTGTGTTTCTGAGGGAGCTTATGGATGTCACAGCACCGGAAGTGGTGCCTGGCCCTCAGTTATCCCCTGTCCCTGCTGGCATCCATCCACAAGACGTGTGTAGTCCTCTTCATGGCTCCACCTGCCTTCCCTGGAAAGACTGCCTTCTGGAATCTCCTTACTGGAAAAGCCCTCTTGACAAAAATACATCCTCATTGCTTTGGATGGTGGAGACTGTATGTTATCTAGAAAAAAATGGGGACAACATTTAAATCAAGCCCTGGAAAGCTTTGACTTTCTCATGGTTGATCTGGGCCACAATTCCAGGCCATGATTTCCTCTTTCAAACCATTGTGTAATGTGTGCGCTACCATCTGAGAAAAACCAAATAAATACACCAGTGCTCAGAATTCAAGGAGGCAATTATCCCATAAATGCTTATTAGTTCTTTTTTTTTTTTTGTCTTTTATTTAAACAACTACAACTGGAGTTTCTTGGGAATAATGTTTATATTATTGGTTTGAGGAGTCTTAAATCCTTTGCAGCATCTGGTGAGATATAAACATACAAACAAATGTGTAAATGAATTTGTGCTCTGAGCATCTAACTTCTGACAATTGAATGCAGCACAGTAAGTCAATTAAATTCAGCAGACTTTCACTGAGTGTGTTCATGGTGGCAAGTCCTATGCTAGTTTCCAGATCTGTAAATAAAAGCCACTGATGTGGCTCCAAAATGTTCCTACTGCAGCATGGAAGTGTGGAGTCCACGTGTCTTCTCTGGCCAGGAATAGGACCTACGGTATATAGTGCGTGTGAGTGAAAAGGAGGAGATTTGAAGCTACCACTTATTGAGGACGAATGAAGCGCCAAACACTGATCATTGATCTTCACATCTCTGTGTGGAAGGTACCAGCACGTTGCTCCCCAGCTTCCCCCCACCCCCGAAAGCGATCAAAGAAAACCTTGTACTTCAAAGCTTAGTACAGCTTTTATCACCTCCCAATTAAAGATGTTTCTAATACAGTCTAGTCTCCTCAAACATGGGGTGGAAAATGGGGGGAGGGGCGTGGTTTGGGCAATATATTTTTATTTTTTCATTTTAGTTCAGACTGGAACATTGGTATTTCATTGCCAAAACAATGAAGGACACATTTATTACTTAGTATTGTTTGAAATAATATCTACAGTGTTCAAAGTTTCAGTTAAAAGCGTACAATGTTTTCAAGCTCAGAATCAAAACAAAAACAAACATAAACTGCATTCCATGCTCTGTTAGTATTTCACTGTGTGGCCATTGATGCCTCTTCTCTCTCTCTCTCTCTCTCTCTCTCTCTCTCTCTCTGTCTCTCATCGTATTTGTTTTCTTGTCTGACAAATGAGGAAATTGAAGTAGTGCCTTAAATCATCTCTAAGTTCCTTTCATGTAATTGAATATAACTATTCACGTTGTGCTTGTAAATAGTAGGTGGTGATGAAGGTTTCTGATTCCGGCAGTTGTATGCTGTGACAATTATGGCTAGTTATTAGGCATTGTTTCTCAAAGGGGTGATCTGATTGAGGCATGAATAAGGATGCAGTGGACGCCCTTCCTTGTGGAGAGGGTACCAGCGTGCACTCACAGCCAAGTCTTGAAAGTAATAGCTTCTCCCATATACTGAATGACAGCCTCATGGCAGGCACTCCCACACTTTATCTCGTGTAATCGTTGTAAGGACCTCTGAGACTCTGTGAGAGCTAACTCAGATGATGAAACAAATGTCTGGAAAAGTCAGATGACTTGCCCAAGGTAGCAGAGCTAGTCACTGACAGCCATTCACACTAATAATGCACATTCATATGGACATTCAAAAAGGGTTGCCTTGATTTCAGACTTCTAGCCTCCAAAATTGTAAGAATAGATTTCTGTTCTTTGAAGCCACCTAGTTCTTGGTAATTTTTTACAGCAGCCATAAGAAACAAGGATACTCAGCTTCGTCAAAATCAGTGCAAGTCTGGGCACCCAGGCCTGGACTGGTAAAGAATGCGGCTGGGGTTTGTTTCAAAAGGACAAGGCCCAGTAGGGACCCTTTGGCTTTGGCCTACTTTAAATAGTCTGGGTAAACTGAATGGATTGGAGATTGTAATTTTTCCTTTCTGTGTTGTCCATATAGAAACAGCTTTTGTTTTTCTCTAACTCACTGTCTGCTACTCCACTTCCCCTCTCTCCACGCACCAACATCTCTCTCTTAGCATGTTGAGAGCATTTCCTTGTGTGGACGTTCTGACTCACTCCTTTTCAATAACACCTTCTTCCTTGATAAATCAATACCCTGACCAAAGTGATGGTGCATTTAGGTCATTAAGCAAAGTAGCCATGGCAGGAGAAATGTGATGCAGCTTCGTTTCCAAGGTATTTTTGCTTTTGGTCTTATTTACCTGGATAATGTAGTAAAAGTACAGCTTCTGAAAACTGACTATACAGAGCTATGATGACTGAGCGAGGGAACCAAGACATGGTGGAAGATAAGCTCTCACAGGAAGATGTGGATTGTGTTGGGCAAATCACATCCCCTCTCTGAACTTCACTTATCTCAGGGTGTGGGGTGGAATAGATTCTTTCTGAACCTCTGCTCTGGAGTTCTATAACTCCATTGCCTTAAAACAGAAAAAATGGCAACGTCCAAATAATATGCAAAATCCTCAAGCCTCGGGTTTATTCCTTTTCAGGAGCTTGTTCATTAGCGACATGACTATCTTTGGATGATGCCTTTTATAAATCGTGTGACACACTGTAGATGTCAGCTTACTATGCCTGCCTACCAGAGATGCAGACAAGCTACAAATGGCATTGTCACCAACAAACTGAAGCACAGAGAGCTTCAGGTAACAACATTTCAATGACTGCTATTAGGTAAAATTGAATGCAGATTTTAATATTCAGTCCTTTCTACTTTCCCTCTCCTTGTTTCTCCCTGTCTCTCTCCTCTTTCTCAGTGAAATGCATTTTATTAAGTTTTATGGAAAAAATTATAAACTGCAGATAAGCAAAACGGAAAAAGTAAGAAACATGCATAATCTCACCACTGAAACATAAATACTATTAGCAGTTTGTTATTTGCTTTTGGATGTGTCTCACTGGATGTTAAAATCCGTGTGTGTGTGTGTGTGTGTGTGTGTGTGTGTGTGAGAGAGAGAGAGAGAGAGAGAGAGAGAGAGAGAGAGAGAGAAAGAGAGAGAATATAACTTGCAAGTCAACTTTACAGAGAAATGTAAGAATTTTTATGAACTTTTATGAACCGTCAAAAGGTTTTAGGGGCACAGCTTCTTTCCAGTTAGAATATACTCAGAAAGTCAATAATATATTTTAATCAGTGACCAGAGCCCCAAATTTACTGGGTGTCTGAGAAAAGCAATTTACAGGGTTGAGCCTAATAGATGGTTGATCTCCATATATTAGGTTAGCGCAAAACTAATTGCAGTTTAAAAGGTTAAAAATAATTGCAAAAACCGCAATTACATTTGCACCAACCTAATATATGGAGACCAGATGGACATCTTTGGGCAGGCCATGTGTGGTTTGGGACAGTCAAAATGGGGAACAAATACCCCAAGCTCTGCTACAAAACCAAGAGCCCCAAGGAGCTTTTAGTTCCATTGTGTGTTTTTTTATATTTATTAAACATTAACTGCATGTACAATCTCATAGTCTATACTGGAGGATGACTATATATATATATATATATATATATATATATATATATATATATATATATATAAAAAATGTATTCTCCCCTGAATAAACTTAGAGTGTAAGTTTAAAAGAAGTTCTATAACTCACTTTTTCCTAACTAAAATCTTAAGCTAAAATTAATATGTAAAATAGATCAAAGAAGACTGTTCTGGAGGATGAGGCGATAGAGGCCTGGAAATCCATCCACAAGTTTTTTCCCCCAGGTGGCCCTTAAGGACTCCACAAATTAAGGTGTGAAAGCCCATAGTTTCAGAAGCTGCATGGAAGCCTAAATAGGTCAAGCTGTGTGATTTCGAGTGTTGCTGGTCGTGGTGAGGAAACCTCAGTTAATATGCTCCCTCTCTGTGCTGGGCACTCTTACTAGGGCTTTGCCTCTATCAATTTATTCCTCACAACAATCTGGACATGTAGGTATACGCATTCCTGTTTGACGGCTATGGAACCTGAGGTTTGGGAAGAAAATGACTCGCCCAATATCTCATGGTTATATTTGGCAGACCTGTGATTCAGACACATGTCTAGCTGTTTCCCACATCCATGACAACTCTTACACTTAAGCAGAATGGAAGAGTTTACTACCACTACTACTACTAGGACTGCTACGCAGACACACACACACACACACACACACACACACACAAGCACAAGGACTTACATGATTGATTGTGAAATGAGAGGTCATGGCCAGATCTGGTGTGACTTCACTAGCCTTTGCCAGGGGGAGGGGAAGCAGTAGAATGACAGCTAGAAGTCTGGGCAGAACATAAATATTCTGGGTGTAGCCACTGGGACATCACATAAAAGAGGAAGCATCCTCCAGGTAGGTCATAGAGAATAAGGACTGATATGTGCTGATATATATATACTGTGTGTGAGGAACTCCGAAGGTGAAAACCCTTATTGTTTAAGTAATCTACCTGGAAGAGGAAGCGCTTGATTTAGAGTTAAAATGATGCTGATAGCCTCAGAGGATCTTCCTCCCAAATATTTAGTAATTACTGCGTTGCTTTAACATGTCCACAAATTCTTTGATACTCTTCCCTCCAGGCAGTACAGCTTAATCCCCTATTCCCCCAAAGTTATAAGATATAGTTATTAAGTTAAATAGTACCGTAGTAGGGCCCTGAATTAAGCTTTCCTGACAATCAAAGCAAAAAGAAAAACAGATTTCATTGCGGCCATTCCTAAGAAAAGAAAAGAAAAATCATTCATTTGTGAAAGGAAAAAAAAAAAAACCAACGATTTTTTTTCCTGTTACGACCTTTAAGGTAGGAACCATCATGTAGGCCTTTGATTAGCTCATCAGTGACCAAACAAGAAACTGTAAAAGACACAGGTGCTGTCCACAGAGATGATCCTTGTACAGCTCTTTACAAAAGGGCTTCATGCTTACAATCAAATTGTAACTCAATGAAGGCGTTCCTGTAAGGTCAGAGATAATGTGGGCTGACTGGTTTGTTTTATGACTATCGAAATTGATTCAGAGAAAATTACCTTGAAGAATAGAAAAGAATTAATAGTTAAGCACCACTTATTATCACACCTAGCTCTTACTAAAACGGTGTCAGTGATTATTACCTACAGTTTAAAACTAAATATTCTGTAGTAAAAGAGCTGTACCTCAGAGACTTGTGAGAGAATTCCGTCATAAACTCTTTGTACTTAAGCATTTGCCAAAGGTTTGTACATTACTGCCTTTGACTGTTAGCAAGTATCTAGCGGATTAGTTAAGAAGGGAGGGAAAGAGCATGGCTGCATGGGACAAGGAAAGGCCTACATGCGAGGGAGGTGTTAGGATGTTACTGGGGTCTTCTCAACACCAGGTGATATGGATTTGCCCTAGAAAGGTAACGACAGCAATAAAAAGGATGGTGAGCATTACATAACTTCCTTTATGTATTAAAAAAAATATTTATTGAATACCTACCTCTGTTCTAGTTTCTTGGGGACACATCAATAAACAAACCACATACACACACACAAAGAGTCTACCCTTACAATATTTATATTCCAGTAGAGAGAGACAGACAGTAAACAATTGGATGAAAAAGTAAGTTTTCTAGTGTATGGTGTATAGACCACAATTGCTATGAAGAAGGAAAAAAAAAAATCGAGAAGGGTAAGAAAGACTGGAAATGGGGGCGTGCATGTTGAATTTTAAATGAGTGGTCAGGCCTTGCTACAAAGGTGAAATCTGAGCAAAGCTTAAAGCAGATGAGGCAATTAAGCATGTAGATATATGAGAGAAGGCCATTGTGGTTCAGAGGCAAAGGTCAGAGCAGGGGCACGGCCAGGAGTTGAGTGAGCTGGGGCGAGAAGTACGGGGTGAAGTCAGGGAGGTGATGTGGGGGTCGCCCAGATCACTGTAGGCGTTTGGCTTTTATTTTGAGGCTAACCAGGAGCCACAGGAAGGTTCTGAGTAGAGGGGTGACTCAACCTGACTTAAGTTTTAAAAGGGATTTTCTGGCTGGAGCGAGAATAGAAAGAAGTTTATGAAAGAAGACCCATCAGGCCATGGAATGAAGCAGCATCGAGTGCCAAGGACCGTTTGGTGGGTGAGCTCGTCTGAACTGACCAAAGAAGCTTGTCACAGGATGAAGCTGACAAGAGGAAGGCGCTCTGCTCGTTTTTCTGGTTGTATGTTTCTTAGGTGGGTAAGTTGGACTAGAGAGCTATTCCTGGGTGTCCTGGTGATCCTGGAGCTGGCTGCCCTTGCTGCCCACCTCGGTAGGGCTCAGTCCTGTGGTCCTATACAGCTGCCATATTTTCACTTTCTTTCAAGACATGGGAGTCTTTAAAAATCTCTTCTGTGGCTTTCTGCTCAGCGCAGAGACACTCCTGGCAGCCTCCTTCATTTGGCCCTAGGGCTGGGGAAAGGGAGCAGGCAGACGTTCTCCTCCACAAACCCAGTCTGTTTTAAAACGATTCTTTTAAAATGATTCCGAACACTGTCATTCTGGGGAGAGGCACGTTCGCTTAACAATTAAAGAGGGGTTAACGAGTTTCAAGCTAGCTCATCTCCAGACAGGCCTTTAGAGCGACACGGTCCAATAGAAATATAATTTCAGCCACATATGTAACGTTAAACTGTCCAGCAGCCACATTTTAAAAGACACAAAGAAACAGGTGACATTACTGTTAATAACATAGCGTACTCAATTCAATATATCTAAAATATTGTTTCAAAATGTAATCAATATAAAAATTATTAAGGAGATATTTTAAATTCTTTGTTATACTATATCTTCAAAATCTGGTGTGTGTTTTTACACTTGCAGCACATCTCAATTCAGACTAGCCCATTTCCGGTACCCAGTAGCCACATGTAGCTGGCTAGCAGCTACCGCACTGGGTAGCATAGCTCCCGATCCCAACGTGCCCACATTTCTCTAGGTCGACTAACTTTGTATACAACTGTCTTGTGTCTCAAGTCACAATCTGTGGAAGGTTGACTGTAAAACTGAAGTTGAGTCTTACCTGACAGAAGGGAGATGGAAATACCTTGACCTCATCCCATCCTCAACTGCAATTTATCTTCTCTCTGCACTGAGAACATATCTAAATGAGAAAGAAGGGCCTTGTAAACAGAAGAGTGGTCCAAGCTTGTTACTATTATTACAACAGCTGGCTCTGTCTTGAGCATGTACACACTGTTTCCGCCAGTATGTACTTGAAAAGTGAAAAGGTACTTGAAGGGCAAAAAGTCTTCCCAGGAGAAGGGTGATGGGCTCTCTCCAGGGGTGTAGCCCCAGAAAAGATGTGAAACTCCCAACACGGGCTAACAGATCTTTATTTGAACCAGGTTTTCTATAGTTGCCACTGTCAGGGTAATTTATGGCTAAGATTTGGTGTCTTTTTCACCGAGGCAATTTATTTCCAGGCCCTGTCAAGGGTCTCCATATTGCCTGTGGATGATTACTGCTCCTGGTCGGGAAGTCTCTCCGGAGAACACAGCCAACAGAGCAAGAACTCAGGCGTCGGCAGATGTGTGCCCTGTGTCTTTCTTTCACAAAGCCAAGTTACGGAATTCTGAAGACTGTATGATTGGACCAGATGACTTGTAAGTCTTTCTGAGACAGTATAATTCTGTCATTTGACAGGAAATGTGCTTTTGAGTGTCAAATATCATTAGGCCTGAAAAATGAAAGTTTTGAGGGCGTTTGGAGGTAGCTACTACAAACAATACTGTCAAGTTTTTCTTGGCTCACACTAAAAAGCTGGGCCCGAAATCGTATAAATGTGAGACTACTAAATAAGAAGGGTGTGTGTGTGTGTGTGTGTGTGTGTGTGTGTGTGTGGTTATTGCTGGTATAAAAAGCACTGCATGAGAAAACCCATGCTATCAGGCACTGGCCATGGATCTTTGTGTCCCAGGCCGTGACCAGACCTCTGTGGACCCTGGTAATCACGCTGGACTAGATGATCTGCCAAATACTATGGACTGTGACTTTTTATATGAGCTTAAGTGAAGAAGCTACTCAGGGCCACATCTTTGCCCAAGGGCTGTGACAAATATGTTTAGGTCTCATAATTCTCCAAGCATTATATGGAATGCTTTGTTCTCTCCAGGTTCTCCAGGCCCAATGTAAATATGCAGGATGATTCATATTTGCAGCAGTGAAGGTCATCAAATTCCAGGAAGTCCAGGAAATTCTGTGAAGTTCAGGAGAGAAACCATCAGTTTAAAAAGTGAGCATTTGACAGGCTCAAGGGCAGACCTTTCCAAAGGTGGGCAGGGGGATAATTTTCCCTTAAGCTGTCTCTCCCCACCCAATCCAGCTGCTGCCAGAGTAATTGCCTTAAAACCAAAGTCAGATCTAGTCATTCCCTAACTCATAAACCTTTGACAGTTTCTTGACACCTGCAGAATAAAGTATAAACACCATCATGAGAGATTGCAGGCTGTTGCCATCTGACCCAAAGTCATCATTCCAACCTCATATCATATGACATCCCTCTGTGCACTCTGGGCAATACCCCAGCCCACTAGATGTCTCATCATTCTCTGAATTCTGTAGGCATCTGTCCCCCTACATCTGCGTTTTGGGCTACAAGGCCCTCCCTTGCCTCTGGTCTACCCAATTCTTTTTCATTCTTCAATAGCCTACTCACATACCTCCCGTGATGTCTACAGTCCACTAAGCACCTCTATTCCCCATAACAGACTACTTACACCCCTTTTTGCCTTAATTCAATTCCGCTCTGGATTAGAATTCATTGTATAAATGTCTCTTCCTCCCTCTGCAGCTTTATTTCTGATGACACGGATCATGTCTTATTAATATTGTTTTTTCCTACAGCTCCCATTACAGTCAGGTGCCCCTGAACAATGGGGATACATTCTGAGAAACGCATTACTAGCTGATTTCATCATTGTATGAATGACACAGAGTGCATTGACACAAACCTAGAAGGTGTTGCCTACTGCACACCGAGGCTATACGGTATGGCCAACTGCTCCTAGGCAACTAACCTGTAAATCACGTTACTGTACTAGATACTATAAGGAATTGTAACACAGCGGTAAATATCTGTGTATCTAAATATAGAAAAATACAGTAAAAATACCATATAAGAGATTTTTTTAAATGTGGGCACGTACCATGAATGGAACTTGCAGAACTAGAAGTTGCTCTGGGTGAGTCAGTGAGTGAGCGGTGACTGAATGTGAAGGCCTGGGACATCACTGTCCACTGCTGTAGACTTTATAAATATTGCCCCACAAGCCTTATCCCTACTCATAAATAGCACATTGAAGCTGTCAATGCTCTTCCATGAACAGCATTGGATTGATTGGTAATATCAAGGAGAAAATGGCTGCGTCAGGCATAGATCACCAGAATAATGACTGTCAGGGGGAGTGAAATGAGGCCTACGGATCAGTAGGGGGGAAAAATCAAGACGGAAAAATAAAGGGACATAGAGGATTGTCGGGGAAATGTGGTTTTAGCTATTGCATGGTGGAGCAGCACTGGTCAGATTAAGGAACTTGGTGGTATTTATTAGAAAAGAGGGCGTTTAACATGGAGAGGGTACAGAACTGTGGACTCAATATTTTGACTATGGAAATTTGGTTTTAGTTCCATTGCACTATCTGACACCAAAGGCTCTCTCTGGCATTGAATTGATGGAAGAAATAAAATGTATCTATGCTTTACATCCTGAAAAAATTTCTGAAGTACAGCAACAGTCTGGCCCTACATGACCCCAGAAAGCTTTTACTAAAGTGGCAGTGGCACTTAATATTGTTAAGGTAGATACTGTAAACCTGTGTCCTTGCACAGGGTCTTAGGTCCTCAACAAGGAATTGGCAGTTATGTACTCTCAAGACCACCAAGCTAGATCTGGGAGGGTAGTAGTGCCTTCTGAATATGTAGCACTGGGGGGACAGGCTCCTCTGTGCTGAAACAGGGCACTAGCTCACTGATTAGAAAGTAATCTTCACTCTCAAAATTGAGGTGCTGTGAGTGAAAGGGAATCTATTGCCGAACTCCATGGATATGGTTCCTGTCAGAGGAGAAAAAAAAAAAATCCTCCTGAACTGTACATCCTTCCATTTCTTACAGGAAATTCAACTCCATTATAATCTTATGGGACCACCGTCATATGTGTGGTCTGCCATTAACCAAAACTCCATCATACAGTGCATGAATGTGAATGGTCTTGATCATTGTAGGTGGCCAGATACTGTTTGTTGGATAAAGTAATGAGGAGCTGACTTATGTGTCTCATTTGAGTTAGAATTCCACCTGGCATTGGTGGGATAAGATCTGTGATAAATACTTCCTTGCTTAGAAAGAGAGGACTGCCTGGAAGATTTTTGTGGGAGAAAGAGTCCTGAGCTAAGATTCAGAGGATTTGTGTTTAGATGTTGGCAGGGGAGGAAATGTACCCAGGGATTATGGGCAGAGACTGCAGGTGGCTCCCCAATACCTGTTCTCCATTTCTTTTAGGAATAGAACATCCAAGTTTTCGCTGAGCTCATGACTGTCCAGCTGAAGACTACATTGCTGAGTCATCCTTGAAACCAGCAATCAAAGTTTTGGCCAAAGAAACGCGAGTGAAAGACATATGGAAAACATTGAATGTGTGCCTTTAAAAAGGAAAGGAAAGCCCTTCACTTCCTCTGTTCGTACCTTCCCACATGTACGAATATAAAATTAGAGGAAATGGCAACACACATTTGATTCTGAAGATGAGGGCAATATCCTAGGGTTTGATGGGACTGCCTGCTGCATCTGTCGTCTTCCCTGCCTCACTGTACAGACAGCCTCATCCTTCTTGTTACTCAAGCTAAAAATCTTACAGCTCTCTTTCATCCCTCATTCTCTCAAAGAAAGATATCCAATCCATCTAAAAATGCTATTGGTTCTATCTTCAAATAAATCCAGAATCCTTTCACCTCTCACCACCATTACCTTTTACCTGGATAACTACAATAGTTTTTTATGACTTCACAGCATTTATCCTAACCCCCCATCAGTCTGTTTTCAATAGAGAAGCCAGAGTGACCCTTTTAATCCTTAAGTCAGATCAATTCACCCATTGCCAAGGCTTCCCACCTCATTTGGCGATAAGACAGCCTAGCAATGGCCTATAAGGACTCTCATGGTCTGGTCCCTTTACCTCTCTGACTTCACCTGTTACTCTCTCCACTTCTCTGTTCACAGCTCCTTGCTGTTCCTTGTATACTTGGTACACTCTGGTCTCAGGGCCTTTGCACTGGTGCTTTCCCCTGTTTGAAATGATCTTCTTCTAGATAGACACATGGTTCACTCACATGCCTCAAGTTGCTTGCTCAAATGTTAACTCCCTAACTAGGCTTACCCTGAAAAGCCTGTTTAAAATTTCAATCTCACTTCCACCCCATCCTCCTCATTACCCTGTTGCTTTTCTCTTTTTAGTGTTTACCACTTTCTAACGTATCTTGCCATTTATTCATGTTTCCAATATGTATTTACTGTCTATGCCTCCCATTAGAACATAAGCTCCATGTGGGAGCATATATATATATATTTTTTTTTTTTTTTTCTTTTCCCCACCACTGTATCTCCTGTGCCCTGGTATATAACGAGCAACTCAATCAGTATTTGTTAAAGGAATGAAAATCATAAGGACTCTGGAGACCCAGCACCATGATTCTGCTGTATCCGCCCTAGATGATTCTAGGACACAGTAAGTTACAGCAGCTGACTCCATGTTCTAACTAATACAAAGGTTAGGAGCTTGGGCTTTGGACTCCAGAAGCCTCGATTCAGTCCTTTCACTCCCCTGCTTGAAACCCTCCAATGACTGCTCATCTCAGTGAAAATAATTTATACTTTTCTTTACCAGCCAACAAAACTCAATTTGATCTGGTAACTTCCCCTTCTCCACATACTGTTCTCCCCATGTGTGTTCACCCCCTAAGGCCTTTGCACTGCTCTTCTACCTGTCCACACCCAGCCCAAGCCCAAGACCTTCACAGGACTGCCTCCTGGTCATTAGTTCACTGTCCATCACCTCAAACAGGTCCGCCTTCAACATCCAACCTAAAAACAGAGCCTTGCTATTGCTTCCCCAAGACCACTCTATCCCTCCACCCTGCTTTGTATTCTTGATAGCGTTTAACATAACTGTGCATTGAAATTCTAATTCTTTGCCTCCTAGTACTGCCTGCTTAAATTGGGAATTGGGAGTTTCATCCAGCAGCTCCCATCCTCTGTTGGTTGCAGTTTGCCTCCCTAGTGTTAATTCCTTGCCTAATTCTGAGTTGCCTGTGGGCTGAGATATCTCCGGGGACAGAAAACGAAGATGCTTGGTGCACGTTTGAGGTGCTGCGCTATCAGTGCCAAGTGATGGAGGCCCTCAGGGCACAGCTGGACTCAGAGGTATGGCTGAGAGGCTGTGAGGGGCCACCAGAAGCTTCTAATGCACTTCAGTCCCTCCCCATGGCCCCTACAGATGTGCAAGCTTTATGAGAAAAGGGACTTTGTCTCTACTACTCTATCCTTAATGCATAGAGCAGTACCTGGCCTTAGCTGGTACCCAGCAAATGTTAGCTGAATGAATGAAATTCCTTAGCCTTTCTTTGTCTCTCTTTTCTCACCTATAAAAGAACAATAATAATCCAAGTGATCTTGTGTGGTTGTTGTGAGGGTTAAATCTTATAAAATATGGAAGGTGCTTAACACAGAAAAGACCACAATAAATCGTAAGCTATTATGATTCAACTGTGGGATTTTGATGTAGGGAAAATCAATTAATTATTCTAGGCTTCAATTTTTAAATAATCATAGTTTTACCTTTTCCCAAGTTGGAATAAGAGCAAAATGCGATGATACATAAGGCTGACAGTATTGTATAGATATACATTGTTATTATCACTCATCATCCATCCTTTCAAGTTGCAGGGGTTAGTTCCAGCTGGAAAGGCAGGCAAAATTCCTGTCCTCATGAAACTTCTAGTCTAATAAGGGAGACAGGCAATAAACACAATTGATATATTAGGAACTGACCCTGATTTTGTCATGTCCTAGGCAATCAGCTGACCTCCGTGGACCCCAGTGTTTATAACTGGCCTAGATGATCTGTCAAATCCTATGGGCTCTGACTTTTTTATATAAGCTTAAGTGGAGACCCTGCCCAGAAAATGAGATTTGCAGAAAATCCTGAGAGAGGGGAGGGAACAAATTGAGTATTCTGGTCAAATTACGTTGTTTCATTTACCAATCAGGATATTCTAAGCAATGACGTGGCAGCAAACGTCAAAGGTCTATTTCTTGCTCGTACCCATGTGCATCTTACTCTGTCAGGAGGCTATTTGATGTTGTCCTCACTCAGGGTCAAAGGCTCTAGCACTCAGGATGTCATAAGTTACAGAGGTGGGGAATGGAGAGGGCTGGAGTCACACATTGGCAATTTAGTGCTCCGGCCTGAAAGTGGCACACGTCACTTCTGCCTACATCTATTGACTAGTCATATGGCCTTGCCCAACTGGAAGGGGGCAGGGAAGTATAATCCTCCCATGTACCTGAAACGGGAGGAAACCTGGATGCAGACGAGCAATGGAAATTTCTAGTACATTTAATAATCCCCTTTTTCCACACAGTGAGATACCACAAAAATATTTCAAAGGTAGTCACAGGTCTTTTATTATAGGAAATCTGAAACACACACAAAACAGGATAGCGTAATGAACCCTGGGTATATCTACCACCCATCAATACACCACCATTTCTAAAAGTTTCCATTGTACAAATGAGCTTCATTTATTTACCCAATCTCTTGTGCTGGACATTTGGGTATTGACAAATGTTGCCACTATAAATCATACTGCAATGAACATCCTTACTCAAAAGTTGTCCCTTATTTGATTATTTGTGTATGATAAAATCCTTGGCCTTTTAATGACAACTTCCAGACCCACCTTCCTCCCTATTTGCTGACTTCCTGGGTCACTGCTCGTTTCCATGGCACTACAGAAATCCAGAATAAAGGGAAGGACAAGGCAGCAGGAGAAACATCAAAGCAAAATGTTTTTCTGTTTTCAACAATACTCTTGACCTATATATATTTCAAGGAAAATATGATAATACATAATTTACCAGACTAAATTAAAATATGATTTGTCATTTAAGAGTTTAGCATCTCTTAAAAGATTATTTAATCAGAAACTTTTTTTTAAAGCTGCATTTCCCCCAAAAGCACCAACCTAACATAAACCCTGTTTGGAGAGAGCACTTTGAGTGAGGGCAGCCTTGCAGTTGGATGGAAAGACATGAATCTTGGTTTCAGGCACAAACTCCACTCTTTATGAGCCATGCGATCTCAAGTTATTTAAGCCTCTCTGAGCCTCCGTTTCTTTCCATTGGTAAAGTGGAGTTTCTAACTCACAGGTTTGTTGTGACATGTAAATGACATGACATTTGTGAAAACATTTAGTAGTGGGCCTGGCATTTGGTAGGTACACAATAAAAACTTCCTTTTTTTTTTATGCTTTCTTTCTCTTTTATTTTCAGATATACTCAAGGCGTGCACACAGTAGTGATTTTGAATGACAGGGTTCACATTACAGTTCTTACTTCACAAGTACCTATCTTCTTGAGGACAGGTCCAGCAATCAATAGAATTGTTTTGAATTAGTGTTTTTCCATGACACCAAAACCGAATTTTGGAAAATTCTTTCAGGTAAGTCCTTTCTTTGGAAAATTCCCATTCCGTCATTTGCAGTAGCCATGTGCTATTTACCCCAGGACCCAACACCTTTCAATTTGTTATTTTCAATGTTAATAAATGAGTGCGTTCATTTCCTGTTCTCCTCTGCTCACCAATCTGCCAGCAGCAGTCACATGCCGGCCTTAAAATAACTGTACTGGTAAACAACTGATTCAAATTATTAGTAGGATATCTGTAACTGTGCTGCATAGTCAACCCAGCTGCAAATGGGCAGACATGGATCCCAGTATCCATCTGTGTGACTTGATGGATGCAATGAAGAATAGCTTTAGGAAGACTTGGAAAGAAGGGTGTCCTAAAACTTGAAAGGATGTGTTCAAAGTTAGTGAGATCAGAAGGCTGTCTCGCTCTTGTCATGTTCTTGGCTCTTGCACACGCCAAGAACACAGTAGGACATTACTAAGGACCTGGCTTGAGGGGAAGCCAGTGGGGGAGCAAGTGATCTCCCTCTCCAAATTCAATTTTGCTCCAATCTTTGTTCAAGACCCTTCCTATGTTTTTAGTATTTTTCGTCACTTGGGGTTTCTTTGCTCCCACGGTCAAAATCTTCTTCATGCTTCTCAGGTGGTACCTAGTGCAAAGGCTGGCCCTCCAAGAGAGTTCAGTAAATGTTTGTTGAATGAACAAAAACCACAAAAGATCTTCTGCAGAAGATACAAGAGGCTAAACTGCGACGTTTTGAGAATGAGAAGGAGACGAAGGGGCGTGAGGAGAGAAAGAAGGCATGCCTTTGTCCACGGATACTGATCTGTGCAATTCTGAAGTATTCCCTATAAGGTGGGACACCAGGTCACATTGTGGTCCACTAATATTCATTATTCATGGCTTTCTGATGTTGAAATTTAATTAAGAAAACTCAAAGCAGCATTCAAATCTGGTTTCTCAACAGTGATGTTGATGACTTGAGTTGTGTTTTTTCATCCTTATTGCTTTCAGATATACATAAATCATTTTCCCCCTCGCCATTTTTTTCCATGCATGTGAAATACGATACTTTTCAGTATTCTTGCGTTCTTTTGGAATCCAGACTTTTCACTTCCTCCACATCTGCTATGAAACCAAATATTGATTAATGTGACCCATAAACCTAATCGGTTAAGTGGGGCCAATGACCAATTCCTATTCTTGGATTATTTAGGAGTGTCTATCATTTTTTCCAATCTTTCTCCCTTAACTGTGCTTTTTTCTGGCATGAAAAGATTAAAGGAAAATTATACCAGCAGTAAGTTCTCGACCACATCTAAGGCTTAAATTCCTAGCCTTTTGATGAACATTAACCCAGACCATCTCACTAACTTCAAGGTGGAAATGTTTCTAACCTTGCCACTTTTGTCCTATAAAAATTACAGTGTGATGTGAAAATATACAAAACCTAAACATCTCCAGAAGGTAGTTCCTATTCCTTACAAAGGCCCATAAGTATGACAACGAATAGTTAGCAATAAAATAGGGTCATCACTCAGTGATTCCACAGGATGAAAATATACTTAAAAAGAAAAAGATTGTAACCCTCAACGGTCTGATATTCTGACTTAGATTGGGGAAAAGGATGCTATGAAAGGATGCTCGCTGTGAAGACTAGCAGAGGGCCTTAAGTCATAGCGTTACTTGTTCCCAAACAGCGTAGGATAGACATAGAGGCCTCGTGTTACAAAATTCCAAGGGGTGCTATTTATATAGAATACAATGAGACTGTAACCCTCTGACTTTGTGCAACAAGAACACCTAAATGTAGGCATGCAAACGAGCAGAGTCTTCCTCAAAGTAGCCACCTTCAATATTCCAAAAATATTGCCTTCTTTAAAACTTTGGAATTACCTTAAAGGTCCATGTCACATTTTTTTGGAATGGCCTTAAGAGCTGCAAACCATTCTTTGAGAGTGAATTTGACATTGGAAATACTGAAAATCTTTAGGTACCTAATCTTATGTAAATTATAGAACAATTTAGGGATTGCTTTGTTGTTGTTGTTGTTGTTAATAAAAAAGAAACAAGTCTGAGGTATTTAATTTTTCTATGTGAGTCAAGTGACTCTGCAAGCTTTTCCTAAGGTGATATGAGAAGTTTAGGAGCCCAGGAAGCCTTCATGAATAAGCAAGTGGCCTTCTAATGGCATAATTTTGAGGGCAATGAAGTTAATTTGGTTATTTTGTATTGTTTCAAAGTCTTATTTTGTTAAGATCACATGCAAAATCTAATTTGAGTGATTATATTGGTGCCTCAGTATCTCAAGGATAAAAGGGGAAGAAAATACTTAAAGGAGACTGTTTCTGAGAACATGTACATTAGACGAGTGAGAGATGGCTCAGGAGGATGTCAAATAACCAGCTAGATAGAGAATCCTCTTGGCAAAACCTCCGTCTTGGCGCAAAAGATTTGATCCGATACTCCAACCCCATTATGAGTTTATCAACACTAAGTGATCACAGCCAGTGCCACCATTTTGCAGAGGGATGGCAAGAGGAAGTAATCATGTGTTAACAAAGTTGCATTCCACACTTTACCTATTGATAATAGATCAATGATTCTGCACAAAATTTCCAATGGCGGACAAAATAATTAGTCAACCAACATCTTCCTCTTCATCCTTTGGTTTGATAATAAGTCCAAGAAAATAATGCTGAACAGCTGGACTGTCCTGAAAACCAGGAAACCACCCCTGCCTTTAGAAGGGAAAAGAAACTTGACAAAGAAAATCAGCCTTTGCACACAGCACGGCCACTTCTACCAACTGGGAAGCCTCTCTATGTCCTATTTGCTTCTATTGAAAGTAGCACCTATTATGGTGAGTGAGAGCCCAGGGGCAGGGCAGGTGGGGCACATGTGTCTGTCTGTTTTGTGTTGCTCTGCTATTGCAGAGGTGCTCCCAGGGTCATGGGAGGCAGTATTGAGTGATCCCTTTTATGTCTAGACAGATATTCATAATGAAATAGATGTCTGGCTCTTGAAGCTAACTTCTGAGTCTGGGGGTATTTGGATTTACAAAGGCCCAAATAAGAATGGATGACATTGTCTTGGGTGAAGCCACAGAGACTGAGGAAAAATGAGTAGGGGATGGGGAGAGGGGCCATGATATCTGCTGCTGAAAGTTACAATGTCACCTAAGGAGTATACTGACTATAATAAGAATTCTCTGTGTTAAGTCACATTGACTCGCAAGTATCCTTCAAGTGCAACTCCTACAGACATCCAAATAACTTGCCTTGATCTTCTTAATGCCCCCAAATAATTGCAAGTTTTCTGAAAGGCTTGTTTGCCTTTGGTATTCTCAGGACCCTCGATTGTAGAGACGTTATAACAAGCCTCTGGGGGTACACCTTGTACAGCTTCCATGACCATTTTATGAATTTCATCATACGCAAAGCCAATTGGACAAAGAATGGACTCCTGCTATTTTTCCTCATTCCCCCTTCCTCCTCAATTTTTCATACTGTGGAATGACATTTGAAAGAATTTTCTCATGACCAATCTGCTTCTATCTGTTCATAAAAGTGCAGCATCCATTGCTTTGCCAAATTGTCTCTGATTTACCTAGAAATGAGGGTGTGATAGACTAGAATAAGTTAAAATAGAGTGAGAGGAGATGAAAGTACTTTCTAAAAACTCCTTTCGTGGTTTTTTTGTGTGTGTTTTTTTTCCCTTTTTAAGCTTTACCGTCATCTGCCTGCCAGGTGGAACTTATTTGGATAATATAGCACAGATGTACCTTGTTGTACCCAACAGATGAATTCCTGAAAAGCTGCATTTGATAGAATTTTTATAAATTGAATCACATTTTCCTGTAGGCTTGCATTAGAGTAACAGAAGCCATTATCCACATTTGACTGATCTTCAATTGGCAGAGGCCTCTAACACTTGAGCTTCAAGTTTCTTAGCCAAATCTCTATGTCAAACAGCTAATGATCTGGAAATAATAAGCTCTGATGTGAGCTAGGGGAACACTATACTTAAAGAAAATTTGATTGTATTCCTCTGAAAGTAGAGAATCTTTGGTGCACGATGGGACTTTTCTCTCATGGAATCTAGACTCTCAGGAACATTAGAGATGACACAGTCCAAACCTCTCTTGCAGATGAGGAAACTGAGTGTTTATTCATCTATGACACCATGCAACAATACAATGTTAAACAAAGAATATTGATTTTGAGGTTGGCAGCTGTGAATTCAAATGTTTTCTTCCCAGTGTCCTAGCTGTTTTGCTTTGGGAAAGCGTTCAGAACTTTCTGAGCCCAGTTTCCAGAGATAATCTTACCAACTTGCAGTAAAAATTAAATGAAGTCATATATATATATATGACTTTATATATATATATATATATATATATATATATATACATATATATATATATATATATATATATATATATATAAAATGATAACACAGTGCCTAGGATGCATTAAGGGTTTGATGAACATTTGTCTTCTCCCCAGTCCCCACACCCCTTTTTTGGGGGCAGGTTTTAAGTGACATTTTTAAAAATGTATTTATTTTAAAATTTCAAAATGCTTGTTACTGAAATTTAAAGAAAGTCAAAGAATATAGAATAAAAAGCAAATGGTCCCTTTTCATACTCCCACACCCAAGCCCCTTTCCCCAAACCTCTTTCTAAAATAAAGGAAAACACTGCTAAACGTTTGATTTGCTTTGTATCTGTGGGGACAGAGTCCCAGAGAGCAGTTTCCATGCTCTCGACCTCATGTGGAAAGGTGCTGGCTCGGGTAGTAGATGGCCATCAGCTGTAACCAGTTAGCCATTGGCCACTGATATAACAGCTATGGCTGAGCCAGCAAGCGTGGATTGCAGTTAGCAAGGGGTTGGTTGGTTGGCAGAGAAGCGGGCGGCAGGCTGCAGATTGTATGGCTCCTGCTTCCTGTGTCTCCAACCCAGCTGCCAGCGAGAATATAGAGATATGACTCCCCTATCTATGGCTCCGTTGGTTCTTTTTTGGCCTCACCATATCCTGTGTTCTTGTGCGGAGAGCAGGACCAGAGACCCCGCATGACAGTATCCTTCCCGAATATTTTCTTCACAATCTTTTTAAGTGAAATATATCCTGTACTAAAGTCCTTCTGAGAAACTTCAAAAAATCTTTGTATCAGTCCACTATTTCCATTTCTCATTCATATATCTTGAGGTTCAGCTAGGTGGCTCTGCTGATGTCACCTGCGTTTGCTGGGCTTGGCTCCAGGCAGAAAGTCCCAGTTCTGGTCAGCTCCATGGGTAGGGTTTGGTTCTAGGTTCAGTTCTGGTCTGCTGCACATGCTTCTCATTCCACTGGGATCATCAGGGAACATGGGACACAGCTCTGCACAGCAGAGGTTGGAGGTTCCCTGAGAGATGAGTGAAAACATGTGCTGTCTCTTGAGGACAGGATCACTGTTACTTTGTCTCAGATTCCATTGGTCAAAGCACGTCACGTAGCCAAGCCCACCAAAAGTGGGGTAAGGAAGTAAGTCCATCTCTAGGGAGAGGAACTGCCAAGCCTCACACGGAAAACAGTGCGGCTAGAGCGCAGAGTGAACCACTGGGAACAATAATGCAGCCCTCCATCGTCACAGCAACGGTGAGTGCACTTGAAAGCAGAACATGTCCCCTCTTCTCCCCACGGCTAGAATATAAACTTCTGGTGAGCCAGGACCATGATTGTTTTGTTTCTTGCTCTACGTCAACCTCAAATTTGGAGACTGGGAGGAAGAAGAAAAAAAAAGGTATTCGGTAATTCTGTTGAATGAATACTGAGAATGCTGGTCCAGGAGAGTCCAGAAAACAAACAGCAGGAATGTT
Source organism: Rhinolophus sinicus (assembly GCF_057876585.1). NCBI lineage: Eukaryota > Metazoa > Chordata > Mammalia > Chiroptera > Rhinolophidae > Rhinolophus > Rhinolophus sinicus. Next base: position 160,793,598 of record NC_142514.1, on the reverse strand, counting down.
AACCCAAAAATGTTACTTGTGTGTATTTGTGAAGCTGTCTCTTTTCTTCCAGAGCTCAACATGCATTTATCAAAATGTGAGGTTGGCAGCCAGGATTCAGAGCAGGCCAGAGGTTCTGGAATCGGCCCTCTGTCAGTCAGAGGTAATCTTCATGCCTGTGGAAACCTTTGATTACTCCAGCCTGCCTATCTGAGAATGTCAAGCCCATCAGTAACAGGTGAAATATAGGCTGCATTCACAGCTTGCCTTAGATGTCAGCAGCGTGGCTGTGGTGTTGACCTGAAATTTAGATGTGGTTTCCAACCCAATTGTCCTTTATAATTTGTTTTGTTAACAGACAGAGGTTGTAAAGGGAAGGTTTGGGAGTTACCTGAAAGGCGAGCAGCCCACTGAGGCTGTAGAAAGGACTTGTTCCTCATCTGGGAGAAGGGGAGTTTCGGTGGGGGACCTGGAAGCTGGTACCTCTCTTCTAGTGAAGGTACTGGGATCCCAGGGAACTGCCTCGATCACCCTTCAATTCCCTTCAGGTTTACCTCAGGGCCATCCATTCCTCTTTGTGTATTACTTAACGTTATCTTTCAGATAATCAGAGTGGAGTGTATTTATATAATTAGCCTAATTGTAGGTAATTGTGTGCCGGCACTGTGTAATTATGAAACCTAGCCTCCAACACTGTGCCACAATCTGTAGGCAAGAGACACTGTACATGCAAAACAGCCACTTGATCCTTCTTCCCATTCAGGGATTCTTTTTTCCTTTCAAGGTGCCAGAAAGGAAGAACAGGCTTCTTTGTAAATCCATTATCTGCAAAACAAGGCTCCTGACAAACACGTTTGCAGAAAAACAAGGGCTTTGTAAAGAGCCTTGTGTTTTGGCACTGGAAGTCAAAACCATGTGCCACAGGAATGCTGTGTTGTCTCTGGAACTGGCAAAGATTTTCCTTCCTACACCAAGCAGCCAGAGGGTCGGATTGCAATCTTGGGGCTGATTCCCTCACTGTATCACTGAGGGTGATTTTGAACTGAGGCTTTATGTATCCATCCTTAACATAGGCTAATTAGCATAAGTTTGGGAGTGATGGGAAGGCCTCTCCTCTCCTAGAACATCTCTGCTACAAATGCCATTGTCCAGGCCTCAGGCTGGTCATGATAGGGACCATGTGTGGAGCATTTTAAATCTGCCAGGTGAGGCTCTGGGCCAAAACATCAACATGCATTATCTTACTGGACCTGAATACTATCTCTAAAGATGACTGTTATCCCCATTTTACAGATGAGGAAGATGAGGTTCCAAAAGGTTAACCAATTGCCCAAGTCTCAGAGCCCAAGAGTATCTTCACAGCAATTTGAATCCACATTGTCTTGAGCCCACAGCCCTTGTTTACACCATTGCTTTTGATAAAGGGTCATCCATTAGTGCACATTTACTTTTTTTTTTTTTTTTCACATTTTAAGTATATTCATTTTATTGTATGTCAATTACTCCTCAATAATGCTGGTATAAAAAGTCCACAAGGAATGTAACTAGCATCCTTACACAGAATGATTCTCGGAAATCTTTTAAAATATTCTAATCAGTATGTTGGTGAAGATTAATAAACAAAAACTTAAGAAAATGTAGCAGTTTTCCCTGAAGTTTTCTTCTAAATTCTCAATTTGGTTGATCAGATTTTTAAAATTACTGTGGTTGTTCTTTTTTGAAATTTATTTTTGTTTTTTAAAAGATTTTAATTAAAAATATAGTTAACATACAATATTATTTTAGTTTTAGGGGTACACCATAGTTACTAAACATTTATACACCTAAAAAAGTAATCACCATGATAAGTCCAGCAACCATCTGACACTACCATGCTATCACAATATTATTGACTATATTCCCTATGCTGTACATTACATCTCCATGACTTATCTGTTTCATACCTGGAAATCTGGACCTCTTATTTCCCTTCACCTTTTCCCCCGTTTTTATATTTTTCAATTACAGTTGACAGTCAATATTATTTTATATTAATTTCAGGTGTACAGCATAGTGGTTAGACATTTACATAATTTAGGAAGTGATCCCCCTGACTAGTCTAGTACGCACCTGGCACTATACATAGTTATACAATATTATTGACTGTGTACTTTACATCCCCATGACTATTTTGAAACTACCGATCTGTACTTCTTAATCCCCTCACCTTTTCCACTCTGCCCCCCAATCCTCTCCCATCTATCACCCCAACAAATCTAGTATCCATCTGACACAATACATAGTTATTACAATATTATTAACAATATTCCTTATGCTATACCCTACCTCCCCATAACTACTTGTAACAACCAATTTGTACTTTTTAATCTCTTCCCCTTTTTTCACCAGCACCCCCAATCCCCTCCCACCTGGCAACCACCAAAATGTTCTCTGTATTTATGAGTTTGTTTCTGTTTTGTTTGTTAATTTTGTTCTTAGATTCCACATACGAGATCTGACAATTAAGTTCATAAATTCATCCTAGAAAAAGTGCTACATACCTAATTGCTGAATATTACTGTGGTCACCTTCAAAGTACTCCCCTTGGGAAGCTTTGCACTGATGCCAGTGCCTAGTCCACCCTTCAAAGCAATTTTGGAATTCTTTTTCTGGAATGGCCATCAGACCTGTCATCGTATTACCCTTGATATCTTGAGTGTCATCAAAATGTCTTCCTTTCAAAATTTCCTTTATCTTTGCATAACGAAAGAAGTCACTGGGGGCCAGATCAGGTGAGTAGGAAGGGTGTTCCAATACAGTTATTTGTTTACTGGCTAAAATCTCCCTCACAAATGGTGCCATGTGAGCTGGTGCATTGTTGTGATGAATTGTTGGCGAAAAGTTCAGGTCATTTTCGTCTAACCTTTTTACGCAGCCTTTTCAGCACTTCCAAATAGTAAACTTGGTTAACTGTTTTTCCAGTTGGTACAAATTCATAATGAATAATCCCTCTGATATCAAAAAAGGTTAACAACATCATTGCAACAAGTTTGAGAATTTAATTGTCAGACCTCGTATAGTAGGTGTTCTATATGACCCAGTGGTACAGTCTCCCTAGTCACCTGCTCTGATGCTCCAGGAGTGTCCCTTGTGTGGTTTGTGTGTGCCCTCCTACTATAGCTGAGCTTTGTTTGCTATAGGCACATCAGTGGGTGGACTTGACCCTTAGGCTGACTGGATGTGGGGTTTGGACACATCTACAGCTTATGGGTTGTTGTGGGGGAGGCTTACTCTACTGAGTAAGATTTGCCACAGTGGGCTCTGGTGCCTGTTGAGACCACCCTTTGTGTGTGCTGCTTGTGGGGCTAATTAGGCAGTGTTGTGCTGTGGTCTGAAGCCAAACACCAAGTATGTTGGTTCTGGGACTCCTTGGGAGGGGCTCTGTTTCAGGTTCAGGTCACCCACTCCCTATGACTATTTGGGGACTACCTGGTAGAAGCTACAAAGCAACCATGGTTGTTTTTTTGTTGCCTGTGCTAAACCTGGATGCATGTGGGAGAGGCCACGCTATGAACCAAGGACATCTGCACCAGTATTGAGCCTGGAGTTAGCTCTGCAAAAAGCCAGGACACCCTGTAGCCTACTGCCACCTGCCATCTCCATTAAGGTTCAGCCATTGATAGAGCCTCATGTGGTATGCAAGTTGGGTGAGGCCGGGTCTTGCGGAGTCACTAGAGTGGGAAGAATTGTGGTTACCAGGTTAATGTAAATTCTGGTTTGGTGCCAGTGATGAGCTACTCAGCAAATGTCTCAGAGTACACCAAGAACAGTAGCTGCCCACTGGATACCTTCCAGGTTCTGTTTTCCAAGAAAGAGTGCAATGCAGGCAGGTCTGGCTGCTCTCAGATAATGTGCCTGCAGCACTGGGGATGCTGGGTGGTGCAGGGTCCCAGTGAGTCAGCAGAATGGAGCAGTGGAGCTCATCAGGCCAATCAGATTCAGATTTGGCCTGAAGGGGTGGGCTCAACACAGGAAAGATGGTGGCCTCCTGCCAGCTGCACTGGAGGAAGACCTCACACAGGGAAATGCTGACTATCCTCCAGTTCTCCCCCCAAAGCCACACACCTCAGTTTACCCCACCTCCATGTCTCTGATGAGCCACCGTCCCTCCTCTGGAGCCCAACGTGAGTGCCTGCGAGCGAGTGAGTCTGTGTGTGGGCTGTTTAAGAAGACGTCTGGGTTTCCTGCAGCCCTCTGTCCCACCTAAATAGTCGTAATCCCCACTGTTTTTCACAGCCAGATGTTGTGTGGGCTCCTCTTCCTGCCACAAGTACTCCAGGCTGGGGAGCCTGGTGTGGTGGGGCCCCTTCTTCCTCCTGGGGGAAGCTCCATGGCCGAAATATCCCTCTTGATTCTCAACTGCCACAGGGAGATTTGGGGTCTGTTCCGTGTCTTTATCCCTCCTACTAGTCTTGATATGTCGTCTTCTATATATTTTTAATCATAGGACTTCTGTTCAGCTAGACTTCAGATGGTCTCCAGGTTGATTGTTCTACAATTTAGTTATAATTTTAATGTGTTCATGGAAGGATGCAGGCCCAGTGTTTATCTACTTTGCCATCTTGAGACTCTCAGTGCACATTTACTTTAAATATTTAGTCACATGCTTATTTTTGTTGTCTGCTTGAGGGACGGGGTGGGGATTAAGTAAAGACTGGTATGATTAAGAGCAGGGCACACAGCTGAAAGGCCATGAGGATGCTGGTGACCGCTGGGTAGAGGCCAGAGGAAAGGATGAGGATAATGCATTGAAGGGAGAGGTAATGAAGGATGCGGAAAATCAGTTGTACCAGCAACCAGACATGGTGTGGTGTATGCAAAATAGAATCATAGACTTCACCAGAAAGTCACCTTCACTGGGGTAGCACACTTGTCTATATCACCAACTCGCAGTAAAATTCTGGCACTCCAATTGATGCTAGTAGATATTAGTTGAAAAATAAAACTCTTGGTTAGGTGGCAAACTCAGATGCCTATAGGGTCCAAGTGGTTATGAAAAGGAATGATGCTGGCCAGATTAAGAACAAACACACAAACACAGCACAAAAGTACAAAAGTGACAAAAGCTAATAGGGAGAAGGCCCAGAGTGTGTGTGTGTGACTTTTCAAATTCACAAACCTAGTGAGTAGCAGAATTATTAATAGCACCTAGGTCTCCTGACTCTCTCTGTCCAGTGTGTTTTTTTTTCCATTACTAATGCTACTCAAGCTCACAGATGTGTATTTCTTGCATCCACAATCACAGATTTATTGAATTTAATCCATTGCTTTCATTTTACAATGGGGAAACCAAGACCCTGGAAAGCAAAGGGACTTGCACATATAGCAGGTGAGTGACACAACCAAGTTTCCTGGAAGTTAGCCTAGGGCTGTTTCTACTAATCCATGGGGCCTCATATATACCCAGGCAGTATCCTGGCTTTGCAGGCAGCCAAAACACTGTGGGAGTTCATGAGGCTCTCCTCCTCCCTGAAAATTTGGATACGTTTTTAATTATAAGTGCGGAAGCAAAATACTGTTAACACAAAAACTGGATTTATGTTAAAGATGATTCCTTTTTAACATCAGAGAATATTAGATCGAAAAGGGTTCTTAGAGAGCAAAGAATCCACTACCCTTATATTACAGATGAGGCCCAAAGGAATTAATGAAGAATATTTTTGTCATTTACGTTATGTTATATACAGTCTCTTCAGTGTCATTCAGAAACCATGCAAGGTGAGACAAAAACCAGATGCCTCATGACTGAAGTGAATTCTTATCCCTTGCAATGAGCAATGTCTCCCCCACTCACCAATGCCCCTTTCCTCTGGGGTATTTTGGGAAAATAATCACCAGCATAGATGGAATGAGGTTTCATATAGGGACATGGAGTAGATGATGCCTAGATATCTTTATTCTTGTGTGAAGGAGCAAACAGTTTGTCCTCATAGATGATACTTTTCAATGCTTAAGAGAAGGAAATCACTCCAAGGAAGGCAGAGCCTTGAGCTAAACTTGGAGAAGAAAATTAGAGAAAGAGGCAAATGTGTGGCAGATGCTCCTACAAGCCCTCTTGTATTGTATAGCAGTCAACTGGAAGTCTTCAATGATGATACCTGGACTGGAAACTTGGGAGCTTATAGGGCCAACAGGGACAAAAAAGAAGGAAATGGAGAGTTTTTGTCTCATCTCATTGTAAGAGCCCATGATTTTAGCAGTATCAGCGTTGTTGTTTTTTCAAGAGACACTAGACATCTAATTTTCAAAAATTAAGAACTAATTACACTTTTTAAAAATGCAGTGTAGGGTGAAAAACAAAATTGAAATCCCATATGTGAGGTCAGAGTTGGCTGCTGACTTGCCATGTTGGAATCTCAGTTTTAGAGCTGAGCTGAGCTGACCAATTAGGGCAGAGGCTGTGTCCTTGGTGTCGAGGAGGTTCATCAGGAGCCTTTGTAGACAGTCAAATTATTTTGAAGATCTAACTGTTCTTTCCTTCAGAAAGAAAATATAATATCTGTGCTAGAGAATGTGTTGTTATAGAAAAAGAGGATTGGCTTAGGAGACAGAAGTTTTAGTGTTGGTGCCTTCAGTTTTTGGTTGAATAGCCTTCGGCAAATTACTTCATTCTCTGACCTTCCAATCTAAAAAGTAAGGTCCTCACCCTGCCTTAACTACCTCACAGTTTCACGGATGACCAAGTAAGATAATTCTGTAAAAGCATTAGATTGGTGCAAAAGTAATTGTGGTTTAAAAGGCTAAAAACAATTGCAAAAACTGCAATTACATTTGCACCAACCTAATACTTTGTGATGTATAACATGCCATGCAAGCAAGTGGGAGTCTTAAAAATCTGTGAATCGATTTTTTTTATATGAGAAAATGGTGATGTAATGGACAAAGCACAGATTTTGAGTCAAATAGAACATGGGTTCAAATTCTGGATTCCCTACTACAAGCTGAATTGCCTTGAGCAATGTTGCTCTGCTTTAGGCTCGGTTTCCTCATCAACAAAATGGGATAATAGTGTTTCTCTATATAATGCTGTTGTGAAGATTAAATCAAACTATGTATATAAATAGTGCACATAGTTCATCAGTGAGTGTTTGGCAAACATCATTTCCTTTCTAAATATAGAATTAGGATTCATTGACTCAGAAGAACATGGCATTATAAAAAGAGAATTAGTAATTAGTAAGCTTCTCTATTCTAACAAAGATGTGATGTTGAACAAAGACAGAAAAAGAGATTTCGAAGATTAAACAAAAACTCTGAAAAGGAAATGAAAGGTAGTAAAGGATGTTGTGGTGAGACAGGGAAAGCTTTAGCCAGAATTGAACTTGGTTGTTTGAGCATGAGAAGGACCCTCAAGAGTGATGGGAATGAACTTTTTAAGCAGAGGGACAACATGGATGAGACCCTGGAAGAGAGATAGAGTAGGCTACATCCAAGAAAGAGAAGAGTGGGACAACCAAGCTGTCTAAAGCATAGGTGCTGGCATCATGAAAGGGAGTAGGGATAACCAGAAAGGCAGTTGGTATTTCTCAGGAGATTGCTTTATTCTGTAGACCATGGGATGCCATCCAAATGTTTGACACAGGGAAGAAATACGATCAGACTCACGTTGTAGGAAGAACATTCTGGAACATGGAGGATGGATGGGAAAGGAGTTATAGAAGAGGCAGAGAGACCCGTTAGGAAGCTATTGAACTAGGGCCTTGGCAGTGGGGGGTGGGGGGGGGCGGTGGAGTCAGGGAATACTAGATAAATATCTCAAAGACTAACGCTAGATTTGAATTGTACCTCTGTGACAGAGAAATGTTGGTGTATTATTTCTATGGGAAACATTTCCTTTTCCCAACTGGACTTCTTTTTGAAACCATTATTTTTCTGGTCAATGAAGGGGAATGTAGAAAGCTTTAATTGGTTTTCTGAATAGACCAATATTTATTAAGGAGACCAGGCGCAATACATCCCATCTTACCAGTGTCTGCCTTTCTTTCTTTCTTTCTTTCTTTCTTTCTTTCTTTCTTTCTTTCTTTCTTTCTTTCTTTCTTTCTTTCTTTCTTTCTCTCTCTCTCTCTCTCTCTCTCTCTCTCTCTCTCTCTCTCTCTCTCTCTCTCTTTCTCTCTTTCTCTCTTTCTGATAGCTTCTTTTAAAATAATGGTGTGTGATTTCATATGTTCCATCATTCTAAAATAAAGTCAAAATGATTTTATTTTACTACGAAACTTAAAGCAATCAAGCATCACTAGTAATACCAAAAGGGATTCTATTAAGTTTAATCTTAGAATGTTAACATCTGTTCTGGTCTTAGGCATTACTGAATTTCCAAACTTTCAGATGAAGAAATATCAAACTTGAAGTGAAAGCACCCTAAATGAATAAAATAATTTTGTCTCCTTGACAATTCTGGAAAAGAATGGGAGATAAATTCCATCTTCAGGGAAAGATAAAAAGAGAAAAATTAAAGAGATTTTCTGCACTGAGTATATGAAAGTCTCCATTTAGAGTTGGTCTATACCATGTAAATTGATTTTGTTTTAGAGGAAATAACAGTGCCCACCTAGTTCTTACGTTCCATTTCCAAAGCTGTAGTAATCAGAGTCCAACACAAAAGAGATGGCCAAATGGGGTAATTCAGAAGGGATTATTACAAATGTTTGGGCAGAATAGAATACCAACAAGAAATGGTGAAGTACCTTGCTTCTAGTAACAGCCTGGAGCCCAGGAGCCATTTCTATTACTAGGTCCAAAGGGGGGGAAATGGGTGGTTGCTGGCACCTGAGAAAGGTATAAATCCAAGAGAGGGCCACAGGATAAAAGCCATGACTTTGGTAGAGAAACACAGCCACTGCCAACCTGTGATCTGATGGAAAGGGGGCTGGGGGAACAAATACCCCCACTTCACTCTTCTCTCTTCCATCCCACCTCTCATAGTCTCCTGTGGATTCCTCCGTTGGCCAAACTCAACTGGAAACCAGCACACAGGGAGCCTGATGATGCCATTCATGAAGGTCAGCCTCCCTGAGCACACAGCTGAGTGGTAAAGAGAAGAGAATGGCTCTGGACGAGCAAACATGGACTATCCAGTGTATAGGATTCATGAGTTGGTGATACCACACATGCTGAGGAGTTAGTTGATATGGTAAAGAGCCGAGGTCTGGAGTTAGCCTGTATCTCTCAGTTTTGTTTTTCGTTACCTTATTAGCTGTGGGAAGTTTTCTCATCTATGAAATTAAAAAAAAAAAAAAAATCAGTCTCCTAGTGTTAGAGGATGAGATGAGATGCTGAGTGTAGATGGCCGGGCACAGTAACTGGCCTGTGGTACTGGTGTATAAGCCTCTGACCCTTCTTACATCTGAGATCCTTTATGCTCTTGCAGTGAGTGGGCAAGGGTGTCAAGATATTGCTAAGGGACGATACATTGTGTCATTTGATCTCCAGATCACAATCTGATAAACAAAAAGAAATACTAAGTAAACAAACAGAAAACCTTGGAGGGTTAACTTCATGTTAATGAGATACGTTATTTGCTATCAGGCAGTGCCTTTGTGGACCCTACAAAGAAACTTGACTATTTTGTCTTTTGATTTGAACCTAACCTACCTGAAAGACAGATTTGTAAAGGAGAATTAGACCAGAAAACTTGGGAAGGATATTTGCTAAATGAATTGATTATTTCAGAAATTATTATATAGCAAGGACTCCGATAGTTGCTTTACAAACATTACTTCGCTTAATTCTCACAAAAACTCTGTGTGGTTAAGTATTATCATCCCCATGGCATAAAGGGGGATGGATTCTGTGTTATGAGGTAACTTTTCCACGATCACAGGGGATACTAAGAACTGGAGGAATTGGGATTCAGAAGCAGATCAGCCTGACTTCAGAGCCTCACTTTCGGGTATCACTCTGCGCAGTCAGAAAACACCTCGCCAATGCAATCACATAAATATAATGATGCCTGTAAGGTATGGTTGCTTTCAGAATCATTTTCTATTTATTTTATTCCTCCAATGTGTTCCCTCACTTCTTTTGACCACAAAGTCTGTGGGCCTCAGGTCATGGGGGAGAGCACAGCCTTTCACATGAGACAGAATCTGAATTTTCAATTCACCAGTTTCGATTCTCCCTCCTTAGAGCAGTCATTGGCTCTTCTGTTTGTCTTTTGTACCATAGGAGAAAAAGAGCTACCTGACAGGAGAGTTGTAAGAACTGAACCAACTAATGCATGGAAAACAGTTTATCACAGTGCCTGGCACAAATATTAGGAAGAAGAAATATTAGATCCAAAACGTCCTTCAGTCCAAGTAAGATTAATTATTCAGAAGAATCCTGAGATTTCAGTATTTGAATGGCCTCTCGCATAGATAGAGTGTGTTCGTATCATTAGCTAATATTCTTAGGGTATTTGAGACTAAGCAATAAAGATGTTTCTAGGTGCTAAGTCTGGGAATTCATTTGGGTTAGTTAATGTGTTGTTCTAGCATCATTCTTTAGGGCCAATATGAATCTTTTCTTTGGATGCTTACATCTTAATGTTTTCCTAGCAGAACAGAGGTTCTGCAGGAAAAAAACAGAGTTAATCTATACTTGTCCCAATAGACTGCAAACATCATAAAGGCAAGAACCTTATCTTTCTTGTTTCCTACCATATCTCCAGCTTCTAGCTTAAAATCGACACTCAGTATGGATTTCTTTGTGGTGAATGAATGAAAAACTTGTTTGGAAAAAAAGGTATTGAGAGATCAAGACATCTCTTGGAACCATAGCAGTTGAGATTTTCCCCTCGTTACAGTTCCCAAAAATGCATGTTGAAGTTTTTATATATTTGTTTAGAAATTTCAGGAGTGATGTCCAGATATTGAGTCTTTATGAAACTGTCTCCAAAACCTTGTCCCTAAAGCATGTCAGAGATGTGCTTGTGGCCATGCCATCTGGAAGGCAGAGCCTGAGACCTTGGTTCTGGGGCCATACCTCCCCAGAGGAGGAGAGCTGAGCATTGTTCAATGTGTGAGAATGCCAGTGTGTCTGTGGGTTCCAGCCTGGGGGATGTGTCCTGGCTGAATAGCTGAGCTACCCCTCTTTCTGAGTCCTCACACTCTCTTCCTTTTGTGCAGATTATGTTTTAAGGTTTACTAAAGATTAAATTCTGTTTCACCTGAATTGATAGCTTAAAATCTTGTTCTTTGTTTTTAGTCTAGTTTATGATGAGAGAAAAAAAAAAAAGATTGGATTCAGGTGGATGGATTTGGTTACCAATTCATCAAATTACAGGTATTGATTGCAAGTTACTACACCTTAGCATCTGATACCCTTAAGATGTTTAAGTAGACAGTATCTCATGTCTCTAGGGGGCTAGCATTCCATAGCAAATGTATTTTCTAACTAGTTGCTTCCCAGATAAGTAGCATCAGAAGGATATTTAATGAGAGTCATTTTAGTTTTATTTTAACAACATAAAATGTGGTTTAAAGGTCTTTAAAGGAAAAATAATCTGATAATCCCTACCCTACGTTTTATGTCATATTTCCTTCTAAATTTTTTTCACTTATGTGAATATTTCACATAACTAAAAAATCATGCCATTTTAAACTTTCTCTTTTGTTCCCTATCTTATGCTATATGTATCCGTTATGATCCTATGTGTACCTTAATTTACTCACCCATTCCCCCAGGATTGGACAAGTAGGTTGTTTCTGAGTCTTCTGATACTACAGGTGAAAAGAGAAAGAGCATGTTAATTCAAATTTTTTTTTTAAAAAAAAATTATTCTGTTAAAGTATTCCTAAAGGCTAAATATACAGAACACGAATTGCTATGCCAAATGAGAAAGATTTGAAATTTGATAGCTCTCTGATTGCTAGTGTTATTCTACTCACCTGGCTGTCTAGTTAGTTGTCCTGTTTCTCCCTCCCTGCTCCATATTTATGCTATGGATCGATATTATTCAGGTTCAAAATGTCTGCTATTGAATACACGTTATTCATGTTTTCCTGTCTGCCACTGAAGACACGTTATTGTTTTCCCATATCTGGTTTGCATGAGTCAGAAATGCATTGTTGTTCAATTAAGCCTCATGTGTTACATCAGAATAAGCTAGCCTATGCTGACTGACACACATGTGAATTTATCTAAACAAGCTCTCAAAGTGTATTTGGAATATTAAAAAACATTAACGTTGTTAATGATGCTTGAGATGTGCCCTGGTTGGCTCGTGCTTCAAACATGCTATATAAAAATACTCCAAAACCCACTGACTTAATACAATGATCATTTAATCTCACGGATGCTGCTTGGTACATCCAAACTGGGCTCAACTGGGCTAGCTCTGTATTATCCCTCATCCTCCTCCCATCAATAGCAGGTTAACCTTGGCACATTCTTCTGAAGACGATAAAAGCATCACACCCAACTACACAAGCACATTTCAAGTCCCCATTTGTATCATGCTTGCCAATACCTCAGTAGTCAAAACAATTCACATTGGCTGATCCTAAATTCAAGGTCAGGGAAATGCACTCCACCTTTACAGGAAAGGGCTAGGTGCACAGGTGAAGAATTGGGATCCATCACTCAATCTATCAAAACATGTAAGTACTATATATCACTATGGTATATAGTACCACAGATTGTACCAAATTGCTTTTCTACTATATCTACAAGGGTTGCATATTCCCACAATCTCAATAGCCCTAGCTGTTATCCTTGAAGTTTTTTTTTTCTTGCTAATTTAATGGATGTAAAATAGTATTTCTGTGTCACCTTTTATTTCTTAAAATACCATAAAAAGAAACACTTTCCCCATGCATTGGGATAATTCATTTGTACTTTAATGAGGACAATTCTAGAATGAAAAAAACTTAGTTTTCTATTTTAAACTTTGCCCTTGTAGTTGGATGTTTTGAATGTTCCAGTTATACAGTGGGAGAATTGGAGATTTTCTTACTGCGGGATCCATGTGTAGCCATAAACCCTGTTTGAAGACCCCTTTGAACTTCTTAAGAACTGATCTGATCAAGAGATGACCTCTAGGTGGGATATTTCACCAGGCACACCACTTAGCTCTAAGTTCCTTGAAGCAAAATTCATACTCCTCATCTTTGTAGAGACTGACAGCATGTAACACATTGTGGAATGGAATAAAATGGAGTGATCTGGGCAGTGTGGCCTTGACTAAGGTTAGAACAATATATTTGGGTTAATTCTGTGCTCATTAGACTACTAGCCCTCATTCATTTCCTTGAAATCATCGTTATCAAGTTCCAAGTGCCTCAGTATGAGAACTACTTTGAACTCCACTGGAGAACTACCTTTCCCTACAACATTCTGCTTCTTTCCCATAACTCTTTCTATAGTGTTTGGTAAAGATCATTATAAGTACCTAAGTATGGAACGAGTTCACCTTATGGATTAGAACATGCTCTCCCCTTAGCTACAAACAAATTTCCAGCCTATTCACTTCTCTGACACCTAGAGTCATATTTAGCTATATACAAGTACCTGATATCTTCACTTGAATGTCTAACAGGAATTTTAAACTTAATATGTCAAATATTGGGCCTTAGCTTTTCCCCTTTCAGTAAATGACAGCTCAATTCTTCCATTTGCTCAGGATGGAAACTTGGGGTCATATTTTACTCTGTTCCTTCTCTCACACCCCATTAGCCAATCCAATATCAAATACTTTTAGCTTTTCCTTCAGAACATGACCAAAATCTGACCACTCATCACTACAACCACTGAGATTACCTTCAGCCAATTACAGTTATTTCTCACCTAGAATAGCCTCCAAAAATGTCTCTTTGCTTTCATTCTTAGGTGCCTCCAACTCTATTCTCAACACGGCAGCCAAAGTCATTCTTCTAAAACCTAAGTCAGATCATGACACTCTTTGCTCAAAATTCATTACCACCTTTCCATTTCACTCTGATTTAAAGCAAATTGAACATATTGAAGCATCTTGGACCCCTTTTGGGTGAGTGGGGCCATGACTGGATTTGGCTAAATTGTGAGCAGGAGTGAGATGTGTCTCTTCCAGGCTACACCATTTCATTAGTAGTTCAAGACCCTCCTAGCTTTATTCCCTCTTTCACTGCTGGTTGCTCCATTAGCTTGGGTCCTCTGTCAGACTCCAGTAGACCTATAGCATGAGTGAGAAACAAACCCTTCTTGTTTTAAGACATTAAATTTACAGATTGGTTTTTACCACAACGTAACATGGCCTACTCTGGCTGATTCATGTAGCTGTGTGCTTCTTTTATGTCCCTCACTAGCACTGTGGACTTTCCCCAGTTCTTTACAGTTACTGCCTCTTTACTAACTAGGGTATGGGTATGTCCACATGTTTACCATTATATCCTCAGACTCCAGGAGGGCCAATAGTAGGGACCCAGAAAAAGAGATCAAAGACTGAGGCAGAAGGCGGGCAATAAGTGGTCAAGTCCTAGCCAGGTCACTGAGTTCATAGGTCCATGTCCCCAGCAGCAAGAACAAGCTGAGTACAATCAAAGACCTTTTGCCCAGAGCTTGAACTCATCTAAAGCATGCCCGCAGAGGCTAGCAGGACTCCAGGGTGGAATGCCTGACTAGCCATGAGCAAAGAGCTTCTGGGTATATAGCTACATTTACTCTCAGCATCCTTCGGTTCCCAGGCAAAACACCATTAGCCTCAGCTTGGCCAAGTGTGGCTGGCTTTTGATTAAACCAGAGCAATAAGAAATGATGATGCTGTGACTTTTGTCTGAATATATCTATATAAAAAAGAACCAATTTTTGCAGGCACACAAATATTAGAGTTAACCCTAGTTCTACCACGTACTAGCTAGATAACTTAGGAAAGTTGACTCAATTTCTCTGAAACCTTAGTTTGCTCAGTCATAACATGGTAGTACCAATACCAAGTTCTGTCAGGTTTTGTAAGCCTAAAAGAAACAATGATATAACCTACTTTGCATAGTGCCTCACCTATGTTAAGGACAAAACAAATGGTAGCTATATAAGATGAAAGGATGCTTACATAAGGGAATATAGTTTGTTCTTCTTTATCGCAATGGATGCCTAACCAAGTCGTCTCTAAAGACGACTTCCACTAAACCACTCCTGCAATACTCACACTCTTGTAAAATCCCTCCTTAAATGTGGGTTGTGCACCTGTGATTTTAACCAGTAGAAGGCAGTAGAAGTGCCACTGTGCCAGTTCTGAGCCTAAGTTTAAGGACTGACAGTTTCTACTTAGGAAAGTCCTAGGCCACTGCATATGAAATCCAGCTACCCAGTTGAGGAGGTCATATGGAGACTCTGTGAAGAAACAGAAAGAACCTAAGACTATAGAGACAGATGTGCCTGCCTGCCTTAGGGTCCCAGCTGAGCTCAGGCTTCCAGCTGTCCCTGCCAAGTTGCCAGACCTGGGAATGAGTTATCTTGGTTACTCCAGATGACTTCAGCCCCAGCAAACATTTGAGTTCAGCTGCATGGAAGACCCCAAGGGAGATAGCAGATGAACTGCCTTGCTGAGCCCAGTGGACCCACAAAAATGGGAGAGATAACAAAATGGCTGTTGTTTTAAGCTCTAAGTTTTGGGGTAGCCTGTTATGTTTCCCTGCAACAGATAATTAAAACACAGAGGTACTTAAGATTTCAGGAGCTGGGCTTTCTCTTGGCTCCTTGCCTGACCTTGGGTGAAGACAAGGTGCCACACGTGGGCGCATTCCAGTGTTGTATCCATACTTGCCAACTGCATTAGCAGGGCTGGCTATTTCGCCAAAGCCTCCATCTGGTCTGCGAACTCAAATCCAGAACAATTTGAGCCAGTTGCTTCCAAGGTCAATAGGTAGTGGCTCAACAAAATGGGTTTCAGCTGGAGTTTGCAGCTCCTGTTCTCAGCTTGAAAAGTAATCCTGTGATCCTATCCTGAGTTTAGCAGCCCTGGGACGTGAGAAGCAGGAGGAAGGTTAAGAGGATGTCACGAATTGCTCCTGTCTAGCAACTGGACAGTAAACCTGAGACTGAGGGACCTTGTTGAGATGAAAACCAAGTTGTAAACTAGGACCCTCTGGCTGATATTGGATTTCAGCCCTCAGACAGAAGGGTGAGTGTTATTGGTGTTCAGCCCTTTCTGAATGGCTTCAGAAGCCTGTGTCGCTGAAAAGATAGTCGGGGAGCTATTATACTCATTGGGCAGCAATTAGACTAAAAGTGCCAGGGAACCAGACGCCCATAGTTTGCTCCTGTTGAGGCAGGTTTAATTTCATCAGGCGTCAGAGGGTCGCTCAGAGAAAGGGTGAAAGGCAAGCAGTAGCAGGGGCTGGGAGAAAAGCTGGAAGGCTCCCACCTTGGCCTCTGAAAGCTCCCCCTTTCAATAGGTGTCCTCTCCCACTGCAGCACTCTCTGCACAGTAATTGTCAGCCAATGAGACAAGCCGGTGGCATTGTCCCATTGACAGACTGAACGGCAAGCTCTGCAAATTGCTGGATCTCATGTTCTAAAGGGTCAAATTCTGAAGTGAGGAAAGTAGCTTTCCATAATTGTGAGTGGGACAGAGAACCACTACAATATAGCTCAATGGTTTAAAAAGTTTATTCTGACATGAATCTTCACTAGTTCAAATCCTACTTCTGCCACACAGTAGCTGCATGGCCTTGCATGAGTTATTTAACCTCTCTGGCCCTCAATTGTCTCATCTGTCCAACGGTAATAATAATAGTACCGATTTCATACATTATTATTGAGAGGACTAAATGAGGTAACTGTCATGCGGGAGACCCTGCTCGTTGCACCATTTGTCGTGCGGGGTGGCCTGCGGGGTCTCTGGTCCCGCTCCCCTCATAACGCAGGATATGGTGAGGCCAAAAAGGAACACCCACGGAGCCATAGGTAGGGGAGTCATACCACTATATTCTCTCTGGCGGCACTAAACTCTCACTGGAGGCTGGATCCACACTGTCCGCAAACTGCCATTCACGCTTGCCAGCCCAGCCGCCATCTTCTTGCTAGCCCCCATTCTTCTCTTCTCCTCCCTCCCTCTCTTGCTGGCGTAGCCATAGCAGTTATATTAGTGGCCAATGGCTCACTGGTTACAGCTGACGGCCAACTAGCCACAGCTGATGGCCATGCAATCACAGTAGGCCATTTACTACCTGAGCCAGCACCTGTCTATGTGAGGCCGAGAGCCTGGAAACTACTTTCTGGGGTTCTGCCCCCACAGTAACCCATGTCAAGCACTGGCATAGGCCTGCAAACAGGAAGCACTCAATGGATAGTAATTGTTTATCTTCCTGTTTCCCTGAAAATAAGACCTGATCAGACAATCAGCTCTAATGCGTCTTTTGGAGCAAGAATTAATGTAAGACCTGGTCTTATTTAACTATAATATAAGACCGGGTCTTATCTAACATAATATAATTAATTAATTTATTAATTTTTGCTCCATTGGAGCTGAAACACGGTGGTTATAGTAGTAGTAGTAGTAATAGTACCACCTGCCCTCCCTCTGCCACCTCCGGAAAAAATCCTAGTAATTCTTCCAGATCCAGGAAGCCATCCCTGACCTCCACTTTCCTAGAAAGAATTCATCATTTCCTCCTCCATGCGTTGGATTTATCTCATTTACTTCTCACTCTATCTTATAACGGTTTCATGGTAGCACTTACCCTGTGCTGGGGACTGTGCTAAACACTTTCCCTGTATTAAGTCATTTAATCCTTGCAACAATAATACATAAGGGAGGACTAATAGCAAACCTCCCCTTTACAGATGAAGTAACGAAGGCATAGAGAGGTTCAGAAATTTGCCCACGGTAAGGTCTCACAATAAAGGCCGCCCAGGAATTCCACCCAGGGCTCTGATCTCAGAGCCCACATGGTGTGATGCCTCCTCCATTGTTTCCCCATCCATCTCCCCTATTGGACTGAGGGTGAGGATAGTCTTCCTCATTTCTGTGCTGTCAGTGCTTAAGGTAGCACCTGTGTGAAGGTTTGTTGACTTTAATGGCATTCAGTCTGAACTGAAGCCCTTCTCTGGCCAGTGTCAAGAACTTTCTTCAATCCAGCCTGGATCTTGGAATTCAGATAAAATATTGTGGTGACAGAGCCAGGAGCGCAGTTTCCAGGTTCTTGGCCTCACGTGGAAAGGTGCTGGCTCAGGTAGTAAATGGCCATAAACTGTGATTGGATGACCATCAGCTGTGGCTAGTTGGCCGTCAGCTGTAACCAGTGAGTCATTGGCTACTAATATAACTGCTGTGGCTACGCTAGCAGAAAATGGGGGGCTAGCAAGAAGATGGTGGCTGAGCTAGCAAGAGCGGATTGCAGAGAGGCAGATGCCGCCAGTGAGAATTTAATGGTATGACTCCCCTATCTATGGCTCCATGGGTGTTCCTGTTTAGCCTCACCGTGTCCTGCGTTCTTATGTGGGGAGCAGGAACTGAGAACCCCCCCCACGACACCCTGTATGACACATGGCACAGCAAGCAGGGTACGGTGCTGGCCAAAGCTCTCCGAAGGGCGGTGGAGCAGTTTGTGCATATGAACACTCAGTCTCAGGAAGACCAGGAAGAGCAGCTGTTGGAGAGCTGGACCCCCATGGAGGGGTGGGAAGACATGGACACTTCCCAAACCAGCATAGGCCGGAGAAAGCGAAGGTCTTTTTGGCCCTGGGAAGTGCTTGCTGAGGCAGCCTGGATGCAAGACTTGTAGTCCCAGGAGGAAATGCTTGCTGAGTCCTCCGTGGGAGATGAGGATGAGGTCAAGGTAGTCCCTCACCCCCAGGACAGCCCTGGCAAATGACGGTGGACTATGGGGAATTGCCTTCCATTCCTAATTTAATGGACCGCTTGACTGTTTGCTTGGTAACGTACCACCATGTAGTGGAACTGGCAGATGTTTGCTTTTGTGTCTCGAGTGGCCACTGTCAAGAATATGTGAGAGGCTCTGGCTGTGTCCAGAAAGTCAGGCTGTGCCCAGAGAGAGTGGCAGTGCCCTGAGAGGCTCAGAGAGAGTGGCAATGCCCTGAGAACCCCGGCTGAGCCCAGGAGGTCTGGCAGTGCCCAGAGAGAGTGGCAGTGCCCTAAGAGACCCTGGATGTGCCCAGGAAGTCAGGCTGTGCCCAGAGAGAGTAGCAGTGCCCTGAGAGGCTCAGAGAGAGTGGCAATACCCTGAGAGCCCTGGCTGAGTCCAGGAAGTCTGGCTGTGCTGAGAGAGAGTGGCAGTGCCCTGAGAGCACTGGCTGAGTCCAGGAAGTCTGGCTGTGCCAGGGATGGGAAAGACGGAGGCTGTATCAGAACTATGAAATGCCCAGGTCATGCTATGTAATGGGGTCTGGTGACACGCATAATCCCAAACAAAGGAGGAACTATGAACCTCAATAGATAAACTTGGACCAAGGAGAAGAAATTTCAAAACTGCCTCAGGCATCTAAAAAATAAATGATGGTTATTATTATATTAATAGCTAATAATGATGAGACTTTACTATAGACTAGGCACATTTTTAAGTGTTTGAACCCATTTTATATTCATAGTGATCTTCTGAGAATAGACACTTACCGTCCCCCTCTGTAAAGTGAGGCAAAAAGAAATTAAGTAACTTGCTTGGTTTCACACCGCAGTAAGTGATAGAATCAAGATTTGAACCCTGGGCATATCCTTGGTGTTAGGCTGTTGCCCCCCTGCTGTGCTCCAAGGTAAAGAAAAACAGAACAGGGTTTGGCATCAGGCAGACTTATCAGAACTCGTAGCCTTCATCACCTCGTAATAAGGGGGGGGGGGGAATTATGTCTTCCTTACAAGCTTCTTTTAAAAAAATAAGAAATGCAGTATACAATGTACTTTGCATCAGGCCTAATAGACGGCAGTCTTGCAATACCTAGGGATTCCTGCCCTGTTCTTTGCATGTTTCTTTCTCAATGTTGAGACCAGGGATTTTTGTTAAGAAAAAGAGAGAGACAGCATTTTCCATGGGGCACAAGATTTAACTAAACATCAACTTGTATTCCCATAGAAAGAAGTGGCCTAAATACTCTCCATCCATTTCTCTCCTCATGAAAACTTTGGAAACATATTGTTGGGACACTGAATTTTCTGTTTCCAGTTTTCTGTTTGAGACCCAAGTATTTTGATTACAATACAAAATTTGGCTGTAACTCCAAAGAACCCGCATCTCAGTGGTTCTCAACTGGGCGTCGTTCTGTACCATGGGGGGGAATTTTGGAACATATGGGGGTGTTTGGTAGTCAAATTATTTGAGGGTGCCCTACTGGCTTTTAGTGGGCTGGTCCAGGGATTCTAAATGTCTTGCATTTTATGTGGGCTGTCCCATGTATGAAGACTTGTTCCCCACTGTATGGCTTTTGAATGTCCCACTAGGCTTTCATATATGTAGGTAAATCAAACAAACAACCTGCTGAATAATTATTTGAGCTTAAATTTGAACTGAAATTTACGTATAAACACAAAGTATTCACCAAACTTTCTTTCCAGCAAAGCAAACATAGAGAAGAATGTCCTTTATTCTGTGTAGAATTCTAGCCATTCTCACCCTTTGAGAAAAATCCCATCGTTGGTGGCAACACCACTCAGGGTATTTGAATTGGCAATAAAGCACCTCCTTATTCTGTGTTTGTAGCCATCACGGTCCTCTATGTATAAGTGCAAAGGTCTGATTTCTTCAGTAGATGTTCTAGTGTAGTTGTACCTAAACATTTACATTTTGCAATAGATGTTAACTTATCTTAAAATGTTTTTCTTTCCTTTTTTTTTCTTTTCCAAAGTGGTAAGAGAAAAATTTATTAGAAAAGATAGTGCACTTCAAAGAATTAGGAGCGGGCCGAGCACTAAGAAAAGTGGCTCAGGCCTAAAGGGCTCAAGACTCAAGGTGGCATGATCAGGGGAAAAGTACACTCCAAAGAGTTTGCAGCAGGCCAAGCAGAAGAAGCTGTTTAGAAGGCCTAAAATGTTTTTCTTTTATTTCTATTATATTAAAGTTAAGACAGCATGTTGTTCTTTTTTGAAATTTTATGTATGATTTACATTATCTATAAATTTCATTTTAGAATTGTAAAGGGAATATTATGAAATATTGTTTATAGAAAGGAGTCTTTCTATTCTATCTGGTGGAGTGCTCTGATATAGTGAAGCTAGTTGTAGAATTTTTTTTTCTATAGTAAAACACTACTGTTTCAGGCTGCCCCTATTAAAAATTGCAACCATTTGACTTGGCTGAAGTTTACCACTAATTATTGATAAAGGGTAACTTGCTGATGAAGTCAACCTACAGTATTTCCTTCAATGAGTTCCACAGAACTCTAGTTCTAAGTGAATTGATAGTTATGTACAAGAAAACAAAAGAAAAAAAATGTCCATAGTCAAATTACCTTGGGAAATGGTTGGGTGAATAAGCTAAGTGAATTTCTTTATTGCAGGACTTTTTCAGAGCCTTCAATATTCTGTTCTGCAATATATATCTCCAAGCAGAAAATCAGCATGTTAGGTTCATTTGACCATAGAACATATGGAATTGTGGAACCTTCTTTAAAAAACAAACTTTCTAAAGGACTTGAACACATTTTTATTTAGATGATAATGAGTATTGTTAATTACCAACGAATTTTTATCTTGAGATTACATGTAAAGCATCTTGAAAATAATACAGTTCTATCGATGCAATGTGGAGAGAGCCTATGGTGGACATTAGCCAATACCCTTTCCCTTTCTTCTAGTAACTGTGTCCAGCCCCATCCCCTTGCTTTTGGGTGCTGCATCTTCTTCTCTCCTACCTGTGATTCTAATGGGGCTCTACGGTTAGGTACATGTCCCAGATTCCCATCACCACAGCTACAGACGTAGACCTAGATGTTAGTATGTATCCAAGATAGGCCAATCAGAATCCAGGGAATCCCCTGGGATTGTTTGCATACTCAGGTTGGGTAGAAGAACTTTCCTCCATCTAGGCCACAATACTGCCCAATGAAAGGTTGAGGCTACTAATATTAATAGCTAGGTCTCCCACCGTGTGGAAAATGCCTTATACAAAAAGTGAGAGTCATGGCAGCACTGGATCTGGTCATTTCCCCTCTTGTGAGTTGATTACTTGAGCCAGTTAAGTTTTAACTGAAAGGTTGCTAATTAATACACAACTCAAAGTCAACCTAGGATAATGTTCTTGCATCTGGACTGCCACCCATGTGACCTTCACAAGCCCCTCTGAGACTCAAGCGTTTCATCCATAAAATGCTGCAGACATCCGGTCTGCTGAGCTCTCAAGTTGTTGGGGACAAGTTGTATGTGACAGTACATGTAAAGACAAATCCTGAGACAATATATATGAAGTGCCTATCCCCACCTGCCCCCAACATATACTTTAAAATCTATTTAGTGATTAAAGCATGTCCATTCAGAGCTCAAACAGCATTTATTTTTCAAAGTCAAATTTATTTCACTCCAGCTCATCAATTGGAGTTTCTGAAGTTGGATGTCAGAATTAATTCCTTCTTTCCAAACTGAGGAAGAAGTACACTACCAAGATACAAAGGAAAAGACTAAACTTTTGTGCAAGTATGTTCTCAAAATTACTTGCAACTATAATCCAATGGAGAAGGAAATTGTGTTTATTAAAAAGAAAAAAATCTAAATTCCTGGGTTCAACTCCAGACCTTTTGCATAAGAATCTCTAACCTTGGTGCCTAAGAATATGTATTTTAATAAGCTTCCTCAATGATGCTCATGTCTGCTGAAGTTTTAGACCCACCATGTTGATTGAAAGAGTGTTAGTAATAAATGGAAAGACCTGATGTTTCATTATAAGCAACCGATTAATTAAGAGTGTGTAGAAAGTTTGATGTCAAACTAAAAATGTATGTGGGTCATACAGTTGTGTGATACATTTTAGAAAATTGTAGAACAATAGGTATAAGATGCTTCCATTTTTCAATAAACTTTATTTTTTAGAGCAGTTTTAGGTTCACAGCAAAACTGAGTGGAAGGTGCTTCCTTAAAAAAAAAAAATTGCATTGGTATAATTTATGGCATAGAAACAATTGGAGGGCTCTATACCCACAGTAGCAATTATTTCAGAGAGCTTACAAGCTTCTCTCACTTCCTACATGTTTATAGTGCTTGGGTAAGACTGTTATTTGTGCCATCAAAAAAGCAACACAAAAGTTTATTATCTATCCATCTATCTTTTTATCATCTACCGATCGATGGATCGATTGATCTTCTGTCTATCTACCTCCCTATCACTCCATCCATCCATCCATCCATCCATCCATCCATCCATCCATCCATCTATCCATCCATCTCTGAATGAACATCAACTTGGGCTTCAGATTTAAGTCCCAGCTGGGTTTCCAACTCATTGGGTTATGGGGAAACAGTGTGATAGTTAAGAACTTGATCTCTGGATTCAGAAAGATTTGGGTTCCAAACCTGACTCCGTAACTTCTTTGTGACATGACTTGGGTTTATTTCGATTATTCCACTGAGTCTTTGTTTTCTCATTTGCAGTTGAGAATAAAAATACCTATCTCATCTTCCAAAAATTAACCCCCATCTAATCACGAGAAAAAGAATCAGACAAATTTCAATAGAAGAACATCCTAAAAAATATCTGATCAGAAGTCTTCAAAACTGAAATCTGAATAAAATATGGACTTTAGTTAATAGCAATATATTAATATTGGTTCATTTATTATAACAAAGTTACCATACTAATGTGAAATATTAATAAGGGAAACTGGGTGTGGGGCACTCACAGTACTGTCTTCTCATTTTCCATAGAAATCTAAGATTCTTCTTAAAAATGAAAAATTAAAAAAGAACATAGGTTTTCCATGGGACTTCATTGATACAAATGGTACAAATTACAACTGTATCAGAATAGTGTGGACCCAATAAACGGTAGTGGTTACTATTATAATCTCCTGTTTTTCTCTGTCCCCATTTCTCACTTGTGGGAATTGGACTCAATGCTCTGTAAGATCCCTTCTAGCTGGAAGATTATGGAATTATCCCTCCCAGCCTCTCTCCTTCCCTCTCCCTTCCTCTCTCTTGCTTAAATTCCTCAGACATGATTTGCTGAGTGTGAGTCACGTTCACCATCCTTTTGACCTCCATGGATTTGTCTCAGTAATGCCGAACCTTGCTATTTTCTTTCTTTGGTATACAGTTTTATGCCACACTTATGGTCATTCAGCGGTCTCTTTTATAAAAAGATTGAGAATCAGAATGACAAGCCACACACATTCCTCCCTGAAAGCCTCAAAATATTCCCAACCAGATCCAGATGATGCGGTTAATTACAGAGGGGGCGACTGCTGCCCCTATTACCGTATCCGGTTCTGTGCATCTGTGCCTGTGAGAAGAAAAGCCATGGAAAGAGAGGAAGGGGCCACCAAAAAGTGTTCCAAGAGAGAAGTAACTCCCCCTTCTCCTCTGCATAAACCCAGGATCATCAAGCCGGCTTCCTCTCCGTGTCTTTTAGGGCTGCTTCACATTCCATTGGCTCTCTTGGAACCTAATTGTTTTGCAGGGCCCCATCAGCTCTATCCCAAATAGAGAAATTAACTAAGTGCAAACTGAAGTGTGTAGGCTTTTCTGTGGAGCCCCAGAATGACTTGAGTCTCCTGAATGGAATTTCATACACATGTTGGGTGAGATGATTTATTATGGGAGGTAATGGAAATTAATTTCACTTTGAACCCTGGGGCACCAGAAAATGCCTAAGTGCTGAGCCATTTTCTGTAAGTAGGCTATAAAGCTGCTACTGGCTTCTGGCTGGGCGGCGAGGTGGCGATGACCGCTTGTAAAACAATGAGCTGGAAGAGGAGGTTAATGGGCCCTGGCCGTCAGGCAGCCTCCAGTGCGCGCCCTACCAGCCTCTGCTGTCATGGGACTCTTAGTCTTCTTGGCGCCACAGATAAGGGGATGCTGGAATAGTCCCTGTATGCTGAAGGAGAGCCAAAAGAGAGGAGAGGGGAACATTCTTTGGGGGCAAATGACTGTGTTTGATGATGGGCATTTGGTTCCATCCTGGAAGTTCCCTTAATAGGAAGCAGAATGATTCAGAGCTATGAATCGGACCCAAGAAGATCCTGTTTCTAAAGATGGCCTCAGGTCAGGCTCTCTCTGCTTAATCTGAGAGGGACAGGGTTTCCCAAGAGGGCTTCTGGGCTCCAAGGTCTCCCACCCCACAGGCTTCTGATTTAGAATTTTCAGAAGACATTCCAGCCATTACTGAGGGACAGAGTTGATTTACTAATCCAGATGTGGTCGTCATGCTTGCATCCAGGGACCATTCTAAGGCTTCTAGTGAACCATTCCACAATCGCCGTTGTTAACACCATGATTGTGAGGCCTTGGTTAGAAGAACCTCCAAGATTTTCTAGATGATGGAACTTCTACTAGAATTCATATGAAATTCAAACATGCTCACTATATTGAAGGATCACTTAATATCAAACATAGTATATAAATATAAATATCTATATATAAAGTATCTCATATATTGTTCGTTTCTTCATTAGAATGCTTTGCTCACTACCATATTCCTAGAGTTTAGAACAATGCCTGGCATATAATAGGCTCTCACCAAATGCTTGTTGAATGAATGAAACATAGTAAGTGTTTGGGGGAATGTAAAGATGAATGAGGCATAGAACGGGACCTTAAATAATTTTCAACTTATTACAGAAAGCAAGCATTGATTTCATTCATCCATTTGTTCATTTTTCCAACAAATATTTAGTGAGTGTTTACTAAATCCCAGGTACCACTCTAGAATTTACACAGTAGATGAAATAGGTCCTGGGCCTCATCTCAGAGCCAGGAAAAGCTGAACTTACGAAAAATAGTCATGGTTTGATCTGCTGAACAGGATGTATCTTTAACTAATCAGGTTTCCCATTTTACTTTTGTTCACAAAGAAGCTCAGATTGATTTACTAATCCAGATGCGGTCATCATTCTTGCATTTCTGATTTTCTACGTATGAACTCTCCCCTCAACCATTCTACACTAAATGTCCTTTCCCTCTGAGTTTTATTTTCTGTTCTAGTTTTTTTTTTCCTATTTGTAAGAGAAAAACATAAAAACATATGTCTATAACCATAAAGGGCCTCAAATCCTTTAGGGAGTGACGTAGACCTTGAAACCATACAAGTAAAAGTATGTATTGGTCTATTTGTAAATACATTACGTGACAATAGCTGACCAGGTTTTCATCAGATTTAGAGACTCTGTTTGGGATTATGGGACCTAGGTATGTAGGCAATGTGTTGCACATGAAAGTCACTTTGGGGAATACTGAGGGGGCATGTCAAAGAGATGGGCAGTTATCTTCCTGAGTAGCTGAAAATAAGACATATGAAGTCTAAAGTATTGACCAACCAGAAAGACATACCATAAATAGTAAGATGCCACGATCAGAGATAACAATGCTTAGTTCCAAAGTTAAGTCCCGAGTTGGAAGTCATAGTGCAGGTCTCTTCAAATCACTCTCTGTCCCACAGGCAACTAACTCTCTGTAATATGTATTAGGGGAAAGAGCAGCAGGGATTAATTATTTAAATGCTAATTAAATGGCTGATGGTCTATCTCAGCAAACTAGGAAGGCCATCTAGTACAGAAATAAGGTAAAATTTAAAATATTTTGACCCCTTGAAGATACTACGAACACTGAAGAAAACTGTACCATGAAGAGTAAGAAGTTTATACACCCAAAGTGCAAGGCAGGTTGTAAAGCGAATGAAGCTTAAACTTTTTGGCTCGTTCTCATCACTCCCTTCCAAGTCTCTGGGGAGCACCCTAGGAGTGTGTTCAGGTGGTCATATGTCTTATAATATTTGCAGTGCTACACTCAACTGACCTTAGGTATGACCACCCTTTCCCCCTCAACACACTCGGCTGCATGTTGAGTTGTTTTGGGATGGCCAAAGGCATTTTGAAGAGCCTAAGGGGAAATTAAACGTGAGCTTGGTGGTATGTACTCGTGTGGGTCAAGGTCACTTTCCCATACAGTTATGATTAGTCATCCTGGTAGAGGAATACCTTTCAGAAATAATTCTGTTGCTTCTGTGCTGACTCACCTGGTGTCACGGCATGAAGGTGCAAGGCCAGAGGTCACATCATGGGAGGAATGTTGCCTGTGGTGCCCAGCATCGGGAGGATGTGGAGAGGGGAGGAGAAACAAGGTTTGGAATGTGTGCAGCCAGAAGCTGGCCTGTGGAAATTCCTTCCAAAGCTTACAACTTGATTAATTTTTCTCCTACATTTGACAATTCTAAGAATTTACATGACGTTAACTAAAATGAGTGGTGAAGCTGCGAGAAACTTTTCTGAAGTATCAGTAACTTTAAAATATTTATATTAATTACGCTCCACAAAAGCCACATCTGACCTTACCAAAAGGGGAAAGCCAGAGGGAGAAACCCCACATAGCAGAGGAAGTCAAGGCGCCTAGGCTTGGAGGAAGCAGGCTCTCAGAAGTCTCTGAGGGCCTCTAGGGAACCCTGCAGCAGCAACGAAGGAGAGAATTGACAACATTTTCACATTGGGGGACTGGGCTTTCTGAAAATTGAGGGCCTGGCTGTTTCAACTCTAACTTACCATGTGTACATTAGAAGATGAAGCTTAGCGTGTAGCTTTCTAGTGGAGAAGAACAAGAAAAATGCAAAACCTTGGGTGGAGGGAGAGGGAGGCATCAGTCTATGTGCTTTCTTTCCAACATCCACTCTGTTCTGGGAGAAAAGGATTCTCCCAGCAGTAAGATATGGACACCTCTACCTCCTTAGCAGAAAATGACATGTAAACTGAGGAAGGGAAAGCTATTTTTCCCAGGCATATTTGGATTTATAACTATTTGAGGTCACGAACCCACTTGTGAAAATAAATGGCCAGTGGTTCTTCCTTAACTTAGTTGGGTTAAGGAAAAAAAGAAGTTTCTGGTAAAAATGCTCCTGCTTGAACTACAGCTAGAACTGTCAGGATGCTGAGAGCCAGGCCACTTTAGCTGCCTTTGCTAAGGTTCTCCAGAGAAATTTTATATATATATACATGAGAGAGAGAGAGAGAGAAATTTATTAAAATGAGTGAGATACTACCTCACATAATTGTGGAGGCTGAGAAGTACCACGGTCTGTCATCTGCAAGCTGGAAACATTGGAAAGCCAGTGTTGTTAAACGACCTGAGAGCCAGACAGGATGGTGTAGATTCTAGTCTGGGTCTAAAGGCCTGAAAACCAGAATCACTGAAGGCAGGAGAAGATGGATGTCCCAGCTCCAACAGTCAGAGTTAATTCAACCTTCCTCCGCCTTTTTGTTCTATTCCAGCCCTCAGTGGATTGGATGATGCCCACCCACTCTGGGGAGGGCCATCCATCTGCTTTACTCAGCCTACCAATTCAAATGCTGATCTCTTCTGGAAACACCTTCACAGACATACCCAGGAATCATGTTTAACCAGCTACCTGGGCATCCCATAGCTCAGTGAAGTTGACGCATAAAATAAACCATCCCAGTAACCCAGTTTGTAGGCCTCTTCCCTCCGTGGATCAGAAGCCACGGAATACTCAGAGAGGCCCCTGTGGTCTTGCCATTCCCAAAAGGCTTGGATTTTGGGATTCTTGGGCAGGAGTTCTGGTCAGAGGCCTTTTTTCAGAGCTTGCAGGTGGCTTTCAGGGACAAAGCTATAGTGCAAAATGATGAGCTTTGGAGCTGGGCAGCATAGGTGGGTGCCCTGGCTCTGCTACTTTCTAGCTCTATGAGTATAGGCAAGTTATAATCTTCCCTGAATTGCATTCTCCTCAACTGCTAAGGAGAGAATAAGGTCATCAATGTACAGAATTGTTATAAGGGTGGTCCCTGGCTCTTAAACTCAAACATTTGTTAGTTCTTCCGTACCCTACCCACCTCTGGCTCTTCACTTTTCTCCCATCCTAGGGACTTAATCTCTTCTAAATGTAGCTTCTCCCCGTTTCATACCGTGGATCCTCAATCTGGTGACTGAGCCGCCTTTATTCACGAGTGTCAAAATGGCCACCACTGTCTCCCCTCATTGCTGGGCTTGGGCAGAAGTAGTCTGTCTTATTGCCTACTTACAGCTACCACTAGAAATAGTGTCTTATTTAGGGAAGGAACTGACCTTGCTATAGCAATATTTCTCAGATTGGAGTAATGGGTGGGCTTACTTTAAAAGAAAAAATTATCTCATGGACTTCCAATGTTGACAAATTATTTTCAGTAGCATGTTATTTAAATATGTATGGCATAAAACTGAACATCTGCTTCTAATCCTTATGACATATAAATAGAAAACCAATTTAAAATTAAATGTAAGTGAACTATAAGTGTAGTAAGATTTAAACGAACATTAATATGACAAATAATATTTTTCTGACACTAAATTGCTACTCTCTGTATTGTGAGCTGTTACAATACTATGTGCCATATAATTATTTAATTCTCTTACCATTTTGTCTATTACAAGTACTATAAATCCTTTGTACAATGTGCTGTGATGTTGTTTAGTCTTCACTTGTTACATAATGATTAAGATACATATTAATTCTGCCTGCTTCTGTTAATAGCTGGCAATAATTAAGTTAGTACTATCTAATGATACTACCAAACATTTATGTAGCACTTATGATATGCCAGGTATTGTTCTAATATATTATTAATTCACTTAATCCTCACAAAAGTCTCATGAATGAGGTACTTAATTATCTTTATTATACATATGAGGAAAGTGAGGCAGAGAAAGACAATGTGATTTGCCCAAAGTCACATATTATAAGCTGAGTTTGCTGATCTGGAATTCCAACCCAGCTATTCTAGATCCAGTGTCCTTGTTCTTAACCAGTAATAGTCTCTCAAGTAGACTCTAAATGTAAGCAAAGTGTAAGCAAAGTGAACATGGGCATTAAAAACATGTGGCAGTACACTGTTAGTATAAGCACTCTGTGGTCATGGAAATCTAGAATTAGCTATATTATTAGGTTGGTGCAAAAGTAATTGTGGTTTAAAAGGTTAAAAATAATTGCAAAAACCGCAAAAAATAACTGCAAAAAATAATTTGCACCAACATAATGCTATTTTTAAGAGTGCCTTTAAAATAATTTTCCATTAATAATTCATAGAATCCTGAGATCTTGTTGTGGGGACAGAGTCCCAGAGAGCAGTTTCCAGGCTGTCGGCCTCACGTGGAAGGGTGCTGGCTCGTATAGTAGATGGCCGTCAGCTGTAAGTAGTCGGCCATCAGCTGTAACCAGTTAGCCATTAGCACTGATATAACTGCCATGGCTTCACTGGCTGGATGGCTGGATGGTTGGTTGGTTGGCAGGCAGAGAACCAGACTGCAGATTGTGGATCGTGTGGATCCTACTTCCTGTGTCTCGCCCAGCCGCCAGCGAGACTGGGGTGCAGGAAGACCCCTTGTTGGGGTACTGGCAGATATTTGCTTTTGTGTCTCCAACCCAGCTGCCACAGAGACTATAGTGGTATGACTCTCCTTCTATAGCTCCATTGGTGCTCCTTTTTGGCCTCACCATATCCTGTGTTCTCATGAGGGAGCGGGAGCTGAGTCCCTGCATGACACATGGTGCAGTGAGCAGGGTATGATGCCGAGCAAAGCTCTCTGAAGGATGGTGGAGCAGTTTGTACATGTGAAAGCTCAGCTCGGGAGGCCCATGAGAAGCTTCATCAGGAACAGGAGGCGTGGTCATCCGGGCAGACTCAAGCCTCTAGATGGCACACTACCCTGTCGGCCATGACAGGTGTTGCCTGCTTTTGGTAGTCTGCTGCCGCCGAAGGCCCCAAAGGTTGCGGACATTTTACACTAAGGCCACCACCCACTCGGACACCTGGCATGGTGAGCAGGATTCCACCCAGGTAGGAGGAATGGCGTCTGACTCTGGGCAGGAGGACAGGCGGCCCCCACACAGTGTGTGGTACCCGGTAGCCACTGTTCTCAGGAGTTGGACCCCCAAGGAGGGGTGGGAGGACATGGATGGCTCTCTGGCCAGCGTGGAGAGGGCCCTGCAGGTTCTAGCTGAGCGATTGCAGGAGGAGGCGAAGGGTACAGCTGGCCGTGTGGGCTGGATGTTCCTCACCGTGTTGCGTCATAACACAGAGGACGCGCTTAATGAAATAGCTCAGGTGCTGGACCAGCAGCCGTGGGGCGAGGCACTGGAAGCTCGGGACAGCCAGTTAGAGGAGGTTCTCATCACGGTGCATCATAACTTGGAGGAAGCACTTGCTGGAATAGCCCAGGTGCAGGACCAGGTGTCCCGGTGAAAGGCTCTGGAAGCTCGGGTCCACCTGTTAGAGGAGGAGCCCCATAGTGGTATGATGCCCCTATCTATGGCTCCGTGGGTGCTCCTTCTTGGCCTCACCATATCCTGCGTTCTTATGTGGGGAGCAGGGTCCAGAGACCCTGCATGACACATCTTATTCATGGGAGTTTGTAGAACCCAGCTTAAAAACAACAACAACAACAACAAAAAAAAAAAAAAGAAAAAAAAAAAGAAAAAAACAACAACACTGAAATAGATTAAACCAGATAATGGCCTTTTCGGCCTATTAGCCCTGCTCAGGAAAGCTGAAGCCCCAAAAATATCATCTCTTCTTAATTGGCTTGATTTTCTTCACTTCTTTGTATTTGAGGAAGCAAGGTGTACTGTACTGGCTTCTCTGTCCCAAGTGATTTTAAGTCTAGGATGGATGAGCAATTACCAGAACTACTGTAGCAAGGATTCATGTATAGGCTGAAGATTATATTAAATGATCTCTCAGGTATTTCCAACTCTGAGAAATCGTGATTTTATGAGAGTACTACGAGCCCTAGAGCTGTGAGGAGAAAAGGAGGAAGTGGGATTATCAGAAATTACTTGCCCAGAGATTGAAACTGAGTCGTTGGTCCACAGATCTCTGAGAAGGGCTTGCACACCCCAGGGTCTCAGAGGAAAGGCCTCCAAAGAGTAGTGCTCAGACTTCTGAGAAAGAGACTCCATGCAGCCATTGCCTGTTCCTCTGATGAGGCAGCACAAGGCTGGTCTGGAACTGCCAATAGGAGTTGGGTTTATCTAAGGGAGTCAAGTTTGGTTTAACATTTGAAAATCAATCAATTTTATTCACCATGTTAGCAAAATAAAGGGGGAAAAGCCACTTGAAAATCTCAATAGGTGTTTAAAAATTCAATTGACAAAATTTAATACTTATTCATAATAAAAGCCATGAACAAACTGAATTTCCTCAACCTGATAAGAAACATCTGTGGAAAACCTTAGGCTAACATCAAAGTTAATGTCAAAACAGTGAATGCTTTCACACTCAGAACAGAAACAGAGTAAGGATGTCTGGTCTCACCATTTTCATTCAACATTGTACTGGAAACTCAACATATGCAATAAGGCAATGAAAAGAAATAAAGTTCATACGGATTGGAAAGGAAGTAGTAAAACTATCTTTATTCACAGACAACAGAATTGTGTGCATAGAGAATTCTAAGTATCTACATACCGTGTTTCCTCGAAAATAAGAGAAAGCTAACTAGAAAAAAAGCCCTAGTATGATTTTTCAGGATGACATCCCCTGAACATAAGCCCTAATGCATCTTTTGGAGCAAAAATTAATATAAGACCTGGTTTTATTTTCGGGGAAACACAGTACAGCTACTGGAATTAATAGAGGTTTTTAACAAGGCCCCAGGAAACAATATCAATATATAAAATTAAACTGTAATTCTATGAACTAGCAGTAAACAATTAGGAAATAAAATTTTAAAATAATTTACAACAATACCAAACAAATATTGAATATTTAGGGATACATTTAACAAAATGTATACAAGACGTGTACAGTGAAAACTAAAATATGTTACTGAGAGATTAAAAACCTAATTGGAGAGAAAAACATATATTCATGTATGAGAAGATTTCTTATTATTAAAATGCTCATTCTTCCCAAATTACTGCACAGATTTAACACAGTCCCAATGAAAATCCTAGCAGATTTTTGGAAATTTGATAAGCTTATTCTAAAAGTTATGTGGAAATGTAAAGGACCTAGACTAGCCAACACATTTTGAAATAGGGAACAAAGTTGAACCTGAACACTTACTATAAAGCTACAATAATCAAGACATTGTGGTATTGACATAAGAATAGACATAGCAAGCAATGGAACAATAGAGAGTTCAGAAATAGACTCACGTACGTACAGTCAATAAATTGTTGACAAAGATGGCAAGGTAATTCAATGGGAAAAGAAGAGTCTTTACAGTTAATAGTGCTAGAACAATTGAACACCCACATGAAAACAAAAAAAGAACCCTGACCTTTACTGCATACCATACACACAGAAAACAAAATTAATCATATACCTAAATGTAAAAACTGAAAATACAAAGCTTTTAGAAGAAAGCTTTTGCAACTTGGGGATTTCCTTGAACACAAAAGTCACTAATTATTAAAGGAAAAATTGATAAATATGAACATCATTAAAGATAAAACTCTCTGCTTGTCAAAAGAGACCATTAAAAAAATGAAAAGCTTAGTGAGATTAAAAAAAAAAAGCTCAATACGTATGTCAGACAAGGGAATCCTATCCAGAACACTTACAATTTAATGATAAAAAAGTTTTAAATGGGCCAAAGATTTCACCAGACATTTCTCCAAAGAAGTTATATAAGTGTTCAGCAAACACATGAAAAGATGTTCAATATCATCAGTCATTCGAGAAAATTGAGTTAAAAAAAAATTTTTTTTTACTACACATCCCTTTAGAATGGATATAATTTTATAAACTGATAGTAGCAAGAGTTGACAAGGATCTAGAACAACTGGAACTTGCATTCATTATTGGTAGGAAAGTCAACTGGTGAATTTGTGATGTAAGAAAGTGAAATTGGTGGGAAAGTAAAACAATATGAGAAACAAGTTTAGCAGACTTTTTCTTTTCTATTTTTTTAAAACAAAGTAAGCACTCATTTAACATACAACACAGCAATTCTCCTAGGTATTTACCCAAAAGAAATAAAAACAGAAATTCATACAAAGACTTGCACATGGACACTCAGATCAGCTTTATTCATAAAAGCTCAAAATTGGAAATGTCCATCAACAGGTGAATGAATAAACAAATTGTGGTTTATACATACAATAGAATACAATTCAGCAATTAAAAGGAACAAACTACTGATATATGCAGTAATACAGCTGAACCTCAAAAACATTTCATATGCATTTCTAGAACAGGCAAAATTAATTTATTGCAACAGAAAGCAGTTTAATTTTTGCTGATAGCTGGGGAGTTGGGCTTGATTATGAATGGGGTATGAAAGAACATTTTTGATTGCAGGAAATTTTATATTTTTATTATGGTGTGTTTAAATGGGTGTATACATTTGTCAAAATTCATTGAATTCATCTCTTAAAATGAGATGTATTTTATTATATGTAAATTATCCTTCAATGAAGTTGATTTTAGACACAAAAAGAACTTTAAACATGGTAAATTGAATGGATACAAGATAAAGCTATTTTATTAGTCTGTTAGGGCTACATGACAAACTGCCACAGATTGATGTCAAAAATTTATTTTCACATGATTCTGGAGGCTAGAAGTCCAAGATCTAGGTGTCATCAGGATTGGTTTCTCTAAGGCCTTTGTCATTGGCTTGTAGATGGTTGTCTTCTCTTTGTCATCACATAATCTCCCTTCTGTGTGTGTCTGTGCCCTAATCTCTTTCTATAAGGACATTAAGTCATATTGGATTAGAACCCAACTAATGATCTAATTTTATCTTAATAACCTCTTTAAAGGCCCTACCACCAAATATAATTACATGTTGGGGTGCTAGGGGCTAGGATTTCAGTGTATAAATTTTGAAGGGACAATTCAGCCCATAACAAATATTTTTATTTAATGAATTCATGGTGACTATAATATTGGTGAGGCTGAATCAGGGTGCCACAAGACTAAATAAATGCTTGATTAAAATCTTTGCCTCCACTTTATGAATGCTAGCCCAATTTTTTTAAATTTTAAAAAGAAAAGAAAAAGATAAAGTAGGGATGCTAAAGTTGGGGAGAGAGAAGAGTGAGACCATGGTTGCTTAAATGGTGAACTTTAAAACTTAAAATTCTTAAGGAATGAATGAAATACTCAGAGTTTAAGATGGGGCTTTCCATTATTATCCTATTGCAAGTGAAGACTTGGACCCTTTCTGAACCATAAATTCCCAAAAGCTTCGGGGTGACACTACTGAAGTCATACCCCCTTGAAGCATTTATTGTTTGTTTTTGGTTTTTTGTGGGGTTTTTGTGTGTTTGTTTTTTTCCAGAAGGAACCAAAAAGGTTATACTTGTATTTCATAGCATAAATAGAACTCTTCAAAAATGTGGTTCTTGTTTAAGAGAAATAATATGAAGATAAAAATCATTTCAGATGTCAAGTGGGAAACCCAATGAGTTGATCTTCTGTGACCATGTTCCCATGAAAGGAAGAGAAATAGCATCTGAGGGGGAAAAAACGGAGGGGGGGGGGAATAAACAAAATCTCTCTTTTAGTGATAGTCTCTTCAGAAAGGGTAAGAATGATTTCACCCTCTTAGAAGAATAGTTTGGGCTAAGCAATTACCTTAACAGCAAAGGTTAAGCAATAGTAAACTCTACCTTTAGAATGAAATCATTAGTGAAATATCATCTGAACTCTAAAATATGCTATTTAAGGCCAATTAAAATTTTTCAGCCAGTGACATCAATCCTCTGGCCCCTTTGAAAGAGCAACAGCAAACACGGTGGTGTCGGGGTGGGTGTTCAGTGCTTCCCAGTAGCTGTTGGAAAGTAGAAAAAAAATCAATCCATTTACAGGCACAGCAAGAATACAAAAGACACCCTCATTGCCTTCCCCACTCCCACTCCAAATCTGGGAATCCCAAGACAGCTCACTATGAGTCAAATTTGAATAACGACCCTCTAGACTTTCTGGCAAAGAAAGAGTACAGGCAACTTTGCAACTGTCATTCAGGCTCACAGACAAGACAACGAGATTAGAAATATTGATTGTGAACAGCAGTAGAGCAGGGAAGGGCTGACCTTTCTCTTAGAAGTGCTGGGAAGTTTCCCTAAGGAGAGAGAGAATTGAGATGCTTGGGTTTCATGTTAAGGAACTAGTTTGAGGTGGCAGTTTTAGAATTTTTAAGTGTGTGAAATTGTCTAAGATCAATCAGATATCTTTCTACTCAATCCCAAGTGGGATGACCACATATCCTGATTTGTCCGAGACAGTCCCATTTGCTCCTGTTGTCCTAGTGTACTTATTAATTTAATCCCCTTTTATGTCCAATACAGGTAATAAGTTAATTATATAGTCATATTAACTCTAGTAGCCTTTTCCCAAGTTCTCCAACACAGAGAATAGGAGAAATGGAAAGAGCCAGGTCACATGTTCTAGAACATAAGTGAAACATAAGTATCTGCAGAGAGAAAGCCCTTACTTGTCTTGGTGACAGGGCAGCAACAATTATAGCAACAGCCCTAGACACTGCAGCATGGAGAACGGCACCAGTGATAACAGAAGAAAATTTTCATGACTTCTAAGGAAGCCATCTGGACATTGACTGTAGGGTGGGGGTAGCAGTTTTGGGGGCACACCTCAGATTACTGGGTGGTATTTATACTTAAGACCATTGCTGTCAGAGCTTGCATATTCTCAGGGCTGGTTTCATAAATGTGCAAACAGAACCCTGCCCTCAGAAGCGTCAGGCTCTTGGGGTTTAATTTTCTGGGGTTGCCATCTTGAAATTCTTCATAATTATATTTTTGATATTGTGTTTCATAAGTCAAGTCCAATGAGACAATAGAACGTGTTCCAAGGACTTGTTCATCCTGTCTCTCTGCCTCCCTGCCTCCCCAGGGTGGGTTCTCCATAGCCCATTCCCCTGACCTCAAGCACCAGCCTTCCTGACCCCCTGTCCCCACCCCTGCCCTGTGACTCTGTTGCCCTCCACCTCAGGCATGGGCCTGAGTGCAAGCACAGTTGGATCCAAGTTGAGGTGAGCAGGGTGGCATGGTGGCAGCCATTCCTGATGGGCTGACATTACCTTGGCTGCACCTAGCCCTGCACTCATCCTCGTGCAGAGGTTGCAATCTCCTGTTTAGTTTATAAATTAGGCACAGTAAGAGGTTAACAACAATAACTAATAATAAAGCAGAACAATTATAGCAATATACTGTAATGAAAGTAATATAAATGGCTTTGGGGTCTTTATCAAGTAAAGTAAGGTTTACGTGAACACAAGCACTGCAATGTCGTCGATCTGATAACCTAGACAACGACCAAGTGACTAAATGGACGGGAGCACGTACAGCGTGGGGACAAAGGGATGATTCAGGTCCCAGGTGGGATGGAGCAGGACAGTGTGAGATTTCATCATGCTACTCAGAAGAGCATGCAATTTGAAATTTATAAATTGTTTATTTCTGGAATTTTCCATTTAATATTTCTGGACTGGGTTTGACCAGGGGTAACTGAAACCACAGAAAGCAAAACCTCAGATAAAGGGGAACCATTGCATTGGCTCCTCCCATCCCCTTGATTAGATCAGTTGATTCACCTCTATCTGTTAATCTGGGAATCCAGAATTCTCATCCCTCTTTAAACATTTGTAAAACATTGGGGACAGTAGAAAGGACTTGATATTTATCATCACATGTCCTGGGTTTAATCCTGACTCTGTTATTCACAAGATGTGTGAACATGGGTGATTTGTTTTAGCTCCCTGAGCCTCAGTTTCCTCATCTGTAAAATGGGGAGATAAATTCTGCACTCCAGGTCCTTGATTGCCCAGGTGGGTGGGGCATATAAAACCAGATCCTTGCAACTGTGCAAGTCAGGTTGGTACTTCTATATCTGCTTTGCTAGACATGCTCAAAGAATCATGTTTTTTAGGTCAGAAATTTCATCCAGGCTTCCTCTCTTCTCCTTCAGCTTCTCTTGCTGCTAACCAGTCTCTTAATCTCTCTCTCAGGGCTCCACATCTAGAGTCTCTTTCTTTGTCTACTCCTTTCCAATGACCTGTGGTTGGGATAGCCTGGTAGCATTGATTTTGGTTTGTCCCCCAGCTGTCTCCCCTTAGATAGCCACCCAGTTCCATGAATTGAAAGGATGCAACAGGCAGTGATGTCCCCCACCCACCCCAAAACCACCGCTCCCATCCCGAACACCTTGCCAAGCTCCGATTCTCAGCCCGTGCCCACAGCCAAGGTCCTGAGCCTCCTCTCGTCATGAAGAGACTCAGCATCCTTACTGTGCTAACCCCTTGCACTCCCTGCCCATCCTCCTTTGTACCTTTGGCCTATGTGGACTGAAGACACTGTGCTTACTCACATAGTCATCTTAATCATTGTCAAAATCAAAGTTTTGAAGAAAAGCATTGCTTCTTGCACCAGAAGCCATCCTATTTCCAAGAAGCACCCTCTGTTAATGAGCTCAGAGCTGGAGGATAGAAGCACCCGCATAGACATCTTTTCCCTCCCCTGGGAACGAGAGAGCAGCAGCCAGCAGGCTGTCCCCATGGCTTCATAGGTGAGGAACCACAGGCATCAAGATGCTGAGCGAAGCTCCTGGAGATCAGAGAGATTCTGTGAATGAGGCTCTCAAACATGGGCTGGCTGACTTCCCACCTCGTTTTACAATGGAGGGAATTTATGTCTTGGCTTTTCCTGTCAGAAGCCTCCGAGTCATGATATGATGATGAGTCTAATCCCCAGGGATTTGGGTGTGAAGACAGAACGGTTTTGGCTGCCCTCCTCTCCTTTCACGTCTCTCCTTTACAGTGAAGGCAGTGTTCTTGAGTCAGGCCGCATTCAGGAAATGAGGTCTGCACCTGGTTGCAAAACCAACCCCGGGGAAATTCACCTGATTGTAAGTTTGAAGAAATGACCTTCCTGTAGTTCTGGCTCTCAGCTAAACAAACCCACAAATTAGTGGGTCAAGATTATTTGTGACCTTTTGATTACGCACAATAAAATAATCCCAGGAGAGAACAATCATAATCGGCACTTGTGTTGCCCAGCACAGGGACTGCCACAGTGTAAAAATTCACAAACTTGAGTTCCAAGAATGAATCTATTCAATCTGGTCTGAGGAACAAGACGGGAAGATGCTTATAATGAAGGCCAAACGACCCTGTCATGAGCAGAGGAATCCAAATGTACTTAGATATTTGGAAGCCTTTATAATATACCTCATCTCCCCATTCCACCCTAAAGCCTGTTCCCCCTCTTCACCATCGCCAGTACCACTTTTTAAAAATAATTATAATTTCTCAATTACAGTTGACATATTATATTAGTTTCAGGTGTACAACAAAGTGATTAGACATTTATATAAGTTACAGAGTGATCACCCCAATAAATCTAGTATGCAATCTAACACCATACATAGTTATTACAGTATTAGTTATTGTATGTAGTTATTGATGATATGCTATGTACTATATACTATTAATTATTGTACATAGTTATTGACTATATTCCCTATGCTGTACTTTACATCACCATGACTGTTTTGTATCTACAGTTTATACTTCTTAATCTCTTCCCCTCTCATCTAGCACCCATCAAAATGTTCTCTGTATGCATGACTTTGCTTCTGTTTTGTTTGTTCATGTCCTGTTCTCTAGATTCCACATATAAGTGAAATCATATGGTATTTGTCTT
Organism: Rhinolophus sinicus; assembly: GCF_057876585.1. Lineage (NCBI taxonomy): Eukaryota > Metazoa > Chordata > Mammalia > Chiroptera > Rhinolophidae > Rhinolophus > Rhinolophus sinicus. Next base: position 160,753,882 of record NC_142514.1, on the reverse strand, counting down.
CTTCTGTCTGACTTATTTCACTTAGCATAATACTTTCTAGGTCCATCTGTGTTGTTGCAGATGGCAAGATTTCATTCTTTTTATGGCTGAGCAATATTCCATTATATATATATATATATATATATATATATATATATATATATATATATACACACACACACACACACACACACACACACACACATACCACTTTTTTTTATCCATGCATCTATTGATGGACATTTAGGTTGCTTCCATATCTTGGTTGTTGTCAATAATGCCACAACGAACATATGGATATCTTTTCAAATTAATGTTTTGGGTTGCTTTGGATAAATACCCAGAAGTGGAAGTACTGGGTCCTTCTTTATCTCTTGTTAAAGCCTTTGTTTTAAAGTCTATTTTGTCTGGTGTATGTATTGCTACTCCAGCCTTTTTTTTGTTTCCATTTTCATGAAATATCTTTTTTCATTCCTTAACTTTCAGTCTGTGTGTATCTTTCCATCTGAAGTGCGTCTCTTGTAAGCAACACATGTAAGGGTCTTATTTTCTTGTCTATTCATCCACCCTATGTCTTTTGATTGGAGCATTTACATGTAAAGAAATTGTTGATATAGTCATTTTATTATTGTATGTAGTTATTGCCATTTTATTCATGTTTCTTTTTTCTTCTTCTTCTTTTTCTTCTTCTTCTTCCTTCTTAAAGAAGTCCCTTTAAGATTTCTAGTAATACTGGTTTAGTGGTGATGAACTCCTTTAGCTAGTTCTTGTCTGGAAAGTTCTTTATCCTTCGATTCTAAATGACAGCTTTGCAGGGTACAGTAATCTTGGTTGCAGGTACTTGCCTTTCATCACTTTGAATATTTCCAGCCAATCCCTTCTGGCCTGCAAGGTTCCTGTTGAGAAATCAGCTGACAGTTTTATGGGAGCTCCCTTGTAGGTAACTAACTGCTTTTCTTTTGCTGCTTTTAAGATTCTCTCTTTGTCTTTAATCTTTGGCATTTTAATTATGATGTGTCTTGGTGTGGGTTTCTTTGGGTTCATCTTGTTTGAGACTCTGCACTTTCTGGGATTGTATGTCTATTGCCTTCACCAGGTTAGGCCTCTTAAACTATCCTCATATTTTTGGATTCTTTTTTCTTGTTGCTGTTCTGATTGGATGTTTTCTGCTACCTTACCTTCCAAATTGCTAATTTGATCCTCTGCTTCATATAGCTTGCTGGTGATTCCCTCTAATGTATTCTTGATTATTCTTGATTTCAGTTATAATATTCTTCATTTCTGACTGGCTCTCTTTTATGTTTTCTGTCTCCATTTTATGTTTCCTATCTCTTTGTCTCTCATATAACTGGCATCCTTATAACCAGTATTTTGAACTCTGCATCTGATAGATTGCTTGTTTAGTTCTTTTTCTGGAGCTTCGTTCTGTTCTTTCATTTGGGACATGTTTCGTTGTCTTCTCATTTTGGCTGCCTCCCTGTGTTTGTTTCTATGTATTAGGCAGAGCGGCTATGCTTCCCAGTCTTTGTACAGTGGCCTTATATAGTAGGTGTCCTGCCAGGCCTAGTTGCATAGTCTCCCTGGTCGCCTGAGCTGGGTGCTCCAGGTGTGTCCCTCATGTGGTTGTGTGTGCCCTCCTGTTATAGTTGAACATCAATTGCTGTTGGTACATCAGTGGGAGGGATTGACCCTCAGGTTGATTTGTTGTAAGGACTGGCCATGACTACAGTGGGTGAGCTGTTGTGCAGGGACTGACCCTATAGAGCAAGATGTGCTTTAGCAGGGCTCTGGTGCCTGCCCAGTCTGCCCTTTAGATCTGTTGTTTGTGGAGATGGTTGGGTGGTGCTCTGCTGTGGTTTGATGCTGGCCATTGAGTGTATTGGTTCTGGGGCCTCTTGGGAGGGGCTCTGGTAGGGGCCAAGGTCATCCACTGCCTGTGCCCTGTCCCAAGGTCACTCAGTAGTGATCTGTAGTTGTTTGCCACTTGTCCAATACCACTTTCTTATTTCAAGCCCTAAGAATCTATAGCCAAGACTACTGAAATCTTCTATTTGTCTATCTGTTTCCAGAATTGACTAGGTTCTTATACTATGCCAATACTTCCTTCAAACAGCCACCAAAGCCATGTTTCTAAAATGCAAGACTAATCATGATTATCTTGTGATTGAAACCCTTCAATGGTCCCCTATTTTTCACTATAGTGTTTTCAGCTCCTCACATCCCCAGATTTAGAAGGAAGGAAGGAAGGAAGGAAGGAAGGAAGGAAGGAAGGAAGGAAGGAAGGAAGGAAGGAAGACCTCTTGCCAAGCTTTGTATTCCCATATTCTTACCTTTCTGTGAAGTGGCAGAACACCAGTATTCTAAAGATAGAGTACCTTCCTTGTGTGTCAAGAAGAGTTTGTCTGCCCTTATGTTTGGTAGTGTGCATTACCAAAACAATAGAGATTTATAATGTTGAAATGCTTTGAAAAAACATACACTGCCCAACCAGTGATTCTAAAATCTCCTTCCGAGACATATCACAGTGAAGAATAACTGCCCTAGGAGATAAAATCTATGCATGCTTTTCATGATTTGGTCCCTGCTGCCATCTCCAGCTTCATCTCCCACTGCTTGCCAGCTCATCCCATCCCTCATGTCCCCAACAACTCCTTGTGCTAGGTTACCTACTCCTGTAGGTGAACTCCTGCCAGCCGTTCACCTACTCAGCCATACTGTTTCTTGCCTCTGTACCTTTGCATATGCTATTTTCTCTGTTGGGGCTAATATTTACGGCATGCTTGCAATGTACTAGATACTATTTTAAATGCTTCATATGTTTTAACTTTCTTAACCATCAGAACAATCCTAGAATGCACCGCAATTGTTGATCCTATTATAGAAAATTAAACTGAGGTTCAGAGAGTTTGAATAACTTATCCTAGTCTATAAAGCTAATGGTGATAGACCAGGAATGGCACACATGTAGTTTGCTTTCAGATTCAATGTATTTAATCACTGAATTACAGCTGCCTCTCCCATGGCTTCCTGGTGAACTCCTCTTCATGTTTTAGTACTTCATTAATGCACCATCTCCTCCATGAAGTTTTTACTGATCTCTTGTGTAGAGTTAAACATATCCTCCTTGTGTCCCACTGAACTCCGCACATAATCACTGGGATCACTTTCAAATAATGGAAAGCCATTATTGGTCCCATACCCCACCCGATGTACCCATGGGGATTTCATCTATGCATCTCTAGTACCCAGGTGGCACATCCTAGATGCACAATAAAGTTTTGTTGAATGGAATTTCACATCCTTAACATATGAATCATGTTCTTTTTTAGCCTCAGCTTTGTGAATCAGCTCTGCCTCTCAGTTATCCTCAGCACCCCTCTTCTGGATATGTTTTTAGCTGTAGAGAACACAAGAGCAAACTTTACAGCAGTGGGAGGAATCTTGACTTTCAACTCTAGTTAAGTCAGCAGCATATAAGTGGACAGCAGAATTCCTGAGGCCAACTTCATCCAATTTCACAGGACATGTATTGTTTCTTCATCATGACATCCATATCATGTTATATACATGGCCCACTCTCCCAAAGAAGCTGCTCCTTCCCTGAGTTTATAAAATTTTATTACTCATGTATCACTACACATCAAACCACCCTAAACCATACTAATTTCTTTTGCTCATGAATCAGCAATTGAGGGCAGACTTGGCAGGGACAACTCATCTTACTCCACGTGAAGCCTGGAACATCAGCTGAGAGCATGTCTGGGCGTTGGAGCAGATGGGAGCTGTCCAGACTTATCTCTCTTCTCATGCGGTCTAAGGACTTTTCCATGTGGTGTCTCCATGTGCTCTTTCTAGCATGATGGTCTCAGAGTGATTAGACTTCTTACATGGTGATTGGCGTCCCCAGAGAGAGTGCTCCAAGACACCCAGGCTGAACCTCCAAGGCTTCTTATCACTTTGTCTCAGAATTTTAGAAGACCATTACCACTGCATTCTATTGATCAAACAAGAGACTAAACTCAGCCCCGAGTCACGGGAATAGAAATTAGACTCTATCTCCCAAAGGGATGAGTAACAAAGAATTTGAAGCCATTTTTAATTTATCACAATACCCAAGGCCTAAGAACAATTAATGCATCAAAGGGGACATTAGGATACAGAATGTGGTAATTTAGAATTCTGGGACAATAGGGGAATCAAATGATCTGAGGACACCTGAACAGTAAAAGAATAGACACACCAAGAGTCTAAGGAAAGAATTTAAAGGCTACTCCTCCAAGCTTCACATTGGTCTCTGGGATTTTCTCATGAGAAAAGTAATAAAAGCTATCATTTATTAAGTATTTGCTAAATATTTTCTCTTTTAAGAGGGTTATATCTACTAACTTATTCAATTCTCTTCATTGAAAACTGGGGCCCTACAAAGTTAAATAATATGTCCAAGGCCACATAGCTAGCAAGTAGCAGAATTAGAATTCCAGCTCCAGCAGTCTCTCTTCAGAGCTAATGTGCCTAAGCTCCACCCCACTTTCTCTAAAATCTAGGGACATTTTTCTGTAGTGTATGGGCATGTATGTGGAGGCAGAGCATCTTCTCAGTATGTGGGTCAGTTCTAAGCCTCTAAGTCTTTAGCTTAAACAGAGATTTTTATTACATTTAGTTCTGGGATAAAGTCTGAGTATATACCTTCTCAGATAACCCTAATAGGCTAAGCCATGCTCTCTGAGACCCCACATTCCAAAAGCTAGCCTGAGTTTTGATTTGATTTGATTTGATTTGATGTGATCATAACTTCAGTCCTGGTTTGCCAGGTGGTTTCGGTCAGTGCTGTGAGGGCATGGGAATGGGTGCGTCTTTCTCCAGTGTTGCCCTGCATTTGCATTAGTTCATTTCTCGCTCAGCACATACCCCAGACCCAGGAAGCCCCTTGAGAACAAGGACTGTGCCTGACTTGTTCTGTAGTCTATCCCCAGGCATCTCGCACAGTTGCAGGCATGTTGTAGACACCTAGTAAAGAGGTGTTGACTTAACAAGTGGATGACTCATTAGTGTTTGTCTACAAGGGTCTGTGTGGTAGAAAAAGCAAGGACTTTGGAGTCGGGAAGACCCAGGTCATAATGTCAGTTCTACATTTCAAGAGAGTTTCAATGTACATGGCAGGGATAGTCTAAAATACATGAGACAAAAATAACACATCATCAGAATTACCTTTCAAAGTCTTTATGAAGTTGCCTTCTGGAAGACTAACATAGCCAGTGTTTCTTCCAGAAACAGATCTTTATTTCTTCAGTTGAGCAGCAGACCATTTGGATTTCAGGAGACAAGTTGTAAGAAAAATAGCTACCTTTAAACCCTGGAATCATCCTCAGCTTGGTAAGTGGCTGCCTCTCTGAGAAACACAAGGGAATGGAGACCCCTGGGCCAGCAGCAGTCACAGCTTCTTGAGTACGGAGATGGGCAGTTAAATGGCCCACACCACTTAAATTTTCATACATATGTCATTTTTATTACATATTTTTACATTAGTATACAAATTTAATATGACATATGTGTTCATTATTTTAAAAGTGATTTTGTTTTATTTGCATTTGTATAAGTTAAATGCTCATATCAAGGCCTCGTTGGCTTCTTTATCAAGCAATGTAATGGCTCTACAAACAAAACAAGGAAGGGAGAAAGGGATCCATAAGAAAGAGAAAAGAGGCCAGCCTGGGCCCAGAGAGCAGAGACATGCTTTGCACAACGCATTCTTTTCTGAATTGCTCCAACAAAACCCCTCTGAGAATTCCATCCTGTCCTCTCCATTTAATTAATGAAATGTTCTTGTGGTGTTGGGTGCTATTCTAAGTACTTTATAAATATTATCTCATTCAATCCTCATAATGGCCCCCCATGAGCATATTATTATTGCTCTCATTTAACAGAAGAAGAGACTGAGGCACAAAGAGATGGAGTCATTTGTCCAAGGTCATTAGGTAGTAAGGAAAAAGCTTGGATTCCAACCCAGGTGGTATGGCTATCGAGTCCATGCATGCTATTTACTGCTACACTAAGCTGCCCCCCCCCCCCTTTCCCACTGGCATTGCCCTGGACCCTCAGCATGTCACATGTACCATTCACTAGACTCCATACTGACCACCCACTCTCAACTTTGTCACTCTCAATCCGTTCTGTAAACTTCCACTCTGCACATTAATGAATCTTCTGCAATGCAGATCTGAACATGCAGCCTCTCCTATCACACCTACAGCAGCACAGGCCTAACTGAATTTCTCAGAACTAATATCAGAGTGTATGGGACAAAGGTTTTTGGTATATGCTTCTTCTTCTCCTTCTTCATCTTGGAGAGGGAGGCTTCAAAGTATGTCAAAGGCATTGCAGAGTCTGGGAGCAAAGAGCTCACCTTAGTTCCATCCAGCATTTCCCAAATTTACCGGAGGGCAGACTGTGTTCATGCAGCAGCTGCTCCCATCTCCCAATGTGAGTGTTTTACAGAAGAGACCTTGGGAAATGTTGGCCTATAGGATAAAGCCCAAAGTCCATATTTTATCAGGAAAGATCTCCTTTATGACCGTGGCCTGATTTACCTTTTCACATCATCTCTAATTGCTCTCTGCCTTCCCTGCCTCACTGAATTTCCCTTCTTTGAAACTGTCAGCCCTTTCTTTCCTCTGTGGTTTTGCTCCTGCCCTTTCCTCTGCCTGGAATGCCCCCTCCTTTCTGCCCTGGTCAACTCTTGATCATTTGAAAAACCAGTTCTAATATTACTCCCTGTCTTCAGCCTTTCCCACTCAGCCCACTTTCCCCCACTCCACAGTGGGATTAATACCCACCCCTTCCTCTAGCTCCTCCGAGATCTTTATTTATATCACTGTTTCTTTGAAAGCTATCATGTTTTCTATTACTCATCTTTTTCTATTATATCACTTTTCTTTTAAAGCTATAATTATTGAGTGTGCATTATGTGCTAAGCATCTTCTGTAAATTATTTATGCTTCATAAAACCTGTGAATTAAATATTATTAATAATTATTATTATTTACTTACCTATTAAAGGAAAGGAATCTGAGGTTCAGAGAAGTCACAAACCTAAGGTCAGTTAACTCATACGTTGTTGGATTTGAACCCAGATCTTCTTGGGAACCCACTGCATTCATGGTAATTCTGCACATCTATTTTCCTCCCTATAACATGATGGTTTCAAGAGCACACTCTTCTTATTCATTTCTCCACCCTTTGCTCCTAGTGCAGGACCTGCTAAGAAGCATGCAGTAACTACGTGTGCTTTATAAATGAACAACTAGATATGTGGGTGTAAAATAATCCACATGGTTACTCTCCAGCCTTAACACTTCCTTCCCCCTGATTCCACCCATCAGGTGAGACACTTCTCTCTGGTCCATTATCTCTGACCACAGAGAGAAGTCACTTGCAGAATCTGGGCTTCACAGCTCTCCTCCAAGTAAAGAGGAGCCCTGGGTCTCATACATTTTGCTAAGACTGATTATTTTTAGTTCCTATTTGTCAAGTACTTCCCATGTGCCAGGCACTATTCTAAGCGTTTTACATGCATATTCATTACAGCCACCCTGAAAGGGGTGGTGTTATTACTCGCACCTTACAGATGAGGAAACTGAAGCACAAAGAGATAAAGAAAACTGGGCCTATTCCCGCAGCTAGTGAGCAGTCCAGCCAGAATTCCAAGTCAGACAATCTGGCCCCAGAGCCCACACTCTCACTCACTACTCAATACTGCCTCCCAACAGCTCAGGCAAAGAGAAAATAAGATTCCTATTCTAGACAGGAAAAAAAAAAAAAATGGAGTTTCTGTTTTGTTTTGGAATTTGAATGGTCAGTTGACTGATTTCCTCAGTGGCTCTATTGCTGGCTTAGCCACATTTCCCAGGAACCCCACTGAGGTCAAGGCCCTGCTCAGCACGGGGTTATATTAAACAGCAGAGTGACGTGTCTTCATGTCTTTGTCTCCTTCTATATTTGATTCTTTCTGACTCTCTCTGCTGACCTCTTTCATTCTTTCTCTTTTCATTTCTCCCCTCCCACCCCCGCCACACTCCTTTTCCAATCCCATAGTTCAACACATACCCTTAATAACTTGGGAGATTCACTCCGTACAAATAAATAGAATTCAGGCTTAACAAGCAGATTCATTCCGATGGAAGTGGGCGGGAGGAAATCTGCCTGTGAAGGGATTATGTTAGAGGGGCAAAAGCAGGAGCCAAGTCAGGGAAAATGCAGACTCCAGAGCCAGAAGGAGCCTAGCCAATTGGATAATAATTGTGTCATTTATTACCTTAGTGACTAAATTATGTCTTTTGAGTTTTCTGACTCCCAGCCCAAGAAATCTTTTCTCAGTGCTCAGGTGTTAAATTATTTACCCACCTTTCTTCCTCTTGCATTAACCTCATCTCCCTATGGGAGTGCAGCAGTTACTAGCAACTTGCCCCACACAGAGCACAGGGGAGAAGAGATAGGGGCAGTTAACCTGGGCACTCCCAGGGATTTCAGGTCATGGTAACTAGTTCCAGGAAGGAAGTGCTCAAAAGAAAGAGCAAGCTTTAGAACCATTGTGCGTAGGTTCAAATCTCAACCCTGCCCCTTACAAATCATAGGTTCTTGGGCAAGTTACTCAGTTTTCTCATCTGTAAAATGGGGACCAGAATAATATCCACCTCATTAGGCTATGAGGATTGTATATATATACATATACCCTTGGAAGAGTGCCTGCCACACGGTACATCATGCATCACTTAACAAGGATACGTTCCGATAATGCCTTTTTAGGATATTTAGTCCTTGTGTCAACATCGTAGGTATTTGCACAAACCTAGATGGTATAGCCTAGTACACACCTAGACTACATGGTATGGCCTGTTGCTCCTAGGCTACTAGCTGGTACAGCAGGTTACGTACTGACCACTGTAGGCAACTGTAACACAGTGGTAAGTATTTGTGTATCTAAACATAGTAAATGTGCAGCAAAAATATGGTGATAGATTTAAAAAGTACAGTAAAAGATAAAAAATGGCAAACCTGTGCAGGGCACTTACCATGAATGGAGCTTGCAGGCCTGGAAGTTGGTCTGGGTGAGTCAGTGAGTGAGCAGTGAGTGAATGTGAAGGCCTGGGACATGACTGTACACTGCTGTAGACTTTATAAACACTGTCCACTTAGGCCACTCTAAATTTATTTAAACCATTTTTTCTTTTCTTCAAAAAAAAATTAACCCTAGCCTACCATAACTACTTTTTCACTTTATAAACTTTTTATTTTTGTTAACGTTTTGACTCTTGCCATAACACTTCACTTAGAACACAAACACATTGTACAGCTGTACAAAAATATTTTCTGTCTATCCTTATTCTATAAGCTTTTTAAATTTATTTATTTGTTTATTTTTACTTTTAAAATTTTTTTGTTAAGAACTAAGACACAAACACCCCCATGAGCCTAGGCCTACCCAGGGTCAGGATCATGAATATCACTGCCTCCACCTCCACCTCTTGTCCCACGGGAAGGTTTTCAGGGGCAATAGCACGCATAGAGCTGTCATCTCTTATGATAACCAAGCCTTTTCCGGAACACACCTCCTGAAGGACCTGCCTGAGGCTCTTCTTGAGGAGACGTCACTGTTTTCAGAAATATGTCCATGGTGGTTTGCTTGCTTTGTTTCTTTTTTTCATCATAGATTTGCTTGTAAGTGGACAACACACGGTAAACATTCTCTCTATTAATGAAAACTTTCAGTGTTGGGGTTAATGTTTTCAAACTTTTTAAAGAACTTGTTCAGTCTGCAAAAGCTTCTCCTAAACCTTTCACTGTAAATTCTCTTGGGGATTTTTCTTCTCTCTCTTTTTTTCCCCCCTGCAGTTTTCTTTTCTTTTGCCTTTTCTTCAGCTATGCATTCCTGTTCTAGTTCCAACAACTTCTCATTAGTCAATTCCTCAGGAACCACATCTAGCAGCGCCTCACTGTGCCAAATCACAAAGGATTTCAATTAGTAGCCTGCAACACTGCGCCCAAGCAACACTGTTATCTTTTTCTGAAAAGCTATGATACCTGGCATTGATTTGGCCTCCTTATGGAGGAAAGTCCTTTCAGGCATCTGTTTCCAGAATTGGGAGGTTTCATCCATATTAACTATTTGTTCTGGTAAATAATTTTCCTCCATAATCAGCTTATCTAGAGTTTCCAAAAATTCTTCAGCTGCCTTCACATCAGCACTCACAGACTCACCACTCACTTTCATGTTATATAAGGAATAATGATTACTGAATCATTTAAACCACCCAGAGATAGACACCCAGAGTAAATTCAACATTGTAGTCGGGTCCAGCCTTTTCTTTCAACATCACCAATGTTTGCATTGGCTGTGATCATCGTAGGGCTGAGAGGGATGTGCTTCTCTGTCTGGTCTTCAATCCAGGAATTCAGAAGTTTTCCCATGTCTGCTCTAGGCCCTTTTCAAATTTGTGTTAATCTTGTTGCAACTGTTGGTGAGAGAGGCTGCTTAAAAGGGAAGGGATTCTTTGAAAACTTCCCATTATTTTCATTGACCTGCCTTAGTTTTACCTCATCAAACATTTTTTAAACAGTGTCTGGTTTAATGCTGAGAATCCAAAAGGAAATAAGTTCCATAAATAAATAAATGAATAAATAAATAAATATAGATGATTGATTGATAGATAGATAGATAGATAGATAGATAGATAGATAGATGATAGATATTGCCCCATCAGCCAGAGGTTTACATCCTCCTTGAGAAGTTGGACACATTAACAGGTAGTCCAATGAAATGCGTTACCTGCTTAAATAGACAAATGCAGAGCATTTAGGGAGACCTCACTGAGAGGCGAATGTCCAGTCTCAAACTCCATCAAGGATGAGTAAGTTTAGGACAGATACATTGAGACACGAATGGAACTCCAGAGTGAGACCATGACATGAGCACAGGCTGGTTCAGTAAAACAGTCTGCTGTCATAGGTATTGCCAGGTCACAACTGAGAGTTCAGGGGATGAGGAAGGTATCCTCAGGTTGGTGCAAAAGTAATTGTGGTTTAAAAGGTTAAAAATAATTGCAAAAACTGAAATTACTTTTGCATCCACTTAATAAATAAGGGCAAAATCATGGATGGATTGCCAAGTAGTCTTGGATTTTACCTTGGTTTGATTCATGAAAAAACCCCAAGGGAACTCACAGTTCCTATCTCAGGTAATAAAATTTCAGATAAATGGTACTTCAAGCTCTCCCATAAAAGACTTTCTTGACAAACAGCAGATTAATTATAGTTGCTATAATTAGGAGGTGAACTTTACCCCAAGAGGGAAGTCCATTCCCAGCTTGGACCTCGTTTGGACTTGGAGAGAGGATTCTGGGTGTTCTGGTTATCTATTGACACCTGACAAACCACCTCAAAACTTAGTGCTTTAACACAAAATGTTATATTTCATGTTTCCACGGGTTGACTTGATTTGGCTGAGTGATTCTCACTGAGTGTTGCTTGTGAGACTGCAGTTATTCATTGGCTGGGCTGCAGTCATCTTAAGGCTGGATCTCCAACATGGCTCACTGTTGGCTAGAAGGTCAGTTAGGCTGTCAACCACAGTCTCTCCAGATTGCCTAGACTTTTCACAATATAACGGCTGGGTCACAGCAGGTAACTTCCTAAAGGTAAGCATTCCAAACAGCCCAAGCATAAAGTGCAAAGAAATCACACTACGTCAGCAGTACTTCCCCCATTTACTCTCGGTCAAAGAGTCACAAGGCTCAACCAGATTCAAAGTGGTGGAAAAATAGACTCTACCTCTCATTGGAGGAGAGGCAAGAATTCATCATAGAACAGCATATGGGATGAGATATATCATTGCAACCATCTTTGAAAAATACAATCTGTCACACTGGCATGGGAGGATACTCCCCAGGAATGTTTTGAGAATATACTCTCATTAAGAATATGTGCTCTGAGTGGCCTTCATGTTCCAGGCAGAGGCAGAAGCCCTGAATTCACACTGAAAGGGAATCAGTATTTCTGGGGGCTCTTGCATGGAGCAAAGAGCATTGGACACGGGGACCAGAGACCTGGGTTCATGCCCAGCTCTTCTACTTATTAGCTGAGTGGCCTTGAGCTAATTACTTCATTCTGAACCTCAGTTCACTTCTCTGAAAATTGAGAACATGCAACAAACTCATCTCAAAATGTCCTTTTTCGGAGACACATGGGATTTCAATGATACTATATAAGGTTTGTTTCACCACAGCTGTGTCCAGCCTCATGAATTCTTTTACCAACTGACTTTCTTCATGGAGGCAGTGTGACCATCACAGCCCCAGTTTGTCCAGGACAGTCCTAGATTAATCCTGTTGTGTCAGTGCAATTATGAGGAGCACCCCCTTTACTCTTAAAAGCATCACTGTTTGGATGATAAGTTATATGGTCACCCTCGGAACAGGGCATGGGGTGATGACAGTTACCCTCTGTTATGTGGTGACAATGGGCCTATGTCATTGTTGACACTTCCTTAGGTATCAGTACTGACTCTCAGTCTAGGTTCTGATTGCAAGCAACACATCTATTTAAACTAGTTTAAGCCAAAAATGGAATATATTGGATAGATACTAAAGTATACTGTAGAGTTAAGGACAGCTAAGCCTCTGGGCAGATAAAACAAGGGCAGTGCTTTCTTAGGTCTCTAACGTTTGTATCGTTTTCTTTCTTTCCAGACTGGCTTTCTCAAGTACATAATGTTTCCTCAAGTACATAATGGTCAGAAGATGGCTGGCCCATGATTGCCATTTTGGGCAATCACAGAGACTTGGTTACAGCCATGCACAGAGACTAACTCATTACCAATTCCAAATTCCTTGGAAAGAAAATATGATTAGTCTACCCCTAGTCCAAATTGCTAGGAGTGGGGTGAAGGACAAAGCAGATACTTGGGGGCCCAGCCAGTGGTGTATAGGAAACTCTCAAAGAAAGTGGTTGTGTCAGTCCAGGTCTCCAAGAAGCAGATCCAAGACAAGATTGAATTGGATAAAATATACTAACAGGAATGCTTGTGAGATAGAATGGTAAGGGGAGAGCCATCAGATGTAAATATGACCCCAAGAAAAGGAGAGAGAGAAGGAAGGAAGGAAGGAAGGAAGGAAGGAAGGAAGGAAGGAAGGAAGGAAGGAAGGGAGGAAGGAAGGGTGTGAAAGGGAGGGAGGGAGGAAAGAAGAGTTGGACTGGTTCTAAGTCCACATTTTAAGTTCCAAAGAGAGTTCAGCAAAGCCACTAGGGAGTCCAATGGGGAATGGCCATCAGGGGAGACATATGTCTACTAGGAAGAGGTTTTCCTTGTTATCCCTGCTGGGCTCTCTCACTGGCTAGAAGAAGCTTTTGGGAGGAGTGGCTTCAGAGCAAATATGGCGATGCATTTTAGAGCTCAGCAGCATAGACATCTGGTAGATCATACTCTCATAGTTGAACATCTGAGAGGCACATTCCTATGGCCACAGCAATGGCCATTAAGAACAGAGTGAATACCCAAAAGGTGTCTAAGCATAGCTGGTTCTCAAAAGTGGCTTAAAGGTTACCCACATTTTGATTAAAAGTTTGTATTTTAGCCCCAATGAGAAGGCATAGGAAATAATAGGAGGCAGAAGAATGAGACTGGAGGCTGGAATTCGAAAACTCTAAGATCAATTATACTTTTATTCCACAAATATCTAGTGACTATGTTTTATATATAGACAATGTACCAGGATCTGGGAACAGTGAATAAGGCAGCGATTCTGTTTCCCCGTCTCAGGAGAACTTAGAGACCAGAGAGGCAATGACAATATCCTATGATAAGAGTTTTTACAGGGATAAACACAAGATACTGCGGTTGCACAGAGGATGGATGCTTAACCTTGAGGAGTACTGGGCTATGAAGGAAGGCTGATGGGGACCTTAATATTGTCTAGTCTAACTCTACCCTCATGATACATCTGAGGTCGGTAAAGTGTCTTGTTTAAGGTCAGGTCACCCTGCTGGTTACTGAGGGAGGAGTTTTAGAACTAAGGACTCCTGAATTCTACCTTATGTCTATGTTCTACATCTGATGGCAACTTAATTATTGTCAATCCGAGGTAAGCCTCCGTTCCTCCCAGAACAGCCAAGGGTTGTTATTGTTTGCTTTCAACCTATTAACAACACCACCCAAAATATAGATGATTAAAAACTAAGCTGATGATGCTTCCTTTTAGAACTCTTTGAGGGTTTCTGAACAATCAGGAAACTTTAGCCCGTATTTTCAGAATCTGCTGTCAGGGAAGGTCATCTGAATCATATCCATCAAATGTTGGGGATGACTCACCGTCAAACAAATCTCACTTTTAAAAAACTTGTCTTTATAAATACATAAGAAGAAATCACTTCTGTTGCTTTTGAGAAGATTCTTCATTTCCTCTCCTCCCCCCGCCGCCACCACCACCCTCACTCTGCACCCCTCAAACAAAAGGCCTACAGAAGAGGTACACAGCTCCTAGCTGCCCACAGCTTGACTGCCTTCAGGTACCCAGAACCCCCCAGAGCAGCTGCCCGCCCCTCATTTTGTTCATCCCTGCCCCTATCAGGGCTGACTCACTAAAGCCTGAAGGCTTTGCCTCCCAGGGTTATGGCCTGTGGGGAAGGGAAAGAGATGCTAGCTGGAGACAGTGGGTAATTAAAGATATGCATGCAGCCCAGTGAGTGGTCCATTGCACAGAAAAGGCCTGCAGTCAATTTAAGTCAAAGAGTAAACCTTCTCAAAGAGAACCCTGGGGCTGCATTTCCTTTTGTTGGGTCATCAGCAGGGAGAGGGTCTTCCAAGTCACTGAATTGGTTACACTTTCTTCCAGACTCTTCTTCTGAGTGGTTCCCTTATCTGAACTTCTTGGTGGAAGGAGGGGTTTTCAGGAACAGCCCAGTTTACTCAGCCTTCAGATAAACTGTTCAGATTTACCAGAAAATTCCACACATTAAGCCCCTAAAAGAACTGCACCAAAGGTTAAATTATAGTGCCTCTTTGGCATATAATTTTAGGAACAAAAAACAATCAAATATAAACAAGCAAATCCCCATCTTTTGAGCCTAGAAGTGGCACATCCTTCTCCTCCCATATCCATCTTTTTAAAAAATTGTATGTTCTTACGGAAAATACAGAAACCAAAGAAGATAAGAAAAGCCTGTAATTCTTCCTTCCCTAAGATATTCACTGCTAACATTTTGGTGTATATCGTCTCATACTTTTTTGCCTAGGTCAAACATATACACATATATACCTACATGCTTTTAAAAAATTAATCTGGAGCATATTTCCATAGTAATTTACTTTTGCACTATTATTTTAATGGTTATACTGTATAATATTTCATCATTTAGATATAATACGATTACTTTGACCAATCTTCACTGGATACGTAGGCTGTTTCTCATTTTCAGGAAAGCCCCATTGGTCTTCACCCAGAACCCCTCTTAGTGAAATGGAAGTTTAGTTTAACAAAACAGAAAAATGTTGGCTACTTTCCTCCAAATCAGCCGTTCTCAACTAGTGGTGGTTTTGCCCTCCAGGGGCCATTTGGTAATATCTGGAGACATCTTCTGGTTGCTAAACTAGTGAACTGCTCCTGGCATGGTGGGTAGAGACCAGAGACACTGCAGAACATCCTACAACGTATAGGACAGCTCCCCGTAACTAAGAATTATCCAGTTTAAAATGTCTACTGTACTGAGGTTGAGAGATTGCTCTCTATATTGATCTAGTCATAGTGTAAACTCAAGTGAGCTGCCCATCAGAATATCTCCATGCTAGCCCCTTCTTCATAGTTCCAGTTGCCACCTTTTCCCTTCAATTCATCAAATACGAATAGAGCGCGACCCTGGATGCAGAAGCGACAAAGATGCAGCTCCTTCTGTGCACTGAATCACACCTTGCGTTGCAAAAGCTCTTTTTCCACATCAGTAGAAACTGTGCCCTTCCTTGTCCATGTTGCTCTTGGCAACCAGACTCTCAGTCTTGATTCAATTACTCAGCCAGCAGTCGTGTGCTTTTGCGCTATGTGGTCTGTCTCAAAACCGCACATTCTCCTTCCTGGACTCCAGAAAAATCCCAAGGCCTTGGCTTTACTTTCTAGTCCCTCTGTTCCCCATGTTGGGCTTCATTTACTCCTTTCCCCCTCTACAATGAGTGCTCTATTATGTCTATCCTCCCTTTTCCCTATGAAGGTGTCGATGACCACATACATTCTTTTCTTCCTGTAAGAACTCAGAGTCCATTCTCCTGTCATTGACGAATCCTTCCACACACCCATGCGGATTGAACCCCTTTATGCGTCTTTTGAGTATTGTCCCTAGTGCTACAACTTGCCCTCTGCAGCATTCTCCAGGGTCCTCCATTAAAGCAAAACTACCACCCTTTGTTTTCCCTCCCCTTCCATGCGGGACTGGGTGTTGTCAACTTGGCTGAGACTGGGAGTTATGTTTCTCAGGATACTTTTACTTGTATGGTTTGAGTCTTTATTTGCTAGTCTCAAAACTGGCATGAACTTTGGAAGGTAGAGGTGAAGAAGAAGGCATTTCTCTCAGAACTTCTCCACAGTTGGACATGGTGACAAATGAACAGATGCAGAAGTGCTCAGTGGGTACCAGCTTGTTGTAACTCATCTCCTTGACTGGTAGCCCTGCTGGTCAACACCTGCCCCAGACCCACCAGCAGACCCACAGAGGCAGCAGCTACACAGAACCAACAACCACCCCAGGGACAGAAGTTTCCACAGAACTCCCCACAAAGTCCCCCTTGTGGTCCCACTTAAACAACCAGAGCTGCTTCTAAGATGGCCCTGTGAGTTCCATCTTGTCTACATATATTGGTTCTTTACGTAATTTGTTTAGTGACTGTTTCTCTGACCCTCCAACTTCCTCCTCCCTCAGCTCTTCCCAGCTTTTTATAGGGACTGATTTCTATAAAAATTTCCATATTACTTACAGTGGCTGTGTTTTCCTGAGTGAACCCTGCCTGATAAACTTGTACTGACCATCTTCTTCAAAGAGTGATCTGCGCTCACTGCCTCTAAGACTTTGCCTCATAATCGCTCTAAACTCCTGCTCCTCCAATTGCATTTATCAAAATCGTCATTGGCCTCTGTTTGCTAAAAATGACGAGCACTTTTCAGCTTTCTTCTTACCTTCTATCTTTGCAGCCTCTGATCCTAATATTCCCTCTTCTCTCCTTAAATGTCTCTTATTTTTGGCCTCTATGAACTCACTCTCTAACAGCAGGCTTCTTACCTCTCAGAATGCTTCCTCTCCATCTCCTTTATAGGTCTTCTTCCTCTACCAGACCCTTAAATGTTGGTATTCCACGGGGTCCTCAAGCCTTGTCTAGTTTAGTATGGTCTCATCTCTACTCATGCCCTTTCTGCTTCTTTTCCTTACGTCATCTCTTTCACTCATAAGGCATCCACACCCACCTGTTTGCTGATATTCCCAAACCTGTGCCTCTAGCTCAGACTTCCTCCTCAAGACTGAGTCTTCCATATCCTACTATTATTGATGGAATATCTCTGCCTCGATGGCCTTGGCAGACGGCTAATTTTCCGAGCTCTACTGGGGAGGTAAGCTCCTTCCAGTTCCCTTGTGAACCTTACCATGGTAAATTCATCCAAGGTCATGAAGCTTTGAGGGCAGGCACAATTGCATACCCACCTCAAGGCCCTAGGCCCCCAGGATGAGTCACATCAATAATAAATAGCCTCGGGCAAGTTTCTTAAACTCGCTGGTTTTAGTTTCAATATCTTTATAATGGGGATGATAACAATAATACCTACTTCACAGTTTGTTATGAGCATTAGGATGGTGCCTAGGTTATAGCAAATGCTATGAAATTGTTATTGTGATAATATCATCATCATCATCATCACCACCATCATATTTTCAAATTAAGCTGCTCTTTATGTCCACTGATATTGCCTTAGTTTAGGCCATCATTAATCTTAACTATTGCAGTAGCCTCTTAACTGATCTCAATTCCAGTTCCCCCACCCTTAAAATTCATCCTCCCTGCTATTGCCAAAGCAAGCTTCCTAAAATCAATCTTTTCTGTATAAAACCTTTCAGTGTTTCTCCATGACCGGAAGAATACAGTGCACAGTCCTTTGCTTGTCGTACGTAACCTTACATGTTCCACCCTGACCTTGTCACTCTTACCTTCCTTATGTGTATCTTCTGCACGGTCTGTGGCCACTCAGTGTTCTGCATGCTTGTTAAAGACACCTTCTCTTGCAGCACCATCCCATCACTACTCCCCATTTTCATTGCCAGACTCCAATTTGGAGTTTGGTTTAATGCTCTCACCTCTGAAAACTTTCCTTCAAACTTCATCCCATCCCACTGAGGCCTGTCACAGTCACCCCTTCTGATACGTTCCCAGACATTTGGTATGTAGTTTTAACCATAATAATTCATTTACTTATCTGTCTCCCACATTAAGCTCCTCAGGGAAGACATTGATCCCTATGTCCCCAGTGTCAACTCAGCACCCCAGTACATTGCTTGGCTGATGAATGAGTGATTGAATGAAAGCCCTTTGGAAATTCAGGCATACTGTGGGGCACGTTCGAGTATTTTTCTCCAACACTCATAGTGAGACTAAGACATGGCAGAGCAAGATCCCTTTATAATAATGGTAAGTAGTATATATATATATATATATATATATATATATATAACTTTTTTTTATTAGCTTCAAGTACACAAAACAATGTAATAGTTAGACATTTATCATTTATATCCCTCACACATAGTAGAATTTTTACACCATGTAGGACCAGGAAGATCTCATCCTGTTTCCTACCTGCATTAACCAGCTGTTAGTATTCTCAGCAATTAGCATTTCCCAGCTGTCAGTATTTATCTCACTAATGTTCATCGGAAATTCTCTGGAAATGTCCCCACGCAGCCACAAAGGTAATATTTACAACAAAAATCCACATGGCTATTTAATTTTTGCTTATTTATTTTCCACTGGTAGTTGCATTGGCAACTGAGGTTTGGGCATTTCCAAAAATTAAAAACCAGTTGTGGATTGAGGTTCCCAGAGGTCAGTTCAAAAATTCCCTCCCATTTCCTATCTGCAGGCCAGTCTTTCAGCTCTTGGCTACAATTGCCGAGCACTGGCCCAATTCAGCTTTGACCCAGTTATGGTTGCTGTCTATCTCTCAGCCCCAAGAAGGCCAAGTCCTGGGCAAAAGAAGTGAGGACCATCCTTCTTCCTAGTCTCACAGGGGTGAGTGTGAAGGGTCCTCTGGTGTGAGTGGAAGGGTCTGAAAGCATAATTTGCAAACCTCATGATGTCTCTAAATTGAGATATTCAAGGTTCTTGCTAGTAATACAAACATGTTCCCTGGAGGTGGTATGGGAGACGGATGGTATCGTGTCTTCAAAGAAAAGAAATGAAGCTTGGGACTCTTTTAAAAGCTAAACTGCAGAGAAAGAGCCATGCCATGGGAGAGGGGATAGAAGAGTGGAGGGTGGGCATCAGATGTGAAAAGGATCAAAGTGGTTGGGATGGAAACCAGAAATTGGAAGACCATTTTCAACACAGAATGATTCTGGTGCCCAGATGGCAAATGAACATCCTCTCAAACTCCACTAGGGCTACTGTTATTTCTTTCCAGGTTAGGTGGGATTGTATTAATAACAGCTAACATTTGGGGAGCACATATGTGTCAGGCAGTATGCTTGCAAGTATTACCTCAGCTGATGCTCAGTACAGCTTTATACAGTAGGATTATGATTATTTCCATTTTAAAGATGAGGAAATTGAAACAAAGAGAGGTTAGGGAACTAGCCCCAGGTCACACAGCAAGGCAGCAGTAGAACCAAGTTACAGAACCAAGGCATTGGAGCCCCAACGCAACAGCTCTCAAGTGCTTATCTATATTGTAAATTGACCCTGGAGCCCAGCGGTGAAATAAAAGAACTCGCAGAAAGCTTAGCTAAAATCCCTCTGCCTGCCCTCTTATAGTTAGAGGCTACTGCAGCTGTGCAGTGTGCTCACTCCCTTTAGCAACCAAACCACAATGCAAACCCTTGCCTCTTCCAATAAAAGAAGTTAAAGGTGGGGTGCAGGCCCTGTCCAGCTTTCTACCCTACTCACTCTGCTTTTGCTGGCTCTGAATTTTTCAGCTCTGCCTCACCCCTTTCCCACTTCTTAATGCCTAGGCGAGGGAGAGGCACAACTTGTCCCATTTTGCCCAGGATTTTCCTGGTGTGGGTACTGCAAATCCTTGGTCTCAGGAAACCCCTCTATCCAGGGCAAACCAGAACAATTGATCACCCTACCCTGCACCTTTTATTCCAATCCCTTGCCCAATCCTTTGACTTAATTTTATCTGACTCGTGTCCTCTGGCTTGTCCATGTATTTGGCAAACTTACACCCACCCAATAATATGCTTTCAAAATTTTACACAGAAAATGCCACACTCTCTGAATATCCCTATAAATGTATATCCAGGATGAAACTCCCACAAACACACACATACATATGTGTGTGTATGTGTCCATACTTTTTTTTTTTTTACATAGCTACCATTCCTAAGCATATACCTTGTGGTTTTCTTCTGTTCTTACTTAGCATTCTTTCTCATCCTGTCTACAGATCCACAACATTTAATGTGTCAAACTACATCTTACTGATGTTTCAATTTGCTTTGCCTACTGTCGAGCATTTCCGCACTTCCACGATGCCATTTTCCCATGGTGCAGGGGGAGGAAGTCCTGAGGATTGATGCCAGTTATGCTCCTTGCTAGCTGTGTTTTCTTGTAAAAGTGGATGATGAAAATATTTTCCTTGCTCAACTCCCTGGGCTATTATATGGCTCAAATAGAATTGTGAGTATGAAAGCTCTGGGTAAACTCTAAGCCACTGTTGAAAATGATATTATTATTGCAAAAGGTGCCAGTACAGAAGACAGGCAAAAAATAAAAATACAAAGAGAAAATGAATGATCAAGCTTATTACTGAAAGAAAAACACAGCAGTTAATACTGTGGTAATGAGTCCTTCCCAACATTTTCCTATGCATATGGCGCTACATACTAATTCTATAAAAACTCAGTCCATATTGCTTTGCATCCTGCTAGTTCTTAATTAACAAACTATTGTGAATGTCTTTCAATTCGTGCTAGTAAGTACTAACCTAAGTTATAATTGATAATGGCTGCGTAATGTTCTGAAGTATGAAAGTAGCATGATTAATTATAACAATTCCATAATTTGGAGCATTTAGGTTATTTTAACATTTTCACTATCATAAACCATGTTAGAATGCGTACTTCTATTTTCATTCTTAGTTATTTCCTTAGGATACATTCCTAGAAGTGTAATTTCTGGGTCAAAAGTCAAGATACATAAATCACTGCTTTGGCATATGTTGCCAAATTTCCTGCTGGAAAGATTGTAGCAGTATATACATATTCACACCAGAAGTTCATATGGAGTTCATTTCTTCATACCCTTGACAATACGAGATATTATCATTTTTGTGTGTTAGTTTGCTAGGATAAAAGTGGCATTTTCATTATTGATTTAATATCATTGCTCTTTTCATTAAGGGAGTCTTCCTGTTTCTGATTTTGTTTTTCTGATGAAGAGATCTATAGTATCAAAAGCTATAAAATTCCCTCTGTCATTTTGTTCTCTTCTTATTTGAAAGATATACATATTTATATCCATATTTGGAGTGGCTACCCTGAAAATTTTAACAGACATATTCAAATATATTTTTCTTATGTGTAGCATTAATAAGTATTTCTCTCCCTCTGAGAAATGAAGAACTTTAGCTTATTTTTCCATCCCTCTAACTTCCCTATCTCCAACCCCCAGTTCAGCATTTGTTTTCTACTAAAACTATTCAGTCTATAGTCCGTCAACCTACAATGAAGTTCTAATAGTCCAAGATGAAAGAGAATGAGCTGGGCAGTAGGCAGGAGAGAGCAAATGACTGTGCCAATTATTTCAACAGAGGCCACCTAGGCAAAATAATGACTTTATTATCTCATCATCTCATTTACCCAAAGTGTATTAGTGTGTTTCTCCAGAAAAACAGGACCAAGAGAATATATACATATACATGTGTGTGTGTGTGTGTGTGTGTGTGTGTGTGTACATAGATAGATAGATACAGAGAGAGAGAGAGAGAGAGAGAGAGAGAGAGAGAGAGAGAGAGAGAGAGATTTATTACAGGAATTGGCTGGTGTGGTTATAGAGACGTGATGTCCCACAGTCGGCTGCTGTTTGCCAGCTGGGAAACCAGGAAAGTCAGGCTTGTAATTCAGTCCATATCCAGAGACCTGAGAATCTGGGGGCTGATGGTGTTAAGTCCCAGTCTGAGTCCAAAAGCCCAAGAACAGGAGCACCAATGTTCAAGAGCAGGAGAAAATAGATGTCTCAACTCAAGCAGAGAGAGGAAATTCATCCTCACTCCACTTTTTTGTTCTATTCACACTCTCAGCAGATTGGATGAAGCCTACCCACACTGGGGAGGCTGAAGGTCTTTACTCAGCCTACCGATTGAAATGCTAATCTCTTCCAGAGACACCATCCCAGGCATACCCAGAAATATGGCTTTACCAGCTATCTCAGCATCCCTTAGGCCAGTCAAGTTGACACATAGAATTAACCATCACAGAAGGGTATAAAGGAAGCCAGGAATCCAGAGGGACAAGGACCAAGAAATCAAAAACAATTGAGAAGTCAGGGTACGCATCTCACTTCCCATCTCCTTTCTTGTGTGTCAGTTTCATTCTAAAACTCATCTCTGTTACCGACACTTACCAGAAATCTCATTTGTGGCTCAACAGAATGGCCGAGATTGAGACTAGAATCTTGTCCCAATTCCCTCCAGAAAAGAGATTACAGTTGACCCTTGATCGGCATGGATTTGAACTGTGCTGGTCAACTGAAAAAAACTGCATATAAGTGGACCTGCACAGTTCAAACCCACGTTGCTCAAGAGTCAACTGTAAAATAGACTTATTTTTGAGTCAAGTGACAACCCTTGTACAAATTGGCAACAGCTAAGGGTGTGATCACAAGACAGACATCTGTCTGTCCACCTCCATGGGATACGGTCATTTTCCAGAGAAAAAAACCTACCACAAGGTGAAACATCTAAAAAAACTAAAGCATTGAGGCAAGGACATTGGAGTGTGAATGAGATACAGATACCAACAAGTACATTGATTCATGTCTGAGTGGCTTTTTCAAAATATACCTACCTGGGCTCTACCCCCACCTAATTAATCAGAATCTCAGGGGTAAAGAAAAGGGTAGATAATCCTAGCTGGGTAAATTGAGGTCTATGGGAAAGAAATCATTTATCTCTTAGCAAACTAAAGATGGTCACTTAGCAATTAAAGATTAACAACTATGATTAGAACCCAGGACTCTTTCCAAAAAAAGGCCTGTCTGTGTCAAATGTGCCAAACCCATACATGCAAGGGCCAGGGCCTGGGGGAGGTAGAGGACTGGAAAGTTCATATGTGTTCTTGCAAAGGGAAATGAAGCTGGAAAAATGCAAATGTTCTGGGGATGCAAAATTGCTCCAGGAAGCAGAAGAATTTTCCTAGATTTTATTATCAAAATGCTCTAAGCTTTCATGTCTTTCCTAGGTCTGTACAGTCTGTTCTCTGGGCTCAAATTAATCAGTTACGGCCAAGGGAGTAGAAGGATGTGAAGTGTTTGGCTCCCTTCATATAAGCACAATCACTGCAGTTGGGGCTGGAGGCAGGGGTCATTGGAGTAAACTTCGAACGTCTTCTCTCCCACTCCGCAGAATCTCTCTACTACCTACCTATCAAACAATCTTTAATTTTTAAAAATTAGCTCTTAAGTGCATAGATTTGGATTAAGCATAATCAGTCGATCTTGACTCCCTCTCACCGTTGGTCCCAGCATGACCTTCTTTTTCTTCTTATCTTGTTTGTTTTTAGCAATGTAATAAGCCGCTCTGAACCCAACACCCAACTTGGCAATGGCTTGTGTATACCTGTGCTTTCCTCCCCGTCCCATTTTCTCACCTCCCTACCTCCTTCTACTTAATTAGTTGCCAACCCTAATTCTGTGTTCATCACCCCTTTGCTTTCCTTTCTATGTGGTCTTAGCTCATCTATTTATATTCCTAATAAGCATTTTGTCAATTTAGTTATTTTTAGCTTTATAAAAGGCATTACACTGTTTATAATTTCTGGACTTACTATTCTTACCTAAAATTATATTGCTAGAGGGAAAAAGGGTAACTTCACAGTAGAGAAGCCTGGCAGACACCATCTTAATCAAGGGATCAAAGTGAACTTCGCCAGCAATGGGACAAATCAAAATCATGTGCTTGGTAGAATGCAATGAAAAGAACACAGCTTTGCTTCTGGGATATTCTGGCCAAAGATGCATAACCTGAATCTAATCATGAGAAAACATCAGACAAACTCACATTGAGAGACATTCTGTGAAATAACTGCTGTAATCTTCAAAAGTGTAAAGGTCATGACAGTCAAAAAAAAAACTGAAGAACTATTCCAGATGAAGGAGACTAAAAAGACATGACGACTAAATGCAATATGTGATTCTGAACCAGACGCTTTTGCTTTAAATGGCATTTCGGAAAAATTGACGTAACTTAAATGAGGTTTGAGGATTACATGGTGGTCAAATATTAATGCAATTTCCTGATTTTGATGGCTGGTTTGTGGTTATGTAAGAGAAGGCCCCTGGATGCAGAAAATATACCCTAAGCTATTCAAGGGTAATGAAGTATTAGATTGACAACTTATTCTGAAGTGGGTCAGGGAACCAAAAGCATTTGGACTGTATTTAAACTTTTCCGTAAGTTTAAGCTTGCTTCAAAACGAACAAACAAAAATAAACACCAAAAGTATATTACTAAGATTCGTAGGAGACTTTTGCGTATCATTGTAATTCATATATTTTGACTACTGAATTCATATTTCACTGCAGTCCATTGATTCCCTCTGCTGCTGACGAGAGGAGGAAGCAGTCCTGAGAGTTTAGATGACCATCCTCAGGTCACGCAATTAGTAGCTATTAGAGCAAAATGTTAGCCCGGGCCTTTTGACTCCTCAAATCAGTGCTCTTCCACCAGGTTGTGGGAAAAGCTTGTTGGCCTGATTATCATCAGTAAAAGACCTTTACGGTAAAGTACTGTCAACTGATTATCCAGGAAGGGGAGAGGGAAGGAGAGCATCATGAAAGCCAAAGATTGATGAATCATCAACTCTAAATCGGGCTTAAAGGAGTTCCACAGTTAAACTCTCATCTTCTGCAATGGGAAGGGCTGAGGGATCAAGGAAGAAGCAGAGTAGCTGGGGGTCTAGACCCTGCTCCTATTCAACTAGTGCAGCGACTTTTAATCTTCTGAACCCTGTTAGGTAGGAGAGCTCACCCCAGATCCCTATTGCGCCCTATCCATGGTTTATACACACCAGATAACCAGCTTTGACT
Source organism: Rhinolophus sinicus (assembly GCF_057876585.1). NCBI lineage: Eukaryota > Metazoa > Chordata > Mammalia > Chiroptera > Rhinolophidae > Rhinolophus > Rhinolophus sinicus. The sequence continues at coordinate 160,728,363 of NC_142514.1, read as the reverse complement.
GCAAGTTGCAATGCCAAATTGACCCGATCATTTGTCTGGGTATAGAAAAGAGATGTAGGTTCTACTGGGAATAGGAAGGCAGGTTAGTCAAGATTGCTCAAGGCCAGGAGACGGGAATGTGTAGTGTCAATAAGGCCAGTGTATACGCACTCGGTGATATAGCATCTGATACATGACAAGTGCAAAATAAATGTTAGGTACATGCCCTCAACACCTCAGGAAATCATGAAGAAATTCAAGACAGAATAAGAAGATACTGCCTCTTACTGGTGGCAGGGAAACTCAGCCATAGGAAACCTCAGAAATCCACAGATATGGGCCAGAACCCTGGCTCTACCCAACATCAGTAGGTCATTTTTTCTCTCTGATCATTTGCTTTCTCATCTCCATATGAGAGGATTTAATTGCTTGATCATTTATCAATCTCCAGTTCAGATATTCTATTAGCGCTTCTATACAACACAGAATGGGACCCAAACTAACCAGTTCTTCCAAAGGCAAAAGACTGGTCTTTCTCCTTCCCTTCCTCTCATGGCCTCTGATACTCTGGAAATGTCATTTTCCCATCCAAGCCACACTTTATTTAGAGCACAGAGGATATGCAAAGTTGAGTAGAATTTCTGAAGGTGGTCCCGCAGACCACTAGTCCCATAAGATTTCCTTCAAAAAAAAAAGCTTCATAGTATAGAAGGAAAGACCCCATTTACAATAGCATCGAAAGATGAAATATCTAGAAATAAATTTAACAAGACATATATGAGGTCTATATAATGAAAAATTTAAAACTCTTTTAAGGGATCCATAAAGGCTTAAACAAATTTTTTTTAAATCTTTTATTGTTGGAAAGGAAGCTGCAACCTCAAAAAGATGTCAATTCCCTGTTGGTAATCTATAAGATAAAATAATCCAGTAAAAATATCAACTGAATTTTTTCTAAATCAAACAAGCTAGTTCTAAAATTTGTTTGGAAAAATAAACAAAAAAAATGTATAGCCAGGAAAATTCAGAAAAAGAAGAGGGACAAGGGAATAAGACATACCAGATATTAAAGCCTTAATAATTAAGAGTGTGCTATTGTTGCATGAATAGAAAATAATCCACATAACAATTAAAAATTTGAAAATTGACCTAAATACAGAAATTTAAAAAATAATAAAAATGGTATTTCAAATCACTGGAGACAAGATTTGAATTACTCAATAGTTGTTGTTGGTACAACTAGTTAACCACCTGGGGAAAAAAAAAAAAAGGATGTGTAAACCACACTTTACCCCAGTATAAATTTCAAAAGAATCGACTATTTAAATGTAAAAACGGAACCTTAAAAGTAATAAAAGAAACTGAAAGAATTTTTTTACAGTTTAGAGAGGGGAAAGCTTTCTAACTATGATAAAAAGAATCCAAAAATCTCTCAGTTTTAATAATTTTGTTTACATAAAAATATTTCAACATGAATAATTTTGTTTGCGTAGGAAGATACTGGATGACAAAAATCACCATAATCAAGGATAAAGGCAAAGAAAAAATTGGGAAAAAAATATTTTCAACTCATATAACAAAGGGCTAATTTCTGTAATACAAAAGAGCTCTTACAAATCAATGAAAAGAAGACCACAATCCAATGGGAGAAGGGCAGAGTTCATAAAGAGTTCACAGAAAAGGAAATACAAAAAGCTCTTAAAATGTACGAAAGAATGTTCAACATGATTCATAATCATTCAAAATGCAAATTATTGCTACATTGAAAAAATATTCTTCACCTATCATTTTGGCAAATCTCCAAAAATTTGATATAACATTCCTATACAGTTTTTTTATATAGTTGACCATTGAATAATGGGTGGGGGCTGTTAGGGAGCTGTTAGGGCTGCTCTCCCCCTGCAGTTGAAAATCCATATAACTTTTGACCTCGGGGAGTTAGTTCCAGGACAATCCCTATCCCCTGCCCCCACCGACAGATTCCAAAATCGGAGGATGCTCAAGTCCCTTATGTAAAATGCTGAAGAACAATGTGTGTAGTCATACAACCTGTACTCCGCATTGGTGGGCTCCCGACCACAGATCAGAAATTCTATTTTCAGTCTTTGATTGGTTGAATTCATGGATGCGAAGCCCAGTGATACAGAGGGCTGACTGTATATTTATTGAAAGAAATTTGAGTATAAGTGAATCTGTGCAGTTCAAACCTGTGTTGTTCAAGAGTCAGCTGTACATTGAGTGGGGATTCAACTTCTAGGAATTTATCTCACGTATGTACAATATCTATGTATAAGAGTATTTATTGCAGCAATGTTTCTAGTGACTTAAAATTAGAAAAAATTGCATATCCACAATAAATACAACTGGCATATTCATATAATTCATGTAACAGTGTCATTAAAAAAATAAGTATGCTTTTTAATGGACTGACATGGAAAAAATGTTTGTTAAGAGAAAAATTATATGTATATTGCTGTTTATAATATGATACTATTTGTTTAGAAATGAATAGAAAAAATGTATACATATATTTGCCATACACAAACAAAATATTTTTAGAATGATATGCAAGAAAATAATAACATGGCCTGTGATGAGATGAACTGGGTGAAGAAGAAAAGATTCTTAAAATACATACCCTTTTATCCATTTTGATTTTGAACCATCTGATTATACTGCCTGCTCAAAAATTAAATTTATAAGCCTTCTACAGCATTAGCTCTGCTCTAAGAGATCTATGACAAAAACCATCAAGAAAAAGGCTCTGAGGAATCCTATAATAAATAAACTTGTTTAACTGTTTAATCCAGTTTTTCCCAAACATACTTGACTCTGAGATGTCTCACTCCTGTGGCACACCTATGGCAGAAACTCTGCCTCAAGGCCTTGAACTGCACAGGGTTGCCCAGGCCCTATTCCTGGATGGAGACCCCTGTTCAAGGAACCTTACTCAAGGGAGCTAACGCTTAGGCAGAATCCTATGGACAGAGAACAATTGTAGTCTCATCTTAGCTTCTGAATAAAATGGGAGAAAATCTCCCTCTCAGTCCCCTCTTTTCTGAACCAAGTCAGAATTTTCAGCTGTATTAAAAAAAAAAAAAAAATCAAATGCACAATATCATGTGACAAGGAGAACACACATCTAGCCTTTGACTGTGTGAGCCTTAGTCATGCACAGATAGGGCATGAAGGGAGAGGGTTATTAAACAATAAACATGAAGAGGCCAAGGCAGTGCAAGTCCTCTGTTTTACATTATACCCCAAAGGGAAAAGCCCCATGACATATCTAATAATCTTTCCATGTCGGTCTTCCCTGTTGCTCAAGGCTTCCATATAATTTACACACAACACTCCCTGACATATCGCACTTACATGAGCTTTTCAGGTTAAGAAGACAACTTTTTTTAGAGCATGCCTAAATAGGGTCATGTTTTGGTACCACTGGAATTGACTCTCAAAGGGAGAGTGTTTCTACCATTGGGAAAAGTCATTGTCAGGAAAAGCCAACTAGAAACCATTCCTGGCCCTAATTAAGAGCAGAGGGTCAGCAGCAGGGCGTGTGGAGAGCTTCCCAGAATTCTAATGCAGCTGGGTCAACTTCAATAACGTGGAAGCACAGGCAGTTGTTCAAGTGGCCTCCCAGACCAGCAGCATCAACCTCGCCAGGGATCTTGGTAGACATTTTATGAAATGAGTAATTCTGATGCATGTTAGACTTGGAGAACCACTGCTCTAGCAGAAGAACTAGCTGCCCGTCATCATCCCCAGGTAAGAATGCCCAAGGCCCAAGAAATGCTTCTGCCCTAGGTGGGGCTCTTGGGAGTTTAGTTCTACGTTTCTTTTCCATTCTCATTTAAGGACTGAGTGTTTAGCCCCGTATTAGCCACTATCATTTTGGAGGAAATGGTAGGAGTTTCTTTCTGGAAGACCCAGAGATACAATTACTCCTATTTTATTACAGCTGTAAGAAGAAGAAGGAAGAAGAAAAAGGAAAATCTTGTCTTCCTGGCTAAGAAAAAATTGTATAGCTGGTACAAAAAAAAGAGTAATAATATTGTAACAGAGGGAACAATTCCATTGGAGCCAATATTTAGGGGCAACTGAAAAGTGAACCTATGTAACTGCCTTGTCACAGCATCTATACCATGACATTACTTAGAAGTTGAAGAGACTCCTAGAGAAGAATTGACTCCCAGTTCTTAGGGCCAAACAAAAGCAAGCACAGGTTTCATGTGGAGGTATGGGTGGGTGGGGCTTTTTGGAGCAAAATTGCAAATGGTGGTGAGTAGACAGGAGAAAGATAATTCACCACAATGGCAGGAGTCTAGTCTAAGGAACTGGACTTTGTCACAGAGCTCAAGGGTCAAAGGGGGGCTGTTGGTCCTCATTCCTCTTGGGAACTGGTTCTTAAATCTTTTCTCAGAGCTGTGTCTCTAGCCTCTGTAGCCGAGGAAATTCTCCTGGGGGGCTTTGCTCAGTTTATTAAGAAGGGAAAAAAGTTCTCCAAGATATTGCCAAGCTGCCCTGTACCCTGAGGAACATAGACAATGGGCCATAAGGATGGGTAGGAAACAACAGAAGCCAGTGGAAGCAAGACCACTCAGAGTGGTAGAGGCCAGAGGAAGCGGCAGCGCAGAGATACGGTAGAGGGGGACCGTGGTGGGCAGGCAGCTGAAAGCAGTTGAAACCAATGATGAGTTTCATTCTGGACTGATTTGTGAGCACAAGTAGGCACAACTCTTTCCCCACTAAATTTTGTACTCATTTCCTTTAAATATATCCTGAATTGTCTCATTCTCATTAAGCCGTACTGGGAAAGGTTTGTACTTTGGAGTCAAAGAGATAGGACTTTAAATTCTGACTCTGCCACTTGTCAGCTTGCAATCTTGGATAAATTACATCACTTTTCTAAGCCTCAGTTTTCTCATCATGAATGGATAAGCCAGCTTTGTGGGTCTGTTTTGAACAGCAATAATAATAAGAGTTATCACTTCTTGAGTACCTGCCAGGTATTCCACATACATAACTGTGTAAATCCATCTTTATAGCCACACATTGCGATAAGTATCTTTTTCCCTTTTTACAGATTAGGAAACAGCCCCAGGTGGGTTAAGTAACTAGCCCAAGGAGAGACGCAGAACCAAGATCTTCAAAGTCAGGTTGAATCTGGCCCCGGTATCCATCGGTTTTCCACTTGCTATGTAGCCCTGTCTTTCACAATGTCAAGTACATTGTCTGAGAGGAGGTGTGTACAAAGCTTAAGCTTTTCCTCTTCTCTTTTCCTGCAATTCTCTTCCCTTTACCCTCCAGCTCTGGCTGGCATTCCACTGCCTTTCAGATCACCCTTGTCAAAAGTGATGTTCTTTTGCCTTTCAACAATGATGATCCACACAGTGAGCTGCCTTTTGATTTCTCTTCTGCAACCCATCTACTTAGGTCAGGTAAAAATGCTTAAAGCCTTTGTTGTGATCTCTCTTTTCTCCCGTGCCTGCCTCCCTCTCACCCACCAGCTTGGAGACTCCTCATGCACAAATCTGAATGTTTTCTGTGTTCTCTACCCTTGGGCTCTCCCTAGTGCCTTGCACACCCTGCTCTAACTGAATTGGTTTAGCTCGTCCTCATCTTATTTACTGAGTGCTATGGGTGGGAGGAACTGGAACTTCTGCAGCTGCCTGACTTGGAGAGAACGACCCCTGTTCAGGGATCCTTGGTTCCCCTTCATGCTCTCTGTGTTTTCTGCACGGAGGCCCACAGTAACAGATCCCCTCACTTGTTCTCTGCCTCACAGGATTCACTGCTCAGACATACCCAGTAATAAATAACAACCTAGATGATTGTGTCTGGTAGCTAATTGACTGTGTAACATAGGCTACCAGCCTCTGGGGCAGGACAGCAGGCCTCTTGTAATTAATCGCCCTCATCCCAGCCTGACTAACCCAGCTCTGTCAAATCACAGAACAATTAGGCATTTTCTGAGTGGGTTTCCCTGCCTGGGTTGGAAAGGTAGAAAACATCCTATTAATGTAGCCCTCTGTAGGTTCTCAGAACCATATTGATTCTATGGGAAATCAATGCTGTGCCAGGCACTGTGGTAAATGCTGTAGAAGTTGGCAAGATGAGGGAATAATCTGTGCCCTCCAGGACCACATAACTAAGCTGGGGATATAAGACAAAATTCGAGTAAATCTAATTTGATAGCTGTTTATGAGAAGTACAAATATAATTCTATGAGATAAGGGTGCATTTTGATTGAGAAATGGGGAAGCTAGCAGCATGGAGGACAGAATACATTGTGGTACAGTGGTTCATGTTAGAATCACCCATGGGGGCAGTTCAAAAATAGAGATTCCCAAACCCTAACCAATACCTATGGAATCAGAATCTCTGAGGGAAGATGAAGGAAAAAATCTCTATCTAGGTATGTGAGAAATCCTGAAGCAAACATAATTTAGGGCAGCTACCCAACCCCATGTTCTGAAAGCTTTGACCCACTTCGATAAGGATGGATCCTGACAGCTGCTGAACAATGTAACCCCTCCATCCCAGCCTGCCCTTGCCATAGTTCACTGAACCAAGGGTGGGTATCCTACTCAAGCTGACTTCCTTTGGAGGTGAAAGTCAGAAGTTGTAGTTGAATAGCTGAGTGGGCTGGACCTGGAAGGTAAGTTGCATTCTGAGGCTAAGGGGGCCATTTGAGAGCCATGCACAATGAGGGAGAGAGAGAAATTTCTTCTAACACTGAAAACGTTTTAGTTTCCAGTCCCAGTGACTTTATGAGAAATTTATACTTTCTGCAGTAAGTTTCATGTGAATCTCTGTTTCCTAATAAGAGGGCTCCATTAACTAAAATTTGCTTGTGTAAGTTTCCCTTTCTCATAGGCAATATACTTTATGGGAGAGAAAAACTCAATTGAAAATTCTTCAGAGGCCATATATTCCCTCCCACCCACTGCACTCAACTCTGTGTAAAATTGCTCAGCATAGTATTCGGCAGAGTAGATGCTCAGAAAAGCACCTGAGCCTTACCCCTTCTGAGAGAGGAAACTCAGTATCTCAACTTTGAATGCTCTGACTGTTAGAAACTCCTCTCGTGACTGGCCCCAAATCTTCCTTAAAAATTTTTATCATTGAATCTCCTCTCTGAAGCAAAACAGACTAATTCCATCCCCTTTTCACCACAATAGTGAACCAGTAGTTTAGCATGGCTCTCTCTGCATCCTCTCTTCCCATCTCTTCTTCCTTAAGCTAAGTATCTTGGTTTAACTCAACTGTTCCTTTCAAGTCCTCTACTCCAGACCTTTCATTATTCTGGTGCCTCTCGAATTGGTTACGCCAATTCGCCAAATGTTCCTTTTAAAGTACAATGTCCAAAATTAGACCGGGATTCCAAGAATATTACCATTATCTCTATGTGTTTTACAGCCTTGGGAGGTAAGGTGAATTAGTAAGTCCAAATGTTGGTACAGTCCTTTAGCATGTCCACTGCCTTCCCCAACAATCCTGTGAGGTAGGTCTTTTTCTTGTTTCATTTCATAGATAAGAGAAAATAAAGACTGGAGCAATTATATGTCTTGCCCAAAGTCGTACAGCTCAACAGTGGTGGAGCCTGGTTGCTATGAACTGAACTGTGTCTCCCCAAAAGCAAAATGTTGAAGTCCTAACCCCCAGTACCTCAGAATATGACTGTCTTCCGAGATAGGTCATCTTTAAAGAGGTAACTGAGGCAAAATGAGGTATCATGGATAGGTTCTCATCCAATATGACTGGTGTCCTTATAAGAGAAGATTAGGACACAGACACACTCAGAGGGAAAACCATGTGAAGACACAGGCAAAAGATGGCCATCTGCAAGCAGAGAAGCCTGAGCAGAGATCAACCCTGCCAACCTTGATCTTGGACTTCTAGCCTCCAGAACTATGAGAACTAGATTTCCATTGTTTAAGTCACCCAGTCCGTGGTGCACTGTGCCAGCAGCCCAAGCAAACGAGCGCACAGGTCTTGAGCTTTGTCCTTGGATTCCCACTGCCATGTCTTCTCTGCTTTACTACACAGTCTCCTGCCCAGGTTTCCTTCCTGGACTGTCCTCTTCCCATCGCACACTGAAAGCATTGAAAAGGCCCAGCTGGAAACTATCCTGAGCAAGGTCGCTCTCTGTTAATATAAACTTGAAACACAGCCTCCAAGGGCTAATAAAGAGAGAGCCTTTGCATTCAGGTCCAGGTCCAGGACAAACCCAGACAGGAAGCAGAAGGTGGCCTGGAAGGTGAACCAGACTCTGAGGCTTGGGGCCATGTGGGTCTTCCCTGATGGAAATGTGCTCAAACAGAGCTGCGGCACTGAGGAGGGTGCCAAGTCATAAAACATCTAGATCATGAGCATGGGAAAGAGTTACACCTCTAATACTCACCAGGTAGAGACCGCATACTGACGTGGTTAGAAGTGTCAGCTCTGGAGTTAGGCTATTTGCATTTGAGAAAACTGCTTGCTTTTTCGGGGGGGCTTGGGATCGTCATTTATAAAACAGGGAGGTACTTCTCTTACAATGTTATTGTTAGGATTAAGTGAATAATGTACATGCAATACTTGGGACACTGCCTAACACACTATTTTAACTTAAACCCTTGTATTGTACTCACTATGTACCACGGAGCTTTCTAATGTGCAAATTAATTAACTCATTTACTTCTCATGTGTACTCAAAATGAGTGCAATTGTTATCCCTACTTTACAGATGAAGAAAACGAGCCACAGAGAAGTTAAGTGATTTTCTCAAGATTAAGTGGCAGAGTTGAGATACAAACTCTGGAGGTCTTGGCTCCCAGGTCCAGCCTCTAAACTAATATACTATATAGCACTCAGTAAGTCTTCTTTATTGTTATTATTAAATACATAACCTTCAGCAAATTCATTGGTCTCCTGAGCCTCAGTTTTCTCATCTGTAGATTGGACATAGCCCCAATCCATGTTGTAAGATAATGCATAAGGACCGTGTAACATAGTACACAATGGTATTCAAAAGATGTTCTTTCTCTTCCTCTGACTTTTCGCTTCCTTAGCCCCCCCCCCCCTTAAACTTCTTTCTATGTCTATAAGAACATCCCCAGTTCAAGGAGGCAGAGACTGAGCTAGCATAAAACCTGACGTGGGTCCAGTTTTTCAGTTGCTTACACTGTCCAGAGGATGTGTGGTCTGTTCTTTAGCCCCCTGGACACTTTGCTTCAATTTCAAGGGGTGCTAAATATTATTTCACCCTTCTCCCGAGCTAGAATACCCCCAAGGCCCGTTTTAGCGGAAAGACTCTTCTAGTTGTAAAGGGTGTGTCTTTTCCATTTACTGCATTTCTGTTTAGATGGGAAACTTCTGAAATGACTGGAATGCTCTTTAAAAACACTCTCAGTTCTCACTTGTCTGCTCAAATTTTTTATCCTGTGGACACACCCACGTCTTTCAAAGTGGTTTTAATGTTGGCAATTTACAAAGGACCCCAGAGTCTTTCATTGCTGCTATTACGATTGTCCAGGCTTTCATTGAATGGTTTACAGATGACGACACAGTGCTAGTCAACCATTTGTTCTAGATTTTGCTAGTCGGGTCTGATCTGAGAAGAGAGAGCGCTAGCTGCAGATTTGGGGCCTGAGTGTATCACATATACAAATAGAGGCATGCGTTCTCATTTCCCTGCCTACCTATTGCCTCCAAGTAATCGATAGTAAGAAGACCCAGATTCTAATTTCCTTGTTACCTTTACAGGCTCAGCGATGATTTACATCAAGGGGTCATCAAGCATTTTAAGCAGCAGATAGTATATATTTTAGGGTTTGTGAGCCGTATAAACCATATGTGTCTCAATTACTCAACTCTGCTGTTTTAGCGAAAGCAGCCATAGGTAACACATCCACAAATAGGCATGTGTGTGTTTCAATAAAACTTTACTTACCAAAATAGGCAGCAGGATGAACATGGTTAGGTGACATCTAACTGAAATATAATGAAAACTATCTTCATTGCCGAAAGTTTAGGGAAGGATAGAAATCAATACTGAGAAGAAGCGGGCAGTTGATTATAGAATTCAAATGCAAGGACCTTGGAGTCAGCCTGCCTGGGTCAAGCTTGGGGGAGCTTGAACAAGTAACTTAATTTCTTCCAGTGCCAGATGCTTTATCTGTAAAATAGGAATAATTACAATGTATCCCTCATCGTGCTAATGGTAGAATTAAATGAGATGATCTAGGTAAGAACCGGAAACCTAGTAAGCACTCTGGGGGTGTCAGCTGTCAGAGAGAGAGACCAGCCGAGCACTGTGGGTGTCTGGGGGCTCAGAAGCCCAGCTCTGTCCCTTACAAACTGAGACCAAGGGCAGTTACTCTCCTGCAGCTTCATCGGGAATAGTCCCTGTCCTATATAGATATTATCTTAGTTCAGGCTGCTATGACAAACATACCCTAGAGTGGTGGCTTATAAAGAGCAGAAATTTAGTTCTCACAGTTCTGGAGGCGAGATGTCCAAAATCAGGAGGCCGGCATGGTTGGGCTCTGGTGTGGAGCCTCCTCCAGGCTGCAGACAGCTGAGTTCTCATTGTGTCCTCCCATGAAAGAAAAAGGACGAGGGAGTTCTTGGGAGCCTCTTTTATAAAAGCACTAATCCCATTCATGAGGGTTCTACCTTTATTACCTAATCATCTCCCCAAATTCCCACTTCCTCATACCATCACTTTGGGGGCTAGAATATCAGCATGTGCATTGTAGGGGGACAGACACATTCATTCCATATGGTGTTAATGAATGAATACATGCTTAGGACAGTGCCCGATACAGTGTAATTATTCCCGATGCTACTTTTTAAAAGTATTAGTATATTGTTAAGAAATCGCGATCCCATACCCTGAGGTAATCAGTGCTAACACTGGAATATTCCCTTTTAGCAATTTTATATAGTTGTGACCATACTATAAAGGTGTACATAATTTATTTTCTTCATTTGACATGTTCCCATTTTATTTAAAGCCTTTTGTCAAAAGACTATTTGTTCCGTAGCCATCTATGGAGTTGATTTACCATAATTTCCTTAATATTTGCCCTAGGTGTGGTCATGCTTGTAGTGTCCAGTTATTGTTATCTTAAATAGTATTGTTCTAAATGTCTTGGGCACACAGATTTTTTTGTATATTTGTGTATTTCTGGAGTCTCTCCTTAGGAAAGTTTCTCCAAAGTGGAATTACTAGGGTGAAAGAATATGTATCTTTTTAAGTTGCCGTATATGTCTGCTCCAATGACTTTCCAAAATGAAGGTTTGGATTTACATAACTGCCATAACATTTGCATTCACCAGATATCAATTTCCTCATCTGTCAAGTGAGGGTCCTAAAGCTTGCTTGACTTACTTCATACAATTATTGTGGAAATCCAAATGTATGTAGCCATGCTTTGGAAACTGCCACAAGATATATCTTGGTAGTCATTTCTCTTTGGTGACAGTATCTGATTAGACCAAGTGGCATCGAGAAGTAGGGATGGTGTTCTAAATATGACCCTACACTCCTACTCCCCTACTCTGGGCAGCTGAGTCTACCTGTGAGGTAAACTGTCCACACATCCACTTCAGTTAAGTTTATCATACATTGTGACCCTGACCATCCTTTCAGACTAACCACAGGAAGCAACTGTTGCCATGATTTCATGACCAGAGTAGTTACTATCTTAATTTGGGCTTTCCAAAGAGGAACACTGCTCACTTCATAAGAATGATGTGGAACCTTTTCCCAAATGAGAAACAAACTAACACAATGGACTAGGAACAAGCACCTTCTCTGCTTCCATATGTATGGATTCTTATGAGTTTTGTATACTTCATTATATACCACTATAGAAATCCCCACTGGGTCACCCAAAGCACTGGAATAAGCGCCACCCTTTGAATAAGGACATCTAGGCTTAAATCCCAGAGTTATGGCTTATTTGTTTGACCCTGAGCAAGTTGCTTTTCTCAGAGCTTCATTTTCATGACATTTTAAACAAGGATACTTACACTAATTTTTGGGAGACTTAAACAAGATCATATATGCCAAAGCGCAAATTAAAAATCTAACAAACTGCCACATAGTAGGTGTTCAATAAAGGATGATAAAATACAGGTCTGAGTACATCAAAACACCTAGTATATTGTATATCACTAAGCAGTCGCTCAAAAAATTTTTGTATGAGTGAATGAGAAGAAAGAAAGAAAAGAAAGAAGGAAGAAAGGGAGTGAGGGAGGGAAGGAGAAAGGGAAGAAGGAAGAAAGAAGGAGGGAAGGCAGGGAAAAGAATGGAGAAGAAGAAACATAAAAAAGTGTGAGAAAGAGAAAGGGGAAGGAAAGAAGAGAAATAAATAGAAAAAAAAGTGTGTGAGAAAAATGAAGAAAAGGAGAGAAACAGAAAGAAAAAGAAGAAAGAAATTAACAGAAAAAGTAAGAGATGAAAAGAAAAAAATGAGAAAGAGAAAGTATGAAAAGGAAGAGAAGAAAAAAAGGACAGATGTAGAAGACTGTGCAGAATGAGAGGAATGAAGTATGCATGGAAAGGAAAGAGTTTCTGGCCTTAGCTGCCAGCCCTGATTAAAGCCTCCTATATAGAGTACTTTTCCTCGAAGAGAGGAAGGGCAACATGTCACATACCATAAGGTGCATATACATGAGTAAATAAATTGCCAACCAATACATTTTTAAAGGGAACCCATTATGCTTATTTATTGAAGCTTTCAAGTGTTACGTTGGATCCTGCAATGAAGTAAATTATTAAGTATCTCTGTATCTACTATAAAAAATATCATGGCTCCTTCTTTTGATCTTTGTTTCTATTTCTACTCCTAGTCCTTCTGTTGGGGCACTTGGAGCAATTCTTTATATTTCTCACTTGAGCTTCTCTTAAGAAAATGGTAGCAATCACCCACCCTCAGTGTGTGCAAGAACATTGGTACACAGAAATTCTCTGTGTCTGGTTAATATTGAATATCAAAGTACTGTTTATCATATTTATTTTCCTGTGGCCCCCTTTCTCCCAATTTCCCTGTTTTTCTACCACTTTCTCCTAACTTCTCCTCAAAGAAAATTGTTTTTTTTCCAGAAGCCAGACATTGGTAATAGCTGACCTGGAGTTCGAAAGCAACTGGAGTTGTCAGTTACATGACTGCTTCCCCAACCTACAGAGATTTCACTTTCAAAGTGAAGGCAAAAATAACTCCACAACTCAGTCAAATGAAAGCAAATGAAAGGGCTGGAAAATTAGAAAAGGTTTTCCAATTCTATTTTTATAAATGCTCTAGCTCATTGATTTCAGTGAATTCAAGTTTACTTTCCAATTCTATCATCCCCACCTCCCCTGCAGAGAACTCTGTGGGGAAGGAGAGTGGACTTCAAAGCTAGACAGTCAGCTTCTGTGCCTGGCTTGACCACTTTGGTGCAGGATGTCTATGGGCAAGTGACTCCACCCCGCTGGAGCTCAGTTTCCTCAAATACAAAAAGGGGACATGAGCAGGACTTAGCTCATTAGACTATTGTGAGGATGAACTGAGATGACATACACATGTCAAATCATGCGTAGTTCCCCACTTTTCCCTTTGTGCTCACACTCTCCCCATATAGAATTCTATCCATCCTTCGAGGCACAGTTCAAATACCACCTCCCAAGTGAATTGTTTCCTGACCCACCTCTGACATCTTATATCATCAGCTACCTACACATCTCATGTGGCCAGAAACCTATTCTGCCCTGGGGTTCTTTGTGACAGTGTTAGGCTCCAACACTTTTTATTTTTAACCCAGAGTGATAGAAACATAGGCCGATTCCAATAAATCAATATTCTTAGCCTACCCAACTTATTTAGCAGGGCAACGGTACTTAAGAACTGGAATGGCAAAGCAGGCCAAAGCTCGTGGGGGGTAGGCAGGTTATCATTTATCAAACACGAGACCTGGCATCTCGTTTTCTCTGCTTGGGTGCTGCTAATGGGATCTTTCTTTATGGGATCTAGGCTTTATCCCCTCAACTAGAGTAAAAGCTTTTCTAGAGCAGTGATAAAATCATATGCTTCTTTACTTCTCCCCTTAGTGTCTGGAATAGTATTTGTAGTAGATTTACTAAGAGCATTACAACCTAATTGTTAGAGATATCAGGAATGTTAGAGGAAAATTACAAGGAGGAAAACTTGGATGCAATGCATAGGATTTACTCAGGAAGACAATTACAGCACATGTCATCATATGAAAACAACACCAGGCAAACTCTTCCACTGAAGGAAAGTTACATAGCCTTTTCATTCATGCCTTCATCCAACAAATACAAAGTGATAGCCCACTAGCTCTACAGGTCTCTGCTCTCAAAAAGTTTACACTCAAGGAAAGGAGATAAATTCTCCAGATCCTCAGAGATGATCCTGGCAGCAGTCTCCAGATTAATGAAAATGAGATGCCAGATCTTGTGCTTGATAAATGGTATGACTCATCTCAGATCAGGTTGGGTTCTCATTAACTGGTCACAAATCTGTGTTCCTCATTCATCTAGAAGCTATTCAAGGGCAAGAGCCCTGCCTTAATCATCTTTCTATTCCAGTGTGTAGAACAGTGCTTGACATTCATTCATTCATGGATTCATTCACTCAATGAATTTGTAATGAGCACCTACTATGTGCCAGGCTTAGTAGGTGTCCATCCTGGCTCAACTCCTCCAAGGTGCCTGTCCTCTGAAAATACATCAAGGTCTACATCAAAGGAATGCCGTTTTAATTTAATTCAATTAAAAAATACTTTTAAAAAAAAAAACAAAAAAACACACATTTTTAAAGCCCCTACTCTATGCTAGCCATTGGGGATACAGCAAATCAGATAGACATAATTTTTGCCCTCAAAAGGCTTTCAGTCTAGCATGGGAAGACAGACACTGAATGAACAACAGGTAACCCAGGGACCATCTGCTTCTACACACTCAAATCCAACTGTCCGTCACCTGGTCCATTCTTACAACTTGCTCTGCTGGATAACTTGCCTCAGTTTACACCCCTTCTAGCCCCTCCAGTCTGATTGACCTTCGGGCTGTGACCCAGCTTCATGTACAAGCGACTGGCCCTAGTTCTCTCTCTTGGTTTGGCAAACCATGCGCAGTCTTTTGGGTAACACAAGTCATCTCAGCTTGGCTCTGAAGGCCTCCCCAACCCATTGACCTCCAGGGTGTGGGCCCCCAGGCAGCCTATGAAACAGTGTGTAGCAGTAGACACTCCCTTTGTAGTTGCTAGATGAAGACATGAATGAAGAGGCAGCATAACTTTTCTTTCAGTAAAAAGGTTTGCCAGGGGTCAGCCTTCGTGTTCTGATAGTACAACTGCTGCAATTGTCTTCCTGGCAATAGAGCGCTTCTAGCACTAGAGGGGCGGGGGAGGAAGTGCTTAAAAACCACTTTAATTAAGCAATTATGACAATTAAATATTTGAGACTCAGGGTTTCTAATCCTTATTTGATTTCCACTTTAATTTCTCAGTAACGTACATCTCTGTTCACATTGTCATCTTTGCCTTTGAATTCGTGTGTAATTCATTTGCTTGGATAATTGTGTCTCTATAAAGGCTCTGTCTTGTCACGTTCACAATGATCTAACAGTAAGGTGGGGGGCATAAATTTACTGTCATGAGGGAAAATTTTTAAAGACTGGAGAATATCAGCATTCTCATTATGTCCCATTAGAGACAATGAAATAAAGGGATGGCAAGAGGAAAGTATAACCCTGACATTTCTGATCAGAAATCTCATCAGTGTGTTTCCTTTTTGTCAGGGTCCTTGAACTCAAGATAGAACTAGAAAAGGTCAAGAAGAGGAGAGACAGAAACAAACCTTTACCGACTACCTACCAAGTGTCCCATTCTGTGGTAGACACTTTACAGACACAACTCATGGGTTGTCACAATAACCCACAGAGGAAGCTACTGGCTTCCTTATTCTACAGATAAGGCTCCAAGAGTACATTGTCCAAGATAAATCAGCACATTAGTAACCAAGCTCTAATCCAGGTATCCCTGAACTCATCGGCTATGTCCCCTCAATCTTACTCTGCCGCTCCCCATTGGTCTTGACTTAAGAAGCTATATGAGCTCAAGAGAGTTATTTAACCCCTTGAACCTCAGTTTCTTCATCTGTAAAGTGGAGGATGAAAGAACCTTCTCTGGGAGAATTAAAGTACGTAAAACACTTGACACTAGCTATAGAATAGACTCATAATTCAAACAATAATCATTGTTACTATTCTCCTTTTTCAGAACAGGATCTTTATACTCCATAAACACTTGAAGCACTGGGAAGTCACAAGCTGCTATGACCTCTGAGACACAGGGCAACCATGTAGAGGGTGGCAGCCTCAGTCTAGGCAAAAGTCTGACTTGAGCGCCCCAGGCCCCTGGCACTTGCAGACCCGAGATGGCGCTCAGTTTAGGTTCTTCACATTTACCCAGTGGTGTGGGCTGGGAGGCAGGGGTAGGGTCAGGAGCTCAGCTTCTGCAGGAACTGGTGGGAGTAAGGGAGGATACTGTCTGGTGCCCAGAAGGAAAAATTGGGATTCCAGACAAGTCACTGAACAGGGACTTCAGCAAGGGGGTAAAATAAGGGACTGGGTATTAAGGCTCTAGGGTCCAAGGAAGTTTGTTTACAGGGGCAAGGCCCTAATTCAGAATTGTTCATCCATCCATTGCTAACTGGCCATCAACTGGGTTCCAGGTGCTGGGCTAGGGGCTGAGGATATAGCAGTAAACAAGATAGAGTTTGCCCTCAAAGAGCTCCAGGACCAGGAGGCAGAACAGTCCGGCACATTAACAAATTTCTATAATACAACATGATAAATAACTCTCATAGAAGCATATATATCAAAAGCCTCAGGAAGAAGGAGAGAGGAGCAGTTGCTGGAATCACCAGCAATTAGTTGTTAGAACTAGGACATTAAAGCCGAAGACTGATGAGTAGCCAAGATGCCAAATGCTGCATCCAACTCCTTAAAATCACCCTTCCCTCCTTCAGTTGGAAATAGGCCGACAGGAGAGGAGCCAAAGCCTTAAGCTGGGAGGATGAGAGCCATGAGAGGACAGTGAGTCTCGGTAGGTGTTCCTCTATCCCCCACACCCTTCTCTAATATTATTTCTACAAACGCCCTCACACCTCCGTGACTGCCTCCCTTCCCCTTACAAATCCCATGGCAGAGGTGAGGTCTTTGATCTTCACAGAACTCACAATGCCCATTGTGATGGGAGCACTGAAAATATTTACAAAGCCACCAGCTTGATGGCTTCATGTCAGGTCTCGCTCAGATCAAATATGGGCTGTTGGCTTTGTCAGTCACACGCACAGTGCCAAGAACGGACAAGAAACATGCGTGACATCAAAGACATTTCCTGTGTCCACAAGTCATGCATGTTTTCGGGAAGACAGAATGTGATGGTAGCAACGAACACAAACACAGTCAGATGTATGGTTCACGTATTTCATAGGCACACAACCATGGATTGGGGCCCACAGGTAGACCTTTGCACTCATAGGCTCGTTGTTTCTGAGGCACATAAGCATCAGCACACACATAGGTAAACGTGGTCACAGCAATCCTAATTGCTACTGTGGCGTTTGTCTGGGACTGGCAGACGCAAGTCCATTCTAAACCCAGCAGCCATGTTCACTCAAATGCCAAGTTCAGTGAAACTTTAAAAGCACAGCAGGCTCATTACAATGCTATTACCTGGCATTTGTGCAGAGATGGGTGTGATTAGCCCCGCCACAGAGGCAGTGGAGCCTGCCTGCCTGCCTGCAGCGGCCCACCCAACACATTCTTAGAGGAAACGGGCAGAGCTGTGTCTCCACACCTGAGATGAATTGCTCCCTAGCTGCCCTCCTGTTTTGACATCTGAACTCCACTGACACATCTGTGAATTTGGGGCAAGAGCCTTAAACTTATTCTAGGACCCTTGAGTTCTTTTTCTGACCCTACCTTGTTTGGTAGCCTTGATGGGCCACTTACGGTTCAGCACTGCCTAATCTATAATCTGAGGACATTGGTCTAGATCTAAGTTGTCTACTCCTCAAAAGCTCCTGGGGAACTTACAGAAGTAAGTAAAATATAGATCCATGGGCTCCAGGCCCCATGAATCGAAATTTCCCTGGGTAGGACCCAGGTGTACATATTTTCACAAGTTCCCAAAAAGATCTATGAGCCAGGATTTGGGAACACAGGATTCAATGTTTCCAAAGCCCCTCTGATTTTCTAAATGCATCCCCCTCCGTGTCAAGTGTTTTCCACTAACATGGGAGCACATGTGTGGAGTTTTCTAAAGCTCTGTACTAGTCATCTATTGCTGTGTAACAAATTATCCCAAAACTTAGTGGTTTGAAACGACAATAACTATTTATTATCTCAGTTTCTGTGGGTTAGGAATTTGGGAATGACTTCGGTGGATCGTTCTGGCTCAATGGCTGTCCTGAAGTTGCAGCCTAATTTGAGCTGCAGTCAGACAGCTCACTTTCAAGTAGGCTCTGCCACAGCTGGCATCTTGGTGCTGGTTGTTGGCAGCAAGCCTTAGCTCTCCATGTAGGCCTCACCACGGGGCTGCTTGCGTGTTCTTACAATATGGTGGCTGACATCCCCCAAAAACAAGTAATCTGAGAGACCAAGGTGGAAATCATGATACCTTTCATGACCCAGAGGTGGATGTCACACCTTATGTCTCTGTGACAATCTGTTGGTCACATAGATCATCTCCGTTTCCCTGTGGGAGGAGATGACACAAGACTATGACAACCCTCAGGACCACTGGGGGCATCAGGGGAGCATCATGGGGAAGACGTTTTCTGAAGGGCAGGCCTTAGGTAGCAGACACGAGGGCCTCAAATGCACTGATGGCACTAAAGCTGGTAGGGTACTGGGGCAACCTGCCCATGCTGCTCTTTGAGCTCTGAAAGTCCCCACATCATTCATGGGTTGCTTATGGGATCACACACAAACCCCTAACTTGTGTTTATCCGCCTTTGACTTCATGTATCCATCCAAGAGGGCAGGGCCTCCCATCTGCACACCCAGCCCTAGTAAGCAGGCCATTCTGAGAAGCTCTTTCCGTACTCTCCCCAAAACCTGCAGGCATCAGCCCTGAACCTGAAGTTCTGGCCCAGCTATCTTTACAAAGAGGGAAACCAAACACTGCCTCTCTTGCCCCTATTATTCTGACTCCCCTTTGCTCTTCCCTGGTCTTATCTAGAAATGTGCCCTGAGGCTTATGCACAATATTGATTTAACCCTCATATTAACCTTGCCATTGTGGTATCTTTATCCTCACTTATGGACAAGGAAACTGAGACTCAGAGAGACTAAGTGACTTTACAAAGTCACACAGCCTTTTGGAGATAGAACTCCAGGCTGCAAGCCCCAGGAAGAGGAGACTAAGTCTAAAACAAGGCTATGTCAGCTACCTCGGCATCAACAGACCACCCACCCAGCCTCTGACAGGAGCACTGATGTCTCCCCAGCAGGGAGGTCTATGAGAAGTCTCCCAGGGTCACAGGTCATAGGTAAGCAAGAGGTTTGGAGTTCTTGCAGGACAGTGGGGCCTCCCTACATACATTGGCCCCCAGACCTGGCAGCTGGAGGGTCCTTGGTTGTCCAGCTTTGATGGACCAGGGCAGAGGTCATGCCCTCGTGTAACCAGAGAGCCCCCTGCTCTGCTGGGGCCACGTGTGTCAACGTGCTAATGTTTCATGATTGCGACTCAGTCTCTCACTTCGACACAACCTCCCAGAGCAATCATTGCAAAGCGATACCTGCCGGCTGCCCTCCGATTATTTTACAGCCCTCCCCACCTCCAGCTGCACCAGCCTTTCCTCTCTGGTTTCTTTTCCCTCCCTGTTCCTGGCAGGTGAGATGGGGGTTCAGTTAGGACAGAGAGGTAGGAACGGAGGAAGAAATTATTCTCTTTTCTACCAGCCTCTGACCTTTCCAACCTGGGCTCCTCTCACACAGAGCAACCCGGCATGCAGAAACAGCTAGTATTTACCTGGCACCTACACTGTGCCAGACTTTGTGATGGGTGCTTTGGTATACATGACACACAAAATCCCCAGGGCAGCCTGGAAAATGGGGAGCGCTTCTCCAGCTGCATGTTTGCTCACTGCATGCTGTGAAGAGAAGGAAGGCTCTCGGGGTGGCAGCCTTGAGGAGATCCTAGAGATCACTTTTGGCCAGGGGCCTCATTTTTCAGTAGTGGCTGGAAGTCTCCTGCCCCAAAGTCAAACACAGTCAGGCTGAGGATGACCCAGAATCTGATACGAAATGTGCCCCAGTGTGCCAACCATAGCTTCTCTGGAATGCCTTCCAGATGGCCTGAAATTCTACTTTTTCTAGAATCACAAGTTCCTGGAGGTGGTCAGGATGCTTGGAGCTGTTCTTGTTTAACCACTGATACAGATGGAGCTCAGAGAGTCCAGTGACTTGTGGGGAACCAGTGACAGAGCAAGGATGGCTCACTCCCAACGAGAGCTCTTTCTACAATGCCAGTGGCCTTCCTTCCAGGAGTCGTCTGCTCCACAGGGCTAAAGTGGGGTCTGGATCCCTCCCTTCAGTAGCCACAGGCAGGTGGAGGAGTTCCCCATCCCTGGATCCTTCCAGCAGGAAGCTTTATTTGTTTTCTGACTTTGAATAGATTGGACACACTAGTCACAGATCTCCGAGGGTTTAGGGAAGAGAGAAAATGTTTTGCAAATAGAAAATACCAATCCAGCCCTAGCAGGAAGCTAGTACATACTGCTAGTCCTTGTCCTAGGGGAGAAGGGGAGAGAGTAAAAGGCCTGGGGCTGCACCTGCAAGAGAAAGCTAGCTGGGTGCCTGGCAGGTACTGGATCTGACAGAAACCTGGGGGGGGGTGGGGGGACAGAGGGGACGGAAGGGAAGTGTGAGGAGGAGAATGCTGCAACCAAGAAGGCAGGAAAGTGTTGTGATAGGTCCATACACTTTAATATTTATTAAGATTCCACAACACCATTCCCCATAATAACTTGGTCTAGAGGGGAACGAAGAATCTGCCTTTTTATCAAGCAGTTAATTCTGCTCACCGTGTTCTGCAGACCGTTCTTTAAGAAACACAAGAATTTGACTGGGTCTGACTTTGCTACTGATTAGCTGTATGACTGCAGGCAAGTTATTTAATCTCCGTGGGCCTAAAATTTCTCATCTATAAAATTGACATAGCAGTGATACATTTCTAGGAGGGTTCTGGTGAAGATAAAATAAAATAAACATAGGGACTGGCAAGTTGGAAGCTCTCAGAATTGTACTTGTTAATGTAACACGTGAGAATTTGGCTCATTAAGAAATAGTCAAAACAAGAAAAAAACTAAACTGCCTGGAAGATTCTGTGTCTTCCCTGGGGTGAGAGCAAAGATTAGAGGACACAGAGTTGCCAAGTCCCTTGATAGTTATGGGGTGGTGAGCACACAATGTGATATATAGATGATGTATTCTAGAATTGTACACTTGAAACCTATGGAATTTTACTAACCATTGTCACCCCAATAAATTTAATTTAAAAAAAGAAAGAAAAGAATAATTCCAGGTGCCGCTTCTGGAAGGAGGATGACTTGGGTGTCATGGAGAGTTTTGGAGGCAAGAATGGAAAGTGTAAACTCGGAAATAGGGAGGTACTGGAACAATTTGGGGGCATAAATAAGTGAGGGAAGAGCGACAAAATGATTTTTAAAAATCTATGTGAGTTACAAAATGGATCCTGTTTAATTTATTTCTGAAAGTGACAACTGAAAAATCAAAATGCATTTCTAATTATTTTTGGCTTTGTACTTCTTTGTCTATGACTCTACGTATAGACTGGACCATAAGGGCCCCCAGCTATACTAAGGTTATGTTACTCTTCCTTGGAGTATTTGCCACATAGCCCTCATTTGGCTGTGGATCTATTAGAGATCTCTGCTTTCAAGCTTCTTGGATCGAGTACTTTCCAAAGCCTATGGATGAGCTCCACAGAGGTCCTGGCAGAGAAGGCCTAGGTGCAGCTCAAACACGTCCTCCAAATATATGAAGGATTTTCATAAAGCATCTACTGTGTAGGTGTTTTTGCCAATCCCCCAGGCCGATCCAAGGGAACATAATATGGATTTAGCTATAACAGTATAGGAATGAGCTCAATTTGCAATTTAGAGCAGAGGTGAAAAGTATGATTCTGGAGGTAGGTTGTTGGGGTTTCTGTCCATTCCCTGCCATTCACTAACCAAATGACCTTGGGAAAGTTTCTTAATCTCTTTATACCTCAGTTGCCCCTTCTGGAAAAAGGGAATCATATTAGTATGTACTATGCAGTGTTGCTGTGATGATGAAATGAGTAAATATTTCTATGGTACTTAGAACAGTACCTGAAACACAGTAAGCATTGTGTTAGTGTTAGCTATTGATTTGATTGTCAGAACGAGGAAACCGTGAGACAGCTTCAACAGAGGTCACAGTTTATGACTACCCTGCTGATCTCCAAGAAGTAACGGGAGTGTTTTAGACCAGGGCTTGACAAACCATCGTCCATATACCCAAGGATGCGATTAAAATATTATTGTTACATAATGGCCAGAGCTGCAGAGAGGGACCTGTGTAACCTCAAATTTATGTGCGCAGCTTAGTTAAGCTAATGGCAGGTCGATGGTGGAAGCCTCCTGCATTTTGTGCCTGAGACTGTGTTTACCTGTACTTCATTTCTTTAAATCAAGAGATACACCCATACCCTCATCAGCGGGCAGCCAGGAAAAACCAGTTAGGAGCCCCCAGGCTCTGTTTCGACTCTGTCTCACTCTACATTCTGTTCACGTTCTTCCCAACTTTTGACTGTTTACCTTTCCATTCTGTTTCCAATCCAGCTTTCTCCACCATCCAGACTTACTGAAAGGAATCAACGTTTGCTCATTTGACGTTTCTTCCAATTCTTGGCCTCCTTGTTAACATGCCCCCTTAACCCCTGAGCATCAAAGCTTGCAGAGGTCTACACAGTCCCCCTAAGTGGAGGTCAAATGTCCACTACCATGTCCCCTCAGCCCCATTCCAAGTAGGTGAGGAAAATGAGAACTACTTTGGAAAGTGGCCTACTCCTGCCTTGACATCACAGGTGGGGCCAGGTGTGCCCTAGCTGCTTTGGGGAGGGATGGAATCCATTCCCAGGCATATCACCACAGCCTAGCAGTGACACTTTTTTACATGCCTCCCAATCCAAAGACCCCCAGACACCACTTAAGTCAGTTCACGCACTGTGGTGCCTGCCTTCTGGGAGCTCAGGCTCAAGGGTGTTGTGATCCCAGCAGTCTCCAGGCTAAGTGGTCTTGGACAAGTCACAGAAGCTAGAAGCTCTTGGCATCTCACATCCCCTTAGGTGGTCAGCTCTCCTATCTCAGTTGCTGTTGCCAAAGGCAATTGCTCAAACTGGTGTGCCCGTAAATGCCTCTTTGAGGCGAACACCTGGCATTGTAAGATTGCGAAGGGCATCTCAGTTCATTCCAGGTTTGGGTGGAATCCAAGGCCTCATTAACTTTTCTAGGTGGGTTTCAAGATGCTGAAAACATGCTCTGATTTGACTGGGGCTGACATCTAGCCACAGCTGCCCCAGAAAGACAGCTCTTCAGGTAATAACTGCCCATCCTTCCCCAGTTCTGGGTTTGCAACCAGCATTAAGGGGTCTCAGATGTGGTTCCCTTTAGCAGCAGTCGGTGTAGGAGCTGGGTGGCAGTAGAAAAGTTGCTAACAAGCAGCTCACTTGGCCCCATCCCAAGTCCAGGAACTCCAAAGGTAAAGTCAAAATGGGCGGGTTGTTTTCTGTCTCTTACAGAAAGCAAATACTGTGTCGAGGGCCTGCTCTCCATGGCAGTTACAACTTGTTTGACATTTGAGTTAGTGGTGCTGAAAAGAGGCAAATCCACCCTGGAGGAAGAAATGCAGTTTCCATGGCTAATTGACTGGCTGACACCTCCCTCCCTGAGTCCCTCCCTCCGGGGCCTGCCAAGCAGCCTAACTGGGTTATTTGCCATGGATGATGGCCTCAGCAATTTATTGCATCAGGCCAGAGGAATGCCAGGCTGCCGAATCTGCAGTGTGTTCACTGGGGTTTACTGGAGCCATTTTCCAGCTCTCAGTGGGCACGTTCGTTCTCTAACAAAAGATTGTCTGATTGCAGAAGTGGAATCCTCTGAAGAAAGCTTTTTAGTAACTGGTGCCAAAGTGTGCACTGAGCATGTGCAGGAGGAAGGCATGACAAGGCAGCTCTTGAGGTTGTCCCTTCCTCTTCTTCTTGGGGGACATGTTATCAGAGGACTTGTTGGTCCAAGAGGCAGGCCACCATGGGCATCTATCTATCTCCTACCCCTAGAGGCATCAGCCCATGCTTCTCGGCTCTGGCTGGATCTACCCAGTAGGACTCTCCACTGATCAGTATGTCCAGCTGAAATTCCAGTGTAAAACTAAAGTCACCTAGTTTCTCAAACTTTGCCTGTATGTGAATTACCTAAGGCAATTAATAATCACATTATATGTGATAATTTAATGTGAATTATCTGATTAAAATGTAGATTCAGATCAGTAGGTCTGGGTTGGGGTTTGAGATTCTTCATTTCTAACAACTTCCTAGGTAGTGCTGATTCTGTGGGACCTCAGACCATTGTCTGAGTAACAAGAGCCTAGAACAGTTTCGCAAATCTACCCTAGCACTGGAGACACCTGGGGGTTTCTAGGCTCCAAGATTCTAATTTAGTTAGTCTGGGATTGAATTCAGCCAAAGAAGAATTTTTGTTTATTTAAAATCTCTCCCAACACACTGGGGAGACACACATATAATAGGTTTGAATACACATCACCTATTTCTGGAAAGATGCACAAGGAAAAGTAACAGTAGTTGTCCCTGGAATAGGAAACTGGAGGACTGTGGTGCTTGTTCGCTGTGTATCATGCTGAATTGTTTGCATTTTTTGAATAAGTGCCTGTGTCACTTTTTCAAAAGCATTAAAACAATTAGAAAAAACTAAAAAGAACTCTCTGGGTGATTCCTATAATTGACAAGTGTTCTAGGCTAAAGTATTTGCCTTCAAATTTCACATGTTGAAGTCCTAACTCTCAGTACCTCAGAACGTGACTGTATTTGGAGACAGAGTTTTTAAAGACATAATTAAGTTTAAATGAGGTCTTATGAGTACAGCCTCATCCAATAGGACTAGTGTCTTTATTAAAAGAAAAGATTAGGACATATATATGCACAAAAGGAAGATCATGTGAAGACATAGGGAGAAGACAACCATCTACCTAAAAGCCAAGGAGAGAAGCCTCAGAATGAAACCAACCCTGCTGGCATCTTGATCTTGAACTTCTAGCCCCTAGAACTGTAAAGAAAGAAATTCCTGTTACTTAAGCCACCAGTCTGTGGTGTCTGTTACAGCAGCCTTAGCAAACTAATACAACAGGTTGCACCAACACTGACCAGTGGAGGAAGCAATAGATTTGGGATAGCGGAAAAACTAAACCTGCTCAGTTACCAACTTGCCATGAGGGTTTGGGCAGGTCACTTCTGTTTCTGGGCCTCAGTTTCCTCACATGTTAAAGGAAGGAGTTCACCTACATAATCCCTCTAATTTTTTCATTCAGACTCAGAAGTGGGGATTCTATATACAGAGGGTGTCAAACAAATGTATACACATTTTAAGAAAGGAAAAAAAAATGATTAAAATTGTAATACGCAATATATACCGATAATAAAAGATGAATACAAGTCACATTTGACTTCTGCAATGACAAGAGGTGCTCAAAGTGGTTACCATCAGCATCCAGACACTTCCGATTACGACTTGAGCAACGTTGACCAAAGTGTCCGCTTGTATACATTTTTTGGCACCCCTGGTATGTATGTTAAAAAAAAAATAGAAAAGGACAACATTGTTGAGTTTCTATTTAGCTGTTCATCTATTTAGCCCAACGAGTTTTTAATTTTTTTAAGCATGAATCCCTTTTAAACATAAACTATTAAGCAAAAGTCTAATATATAAATAAATTGATTGAAAAGAAGCAGCTCTGGTTGATGTAGCTAAGGTTGTTCCAATTCCCCTCTGCCTTTATGGTGGACCCTGCATCACCTCTCCATGAACCATTATGGATCCTTGGATTATAGTCTGTGAACCACTTATTGGTCTAATCGTGTCATATTTCAGGCATGAAAACTGAAGTCCGGTACTGTTGAGTACGTTACTTCAGAGTCACCCAGTGAGTCCGTATGAAACCTGGGCTCTATTCCTGACCGTCTAGCTCATTAATCTTTTTTTCTGCATTTTATGAGGCATTAAGAATAATTCAGTGTTGTCAATAGCATAAAAACTATAACTTCTATTTTTTTTTCCCCTATGAAACATGTTCAATATTTATTTTCATAGGGCAATATTTTACCCAAGGAGCCAATTGTATTTATTCACCCCAGCTGTGGACATAGGTAAGGTTGAAAACACCAAGAATAGCGCAACTCACATTAAAACTTCCCATTTTCTTCTGAAACTCAGCAGGCTGCCCGAATTTCTAGGGCTAACCTCTTTCAGCATCATGTGTTCATGTGGGGTTAACAAAAGTGGGTAGAAAAGGATACTAGGCCAAATAAAAACTTCTCAAATAGATGTGAAAGAAGGCCAAGTAACCAAAATATATCACAAGAAAGGAAGAGACCTCGAGGAAAGAAAAAAATCACATAGTATGAATTCTGTGTTTTTTGGCTTCAGCTTCCATTTTCATACCTTGTTTCCTTTAAGAAAACCTAATTTCCCCCCAAGCTGTCTCCTGATTGATTTTCACTTGATATGGTTACTTGATAGCACCGATCACTTAATCCCTCCATATGGTTAAAATTAAACCACCAATCCATGCTCATTTCCCCCCTTATGCTTGCTAATTTCTTGTGAAAATTATCCTTCCAGCTAAATTACCCTCAATCCTTTGTCATTGCATCCATTTTCCCCTGGAAACTGTAAGCGTTCTGGGGAATGGGAGGACTGTTGGAGTATTTCCTCTGTCTTGACATACTGCACACTTGTGTGTCTTTCCCAGATTAGGTGAGAGCATGGCCAAGGGTAAGGGCTTTCCATGTAGTAGTGACCTCTTAAATTTACTGTAACCCGCAGACTGGTTATGTGAGCCCTTCACCGTGATGGGGGTCTTGCTCTCAGAATTCTCCCCTTCTCCCCTCAACTCTGAGGCTTAAAGCAAGACAAATAGTCTTCTGTGTCATCCTGACCCTTAAGCCACGAAGTTATTTCCTTTCAACAGTCACGGATTTGGATTTCTAAATACTTCAGGGCCGTTGCCCAAAAAGGATCAGATCTGGGCCCTGTAGTCCCCACCTTCATGTATAGAATGAGTTTTCTGTAAACGGAGGGTACCAAGCAAGATTTGAAGATGGGTATAGGAATAAATGATCCAGATCCTTTTGACATCTAACTCAACACCTACCTAGCTACTGGGTTTTACCAACCAACGCCATGGTCTTTCTGATAAAAACCCCACAGTTTATGAGATTTTCAGGTTTAGCTTGAGTCCTAGAAGGCTGGAAGGCCCTTGACCCTGAACAGTGACAGTAGACAGAAGTGCTCCTGCAGTCCCAGGTGGTATAAGCTTGGGGCCCTATTAAGTTAAAACTGATCGCTAGTTTCAATTTTCTGCTCCCGGGTTGTTTCTCATTCAGGCAAAACATCCACTGGCACCAACAGGAAGCAAGCCCATTAGTTTTGCTTCTCTTACGACTCTTGTTATTTCTTTCTGCCCAAGTTGGCTGCACACAGGCTCCGTCACACACAGTGCAAGCAAAGATAGGATTCCTGCCCCAAGGGTTCGGCAACCTCATATTTTCCTCTCTGCTGCCTCTATTTTTGTTCCAGTGTACCATGAGTTCTGAAGCCTTGGCGGTCCTGAAACACTTTACTGTGTATTGTTTTGTAGGAAAGACTTGGGTTTTATGGCTGTGGGTTATAAAAGGTTGTGTTTTGTTTTGTTTTGTTTTGTTTTGTTTTTTTCTTTTTTTTTTTTTTTCCCCTCCACTGCTTCTCCCAGGAAATTTGATGGGTGTGACTGTTACCGATGAGCTCTGCTGGGAAAGTCCAGGCCATGGTCAGCTTTTAGCCTGAGCCATGACTCTTTCCTTTTTGGCTACATCCTGGTCCTAATTTTGTCCCCTCTGGCTGGCTTTGTTTATTGGCATTAATGTTTCATATTAAAATTTAATATTTAACTTTTGCTTTCAATATTTAATGTTCTGCATCTTACATTTGGATGTCTCCCTTCTGGGAGCGGTCAGCTTCACTGCGTGATGCGAGAGTAATCCCTTTGACTTCCAGTAAAATGACCCCCCCGCCGCCCTCCTTTCTTTCATTGTTCACTATCACTCTGCATCCAAATCCATCATGGTAACTACCTGGAGAACATTTCTATCTCTTGCTCACGCATTCATTCAACATGTACTTATTGAGTGCCTGCTCTGTCAGATATTATAAAAGGTGCTGCTAGGGACCCATGTAAAGAAAATAAGACTCAAGTCTTAACCTCGAAGAAGTCAGACAGAAAGAATCCTACAGCGAAGGTGACACATGTTAAAGCTTTGTGGGAACACACTAGCCCGACAGAGAGAGACTAGCTCACCTCAGGAACTGTGGAAGGTTTTTTTTTTCAGAAGAGAAGTCATTTGAAAATGAGGTTTAGAAGGAACAGGAGGGCTTCTCAGATTGGGTAGAGGGAGGAAGGGTGTCCTAGATTGGGCAGAGGCATCAAAATATAAAAGCATTAATGATGATTGATGATGGTGATGATATATTTGTAGAATGGTGAGGAAATTAATTATTACTGGAAACTGGGCTGAGTATGTGGGAGAGAGAAGCAGGGTGCAAAATAAGCCTAGTGACATAGTTTGGTGCTCAATTATGAAGGACTTTGTAAGCCAAAATAGACAGTTTGAGCTTAATCACTTATCAAATAAACCTGTGAGAGATGTTATCACAGGTGAGAGCCCTGGGAAATCGCTTTTACAAAATACTGTGGGGGGAAAAAACCACATTCTTCATTGGGGAAAAACTCTGGGTCCAGAGTGTAGACAACCTATTTCGCTTCTTCTAAGCGGGATAAAGAGAACAATTATTTAAGATGCCTGCCTTTGAGGAACTTAAAATGTAGTTAGAAAGATAAGGCAAATACCAAGAACCAATGAGAAAACAACTGAACAGAGAACTAGAGTTTGATATCTTGAAGGAGACCGCTGAGTGAGCAAAGCAGGACTAGGCCAAGCTACAAGTGAATGGGGTAGGGCAATTCAAGACTAAGGTGTTAGAGCCTAGATTTCTGTTGGAGCATTTCCAGTGTGTCTTGCTGAGCTAATGACAAAAATATCTTTTTTTCAGTTTTAGTGCAAATACCTTTGTTTTTGCTGATTTTTGTAAAAAGATTGCTTTTTGAAAATTCTGCAACTACATAAAGTAGAAAGTAAAATCCTCTCCTACCCCAGTTTTGCACAATCACTGTCAAAGCACATGCCCTTAAAATATATATGCTGTGGGGACAGAGCCCCAGAGAGTAGTTTACAGGCTCTCAGCCTCATGTGGAAAGGTGCTGGCTCGGCTGTAGCTGATTGGCTGTCGGCTGTGGCCGGTTAGCCGATTGGCCGCTGGTATAACTGCTGCGGCTACGGAGGAGAGCCGAGGACTGCCGAGGAGCTGAGCAGAGCCAAGGAGAGTGGAAGAGAGGAGAGGAACAGAGTCGAGGAGAGTGGAGGAGAGTCGTCGGTCGGTCGATCGGCGGAAAGGCAGACGGCAGGTCGCACGTCCAGTGAACCCAGCCTCCAGTGAGACCATAGTGGTATGGCTCCCCTACCTATGGCTCCGTGGGTGTTCCTTTTTGGCCTCACCATATCCTGCGTTCTTGTGTGGGGAGTGGGAGCAGAGACCCCGCAGGCCGCCCCGCCTGAAAAATGGCGCAGCAAGCAGGCCTCCACGCACAACAAATGGCGCAGCAAGCAGGGTCTCCCGCACGACAATGCCATTGTCAAATGGGCTGAATGTCAAAGGGCTCTATGAAAAAAGGAGACTGTGACTCTCGGTCTGTGCTCGACGGGAGAATGTGCTGGAACTGGAAGCTAGGAGCAGCGCTCAGCGGGTTCCCATATTGGTAAACTAAAGTCCAAGTAGGTATCAGAAGCCAAGGCAGACCTGTAGCCTGAAAATAAGATAGACCCACAAGTCCAGTGAGAAAGTGAGGAATGTCACAGTAACAACTGCACTTCTAGGCCCACAAAGGATTTCCCAGACAGACAGCTTTGCAGGAACTTCAAACATAGTTGGGGAAATAAATGGACTGAAAGATGGTTTACTTGAAAGAGGATGGACTTCAAGGCTAAGACTGAGATCTGTGTCTCAGCTCTGCTGCCCATCAGCTCCCTGCCTTGGGGTATTTACGCCTCCGAGCCTCCTTTTCCCTTGTTGTAGAGGTGGGTGATCAGAATAGCACCTGTTCCACCTCAGAGTTGCAATAAGAATCACATGACACAGTCATCCACTCAGCAAGTGTGTGTTGAGTGCCAGGCCCTCTTCAAGGAGCCGGAGCTAGACAGTAAACAAAATAGACAAAACTCTCTTCCCTCAGAGGCACCCTACATTCTAGGGAGTTCAGAACCTGTGAAAGTGTTTTGTACACTGCAGATTGCTAACCTAACACAAGCTGCTATGCCCAGGGCATAAGAAGACATCTATTAACTGCTGCGTCTGAGCTGTGAGGAAAGCAGTAGGTAGGGTGTCACTAACGTGGGACTTTAAAGGGTGCACAGGATATGGTTAAGCATAAAGGATGGAAAGGATTTCTAGTAGATTGGCTGAATGGATATAAAGGTGGAAATCAGCGGTTTTCTGGGAAAAAGCACTAGCAGGGACTGGGATGGGCCATCTCTTCATGGAATCACTTCAGCAGTTTACGTAGGGGTCTGCTCCTCATCTTCTCACAAGAGGCTACGATCACCACAAATGAGGCTGGATTTCCCATAACAGCTGGTCCAGCAAGATGTTCAGGTGCTCTGAGCGTCATGGCATTGCAGGAAGAAAGCCTGCAGATTCTGGAAGGGATCCACTACCACCCAGGGCACTGTGCCAGCCTCAGTGCCCTTTTGCTCAGGTCTATTGGGCAGATTGATTTTATTTTAACTTTCAAGTCCTTGACCAACTTGGAGCTGTAGAGGTGTTCAAATGGAGGTCAAGGTTAGGTGAGAAAGGTTTTTGAAGAGTCGTTCACAGAGTTGGAATAGGAAAGAAAAGAGGAGAAACTAACCCTGAGTTTCCACAATTATGGGACTGTTCATTTACATGCGTTTACATGTATTCCTCTTCCTCTTGTCAACTGATAATAAGAGCCAATATTTTTGCATGGTTATTATGTGTCAAGCATTAGACTTAGCTTTTTATATACATTATTGTATGGAATCCTCTCAACCACCCTCATTCATTCAACATATATTTATTGAACCTTTATTATGAAACACAGTACTGCTATTATGTTCAATTAACAGATGAGAAGGCTAGAGCTCGGAGAAGTTAATTTTTCCAGGTTCACTTAATTAGTAACAGAGGTAGGACTCAAACCCACACAAGTTGAATTCGTACACAAAACTTGATACATTATTATGCCATATAGTGTATTATGATTCTGGCATATCTTAGTGCTCCAAAACATGAGCTGTTACATTTTATCAGCATCACAGATGATGCAACTGAGGCCCAGATAAGTGATATTACCTATTCCAAATCACACACCCAGTAACTAACTGGCTGAGATGTGACTTGAACCCAGGTCTCTCTGATCATCCAGTCTGCGCTTTTTGCTGCACAACATTGCCTCCTTCAGGCTAATCCCCCACCAATTCAGGAATCTTTCCCTTTTTCCTTTCATTCCCTGTGTACATCTCCAAATGTAATCGTAGTCTCTTGGGTACGATTGCAGATACGGTAGCCAATGATGGTCCAGCGGTCCTGCCTCTTTGCCAGCCTTGTCACGAGACAACTTCACCCTTCCCTCTTGCAGCCCCTGTCTTTCTTCATGCCCTGCCTTCCAGACTTGCATTTGGTTCTCACGGTGGAAGTGCTGGGTGTGCATTGAGGCCACACTGTTTTCACGCCCCCCAGGGAGACTGAGGCTGATATGATTGGTGCCTCAGGCCAAGCAAGACCTTGTGTCCAGTGTGTTCCACTTTAGCTCTTCCTCTCTCCCCAATCTCACCCCGCCCATGTCTTTCCTAGCATGTTTGCTGCGGTGGAGCTGAGCTGGGAAGAAGGAACAGAAACAGGTGCCTCAGGTGAACTGACCCCACAGGTCACAACCACCAGCCTGACTTCGCTGTCAGCCAAGCCAGCCGACAGTGGGGCAGCGGACACTCCAGGGTTCTGAATTCCCTCTGGATTATTCATGAGTGCACACCGTCCCCTCTGACAGTCGCAGGTAAATCCAAGATCGAATTTTTCTCTTCCCCTGCAAAGCACCCTATCAATATCCCTGAGGTCAGGCAGATTCACCATCTAGCCTTTCTTACCTGGAGTGGGGGCCACTTGGAGGCCACTTGGAATTTGCCAGCCTGGATTAGGTTTCCCCCTACTCATTGTGTCCTGGTGAATGAGATGGGCGTGGGTAGAAGAGGAGAGGCTCTCAGAATTATCTAATGGTTCTGCATAACACTAAGGAAGTTTCTGTATGTTTGCAACCCATGCTATTGCTCTACAGCCCTCCCTGTACCTATCCAGCCCCTGGCCCCCAATCTTTCATGCACTCTTATGCCACACTCGTCTATCCTCCTTAAATGCTTTTGCACACATCAGCCCACATCTAATACCTGATGGCTCTGCATTGCCTGCAGCTTTATCCCGGCACACTGATGTATCCCAATCAGTGTCAGGTATGCCTCTAGGAGCTTATGTCTTAAAATAGTAAGAGTAGTCATAATTGGAAATAATCAAATTATTAAAATTAACTAGAACAGATTTAGAGGCATCCCTATGGCCTCATGCTCATGTAATTGCATTTTGATAGAATCCCTTATCACACATATTAATACACCATCATCTCACACAGCCTCACCACGTGATCCTAGAAAAAAGACTAAGACTTAGTTTCCTCAGCTGCAAAATAAAGGTTGAAAGGGTATACAACATGTGGATTTATTCATTGAACAAATAGCTATTGAACTTCTACTGTGTTCCAGGCCCTTCTGCTTGTATCCTTGTGCATAATTGTGTCATTTACAGTAAACAAAACAAACATCTCTGGGCTCCAGAGCTCACTCACCTTCTAGTGGGTTCCAGTGAAGATTAAATGCGATAATGAGAGCTATCACTCGTTGGGGGCTCCACACAGAGCCTGGCAAGTGGGAAAAGCTCAGTGAGTGGTCTACATGCTTAATCTTAAAATAGTCCTGTGAAATAGGTGCTATAGTTATCCCTACTTTGTGGATAAACCTAAATGAAGAATAATGGTTTAAGTAATTTGCCCAAATTCAACACCTAGCAAATGACAGAGCCAGGATTTGAATCTAAGCAATCACCATTCTTTGTTGTTTCTGGAATTGGCACTTAGCACAACACCTGGCACATAATAAGTATTTAGTCGAAGCTATTATTTTCAGTCTCATTTTCATTATCATATTTCATACTCAGGGAAGTGCTTATAACTAATTTAATCTGGTGCTTATAATTTTTTGCATAATTGTGCCAATTATAAATTTGGTAGTGCATTGTGAGTGCCTTGTGGTACTATTTGTTTATTTTCATTCAAAATATTGTTTGATTTCCATCAGGCTCTGAATGCACCATGAGATTGTTTTGCATGTGTGAGTGTCTTCTGTCACATTTGTTGTGGTAGAAGAGGAAAAAAAAAACTGCTGTTCCAAATAAAATCTCAAAGAGGAACCTGCCTTTCAAAGTCACAGCAGGGAAGTGTGATAAAGTAGAAAAGGCATGGACTTTACCATTAGATAAATTGGTGTTCAAATTTCCAACTCTGCCACCTGTTAGCTGTGTGTGTTTGGGTAAATGGCTTACCTTCTCTGAGCCTTCCTAGCCCTGTTCTGCAAAATAAGAGGGTTGCCTCAGGTTATCACTGTGATATGAGTCGAAGTGTGGGTACAGTCTCTTAAAGCTTTTCCTTAATCCAATTTTCTTGGGACAAGTTGCTAAAGAAAGTCTGTTAGACTAGAGGCAAAGAACATTCAGTGACAACAGCTCTGAATTCCATTACTAATAGAAAACCAATAATGAACATTGAACATTTTTCAGGTGCCCTAAAAATAATTGGCCATGGATTTTCTTCTAAAATGCAAGTTTTTAACCTCACACTTTGGGTATTCATGTTGGAAGTCATTTGCAAGTGTAAGGAGTATACTGTGAGAATAATAATTCATTTACATAAACCCTACTAAGATCCAGCAAAGTGAGGTGAGCATTTCAAAATAAAAAGAAGCAAAAGATTGCTTATCTGAAAGAAGAAGCATTGAGGTTCAACTTTATGATGGAGTTTTGAGAGCTGACTTTCTTCCTTTGAGTCATGGATAAATAAATGGATCTTTTCAAACAGAAAGACACAGATATCTTTTCAAGTAAAAAGACATACTTTTGAGGGGGGGAAAAGACCTTAGGGATGATTTGGCCCCAACATTTACATTTCACAGATGATGAAACTAAGGTTGGGTAAACTTCATCCATAAAAGAGAGCTAATAACAGTGCCTGCTGTGAGGATTAAATAAGGTTATGATTATAAACCACTTAGCACAGTACCTGACATGAAATTAGTGCTCAATGACTGCAATAAATTATATAATTCATTATAATTTTTGCTTAATCTTTTATAGTTGCCTAAATCTACACAGATAGTCTTGGCATAGTCAAATGAGAAGCTAGGGCTCCTCAAACATATACCAGTACTCCTTTTAAAACATCATTCATTCAACAAATATTTATTGAGTGTCTACTAAGTTCAATGAACTTTTATAAATATTGGGCCTAAAGCTGTGAAAAAGACAGAACAAACAACAACAATAAACCCTAGGCTCATGAAGCTTAAGTTCTAATGGGGAAGGTAGATAGTAAACAACGTGATAAGTAAATCAAAACCACAATGAAATATCACCTCACAACTGTCAGAGTGACTATTATCAAAAACACAAGAAATAACAGGTGTTGGTGAGGATGCGCAGAGAAGGGGACCCTTGTGCAATGGTAATAGGAATGTAAATTGGTACAGCCACTGTGGAAAACAGTATGAAGTTTCCTCAAAAAAGTTAAAAATAGGACTACCTATGACCCAATAATTTGACTTCTGGGGATTTATCCAAAGAAAACAAGCACACTAATTGAAAAAGCTCTATGTACCCCCATGTTCATGTCAGCATTATTTACAATAGAAAAGACATAGAAGCAACCTTTCCATAGAAACAAACATCCATTGATGTGTTAGTGGATAAAGAAAATGTGATTTATGTATATGAATATTATTCAGCCATAAAAAAAGAATGAAATGTTGCCATTTATGACAACATGGATCGATCTTAAGGGCACTATGCTAAGTGAAATAACTCAGACAGAAAAAGAAAAATACCATATGATCTCTCATATATGTAGAATCTAAAGGAACAACAAAAAAAGCAAGTCCGAGCTCATGGATATGGAGAATAGATGGGTAGTTGCCTGAGGTGGAATTTGTGGGGTGGGCTACATGGGTGAAAGGAGTCAAAAAGTACAAATTTCCAGTCATAAAATAAATAAGTCATGAGCATGTGATGTACAGCCAGGTGACTATAGTTAGTAATGCTGTATTACATATTTGAAAGTAACGAGGAGAGTGGATCTTAAAAGTTCTCATCACCAGAAAAAAAAATTGTGTAACTATATATGGTAACAGATGTTAACTGGGCGTATTGGGGTGATTATTTTGCAATATACACAAATATTGAATCATTACATTGTACACCTGAAACTAATTTAATGTTATATCAATTATACCTCAATAAAATTTAAAAAAAAAAAATACATGCCAGATGGGACCGAGTTCTCAGTGGGAATCAAGAGGGTGATATCATCTGCCAGGTCTGCACTGTCCATGACGGTAGCCACTAGACAAATAGGGCTATTGAGCACTTGAAATGTGGCCAGTTCTAACTGAGATCTGTTGTAAGTGTAAAGCTATATAGAATTTCAAAGACTTAGTAAAAAAAAAAAAAAAAAAAGAAGAATGTAAAATATCTTAATAATTTCTTTACAGTGACTACATATCGCAATCATGATACTTTGGAGCTATCTAATGAATTATATAAAGTGTATCATTAAAATTAATTGTAAACTAATTAAAAATAAATTCATAAAATTACTTTTATGAATTTCTTTTTATTTTTTATGAATGTGACTGCCAGAACATTTAAACTTACATATGTGGCTGGTACTATGTTTCTACTGGACAATGTGTACTATATGTTTGGAAAAGATTGCACTGGCTACTGGTGGACAGCAGGAGGCAAGAGTAAATATGTGGGGAGACTAGCTGGGAAATTCTTGCAGCAGCCATACAGTGCTAGTTGAGGGAAAAGGTTGAAATGAGCTAAAAAGAAGAAGCCCATTTAATAATCCTCTTGAACGAAATTGAGACAGAAAAGGAACATGTGCAAAAATTGAAAAACTATACTAAATTGTATATGATTTATAGCTGTGTTTTGAATGTCAGAGCTGTATGAAAGACAATAGACTCTAAGTTTCTTCTCTTTCCCAGTCCTATCAGAATTTCAGTGGAATAAGGAGAGGGGAGAGTCTAAACATCTTACCTAGAATTTCTCAATTCCATTGATCGTTAGTTGGTGCCCAGAAATTACAGGTATTAGCAGGTAGGACTCCATTCTTCACTTTGGGCCCATCCAAGGTAAATTCCTTAGCAGGACTAGAGTCTCCATCAAATTTAGTCTTCCCTCCTCTACCTACAATGTCCCCTACAAGAGTCCCAGTGTTCATGGCTGATTCACAAATATCCAAGGCTTCTCACTATTTCAGAATCTCAGTCACCGTCTTCCCAAACCCAGTAATCTCCAGGTTTTTCAGGGACGTGTGCACCACCTACATTCATAACTCTTCACGGCTCACTGTGACCATTCAATAAAGTAGTTTATGGACTGGGATCTCTTTGCCTCTTAAATCAATGTGAAATTCACAGAAAACATTTGCAAAGACTGTTTGTTTGTTTGTTTGTTTGTTTGTTTGTTTGTTTGTTTTGCAGCCTCTGTAAAATAGGCAGAGAGAAAAAAAGAAAGAAGGCAGTTACGGAATGACTTTTTCTTAAGCTTTTGGCACTTGCCAGTGCATTTCAGTTCTGATTTGGCAGCAGGTTACTGATTTAATCATTTTAAGATTCACATATCGATTTGTCCATGGTGTTCTGCAAAAGCATTGTGACTTCCTAGCACTGGGACACCTGGGCAGATGTGTGAACCTCTGACACAAACATACTCAGCCTCCTAATGTTGCACAGGCAGACCTACCCCGGTCCCAGTGTGGAGCTGTGGGGTTTTGCCACCACCATTAACCGTTACTGTGACTTTGAACAAGCTCTCTGGACTTTCTTCTAAGTTTCTATAGTTTTAAAAAACAAAGAGACTTTAAACCATATTCCTCCAGTGTAGAGACTATATGTACAGTTAACTGTATGGGCTTTCTTTAAGAAAGGAATAGTAGAGTAAGCAAAACATGGGAGACAGGAAATGGCTATTCCCTTCATATTCTCAGTTCCTTCTGGCTTCTAATGGTGTGAGCATCTTGACTCACAGAGTGTTATTCTAACCAAGATATATATTTTTCATACATTGCTGTCTTCTATATTATGTACTACTACGGATGACCAAATACATTATACATTTATACAGACATATATAGACATGTATATCTGCAGGGTGGTATACAGCAAACCATGTGCCTTGTTCTACATCAATTATTTAAAGGTACTTTGAAGAGCACTTTGACCACATGCCATTTTGTCTTAGGTGTTAACTTCAGAACCTAGCTTGACATAAAATGCACTGCCACTAAGCTTCTCTCCCACATTTCCCAGGCTTAAAACAGTCCTGGGCACAGAGCAAGAAATGGCATGACATATGCCTACTGGACAACAAAATCTTCAAACCCCTCTGACGTCGGTGCCCTCTGGCCCGACAGGCTGATCAGACCTGTGCTTGTTGCCTTTCAGGTGGGTCTCAGATGCCTACTTTCATTTTCGTATCTCCTAAGACCTCTGAATTCTGGGATAAGGAATAAAAATTACCCAGAACAGGGCCAAAGAGAGCCAAAACAATGAATGTTCTTTTGATACACTTGGAAAATGAATTGATCCCCTATCTCTAGAGGAAAAACACATGATGTTTTCCATCTGGCAAGGCTGTGGAAGAATAATGTTGTGGAAACAAGAGTCTATTCACTGGAGCCATTGTGGCACAGTCCTGCAGCTAGGAGTGGCACGTTTACATCACTCCACCCACTCACGAATACTCAAATGTGGAGTTCTGTTTACTGGCAAAAGTGTTTTCAAACTCCCTCCTCCTCACCCCCTTGAGTAATTTTTGTCTAATAAATGACTAAATGTCATTATGTTATCTCCAAGTTGGAAGAGTGGTCAGAGGTCCTATGGCCCTCAGACCATATGGACTCTGATGAGGAGCTAGCCACTGGGTCCTCTTTGGGATGCTTCAGGCTATATGCAGCATATAGCCTGACGCAGACCAAATGTTAGGAAAATTGTCTCCTATAGTCAGCAACCCAAAGGAGAAAGAGGTTGGGTCTCAGGCATCATACAACATAGTTCAATGAGATCATCAAAGACCCCACTTCCTTCCATTGCTCTGCTCTGCTGCAGCTTCTTTCTAAGGTCAATTCTGAGTGTAGTCACAAATTGGTGGCAGAAGTTACAGATGCCACAGCTAGGGTCCAGAGGCAGCAGAGGGACTGTTTTTTCTTGTTCTCCTTCTTAAAAGAAGAAACATTTTCCCAGGTGCCTCTCCAACTCCAAGCAGAGCTCCCTCCCCACCTCAGTGATAAGAACTCCAAAAGCAATCACTACCAAGAAGAGTGGGGCTCCCGTGATTGACTTGACTGAGACATATGGTTGTCTGGAGAGGGTGCATCTCTAGAGGGGACAAAAAGGGTGCTCTATTAGTAAAAAAAGAAATGAATACATTAATGTTGGCTAGGCAATAACAGTGTCTTCTATATTGACCCATTTGTGGAACATGGACAGTCGGATAGCTGGGTACTTAATATTGTCGTCATATACGAGCGAGGTGAATAGTTTATGCTACTTTTTGTAGTGTTATGGACTGAATGTTTGTGTCCCTCTGCCCCACATTCATATGAAATCCTGACCCCCAACGGGATGGTAATAGGAGGTGCGGGCTTTGGGTGGTGTTTAAATCTTGAGGGTAGAGTCCTTTGTAAGAACGTATGGGGTGGGGGTGGGGGGCAACCCAGAGAACTCTCTTGCCCCTTCAACCATGTGAGAAGATGGCAATCTGTGAATCAGAAAGCCGGTACCTTGATATTGCACTTCCCATTCTCCAGAACTGTGAGAAATAAATGGTCATTGTTTAAGTCACCCAGTAAATGATATTTTTATTATAGCAGCACAAATGGACTAGGCCATAGGAACATTCAAAACCCTTTATTTGACTTTCTATCCCATTTTTCTCAGTATTGGATCTGAAATTATAGCCTGTCATCGTTATTATTTTTATCTAAAATTACTGAACACTTATTACATGCCAGACACTATGCAAACCATTTCCCATGGATTCTTTCCTTTAATTTTTCACAATAGTCCTGGGAAGTAGAGACTATTATCTTCATCTTATAGTGGGCAAACTAAGGCCAGGAAAAGTTAAGTAACTTGGCCAAATTTGCACAATTAGTAGGGGGGCCAGGAATGGACTCAGGTTACTAAAATTCTAAGTGAATAACCATTCATTCAACTGATGAGTCTTCATGCTAGGTGCTGGGAATAGTGGTAAAGCAAACATAGTTCTTGCCTTTATGGAATCTATGGTCTAGTGGAAAAGAAAAATAAAAACAAATATATTATAGAAATTCTAAAATTTTGATACATAATATAAAGGAAAATAAATGAAGGAATGAAAGAGGACACTTATTTATACTGTGATGATCAGAAAAAAGCCTTTCTGCAAGGTGACTTGATGTCAAATATTGAGCAATGAGTAGGAGCTGTGTGAAGGGAGGGAAGAAACATTTCTGGAGAAGGCTCTGAAGTATAATGGTTTGTCATTTTTGACGCATGAACAAAACCAGTGTGGCTGGAGCAGCGTGAGGAGGGAGAGAGTAGCATCAGTGGTTCTAGAGAGGTAGACAGGGGCTGGATCCTTTGGGTCTTGGAGGTCCCTTAAGAATATGGAATTTTATTCTAGGTGCCTTCTGAAATTATTGAGGAGTTCTAAACAGAAAACCAATGTAATTAGATTTCACCTTAAAACTTAGTTACTCAAACTACTATTTGGAGAATGGATGAGTTAGACAAAGAGCAGATGTAAAAAGATCAGTTGAGAGGCTACTGCAGCCACCAGCAAAATAATGATGGTAGGTGGCCATGGAGATGGAGAGCAGAGGATGGGTTCAAGAGACATTGTACAGGAAAAGTGACAGGAGTTGGATGGGGTTGAATATAATGATAAGGCGGAGAGAAGAGTGGAAGATGTTTCCTGGTTTCTGGTTCCCACAATGGTGCTAGATGGAAGCCACTGGAAGGGGAGCAGATAAAGGTTTAGTTTGAGACATATTAAGTTTGCGATGTAATGTGTCAAGTAAGTTATTGTATATATGAGAAGTTTGCTGTATATGTATGTTTGGGCATAGCTGGTGTGTTGATGGTATCTAAAGCCATGAAAACAGTGGTATCACCGAAGAAAATATTGAAGATGAGGGAAAGCAGAAATCCCAGAACACAAAAACAAAGGAGATTAAAATAAAACCATGAGAAAGGTAGGAGGAAAACTAGAAGAGTGAGACATTAGCCATCAAGTATAGGAATGTTTCAACAAGAGAGTCACCAGTTGTACTGCTTACTGCTGAGAGTAAAGTATGATGAAGCCTGTATTTATATATTGAATGGATCCATCCATTGGCCAATACTTTGAATATAAAATGATCCACACCAAGGCACATCGTTGTGAAATTCTATTACATCCCAGGCCAAAGATACTAAGATTCTAAAATCTTCAAAAGTGATAAGAGGCAGACCATGAGAACAAGCCACATACAAAGAGCTGGATTCAGAATAGCATAGCATTTCTCTAGAGAAGCATTAAAAGCTAGAGAACAAATGGATAATGTCTTCAAAATTCCAAGGGAAAGTGATTTCCAACATAGAACTTTATTCATAGTCATGTAAAATTTGAAGAAAAGTCTATTTAGACGTGAAAGATTTTTAAAAGTTTATCTCTCATATATTCTTTTTCGGGAAATCCTGAAGGATGCTATTCTACAAAATGAGGGCACACTCAAAGAAAGAATCCAAGAAATGGGATAAGATAAAGGAGAGAAGCAT
Source organism: Rhinolophus sinicus (assembly GCF_057876585.1). NCBI lineage: Eukaryota > Metazoa > Chordata > Mammalia > Chiroptera > Rhinolophidae > Rhinolophus > Rhinolophus sinicus. Next base: position 160,686,748 of record NC_142514.1, on the reverse strand, counting down.
AGGAGATTCACAGACTGATGACAAAGAGAAGTTCCAGGGCGGCAGCCGGTTTAGAGGGTGTTCAAACCCAACTGGATGGCAGGATTGAGGGCTTCAGAAGAGATGTCAGGGGCCTGGGGATGGGGGGTTGTTTTCAACTGATAAACTACCTGGTATGATTTACCATATTGAATGAAGTTTTAAAAAGATAGACATTTTTAGATTGGATGAGTAATAAAGTACACAGAAAATAACAAATGAAAAAAAATTGTTCATTTCTGTTTTAAGCGATAATTTTCTTAAAAAAATAAAAATAAAAAAGATAAATTCATGACTGTGATACAAATATAAAATGACCATGTAGCAAAGATTTTATTTAACTCATCACTTTTAAAAGTAACCTATAAAGTGGTACAACTTGTATGTGAATTCAAAGAGCAGAATCATACGCAGGAAACAGAATTCCTAAATAAATTTACAAACACATAGAAGCAAAATTCACAGGACGATAGTCAACTAATCAAGTGCATTCATATTAGTTTTTTATTACTGGGTAACAATTCACCACAAATTTCACAGCTTAAAACAACATACACTTATTATCTCATGTTTCTGTGGATCAGAAGTCTGGGTAGGCTCATTTGAATTCTCTCTTTAGTGCCTTACATGGCCAAGATCAAGGCATCGGCTGATATGGACTCTTATCTGGAGGCTCTAAGGAGGAGTGTACTTCCAGGCTCATTTAGGTTGCTGGCTGAATTCAGTTCCAGGTAGCTATAAAACCGAGGACCCCATTTCCTTGATGGTCCTTTCACTTTTCCTATAAACCACAGAGCAGGGTTTCTTTCTGTTATGCAAAAGAGTTTCTCTTAAGGGAAAACCCCTGTCAAATCCTACTATATATGTATGTATTCCCTTCCCCCATTTCTAGCTACAGTTATCGGGCTCAATGACTATTTATTAGTTTAACTTGGTTTTGCCGAATAACCAAGGACTTTCAAAGTCTAAGTATAATGCCTATAAAAAACATTTGTTGTTTATCTCTACCTGGAATCACTATCCCTTTTTTCCTAATAATAACACCCTGATTTCACACTCTTCTTCCATTAAGGTAGGTGGTTCTTGACCTAAGCTTGTCCAGTCAGAATATTCTATCCTTCTGGACACAGGGGTTGATCCAGGAAGGGGCATCTAATTCCAGCCAGACCAATGAGAGTCTGACCAGGGAATTTTCCTGGAAATATTAAGAATGAGAAGCTCTCTTTTTGCTGGTCTTAATAACATCATAGAATGTGGCTGAAACCAAGCTCGGGGCTATAGAAACCAGAATACCAAGAAAAGTACCCAAAAATAAAAACCTACATAGGAAAAAGTGGCGCCAAGAGAAAGAAACCAAGTTTTTGTTGTTGTTCTCTCCATTTTATTTTATTATTATTTTTTTTAATCTTATTAAATTTATTAGGATGACATTGGTTGGTAAAATTATATAGCTTTCACAGTTCTGTAATACATCATCTATATATTGCATTGTGTGCTCACCACCCAGAGTCAGATCTTTTTTCCATCACCATATATTTGATCCCTTTACCCTCACTACCACCCCCCGCCCCCCTTACCCTCTGGTAACCACTAAACTATTGTCTATATCTATGAGTTTTTGTAGTTTGTTTGTTTGTTTGTATTGTTCATTTGTTGCTTTCAGTTTTATATCCCACATATCAGTGAAATCATATGGTTCTTGACTTTTTCTGTCTGACTTATTTTGCTTAGCATGATAATCTCAAAATCTATCTATGTTGTTGCAAATGGCAAGTTCTTAAGATATAGTTGGCATATCTAGATTCAGCTTTGCCTAATGTCTCTTCCACTGTTAAATTGGTGAGGTTATTGATTCCCCAGCCATAATCTAGGAAACTCCATGAGTTCAAGATAACCAAGGAATAGGGTGGGGTGGGGGGCAGTGAGAAGGACGCTAACTAGATCAAGACAAGTGAAAGAAACTGGGTGGGGGGGACAGAGTCCCAGAGAGCAGTTTCCAGGCTCTCGGCCTCACATAGAAAGGTGCTGGCTCGGGTAGTAGATGGCCATCAGCTGTGACTAGGTGGCCATCAGCTGTTACCAGTTAGCCATTAGACACTGATATAATCCCTGTGGCTAAGCTAGCAAGCACGGATTGCAGCTAGCAGGGTGGATTGCAGCTAGCAAGTGGGGTCGGTTGGCAGAGAAGTGGACGGCAGATTGCAGATAATGTGGCTCCTGCTTCCTGTGTCTCCAACCCAGCCACCCGTGAGAATATAGTGGTATGACCCCCTATCTATGGTTCTGTGGGTGTCCCTTTTTGGTCTCATCATATCCTGCGTTCTAATGTGGGGAGCAGGAGCTGAGACCCCCATGAGTCCCTGCATGACACTGGGGATTAGTAGGAGGAGGTTCTACAGTGTGCTTTGTTTTCTACTAATGTGAACATTTTAATTCACTTTAAAATGTTTTCAGCTGCCTAGAAGAAGTTGAGGATGTGGTAAACTTGCCAAAGTCACCATATTCCTTTCTTTTTTCAGCTGTATTTATTGAATACTGACGTGTGTCAAGTCTTCTGCTAGGGGTAAAAGAAAGATAAATGAAGCAGAGTCCCTACTATAGAAAAGTAAGTTATCTGTCAAAGAGCAAGTAAATTACAAAGCAATCTGTAAATGCTAAGAACAAAATACTGTCACAGAACAGATAGAGGATCAACCAATGCAGGATGGCAGAGGCAGAAAGACCTCAACTCTTGGTGACAAATGAGTTTGACTTTGAAGGACCATAAAAATGATAAACCCTAACATTTATTATATGGTTGTCACTATATGGTGACATATGGTATATTATATGGTGTCAGTCACTATCCTTCACGTTTTCATGCATTACCTCATTTAATCGTCACATTCCAAAAGAGTTGAATTTGTATTATCTCCACTTTACAGATGTGGCAATCGAGGCACAGATAATTTCAGTATTTTGCCCAAAGTTACACAGCTAAAAAGTGACAGAGTCAGAGACCATTCTCTTATGCTACGCTACACTGATTTCCAGAAAATAAAAAAAGTTTGTGGAAAATAACTCCGTTCACAGAATGAAGGAAATCATTTTCTTATGCCAAGAATGATGAAAGAGGTTCCAAGGTCTTCCCCCCTTGCCCTCAACCCTCGGTACTTAGGGGTGCCTTACATCAGTCCCAGGAGAAGCCCCTAAATCTTGAAAACAATGAGCCTCTACTTTGTTGAAGATTCAAACATGAGTTGCATCAGGGAGGCACCTAGAGGGCTTCTGATTGCCCAGACCCATTCCCAGAGTTTCTGACTCAGTAAGTCTAAGGAGGGGAGTCCACGGATTTGTATTTCTAACAAGTTCTTAGGGGATGCTGCTGCTGCTACTCAGGGACCACACTTTGTAAACCACTGGCCTATGGTATGAATAACAGTAGCATAGGGCAACCTCAGATGGTCGCCCACCCACCCAGTTTTTTGCTTTCAAAGGTAAAGAATAGCCACAGTGACATACAGGGTGGTTCTTGGCAGATCACCCAGGGACAGAACCACCCAGTGGAGAAGCTGGCTTAGAATCTCATCATAGCTAATGGAGGGAAATTCAATATCTGAAATGAAATTAGGTTGGATCTTGCCTCTCTATATATCAAGAGAGAGGGAAAAGCCTAATAACATGGGGAAAAATATGTTTTGGGGTTTTTTTTGCAACTGTGAATTGATTCCTTGGTATTACCAGAAAGTCATCCTTAATAAGCATACATTTTCTGTAATTCTATGGCAGTCTTTCCTAAAGAGTTTCAAAGTTACTGACAGAACCCCTAATTTTCCAAAACCTTTAAGAGGTTTCTGGGTGCTGCTTGATTTGTCTTTCAAAGAAAACAACAAACTATGCAGAAGCTTGTTTTTCTCCTAGGTTCTACAAGGAGGAAAACTTTTTATCATGTTTCTGTTGTATGTTTCCTGTTGCATTTAGATGGTCCAGTGTGAACGCCTATAAATCATATCTTACAAACCTTAATTTGAAACATTTATTTCAGATTTTTTTCCTCTCCATGACTTGAAATTTTGTTTACTCACGTCTCCAGTCCCTATTTCCACATAACTTTGCCCAACTGAATGCATACTAAAAATGTGTATAGAAAAAAAAAAAGCTACTTTTAGGGGTTGAAACAAACTTCACGTCTATAACACTATTCATTGTAGACTAAGAAGAGAGAGACTGTTCATCAGAAACTGCCAACTTTATCCTCTCTGGAAAGTTTAAACTCTAATATTTCAAAATTCAAGAGTGGTGAGTGTGGACACACAATAAAAAGACTCAGGACCAGAGTTGGCAAGAGAGTAAGACCTATGCAATACAGGGCCATTCCTTATGATGAGTTGTAAAAATAATACAATAGATCAAATGCTTTGCACCACAGAGTATTTTCACACCCTTCTGAGAAGATGCCAAAATTACTTAAAAACATGGTACATCCAAGTTGGTTATCCATTACTTTCACAAATATTTCTCTCACTGCTTCTAATCTCATACAGGTGTGCCAAAATGAACAAAGACTGGGTTGGACACCCTTGGACCTTACTTAAAAAGCAAGCAGAATTAGAAAAATGTTTTTGAATTTCTGCCACCTACTGGCAACTCAAAGTGCTAGAATTAAGCACAGGGTAATAACACTTCCCGTTTGAAGTCGGTTATGGTCTTTGTCTAGAGGATAATTAGCTTTAACTGATCTTCAGCACATGTTGCTGAGAAAACAGGGTAGATTGAGTTATTCGGGGGCTAGTTTCCAGGCCCTAGAGCAACCCTTAACCATCCCTGTTTGGTAGACCTGATTACAAAGGAAACTTGGCATTTGGGGATTGCCTTCCCATGATGTGACTCATATGGCTTCTGTGCTGGTGAGTTGGTGCTCAGATGGCACTGTTGTTTGCACATGGGCTGCATAACCCAGTGGCCAGGCTGGTATGTTGCTAGGTGTAATCCTAGAAGGCAGATAATGTCTTTATGGACTGTGCAAAATGAATCTGAGTATTGATTTGTATAGCATCTGGAATAAATTCTGGAAAGTTCTTAGGGGTACAGTGTGTAATGGTTTGGGGTTACCACTCTGGTGCATAGAGTCAGGGTACTAGGGGAAGAGCTTTCAGCTTGCATTATCATCTAGTTTCTGATGATAATTTTGACAGCCTAAACCTAAACTAGGTCCTTGAGTAATCTCCTTGAATCCATCCTTTAACAAAACAACCTAAATGCAGCACTGTTTTGTTCTTAACCTTGTAACTCCTCTGGTCCTGTTTTGTCATTTCTAGGTGTGCCACACTTCAAAGAATTCATTTTATTCCAAGGGGCAACCAAAGAGGGATCAAAGACTTGACTTCATTTAGCAAAGCCCAGGCTGGAGAGTTTATGACTGCTGGGTCAATCTCCCTTTGAAGATTGTTATCTGTGGGTGTGAAACCTGAGTCCCAAGAAAGGCAGATGAGAAAAGCTTTGGGGCAGCCACCAGAGAGAAAGGTGTCATTTATACCAACATAAGAAAGCAGAGTCAGGGACGTTGGAGAAGATCAAAAAGTTGAAGTTACGTTGGACATATGGCAAAGAGTGGTGACCATCTGGAAAAGTGGATATTGTAATGGGGCAGGCAACAATCAAAAAAGAGAGTTGAAATTAAAAAAAAAAAAAAAAATTAAAGGCGAAGGAAAACATTGAGTGATATACCAGTGAGCATGTTTTTAAAATAAAGTTGTTACGGTGAACGTCCCAGCTCTATGGTCTAGCCATATTATATTTCTTTCAGTTCTTTCAGCAAATGTGGTATGCTCTCTCTAGGCTCTCTATGCCTTCATGCACACTGTCCTCTCTGCTGGAATACTGTTCTGTCCCTGACCTCCCTGCATTTTATTTTCAATAAACAAAAACTCTTCTCACTTATTGTTTAGATCTCAACTTAAGTATCTCTTCCTCTGAAGTCACTTGTAGACCTAAGTGAGTTACTCCAGCTTTCATGGGGGAGTACTGTCATTACCATGGGACTTGTCACATTTCCTCTTATTGTTCGAGGTTTTTCTTTACCCAGAGCTCCATGCTCAATCATGGCAGGATCTCGTCTGTCTTACTTCCATCACCACTACAAACTCAGCACCCAGCACAATACCTGCAACATAGTATGTTGTTAATTCTTATTTCTGAAATGAATGAATAAATAAAAACAGCTTGAGGGGAGCAGCCAAGCTATTCATTTTGAAAGAACATCGTATGCGTTTGCCATTTCCACTATAACTCCTCTTCCACTGAGTGAGCAGAGATTTAGACTGACACCACCTCGGTGTCTCACAGGTTTGTAACAGCGGTGAAACACTAAGGCGAAGACACTGCGGATTTTAACAAGCCACAACTGTGCTCTCTTCCTTCGGGTCGACATAAGGACATTCCTTCAAATAAGGCGAACTTTACTGTCCACTTTGCATATGTGGGGAAATGTACGGAATCAAATCCTATCGTCATATTAAACAGAGTTAGATAAAAGTGGTCACTGGCCTCTTCGTCAGTATCAGTTCCCTGGGTTCAAGTGAAATCTCTCCTTAGAACCCCAGCAGAAGGAGCAGTTATTTTGCTAGCTCAGCTTTATATTAAAATTTTAGATTAGATCGTTGACTCATTTAAAATCAATGAGAGAAGGCAAGTGGAAGCGTTAGTGTTTTGTTTGCTGTGTGTTGATATTCATATGGGACATTTGAGTGTACATTCCTTTGTAAATAGTAGTTTTTCAAATAGTTTAGAATGTATTTTAAAATTAAATAGACATCGAACTTTGGGGAATCTATGAGTAGCTCTGCAATATAGATTTCAAGATCACATCTGTGCCAGGCACAGTTTTAAACATTTTGCCTGTATAAACTCTTCTACTCTCCAGAGCAACTCCCTGAGGCAGATACTAGTATCCTGTTTTTATAGATAAGGGCCCTGAGACACAGAGGGGTTACGTAATTTACTAATTTATAGCTAGTAAGTAGTAGAACCAGGATTAGAATGCCAAATCTGGCTCCATTCATTCATTGTTTTTGAGCTTATTGAGTGTCTACTATCGGTCAGGTGCTGTTTTAGGCACTAGGCACACCACAGTGAACCAAATACACAAAAATCCTTGTACCGTGAAGCTTCTGTTCTGGTGCAGCTTCCATTCCAGCATCCTCACTCTTACCCACCACACTCTACTACGGTTGTCCTCTCTAACTGGTTCCCTGGTGTCTGTGGGAAGAGGGCAGGAGGATAAAAGAGCCAGAATCAGAAATAAACACGTAGACGGAGAGCAGAAAGGTGAGTGGGAGCTGGCAAGGAAGACAATGGAGGAACAGCACTGCAGGCCCAAGAAACAACTGGAAAACCGGGGAGCCCAGCAGCATCTCAGCACCCTAACCATTCTCCTCATTGTTCTCCTAGCCTGCAAATGGGTCAAAGTCATGCCTACAGTGGACTGCTGGTGAGCTTTCTACTTGACAGAAAGCAATCCTAAACTGGCCTTGACTTTCCTTCTCAGTAGTTCACTGTGGCCCACCATGGTTCCCTGCCTTGTCTCCTTCCTCCTTCCTGCTCCACTTTAGTGTCCAACTAAGTCAGTTTCTCCAACTTTTGGTCTCTCTGCTTCCTTCCCGAGCTTGTGTCTCCTCCTTTTGATTCCTATTCCATGTACTCTCTGCACAAGAGTATGCAATTCTCTATATATTTACCCTGTGTTCTCAGATTAGATGCAATTTTACTTATTCATGTAACATTCATTGAGTGTCTATAATGTGGCAGGCACAGTTCAAGTGCTGGGTACTTGTGGGAAGCTGAAAAATGTGCCCCCCTCCCCAAAGGTATCCACACCCTCACCCCTGGAATCTGTGATTGTTACCTTATAGGGCAAAAAGACTACAGATGTGACGGGGAGATTATTCCAGGTTATCCAGGTGGGCCTTAAATGCAATCACATATATCCTTATAAGAGGGAGACAGTGGGAGATTTGACACACACAAAGGAGAAGACAGTGGGAAAACAAAGCAGGGAGAGATTTGAAGATCCTGTCCCTGAAGACTGCAGTGATACTGTCACAAGCCAAAGAATGCTGGCAGTCACCAAACGTTGGAAGAGGTAAGGAATGGATTCTCCCCTAGAGCCTCTGGAGGGAGCATGGCCCTGATTTTGGACTTTTGGCCTTCAGAACTCTGAGAGAATAAATTTCTGTTGTTTTAAGCCATCAGTTAGTGATCATTTGTTACAGTAGCATCGGGAAACTACTACAGTACCCTTTGCCTAGTTGCCTCCTAGACTTCCCAACGCCGTTCCTACCCGTTCTTATGGCACCCCATAAGTTCTGTATCAGACAACTTACCACACTGTGTATTCACTGCATGTTTCCATGTTCCCCATTAGACTACAAACTTCTTGAAAGCAGGGACTTGCACATTTTTCATCTTCATGCATTCCTCAGCATTTCATATAGTACTTGACATATTATAAATGTTCAGCACAGTTTTGTTAAATGAGTGAATAAACTATAATGGAGCAATGTAGTGTTATTTTTTATGTGTGTGAAAGCATTTGCTTTTCAATTAGACTGTGAGAAACTATGGCTTTGTATCATCTGGGAAGCAAAGCACAATATGGTGGACTTTTACTAGCTGAGGTATGGCACAGAGGTTTCACTCCCCATGATTAGTAAAAGCTGCCTGGATACCCAGTGAAATAGGACACTGAACAGTTCGTGATGCCTGTCGTAGATGTGATACTACGCAGGGGTGATAGATGGATATATACTTTGCCACCCCTGACGCAGCTTTTGTCCCATGGATAAGATTTCTCTTACCTAAACATGCAACAAATGACATCCTTGCCCTCCAGAACCTTAGAACTAAAGTCTGGCATTTATAACTCATCCATAGTAGTAATGGCTTCTCATATTCTCAGTTCCTGCTGTGAAAACTGACCAGGGTATGTGTCATTCTTTCCCAACGTTTTCAACAACAGGCCCTGTTTTAAGTACCAGAGCTGTACAGTCCTGGCCCTCAAAGAGTTTAAAGACTAATAAGAAGATAAGCATGTTTCAGATCAATCCAGGTAACCAGTGTGAAAGGGGCTACAGTGTGGGTATATGAAGGTGTGGTTATGCCATGGTAGCATAAATGTCTTAGGAGAAAGGGAAGACTAAAGCCTTTAGGCAAAAACCTTGGATTAAGCCTGGAAACTGGCTCTTGAGGCACTGACTAAAGGGAGGGGGAAAATTCATCCCTTGCGGTTCAGGAGGAAGTGTGTGTGACTCAGTGGCTCTCTGCCTTCAGCTCTGGATCCCAAAGGACGCCTGGGCTGTCTGGCTGATTTTGCAGTGAGCCTGGTAAAAATTTAGCATTTCGGTCACTCCCTGTCCCCTGAGCACAGCTCCGGAAGCAGGATCAATAGTGAAACATCGTCAGCAGCAAGAGGATGCTATAAATCTTTTCAACCCTGAACAGAAACATTTGGGAGGGGACTGGCTGAGGCTGCTGGGAGGAGCTAAGGCAAAGCTTTGGGGTTCCATTCTAATGAGCACTTTCTGCTGCTTAAAGCTGTGCCATTGGAGGGTGAGAGCAGGGAGCTGGTGTTAGTGATACTCTATTCAGAGAATGGGGTGAAAGCCAATGCCTTAACAGGCAGTTATTAAAATGCCCTTTTGGTCCAGCAGGTATTTGTCAAGAACATAATGTGCATATGTCAAGACACTAGGTGCTACCACAAAAGTAAATGCTTCCTGCTAAGCTCTAAATGCTTGTGGCCCCCAAATTCATATGTTGAAATCCTAAATGCCCAAGGCGATAGCATTAGGAGGTGGGATTTCAGGGTGGTGATTAGGTCACACAGGTGGGGTTCTCATGACTGAGATTAATGCCCTAATAAAAGAGGCCTGAGAGCTTCCTTGCCCCTCTCACCAGGTGAGGATACTACGAGAAGTCTGCGACCCCGAGAGGACACTCACTTGACCCTGCTGGCAACTTGATCTCAGACTTCCAGCCTCCAGAACTGTGAGAAATACATTTTTGTTGTTTTATAAACTTCCCAGTCTGTGGTATTTTGTTACTGCAGCCCAAACTAAGATACACCACACTCACTCACCCACACAAACATGCTGATTGGTGGAGAGGACTCGGGCCAAGGAGCAAAAAATGATCTAGGGTGGAGCTTAGCTTGTACCTCAAAAGTTGTGTGATCTTAGGCAAGTTCATCCCTGCTCTGAGCTTCTTTTCCTCATCTGTAAAATGAGCATAACAACAGTACCTATGTCATGAATGTATATTAGGAGGTAAAGAATCTTAGCCAAGTGCTTGGAAGATAATTCATGTTAATTACAAATAACTTGGGCGTGGGTGGGGTGCGGCAGGGAGGGAGAAATTTTAAGGTTTGCCCTGGAGGTCAACAACAGGTTGTAGAACAAAAAGTACCAGCTGTGACTGGGGGCCAGGCGAAGGGGCTGAGAGTGTATCGACTGATGGTAAGTTTGGAAAGCAGTAGTGTGATTAGTTATCTGCTGCTCCTCGTGCATTCATTCAGCACACATTTGCTGAGCGAGAGCAAGGCAGGCACCTCGCTGTGACCTGGCGGGTGCTAGATGACCGAGCATTTCCAGCTGTATCTTAAATTCCGTGAGAGCAAGGACCATGGCTGAAGTGTTCACTGTTGTAGCTGTAGCATGTAGTAGAACTAGGTGGAGCTAGGTTAGAAGGTACTATTTTTTAATGAGAGAAGTAGGTGTTGAATAATTATTTTTAGTGCAAAATGACAACAATAAAAATAATACCTATCAGAAACGATGCATATCCGAATTTGGCTTAATACTGACAGATGGCTCTCTCCAACCACTGTGCCAGCTGACACTCCCCAGCACTCCCCACCAGCAGGGCATTATATCCCTCATCTCCACCTACACTTGGCACTATTCAGCTTTTTAATTAATGCCACTCTAAAATGTGTAAAGTGATGGCTCATTTGTTTTGATTCACATTTTTTCTGATTACTAATACATTTGAGCAAAACTTCAAATGCTCACTAGTCGTTTGGGTTTTCTCTTCTGGAAATTGCTTGTTGGTGTCCTTTGCCCAATTCTGCTCCGGGGCATATATTCCAAATAGGTTCTCAAACATGACCATAAAGAGCAGTGCCCAAGAATAGTCTTGGCTGTTGCCTGCAGTGGTGGGGAGCTGGAGGCAGTGTGAGGCCTTTCACTCAGAGTTAATTGTTCAAGATGCGGAATGCATATCCTGAGGTACTACTCTGGCAATTCTAAGTGATTCATTAGATGTATAGGTAACGGATGGTTCCATGTAAATTACAAATCTATGCATATAAAACACCCACATGCACATGAGTGAGTGTGTGTGTGTGTGTGTGTGTGTTTATGGAACACATTAAACACATTAGAGTGGTTTTTTGTTTTGGGGGCAAGGGTGGCAGGGAAGAGGGGTAAAGAACCAGGATCAAAGAGAAGAAAGAATTAAATAAGAAAAAGGGCCTTAGTGATGACAATATGTCAAGAATTGAAGAGTAAAAGTAATTCAATCCTGTGACCCTGAAATGTGATAATAGTAAAAATAGCCATGAATACAATATTGCTTCTATTTCTATGGCTCTTTGAATCTTTCAAAGCATTTCCCAGCTATTTTATTTGATATCGATAACAAGCAGCTCTGTAGGGAAGACAGACATTCCTCTCCCCAATGTAGAGAGAAGGAAATCCAGACAAGGAGAGATTAACTTTGCCTGAGAGGACACTAGGACCCAGAAACTTCCCCTGGGAACCTGCCTTTTTTCCACTACAATGGATGGGTCCTACGCTGTCACTAGGCTCCCTAAAGGCCGGTGAAATTTGAATCAATCCTTTCATTATCTTTCTTCACATCCCTTCCTGCCGGGTAAAAACCCACGTGCTTTAGTGGGCTTCCCACTTCCCTATTACATCTCAGCTATTAAGGCTGTTTCACACATAGGGCTCCCATTGACCCTGGCTCTCTCCCTAATTGAACCCAAAGACTAAAACATCCTTTACAATAAGCACTTCTTTGTAATAGACAGATTTCCTGGACCCATAAAACAGCTTTTAGAAAGGGCGAGCTGTATTTAAGGAAGACATTAATATAGTGCCACAAAATGAGGTTTGCTGACATATGACTCTCTGAATAATTTACTTTAAATAAATTAACACTAGAATTTACATTTACCTTTGAAAGTCCAATTTACTGGAGACACTGAGGATGTGCTCCCTGGAGAATGGGAATAACGAAAAACACCAGCCTTTGCTTGCTAAGAACCATACTGATGAAATGGCTGCTTTTCCTGAAGAAATGTCCCTCCCGTTGGCTCGCACTCAGACCATCCATTGGAGGGGCTCCCCATTTTCAGAGCAACCCTTCTGTTTGCCAACAAAATGAGTTTAGTACCAGATGGGGGCAAGAGACAGAGGATAGTATGGAAAAAAGAAAACCCACTATAACTGAAAAGTTAATGATAACTGTATTAATAATATAGCTAGAAGTGAGTGCTAAATTATTTGCGTATATTATCTCATTCAATCCTTGTAAAAACTCTAGGAAGTATAACCCCATTTGACAGGTAAGGAAATTATGACTTAGTTAACTTGCTCATGATCACATAACTACTAAGAGGTGGACCTTTTATTCAAAGGTAAGGAGCCTTAAGTCAGAGTCTACAGTTAGATTTTTCTTTTAAACAATTATCAAATTATCAGTAACTTAAAAATTCAAATTTACATGACCATTAGGAAAAAATGGGAAAAGAAAAAATATATTAAAAACAAACAAACAAACAAAATCACCTTCTCTTAATACTCAGGGTTAGTTATTACCCAGGACACTCAGGGTTGATTGTTTGGGCATATTTTTTCTTCCTGTGAGAAAACTGCCTTTCTGTTTTTCAGAGACTGAGGACATTTCTCTGTGCTTCAGGGGGAGAGGTGCGTAGAGTGGACCTTTTACAGCGTAGAAAGGGAAAGCAGAGACCTTTTGGCCCATTAAAATGAGTGCATGATTTATCTGTCCTTTCCAACTGGCAGCTGACCAAAGAGGCTGATGGGCATAGCAGGTTTCCTGGGCACGTGTGGTTCCAGCATATGGAACTGCAGCGCTGCCACAGCCTGGCAATGGCGTCTCCCCCTCCTCGCTCAGGACGAGGAACAGCCATGGCCAGTGGTAGAACCAGGGGCAAGGAAGCCACCTGAATCCCTGTCCTGGAGATGGTACCTGCGGGCTGTGCCAGGGAGCCCCATTTCTAACACTGTCCACACTCAAACGCACGGGATCCACAGCAGAGGACAACGGTGAAGAGCTTGAGCCTTAACATCAGAGCGGGGGTCAAACTCCAGCTTTGCCACATTTGAACTGCATGAATCCTGGCAGATCAGGCAGCTTGCTGTATTTCCGTTTCCTACAATATAAAATCAGGCAGTAGAGTACAGCAGTTCAGTGTGTGGGTACCAGATTCAGGCTCAGTGTGGCAGAACCCTAGCAACATGGCTTACCAGTTGGGTGGCGGTGGGAAAGCTACTTAGACTCTCCGGGTCTCCGTTTTTCCATCTATTACATAGGAATAGTGACACAGGAGAGGATGAAATGAGATTTTACAGGTGAAGTGCCCAGTGTAAATACTTGGGATATAGTGGTGGTTGTTGTTGTTGTTGTTGTTGTTACTATGAAAATGGGGGCAATTGGTGTACTTACAATATTTTTGTTGATTAATTGAAATAATATAAAGCACTTTTAAAAAATGTATTCTGTTATTTAATTGCTTGGGTCAAACACCTTAAAATCATCCCGAGTTCCTTTTGTTCCTCCTAAAATCATTCTACCAGCAAATATTGTCAGCTCTACTGTCAAAAATCTTTTAGAATCCAGCCACTTCTCACCTCCTCCCCTGCTATACCCTAGTCCAAACCATATCATTCTTATCATGATTATGTCCATTAGAGCCTTCTAGCCAATTTTCTGACATCTGTCCTTGCCCCCATGTAGTGTATTCTCAATCCAAGAATCTTTAAGGTTTTTCAGTTTTTTTGCTTAGTTTTTTTTTTTTTTTTTAATTGAGATATAATTGACATATATTAGTTTCAGGTGTACAACACAATGATTCTATATACAAAAGTTCTGACAATTAAGTTCAGGAACTCATCCTAGAAAAAGTGCTACATACCTCATTGTTGAATATCACGATGGTCACCTTGGAAATGCTCCCCTTGGGAAGCTATACACTGACGCCAGCATCTAGTCCACCCTTCAAAGCAACTTTAGAACTCTCTTTCTGGAATGGCCATCAGAGCTGCTGTCATATTACCCTTGGTGTCCTGGATGTCATCAAAATGTCTTCCTTTCAAAATTACCCTTATCTTCAGGTAAAGAAAAGTCATTGGAGGCCGGATCAGGTGAGTGGAGAGGGTGTTCCAATATAGTTATTTGTTTACTGACTAAAAACTCCCTCACAGACAGACAAAACTCCCTCAGCTGCCGTGTGAGCTGGTGCATTGTCATGATGCAAGAGCCATGAATTGTTGGCAAAAAGTTCATGTCGTTTTTTTTATGCAGCCTTTCAGCACTTCCAAATAGTAAACTTGGTTAACTGTTTGTCCAGTTGGTACAAATTCTTAGTGAATAATCCTTCTGATATCAACAAAGATTAACAACAGCATTACAACAAGTTTGCAAATTTAATTGTCAGACCTCTTGTGTATATATTGTGAAATGATCACCACAATAAGTCTAGTTAACGTCCATAGTTTTATATATATTACCTTGAAATACTGACTTTTAAAAAAGTTCCAAAACTAGCACATAGAGTTCACATGCATCCTTTACCCATCTTCCCCAGTGTTAAGAACTTATGTAGCATACCATGTTTCCTCGAAAATAAGAACGAGCCGGACAATCAGCTCTAATGTGTCTTTTGGAGCAAAAATTAATATAAGACCCGGTTTTATATTATATTATAGTATATAAGACCCATATATAAGACCTTATATTATAGTAAAATAAGACCCGACATTATATTATTATATTATATTACATTACATTATGTTATATTATATTATTATATTACATTACATTATATTATATTATATTATACCCAGTATTATATTATATTATATTATATTATATTATATTATATTATATCTATTATATTATATTATATTATATTATATTATATTATATTATACCCAGTCTTATATAATAGTAAAATAAGACTGGGTCTTATATTAATTTTTGCTCCAAAAGACACATTAGAGGTGATTGTCCGGCTAGATCTTATTTTCAGGGAAACACGGTAGTACAATGATCAATACCAGGAAATTAACACTATTAACTATAGTCATATTCAAATTTCACCATTTTTCCCCATTTTTTTTCCTCTTTCCAGATATAGTCCAGGATCTGACAGTGCATGAAGTTATCTCTCTAGTCTCCTCCACTCTGTGACAATTTCTCAATTATTCCTTGATTTTAACAATTTTTTGATGAGTGCTGGTCAGTTATTTTGTAGAATGTCTATTGACTTGGGTTTGTTTGGTGTTTTCTCACTATGAGATTGAGATCATACATTTTTAGGGAGCATACCACAGAACTGGTAGTGTGTTCTTTTCAGTGCATGATACTCAGGCTGCCTAATGTTGATATCTTATCGGTGATGTTAACCTTAACCACTTAATTTCAAGTGGTGCTTACTGGGTTTCTCCACTATAAAGTTACTGGTTGTTGTTTTTATTTTGTTTTTTTGTAATTGGTCAATATTTTAGGAGAGGTAATTTGAACTGTGCTAATATTTTACTCTGTTCACATTTTCACGCTCCAATTTTAGTACTCATTGGTGGAACTTGCTTGCAGCAACTATTACTGTGGCATTCTAATGGTGATTCATTCTACATGTATTACTTTGAATTCTTCTATCTCTTCTCTCCTGCTTACTTATTTATTCAACTATGTACTTATGTTACTATTTTTATTTTATTCTATGGACTTAATCTAATTCTATGATTATTTGTTTTGCTGCTCAAATTATCCTAGATTTGACCTTCAAATTGACACCCATCTTCTTTTAACATGGTCCCCAATTTCTGGCACCAGAAGGTATTCCATCTTGTATTTTTCCCACAGTAGTCCTAGAAATAACAACTTTGCTAAGGAGTTCTGGTTTCTTCCATTGGGAAATAATGTTTAGAGGCCAAGATGTAGGTGCTCGATGTACTAATTAGTATGGGGGTTTCATTGCTCTTGGGCCCCATCAGCAGACAGAAGTAAAAAATATATGTATGTACACTGACCCACACACAGCAGTCTTTAGAACGTAAGTCAGCTCAAATCATTCCTCTGCTCAAAACTCTCCTTTGGTTTCTTCTCATTTCACTGATCCCATACAATGGCTTACAAAACCCTACTTACCCTGGGGCCCCACTTCTTCTCTCACCTGATTTCCTTATATTTTGCCTCATTCTCTCCACACTGGTTTCTTTGTTATTCCTCCAAGCATATTCTCACTCTCAGTGTCTTTGCACTTCTTCCCCCTGATTGGAACTTTCCTCACCTAAATGGCTCACTCCCTTAAATTAGGTCTTTGCTTAGGGGCCTCCTTTTAAGGGTTGATGTTTCTTACCACCCAATATAAAATAACAAATTCGCCACTCCAATATTCCCTATATTCCATGCCTTCCTTAAATTTTCTTCCTGCATTTAACATCTAGCACCTGCATCACTTTCTTCCTGCACATCAACATCTAACATGCTATAATTTCAATAGTTTACTGGCTTTTGTCTCTGTTAAAATGAAACCTCTCTGCTTTGTTTACTCATACATCCCTAGTACATACAGGAATGCCTAGCACATAGTAGGCACTCAATAAATATTTATTTAATAAATGAATGAATGGATGAGTGAATAAATTAATGAATAGTTAAGAATATGAGCTTTGGAATGAGAAAAAAAAATCTGTATCAAGTCCCACCTCCACTATAAAAACCAGCTGAGGGAAGCTGGACAAGTTTCATAAGTGCTCTACCATTTAGTTTAATCATCTGGAGAAAATAATACTTAGCTCATAAAGGGTTATTGTGAGAATTAAATAAGACATTGTGAAGCGATCTTTATTGAATGAATGAATGTGTTAAGTGCTTGGCAAACAATATTCAATAAATGGTACTTATTAACATCATCATCATTAGCTTCTAATAAAAGAATCAATTTTTATCACAGAACGAGGTTCGCCATAGATTCTCTCCCCGCCCTTTTTGGGAGGCCATTTTGGCAAGTTTCCTCCTCCAACTAAGGGGCTTCAAAGGCAAGTCTTTGGTCCCACCTCCTGCAGCTGTCCAAATGAGTGTTTTTCCAGAGGGTCTGGGACCACTGGGACATTCTCCAGAGCTCTCAGGCATGTTTTGATGTGTTGGCCTGTGTGAGAAAACCCAAAAGGTGTAACTAATTTGTTCAACAGAAATATAAAACAGGCCCCTTCGACTTGCATCTGGAAGAAACCAGCAGGGGAAACAAAGAGAGGACTAAGGTTTGCCAGGATGACACCCAGTTTCCCTCAAAGGAACAACCTCTCCATGTGACCCTCGAGGAGAAGAACTAAGTTGAGGGATTCAAACAACACCCCCTCCCAATTCCAGGGTATCCCCAGCATGAATTTCCTACACTGATCTCCAGTGAGTCTTGGGGTCTCTGAAGGCAGCTGAGAACCAGAAGGGGTTTGGCGTTTTCAGCTCTTACCTGGTTCAGGGGGTCTCCAGGGCACCCACCAGACAGATTCCCGTCTAGGCTCCCTTGTAGTGCTTGGTTTGCTTTCCTCTTTCCTGACACTGACACAGGAGAGTGTTTCCATTCTCCAAATGGTCCCTTGTGCGGTTTCCTAGTCTAATGCTGAAACATTTATACAGGCTCTGCCACAGCAGCTGTGTGCCGGGAAATGGGCCGAGACACCCGGAGGCCTCCCCAGCCATCCAACCTCAGGAAATAAGAATGCTGGCTCCTTGCCACACTGTGTTGGTCAGTCTCGTTGGGGCCTTAGAAATGTGGAGTGAAGCCTGGGTGGTGTCTCGACTCAGAACTTGGGGGAGGGGCTGTGGTATGTATGAGCATGGACACAAAGTCGTCATTTTAAAGTGTCTAGAAGATTTAAGGAAGACAAGGAGACTGCAGGGAACTTGAGGCTAATTTCCTCAAGCAGTAGTCCAGTGGTAGAAAGCGTTGTGAACTGACATCAGACGCCCACAGTTCACGTCCCTCTCGGCCACTTGATTAGCAGCACTAGTACCTAATGCAATAAATGAGGATCGAATGAGATAATGTACATGAAAACTCTTTATAAAGTATTATATGACTGCAAGGATCTAGTACTAGTTCTCTCCCAATCTCTAATATATCCTGATTTGCCTGTTCTCCATTATCTCTCTTTCTTTCTCAATCTCTCTGCGCATATGCATACACACGCATCCATCCCATTTGTCCAGTTGGGTTCTAAGATGGGTTGTCCTGGAGGATTCATCAATTCAGTATTAATTAGTGATGGTTAGACGTGTGGACTGGGTGCCAGACTCCCTGAAAGCTCAGCGCTGCTATTTTCTAGCTCATGTTACTTAACCTCTCTGTGCCTTAGTTTTCTCAATTTAAAAGAGTGATGATGATGATGATGATGATAGCTCCTAGCTCCACTGGGTTATGGTGAAGTCTTTGAACCATGTTTGGTACATATAAGGACTCGGTCAATCCAAGCATCAATTTTCCCAGACACAAATCAGTGATTTTTCCAAAAAATGGAAATGTGATCATATTTACTTTGTGCTAAAACTACACTGTATGAATATGAGTCGTCCTATTTTGGTTCAGAAGTTGTTCTAAGGTCTTAAAAAGCCCCAAATTAACATTATGAACATAAATCATCATTGTGTGAGATGGAGAAAGGGTTGGTTATTTGAGCTCTTGCATTGTGTGGATTCTGGCTGCCTAAGACAAACCGCATGGGTCACATCCATGATTTTAATCTGAAGCTGAAGTAGCCAAATAGGAACAATATAATTGCTAAGCTAAAGTCACCAGATAGTACCTCCGTTGAATGCCGGAGGCTGACATTCAAAAATCCTGTCATTACTTGTGATGTGACCTCTTCTGTGGCTGGGAGCCTCGTTTCTCAAAGCAGAATTCCGTTGGCACAGAGCATTTCCCAAAGCAAGGTATATGAAATACTAGTTCCTTAGAATGTTCATAGATGTTGCATGAAAAACAGTCCCTTATTCCACACTTGGGAAACTTCGTGTTAAGCAAAGGTAAGCAGGTTCCTTTAACTAAAGGACTTCACAAAGCCTCTGTGAGTCTTCCTTGACCCCAACTTTTCTTGCGGAATTTAGAGGACCTTAGTGGGATTCAGAATCAAACAGACCTCGAAGAGTCAATTCCCAGCTCTATGATTCACTACCTGTCATAGCAATTTGTAAGGCAAATTACTTCATTTCTCTAAGCTTCAGTTCTCGCATCTCCAAAATGGGGATAAAATAGATAGCTCCTGATTTGTTACATGAATAAACTATATTTTGGAAAGATAAGTGATAGGTATATGTATGGGGTGAAGATAAAAAATAATGCTGGTATTTCTTGCCAACAGGCTCTAGACATAACAAGGTTCCCCCAACTGTCCAGACCTGTGCTGTCCAATATTGTGGCCTCTAGCCATATACGGTTATGAAGCACTTAAAATGTGACTAACCTATAAATGTAAAATCTGTGTCAAATTTTGAAGATGTAGTATCAAAAAAAGTAAAATATTTCACTTTTTTCCATTGATTACATGTTAAAGTGATATTTATATATAATGAATTAAATAATATATATTATTAAAATTAATTTTACCTATTTCCATTTTACTTTTTTAAATAAGTCGACCACTAGAGAACTTTAAATCATGCAGTGGCTCATGTTTGTGTTCATATTATGTTTACTATTGGAAAGCATGATCCAAATGGTTAAACGGGTCTTAGAATCATTCCACTCTCTAACCGTGTTTGCACCGCTTAGCTCATTGTCCAACAGCAACGCAGAGCCACTGACCACTTCCCAGGCTGCCTGAGCATTTCTCTGAAGGGCTGGCAGCCAGACTGAATTTCCAGGATGTGGCAAGAATGATCTTTCTTGCCGTGTAAAGGTTCGGTTGGGCTTAGAAAGAGTTAATGGATTGATTTATTTGACTGTTAAAATCTCTCAATGAAGTTTTACAGCTTTCTCCAAAGGGGGGCGGGGGGGGGGGTAAGACGAATAAGCCATGCATAATAGAGATAGATTTCAAAGTCAAGTTGAGGGAAACATTATTTGGTCTGAAGGCCATTATTTTGGCCTGGACTTGGATTTCCTAACAGCTTCACACTTTGTCAGCCTTTCACAGACAGGCCCACACTGCCAACTTAATCACCAATTAAGAGTTTCTACATCAACTGGGTACCTACTCGGGGCTGTTCAAGAGGTGAGTGTATAGAGCAGGGGTGTCAAAACTGCGGCCCGCGGGCCAACTGCGGCCCGCAATCCATTGTTAATTGGCCCGCAGCAAATTCCAAAACTATATTCAGTTTACTTAAATAAACCAGGTGAGGCAATACGTACTTCACCTCGAGTGAGTGGCCCAACTGTTTGTGTATTTTACCGCATATGGCCCTTGGTAAAAAACGTTGAAAAAAGTTTTGACACCCCTGACATAGAGTATTAATTACGAATACAAAATGGACTCGAGTAATTCTGATAGCTATGTCAATCACAAAGTGACAAACTCTTTTAAAGGTGCCCTACACATACACACCCACCAGTCCCTCCTCATCACATTACCCAGTTGCTTTTATTGTCACACAAATAATTGCAATTTCTTTTTCTATGTTCATACCTAACCTCATTCCAGAAAGATCTGAGGTTTACCACAGACAGTGACACTTAAAATGAAATGACATACCTATAAAATGAGAATCAAGTTTAGAGAAACTAGAACTAGAAAAGCAAGGCCAGGTAGAGTTAAACCCAAATGCTAGAGTGAGTGTCAGCCTAGGTGCTGGAGGACAGCCTCAGATTTGGGTCTGAGCCCAGCCAGGTAATGTTCCAGCTACAGAACTATTTCTGCAAGGTTTTCCCCTACCAGGTGTCAAGGCCTGTAAGCCGCCTCAAGCCACTTCCCTTTTCTTCAAGGCCAGCCCCGAAGACAGACAAGTCTCCTGGTACCACACTGCTGTGGACAAAGAGAGGAGGAGGGGCGGGAGATGCAGCAGAAGCAGCAATTAAGAAATACCGATTACTGCCTTAATTGAGCTGAGGGGAAGCGGGGGACAGCCAGCAGTGTGGTTTGCGCCAACATCCTTCCAATAAGCAGTGTCTGTGTGGGGAGGAAGTCTGGGCCTTCCCCTCATCCATTCTCAGCATTCCCATCAGTAGTCCCGGAAGCACAAGCCCAGAGCTGTTGGCAGCCCAGGCTTGTGTGGGTGAGATGGCCTTCTCTGCTCCTCACTCTGTGCCAGGCCAGTCTTGCCTTTCCCTACCAAAGCATAGTCCTGAGCACATCTGCTCCTTCCTGTAAGCCTGGGGGTCCTGGTTGGCAGTGTTTCCCAAGGAACCAATTGCACCATAGGGGGCCTAATTAAGACCTTCCAGCACAGTGCCCTCAGAGGTGGGTAAGAGAGACCAGAAGTGTCACTCACAGCAGCTGACTACAGCCGCCCCTTCATGCCCTATCACGTCTGCCCCAGCCCTGCCCTCACAGTCCACTTTCCTGTTAAGAGATATCTGACCCTGACCCACTGACTGATTAGAGATTATGATGCTATTTTTTTAAAAACCATTCCTCCCTAATGAGCTTCCACATCCCTATTTCCAGGCAGAGCCCACACGAGGTTGGAGCTGGGCAGGGCCTGTGTCCTTAGCAGCTGGCTCAGCCCAGAGGCCCTCTGCAGCCTCATTACCACAATTCCCAGAACTGATGCAGGCCTTTGTCTAGGAGCTTGTAACTTGTTAGTGGCTTGAGGCTGATTCATTTCTCCTCTGCCTATAGGGGAATGTCACAGGCCCCCAAACAGGCATCCATGTAGCCCCATCTCTGTCAGGTACTAGGCACTGCAGAAGCTACCAAGCATTTGTTTGCACACTTGGTATGGGGGTGGCTGGAAGGAAAACATGGATATATACCCCCAGTTATGATATAATTAGTGCTTTAATGAAAGTATAACATTTTGTATACTCAGTCTAGAATAAGTTGACTATAACCCACAGCTCATGGTGCCGAGTCCTTGTTGTCCCCTGAGATACAGATAAGATTGGTTCAAAATTTCCCATTCCATGTCCCCATAGAATTCCAAGCCCTTTCCTGGATTTCTGCAGGTGCCTAGTACAAGCTTATGTATCACTGTCACCTCTGGGCTCCTGTGACCATGCATGGTGTCTCTGTTTTACACAGCACGGACCCAGTGACAATTACAGCTTTCTACCTGGATTTTCATAAAGATAGAAACATACAGACATTCCTGAGTGTAGTAGACAGCAGTGAAGAGTTAGGCATCAGAGGAAGACAGAGAAACAGCGTAAGGCTTTCCAATGGAACACTGAGCATCTCCTAGTCCTAAAATGCAAATGGCCAGGAACATGTCCAAGGTCCAATTTTCCAATTTATTTCTTCTATCTATAGCTCTGATCTCCCTGTGCTCTCTCAGCCTTCGAAAACAGAACCAAAGCCAATCCAAACACAACTTTCTCTTATTGCATCCTGCAGAAAAACTTAAACATCTCATTTTACTGGGAGGATTCCTCTTGTCTCTTATGCTCCCAATACGTATAGTCCCCCTTGCAGCTTTTCAAGATATTTTCCCAGAGGCAGGCCCCTCCCTAAGATGAACTCTACACTAACTTTTCAGATAGGAATATTTTCACTTCATTATATTTGTTAAGGGACCATTCTATAAGGCAGGTTTCTTGCCTACTTCTCCTAATAAGCATGAGAATTCATTCATTTGACCTTATCTTGGGAACTGATTCTCCCATCAATGATTGAATTTTGCCCAAAGATTTCTTGGATTCCAATCACAGATTTCACAAGAATTTTTACCTGATGTGTAGAATCATAATTTCAGAGCATAGGAACCCACTTTAAAAGTCATTCCCAGTTGAGTTAGCTGTTCTTTTATGTGGTCACAAAACACCTTGTACTTACACCTGCTCTACCACCCACCATAACGTAATGGAATTGACGTGTGAGTTATCAGTTCCCCCACTAGACTGTCAGTTCTTTGAGTCAGCTCTGACTGCATATTGTTTACCGTTATACACAGGTATTATACCTGGCACATTGCAGGAGCTCAAAAAAGTATTTGGTGAATGAGTAAATAAAGAAATAAATGATTACCAGCCACCCCTCATTCAGTAACCGAATTTCCCTTTGATTTGTAACCGTATCCTCTTCTGGGATCCTCCAGTGACAGGCAAATCCCGATTTTCTTACTGTTAGAAATCTGTTCTTTCTGTTTAATCTCTATCAGACCTACAGCAACTTCTACCCACTGGTACCTGTGGTCCAATGTGGCCAAATAAATGCATTCTATTCTACTCAACAGCTCTTCAGATACTTGGAACAGCTCTTTTCCTCCTCTGGGCCTCCCTACCTGTTCTTCTTTCTGCCAAGGAGGTTTTGCCCCCACATTTGGCTTCACTAGTATTACTCTTTCATGTTGTAACTTTAGTATCGCTTTTGTAACAACCTCATATGAACCATGTCCCCACAATTATGCTCTTTCATAGGCTCATGTCCCTTCCTTCTTAGTACCTGTCACAATTTGTAATTATATAATTCTTTATGTATCAATCAGGACAGCAACCCAATACTAACTTAACCCACGAAAGGGGATCTATTGCCCTACCTAACCCAAAAGGCATCTCTAGGCAGTTAAATATCCTTTACTTTGAACTCAAATTCATTATCTCTGGGAAGCTCCCCAGATCCTTCCCTGGTTGTTGACATTGCATTTTTCAAGATTCCAGTGCCTGTGGGGGATTCTCAACACTGGCCTGGAGATCAGAACGGAAGGATTATTCTCACTTCTGCAAGACACAGCACCGTGGAGGAAAGGGGAAGCCCACAGAACAGATTGGCAGGAATACCATTGCACATTTACTGCTTCGTCTAGTCTATTGCTTTAACATTCTCCCTGCTGTAAATGATGCTTAGTCCATGTAATGAAAGAGGAAAGAGTCTGTGAATCTTAAGGTATCTTGGTTTCCTTTCTAGCATTGAAAATAAAAGACCTAATTTAAGAGGGACTCACCCTCCTGTTTAATCATGTATATAGCACTCAAAATAAAAGTGTCTAAACAACTCACAAAGTCCTTTCTGACTTGATCTAAACATTTCCTATCACTCCCTCTTTTGCAGGTTCTGGTCTGGGTTGATAAAATATTTGTAGTTCTTCAAACTTGCCTTCTCTCTGTATTCTTTCTAGGCTGCCATGTTCCCTCTGCCAACCCTTTCCCTCACTACTACTTCTATTTCCTCTTTCTCATTCTTCTAGGAAGCCTTCCTTGGTTGCCACCCCAAAGTACAGGCTACGTGCACTCCAATATGCTGATGTAGTATCCTGTACTCACTGGTTTTTTTGTTTTGTTTTGTTTAACATGAGAGAGCTCTTAACTCCAGATAACAAGAAGACATACCTTCCATTCAGAAATAAAATTTGGAGCATAACCCGTTGTCTGCCTATCGGGCTAGGTCTTTTCAAAGAGGTCATTAAGAGCCATCAGTTTCCACCTGCATACATGGAATTTGAACAGTGGCTTACGACATTTGGAAGGGATTTAGAGATCTTGGTGATTATTTGGATGGATTTGTGTCATGTTGCAGGCCCCAGAGCATGTCAAGCCTTTGATCAATATACAGAAGGGATGTGGGCCAACAGATTATGATATGTGCTAGCAAGGGACCCAGAGCGTCCTTTCCTAGGCACTAAGACACTTGTGGTTTCTCTATGCTCCTTTTGATGGTATTCTTGAGTACTTACTTTCTCTATAACTAAGGCCATGACTTTTTCAAGGATGTTGACATGTATAAACTCATGAGGGAAGCCGTAATCATTCCTAATCTAGCTGGAGCTTTCTGGCCATGGGTCACAACCTTCGTAAGTATAAGTAGATGCCATCTGTCTGTCCACCTCCGCACTGCTGCACTAGCCCCTTTTTTATCTGCTCAGTCTGGGAGAGCTGCCAACTTCCTATTAGGGGTCATTCTTAGAGCAAAGAGAGGGCCTCATGAGTCTCATCAGGTTCAGGTCTTACCCTCCAAATGAGTGACAGAGCAGCAACATATCTCACTGATTTTAAGGTACTTCCCAAGCTATTGAACTTTTTCAGGAATTCAAAGATTTATACCTTTAATATCATTCCTTTGGGTTAGCATCATTCCCCTCAAAGACCCCTATGAAGTGTTTATCAAATAGCACTCTTTTCATGTGAAGTGATTGAAAATCCAAATTGAACTGCCTTTGGGTAAGAAGGAAATATATTGGGGGGGGGGCCAAGTGACTCAGTTGGTTAGAGCATGAGCTCTTAACAACAGGGTTGCCGGTTCAATTCCCACATGGGCCAGTGTGCTGCGCCCTCCACAACTAGATTGAAGACAATGTGCTGTCACTGAGCTGCCGGAGGGGTGGCCAGATGGCTCAGACAGTTAGAGTGCAAGCTCTCAACAATAAGGTTGCCAGTTCAATTTCCACATAGGATGGTGGGCTGTGCCCCCTTCAACTAAGATTGAAAACGGTGACTGGACTTGGAGCTGAGCTGCACCTTCCACAACTAGATTGAAAGACAATGACTGATGGGTCCTGGAAAAACACACTGTTCCCCAATATTCCCCAATAAAAATTAAAAAAAAAAAAAGAAGAAGAAATATATTCGTTCATCTCACTACAAAGACCAGGGTGTAGTCTGGCTTCAGGCAGAGTTGATTCAGGGTACCTAACAGTATCCTCAGGGACCAGTTTCTCTCTCCATATGTCCCTTTGCCTGCTCTGTGTTAACGCCTTCTCAGGCTACATCCCTGGGGGACCCTAGTGGCAAGAGCTTCATTTCTCCCAGTTCTACCTCCAACAGTAAGAGGACATTGTGGCTCCTATGCTCAAGCAAAAGTGGCATGATTGGCTCTGATTGAATGCAAATGAATCCCTAAATGAATCACTGCAATTGGGGAAATAAGATGCCCTGCTGGGCTGGGCCTGAGGTTATATGCCAAAGGACAGAGTTAGCTCCACAAAAGTACATGGATTGAGAATGTTGTACTAGTTGCTCCTAAAAGGAAATTCAGATGTTACCACTATAGAAAAAATAAAAAATAGACACAAGGCAGCAACAAAATATCAAATTCTTATGACAAAATGAACCCATGTATCAAAGTCTTAAAAATGCTTTCACTCTCTTCCCCCCCCGAATATTTATATATGTGTATATCTGTTTCTTAAATATAATTTACATATACTACATACATTCATTTTATTATAAAATATATGTATATACATACATATATATTCTAAAAGAATAATCAGATATACAAAGATTTGTGTTCAAAGACACAGATAGTCATTGCAACGTGATTATCCAAATAAGAGCAAACTATATTATGAAAATAAGAGCTAACTATATTATGAAAAGTAAAATAATGGATTATTATATATGCTAAAAGATTTTGTAAAGATTTTTATTCAAATAGAGCTAATGTACAATATTATATTAGTTTCAGGGGTACACCATAGTTACTCAACATTTATGTACCTAAAGAAATGATCACCATGAGAAGTCCAACAACCATCTGACACTGTACCATGCTATCACAACATTATTGACTATGTCTCTATGCTTTATTTTATATCCCCATGACATTTTGTACTTCTTTATCCCTTCCCTTTTTTCAACCAACCCCAACTCCCCTCCCACCTGGCAACCATCAAAATGTTCTCTGTATCTTTGAGTTTCTTTCTGTTTTGTTTCTTTGTTCATTTTGTTCCTTAGTTTCACATATAAGTGAAATCACATTGCACCTGTCTTTCTCTGTCTGACATACTCCACTCAGCACAAAACCCTACAGGTCCATTCATGCCACCACAGATGGCAAGAACCCATTCCCTTCCATGGCTGAGCAAAATTCCATTATATATATGTACCATGTCCTCCTTATCCATTCATCCATTGGTGGACACCCTGGCTGCTTCCACGTTTTGTCCATTGTAAACAATGCAGCAATGAACATACAGATGCACACATCCCCTTGAAGTAGCATTTTGGGTTTCTTCAGATAAATACCCAGAACTGGGATTAACGGGTCCTTCTTGTCTCTTGTTATACCATTGTTTTAAAGTTTATTTTGTCTGGTATAAGTATTGCTTCTCTAGCTATTCTATTTTTATTAGTTTGTTTCCATTTTCATGAAATATCTTTTTCCATCCCTTTACTTTCTGTCTGTGTGTGTCTTTCACTCTAAAGTGAGTCTTTTGTAGGTAGCCTATGTAAGGGTCTTATTTTCTTATCCATTCAGTGACCCTATCTTTTGATTGGAGCACTTAATCCATTTACATTTAAAGTAATTGTTGATAGACATGTAGTTATTGCCATTTTATTATTTGTATTTTTTATCTTTTTTTTTTTTTTTCATCGTAAAGAAGTCCCTCTAAGATTCCTTATAATACTGGTTTGGTGATGATGAACTCCTTTAGATTTTTCTTGTCTAGGAAGCTCTCTATCTCTCTTTGGAGTCTAAGTCATAGCTTTGTTGGATATGGATACAGTAATCTCAGTTGTAGGTCCTTGCTTTTCATCATTTTGAATGCTTCCTATCAATCCTTTCTGGCCTGCAAAGTTTCTGTTGAGAAATCAGCTGACAGTCTTATAGGAACTCCCTTGTAGGTAACTAACAGCTTTTATCTTGCTGTTTTTAGAATTCTCTCTTTGTCTTTAAGCTTTGCCATTTTCGTTGTAATGTGTCTTGGTGTGGATCTTTTTGGGTTCTTCTTCTTTAAGACTCTCTTCACTTCCTGGACTTGTATATCTATTTCCTTCACCAGTTTAGGGAAGTTTTCCATCACTACTTCTTCAAATAGGTTCCCAATTCCTTGCTTTCTCTCTTCTCCTTCTGGTACCTCTATAAGGCGAATGTTGGTATGCTTGATGTTTTCTCAGATGCTCCTTAAACTGTCCTCGTTTTTTTGTTGTTGTTGTTCTTTTTTCTTGTTGCTGTTATGTTTGGGTGTTTTCTCCTACCTTATCCTCTAAATCACTGATTCCATACTCTGCTTCATGTAATCTACTTTTAATTCCCTCTATGTATTCTTCATTTCAGTTATTGTGTTCTTTCTTTCTAACTTGTTCTTTTTTGTTTTCTATCTCCATTTTTATGTTTCTTTGTTGACGAATTCCTTGAGATTGTTGAGAATCCTTATAACCAGTGTTTTGAAATCTGCATTTGGTGGATTGCTTGTCTCCATGTGTTTAGTTCTTTTTCTGGAGCTCGGTTCTGTTCTCTCATTTGGGAAATGTTTCTTTG
This sequence comes from Rhinolophus sinicus, assembly GCF_057876585.1. Lineage (NCBI taxonomy): Eukaryota > Metazoa > Chordata > Mammalia > Chiroptera > Rhinolophidae > Rhinolophus > Rhinolophus sinicus. The sequence goes on along the minus strand of NC_142514.1, from coordinate 160,658,153 downwards.
TCTCCCCATTTTGGCTGCCTCCCTCTGTTTGTTTCTATGTATTAGTTAGGGCTGCTATGCCTCCCCATCTTAGTAGAGTGGGCTTATGTAGTAAGTGCTCTGTGGGGCCCAGTGGTGTAGTCTCCCTGGTTACCTGAGCTGGGTGCTCCAGGTGTGTCCCTTGTGTGGGTTGTGTGTGTACTCTTGTTGTAGTGGAGCCTTGGTTGCTGTTTGTATGTCAATGGGAGTGACTGACCCTTGAGCTGATTGGTTGTGAGGACTGGCCCTGACTATAGTGGAGAAGCTGTCATGCAGGGGCTGACCTTACAGAGCAGGATTCAGTTAGCAGGGCTTTGGTGCATGCCCAGTCTTCCCTTTGGGTATATTGTCCTTGGAGGTGGCTGGATGATGCTCTGACTTGGTCTGAAGCTGGGCACTGAGCATGCTAGCCTTGGGGCCTTCTGGAAAGGGACTCGCTGTAAGCCAAGTTAAGCTGCAGTCTGTACCTTGCCCGGGGCCACCTGACATGAGCCACAAAGCAATCCACAGGTGGCCACCACTTGTGCTGGGCTTCGAGGTGCCTCAGGAGGCCAAGCCATGAACCAAGGCTGGCTGTCACTAGAGCCAGCCTTAGAGCTCCTCACCCAGGTATGGGACATGCTGAAGTCTGATGTTGCTTGTTTGGGTTTTGTAAACCTTTGAGAGATTTTAGGAAAGTCCGCAGTATGAGACAAGGTCATTTGTATAGAAAAGCCCCTGGGAGTGGCTTGGGTGTGCCCAAAAGTTGGGTGGGATGGGTCTCAGGAAATCACCAGGGCAGGGCAAACAAATGGTGTTAACCAGGTTAATGGAGACTCAGATATGATAGCTGCCTGCTTCTTAATGCCAGGAAGGGGAAGGGACTAACAAAGAAACAATGGCTTCTACCAGCTCTTCTCTCCAGGAAAAAGCTGCCCGTCTGGCCCTTGCTCTGAAGCCAGATAATTCAGTTCCTCCGCATATGTCCCTGTTGCTTTTTGAGCTGCTGCTCTGGCACTGGAGCTCAGAGTAAGTGAGTCCATCAGCAAGTAAGTCCATGCATGGGCCCTTTAAGAAGACTGCTTGGGACTGCAGCTGCCCTCTGTCTCACTCAGCCACAATCTCTGCTGGTTTTCATAACCAGAACTTATGGGGACTTCTTTCCCTGGCACTGGAACCCTGGGCTGGGGAGCCTGGTGTGAGGTTGGGATCCCACCCTCCTCCAGGGGGGACCTCCACAGCTGAAATATTCCTCCCAATTTTTAATGGTCACATGTGGTGTGGGACCACCCTGTTCCATGTCTCTGCCCCTCCTACCAGTCTCGAGCTGGCTTCTTCTGTATGTCCTTAGTTGTAGGACTTCAGTTCAGCTACACTACAGGTGATTCTCAATGATTGTTTTTCTGTAGTTTAGTTGTAATTTTGATGTGGTCATGAGAGGAGGTAAGCAAAACATTTACTTACTCCACCATCTTGACCAGAAAATAACCTAAAATAATGTTTTTGAAGAATATTTCATGGCATAAGAAAATGTTCATTATATAATATAAAATGAATATATATAGTATATGTAATGAATATATAGTATGTGTAAATTATATTTAAGAAACATATTCATGTAAGTATGTGAGGTAATGGATGATGCGTTAACTAACCTTATTATGGTAACCATTTTACAATATATACATATACAAAATCACTGTGTTGTATACCTTAAACTTACACAATGTTAAATGTCCATTATGTCTCAATAAAACTGGGGAAAAAACTTTTAAAAGAAACATACTCATAAAAATATGGAAATAAATATGAAAACATTAGCAAGTTATCTTTATGTTTTTAGATTTGCAGGTGATTTTTTTTTTTCTTTATATTTTCTAAGTTCTTTTAGAAAAAGGAAAAAAGCAAGTTCTTTTTTAATGAAACGCAATCATGTTACCTGGGGTTATACTGTCATGTTGCTCAGATTATCAACCCAAAGCACAGGTTTGAGGTCAGGTAACTGGAGAGAAGAGTTCAGGGAAGTTTTGTTATATGGAGGCCTGCCTTGATAGAATATAAAGCAGAATATTTTGTGGACCTGCCAGAAATACCAAGAACCTGGGGCAGGAACCACAAGGCACTGGAAAGAGGAACTAGGTTTGTCCTAGGTTCCAGTCAGGTCTGTGTGGGCCCCAGATTGTCCATGCTAAAATTGTACTGTGTCAAAAGGGTTCCACAGGAGTGGTCACTAGAGAGAGTGATGAGTGAAGCATGATAGAGACTAACAAGTCCCAGGGTTTGGGACATGTGAGGGCAGCACATGAACCTACTTTTTGTGAATGGGTGAGACTTCCTTTAACTTTCCCCAGACCTGCCATTACTTTACAGAACAGCTTGACTAATTACAGAAACTATGATAATAAATTCCTTATACATGTTTTGTAAGGCATTCTATACTTATCAAAATATTCTTATACATCCTACCTCGTCCAATCTTTACACTGATTCTGTGAAGTAGGGAGTACTGCCAATGTTGCCACTTATTGGATAAAGAAAATGGAACATTTAGAGAGAAGAATGCTTAGTTGGAGAGAATCTTAATAAAAGATGTCTGAGTGGCATTCAATCTTATTTGGGGAAATGGGGGTGTATTATAAGAAGAAAGCAGGTAATTCCATGGCCTCCCTAAGGTCAGGTATAGCCATGCCTCATGGAGCCTACAAATAGTGGATCAAGTATTGCAGCTCACCCTAGGATCTACATTATAAGATTTCTCCCATCTGCTTCTCTCTGCCCGTTGGCCCCATTCACTTACTTCTCGCGTCGATCTTCTGCTTATCCATCTTGTACATGGCCCAACATGGTTACCTGCGCTAAAGACCCAATGACCTTACAACTCCAGGAACCACCACCAACCAATCCCTGTGTGTCTTAGTCCAAATTCCCAAGGGAGAGAACCTTATTGACTTAATGAGTGGGACTGAAATTGCAGTATTTAGTGGCCCCAAATACTGAAAAGATCATATTGGCAACCCCCATTAGGAATTCAAAATAAAGACAAGCCTATTCAATAAAATGCTATTTTACATATTATTAAATATGGCAATGTTTTTCCCCAAAAATCATCTTTTAGAAAAGAGGGAACCCCCTTATACTCAAGTTCTTTCAAAATGTTTCATATTATGGAACACTCTCTCTAATACTTAATTTTCAAAACAAGTACCATTTGAGGGGAGGTATATGAGTCCTAGAACTGCCTCAGTTAGTGCTGCCTTGGGGTGATTACAGAAGTTATCTGGAAGAATTGGTGAAAAAGGAGACAAAGAAATTCAACATAGTTTTACTAACGATTATGATTATGAGCCCCTAATTCCAAACGTTGAATATTGTAAACAATCTCTTTGAAGGCCATTTTAATATGCAACAGAATAAGAGTTAACATTGTGGAAATTGCAAATATATACATAGAAAAAAAACTCAAGGATTCTGATGTTATAGAAACAGTTTCTTGTGTGCTTGAGATAAAATATCCCATGACCATGTTATATAAGAATTCAGTAAATGCTCTACCTCCAATAACACATGCAGAAATACAAATGATGTTCTCTGGAAATGAACTTTTTTAGTTTTAAATGATTCAGTGACTCTGAAAGTGTCTCTACTTTTTTTGATATAATGTTTTATATGTGATTTACAATGTTTAAATATAATAAATTAGATACAAAATGAATATATTTGGACTATTCCATCTACATACCTGGAAGTTTATCTGTTCACATTGGCAAATAAAACTTTCTGTTGGTTTTCTCACTGACAGAATAGGGAATAACCTCATTTTGGGGATTCATATTCCTACATATACGATAAATATGATGAAATTGAAAAATAATCTTATTTTTGTCATTATGGCTATTTTTTAATCAAAATATTTTAAAAAGCTCTAATTTAGTAATGTGTGCTTGATCTATGTATATACTTAATTTGTTTATCAGCTCATCTAGGTCTCACTCGGTCTGTAGTCCAAACATTATCCAATAACTGAGATGCAAAGGAGAGAGGATCCTGTGGCACAAATGCAACCACATGGAATTGCCCCTTTCAGAGTCTGGGGAAGATGCTATATGACAATTTCTGTCATATAGATCCCCTTATCCTGATCGTGGTCTCCTGTCCATTCAGGGAGTGAGATCATAGCAAAGTCTCATTAACTCTCTAATTAATTTCTGAAGGCAGCTGTAACAAATTACCAAACACTCAATGACTTAAAACAACAGAAATTTATTTTCTTATTGTTCTGGAGGCCAGGATTCTAAATCCAAGTGTCGACAAGGTTGATTCCTTCTGGAGGCTTTGAGGGAGAAGCCATTCAATGCCACTCCCCTAGCTTCTGGTGACTGCAGGCAATCCTTGGCTTGCAGGTTTATTACCCCAATGTCTGCCTTTGACTTCACATCGCTTTCTCTCTTGAGTGTCTATGTTTCTAATGTCCCTCTCCTTTCTCTTATAAGGACACCAGTTATTGGATATATGACCCACTCTAAATCCGGGATGACCTCATCTCAGGATCCTTAATTGAATTGCATGTACAAAGATCCTTTTTCCAAATAAGTTCACTTTCACAGGTTCTAGTGTTACCGTGTTTCCCCGAAAATAAGACGTAGCCAGACAATCAACTCTAATGCGTCTTTTGGAGCAAAAATTAATATAAAACCCAGTCTTATTTTATTATAAGACCAGGTCTATATAATATAATATAGTATAGTATAGTATAGTATAGTATAGTATAGTATAGTATAGTATAATACTAGGTCTTATATTAATTTTTGCTCCAAAAAATGCAGTAGAGCCAATGATCCAGCTAGGTCTTATTTTCAGGGAAACGGTAGAACTTGGACATATCTTTTTGAGGGCTACTATTGAACACATTACACCCTCTTATTTCCTAGCTAGCTAGTTAACGATTTATACTTCAGTGATGTGAGCTTTGAAAACAAAACCAAACAGCTGCATTTCTATAGTGCTTGACTGCCAGGCAGGTGCCTTGTCAATTCATCATTCAGGTTTGAGCAGTTTTCTGGATAAAACAGACAGAGAATATGGTCACCACAGGATTTAATCTCGATCTTTTGACATTATTCCTGTTCTGCTCTGGTGGGGGTGGAAATGAGTGGCTGAAAAAGTGAAGTTAATGTAAAAATAAAACCTCCAGCCTGGGTAGGGTGCCCCTTCCCTTCCCTTCTTATTATTGATTGGTCTGCACTCTTCACAACGCTGAGGTCAGGGTGGCCAGAGACTCTGTGGGTCAGCACTGTATCCCCAACACAAGGCTGATACAAAGTAAGCGCTCTGAAAAGGTTTGTTAAATGAAAGAACAAGTGAAAGGCAGGAAGCTTCTTTAGCACATTGGGCTGTGTATCTCAGACTTACCTTTAACCTGGGGTCCTATCTGCCCATCCCACACTCCATCTCACTGGGACTTCCAGATCCTCAAGGTGTGGGCATCCCCAAGGGATTGGTTGCCTCTAAGGTGAAAGCACCTAACCGTCCTTTATGTTTTCCTCAGTTTTCTTCCCAAGTATGCCTTCTGTAAGGCACAAACTTAAATGGAGCCAAGTCAAGAAGGCTGGCCATGAATGAAGTCCTGGACTTCTAGGAATAGATACAAAGAGGAGAATCAAACGAAAAGTACCTCTGTAAAATGACTAACAGAAATAAACTCATTTACTTAAGGAAGGTTGTGCTAGTACGTGTGTGTGTGTGTGTGTGTGTGTGTGTGTGTGTGTGTTGCATTGTGTATATTCCTCACTGTCATCAAAACTGAGCAGCCAAAGGACAGATGCATGTCTTAGAAAATCACACTAGAAGTTCAGGCACCAGAAGACAGAAGCCCTAATGATAACGTGGATTCCCAAAGGCCTATAGTGTGGGCTCTGGAAAGGTGCAGTTAAGGAAGCCTCATCATTCCCATCTCCCTTCACTGACCCTGCTATGAATATCTCACTCTCCCTCCTCCTTGGTCTCCTCCCTCTTCTATTATTTGTTCTTGCATGGCCCTAATCTGACTTTGCTAATTAATAATTTCCTCAGTGTTACCCTTCCTAGGAATATTTAAAATTTGGTAGAATGGATTGATGAAGGCTCCACAGCCTTCCAGCTACAGAAGAATTCATGGTGGAGGGGAGGAAATATTTGTTCCACACCACTTGGGCAGACATGAACTCTGCCGGCATGTAGGGCCAGCACTGGACAGCAATTTGCTCACTTTCTCTCTGTCTCTCTGTCTCTCTGTCTCTCTCTCTCTCTCTGTCTCTCTCTCTCTCTCTCTGTCTCTCTATACACACACACACACACCAGCCTCTGTCCTTCTATGTCTAAGCCAATGGCCACTAGTTTCTACTATGTACCTTCATGATATTTTATGCTATTAATACTTCTTCCCTACGCCAAAAAAATATTAAATATTAGACAAATTAAACATGACTTACTTTTCTGGTTAACATCATTTGGACTCATTCCAGATTGTTCATAACAATTTAAAACAATGGCACCTAGATTCCATCTCAGTTGTCCTCTTCCCTAGCACCCAGTACAATTTAGTCTTAGTGTGTTGTAGAAAATTGGATTGGTTGTCTCTAAGATAAGGGATGAGTTAAATTGAAGTAAATTATAATTAAAGTAAAAAGAAAAAAGCATAGTATTTTGAAGTAGGACAGTTCTAGTTTCAATTCAAAAGCACAAAATATCCTGTGACTTGGGGCAAATTGTACAAATTGAGGATCAATTTCATCATCTGTAAAATGGGGCTGTTCACATGCAACTCATAGGTTGTGGCAAGTCTTAAATGAAACAAACAAAAAAAACATGGAAAAGATCTAGCACATAATAGCTGTTCGATAAGCAAGTGTAAGTTGCTTTCTGCCCCTAAAAATACTGACGTAGACTGAGTTTTTTTTCTTTCATAATAAATGTTACATCTGGACATTTCTGTCCTGAATTTCAGTACAACTGTATTCAGACTAAGACTTGTTTCAAATATTGTGGCAGGAGCATATATGACTTTAAATAATGGCTTGTGTTATACACAAAAGATTTAGGCATTTGACTGTATGTAAATTACACCTCAATAAAAAAAAATTGACTTTCTCTCCTCCCAAAAATGTGGAATTATGTTTCTACTCTCTGAAAGGCCCCTGACATCCTAGCCTGGCCTCCAGCTGCAGATGTGCCTCAGCTGGAAAAGGTGAAGACAAGCTGCTTGAATGTTTATGCACTGCATTTCCTCAATTATAAATCCACATACTCTCATTTTAATATTTCCGGAGAAGTAATGTACATTTGATACAGTGTTTCTTTTCTTCACTGCCTCAACAAACCGCTCACCTCCTTATCCTCTGGAAACCTACTCTCAAATTATACTGTCTTACATCAGTGCCATCAAGGAACCAATGAGATTTGCTAATTGAATGTAGATAATCTAAGGATAAATAATAACTAAGCATTTTGAGCAATTCCTGTGTCCCAGGAACTATCCTAAGGTTTTGCATATTAACTCATTTAGTCCTCAAGACAAAACCCACTGAGATGGTAAGATCATTATCCCCACATTATAGATGAGGAAAGTGAGACTCAGAGAAGTTAAGGAGCTTGCAAAAGTTCAAACGGTGTGATAGTGGCAGAGCTGGGATTTGAATTCAGGCAATCTATGCCCTTACCCACCACACATTACTGCCTCTCTAAATGCAATAATATCAGTAATAGGAAAACTGAAATGTGTTTACTGAAAGCCCATTCATTGAGTACACTGAGAACAAGGAGGGAAAATGTTATGTAGTTCTGGTCCTTGGGGGTTTATAGTCTCAGGATACACACACATGAAACCAATATATGAAAGATGTGAGGTGTCAGGAAGCACTTTTGATGTCATAGTACAAGCCTTATATTGCTAAGCCAAGAGTGGGCCCAGGGGAGGACCCCATTCACTGACTGGTCATATTGCTAGAAAGGGGCTTTGGGAGCTGTTTTAGTCTGTTCGGGACACTCTAACACAGTAACATAAACTGGGTGGTTTATAAACAACAGAAATTTATTTCTTGCAGTTCTGGAGGCCTGAAAGTCCAAAATCAAGGTGCCAACAGATTTGGTGTCTAGTGAGGGCCCACTTCCTGATTTACAGACACCATTCTCTTGCTGTGTTCTCACATGGCAGAGCAGATGAGGGAGCTCTCTGGGGTCTCTTTAATAATGGGACAAATTCCACTCATGAGGGTTCCAACCTCATGACCTAATCACCTCTCAAAGGCTCCAGCCTCCAAACACCATCACACTGGAGATTGCTTCACCATATCAATTTGTGTAAAGAGCCTCCTAAGTTGGCTCCAGCTCCCTGTCACCAACAGAACCCAGTCCCATTCCAATCTGACTTCAACCAGAGATGCTCCATTTTTATGTCGAACCTGCTCTTGTTGAACTCAGCAAAGACCTTCATCTTATTAAGTGAATTCTCGGTTCTCTTCTTGACTTGATCTCTCAGCCCCCACTTCAGCTGACAATGACCATGTGTGTAGCCCCGATGGCTATTTCCCACAGTATTTTGGTGTTTATCATAATTACTATCTTCGTGTATATGGATCTTATCCATAAGTTCCCCCACCAGACTTCAAATTCCTTGTGGGCAAGAGTACCATTCACCTCTGTACGCTCAAGGCCTAGCACTTAACTGATGCTCAAATGCTCAATGAGCCGGACCTGGATTTTCATTGCCCTCTGTCACTCAACCTTAAGCAAGTCACTAGGATCTATGCCTCAGTTTCCACATCTGTCAGGTACCTGAAACAGTGTCTAATACTGTTCACCCAACATACTAATATACCTAACAAATACTTCTGAAGGAATGAATGAATGAGAATGAATGAATGAATATCCATTTCTATTTCTACCTGCTTACAGATTTTTTTGAAGATCAAGAAAGCCCACTAAAGAGTTAAGAGCTCTACAACAAGCATCAAGTGGTTTGTTTGTTTTTTTCTAAGAATATAGTAGACATGATCAAACGCATGCTACAGTGGCTATTACAATGGTCCAAAATGACCATTGGTCCCCATTGATCTTTGTTTCGGGTATTCAATTCTTGTGAATCAGGCATGAACTACATGACCAATAGTATGTTGTAGAAGTTACAGTGTGTGATATATGACATCAAAGGCTAGGTCAAAAAAATGCCTGTTTGCTTTCACTTTGGACTCTTGCGTTGCTCGTCTTGCAGGAAATAAGCAACCATGTCATGAGAATCCTCAGTTAGCCCTGTGGAGAGGCCTACACAAAGAAGAATTAAGACCTCCCACCAGCAGCCAACTTGCCAGCCACGTGGGTAAAGCATCTTAGAAGTAGCTCCTCCAGCCTCAGGCCAGCCTTTAGATGACAGCAGCCCCAGCTGACATCTTGCATGTTACCTCATGAGAGAGACTCTGTGACAGAACCAGCCACCTAAGCTGCTCCTGAATTCCTGACCCACAGAAACTATGGAAGATAATAAATGTTAATTGCTGTTTTAAGCCACTACATTCTGGTGTAATTCGTCATGCAGTAACATGATGCAACAACAAAACCCTGGAAATATCAAATGAATCGCATAGAGAGCTTAATACCCAGTAGTATATTTTACCTGTCATCACAGAGAATCTTCAGTGTAGGAGAGGTGACCCATGCCAGCAGTCAGATGCAGGAACCCCAGGAAGCCTCACAATGGGTACAACAGCAGGCAAAGGGCCCTGACTGAGCTAGGAGAATATGCTCTGAGTGCGTGCTTTCCCTCTGCCACCTCTCCCATATCTTTTCACCTCTCCACCACACCCCTATTGGGGAATAATATTTCCAAGAGAAGATAAGAGAAATAAAGGACTCAGTGCCAGCACCTGGGAACACTAAGCCAACCTTCTTGCATTGGCTACAGGGTTGAGAGAGTCTATATAGTGACTTAATGCAAATCAAGAAAAGGCACCCCTTCCTTCCTGCAGCTGCAGCCCACTCTGGGGCAGTAGAATGAAGAGCCAAGTGTGGCCTGGATGTCGCCCACTCTGACTCTCTTGGTTGTTACCCTTGTGCAGGACATAGAAAACATCTAGAGTGGTTATATTGATTGATGGATACCCGCCTCGCCCAGACGGAGCTGGGGAGTGATCTGCAGAGAGCTCCCAGACCCAGTGTCAGAACTTGGTGACGGGTAGAGGCAGGCCCTGCAAATACTAGAAGCAGAGTAAGCACAGAGCTTCAAAGCTCCTGGGCCTGTTCCAGACTTGTGAGCCGGGCTCAAAGGGACAGCCTTTATTTTTAGCGGGTAATCAGCTCTCATTTTGTTCCTCTCTGAGAAGCCCCACCCTTGTACAAATGGCCCATGTAATTAGCACCTCTCCAGCTCTAATTCCCCTCCTAACTGCCTGTAATTATCATCCAGCTGACCTTTGTTCCCTTAATTGCTGTTTGATTCCTGATCCCTATATTCCCACTTTACCTTCCCCCTTTCTCCTTCCTTCCACTTGAGGAGTTTTTGCATACAGTACAGTAGTTGATTTTTTTCATCCCAGGGAATCTTTGGAATACCCACTTCTCTGCTACTGGAAAAACCTCTTCTTGAAAACAACTCTCATTTGCAGAGTGCTGTTTTAAAGTACTTTCTCCTGCTTAGCCTTGCTGGCTTTCTAGAAATCAACTTCCAACCCTAAGAGAATGGGTTTTACTAGCCTCCTTTTACTAGGAAAGAAAGTTGCAGAAATACAGTAATGCAGGGACTTGCTTATGCAGCTAGTTAGTGGAGAGAGACCACACTCCTAGGCATTTGATATAGTGACCTTTTGTTTCCTGGCTTCTCCCAGCTGGAGAACTCAAACTTGGACTGTCTCCGTGATCGCAATTTCTGACCCATACTCTCTTAACACAAGGCATGAATCTCCAACTCATATTTTCTGAATTTGATGATTACTTTTACTTACTCCCTCCCCTGCCCCAAGATGCTGTATAGTAATAGTAATAGGTATCATTTCCTGACCACCTATCATGTATCAGATGCCATTTTAATGTCTTACAGGGAGTATCTCACTGTATCCTCCCCTCACCTTTATGAAGCATTATAATTTCCATTCCCTCTGCATACACAGTCTTTACTCCAGCTATTGTCCTTCCCATCTCCTGAAACATCACCTTTCTCATTCAAATGGCTCATGCCCATAGTAGGGATAGAGTCCCAGAGAGCAGTTTCCAGGCTCTTGACCTCACGTGGAAAGGAGCTGGCTCGGGTGGTAGATGGCCATCAGCTGTGACTGGTTGGCCATCAGCTGTAACCAGCTAGTCATTAGCCACTAATCCAACTACCGTGGCTACACTAGCAAGCATGGATTGCAGCTAGTAAGTGGGGTTAGCAAGCGCAGATGGCAGATTGCAGATCGTGTGGATCCTACTTCCTGTGTCTCACCTGGCCGCCAGTGAGACTGCGGTACAGGAAGACCCCTCTGTGGGGACTGAGCCCCAGAAAGCAGTTTCCAGGCTCTCGGCCTCACATAGACAGGTGCTGGCTCAGGTAGTAAATGGCCATCAATGTGATTGCATGGCCATCAGCTGTGGCTAGTTGGCCGTCAGCTGTAACCAGTGAGCCATTGGCCACTAATATAACTGCTGTGGCTAGGCTAGCAGAGGAGAGAAGAACGGGGGCTAGCAAGAAGGTGGTGGCTGGGCTGGCAAGCGTGGATGGCGGTTTGTGGACAGTGTGGATCCAGCCTCCAGTGAGAGTATAGTGCCGCCAGCGAGAATATAGTGGTATGACTCCCCTACCTATGGCTCCGTGGGTGTTCCTTTTTGGCCTCACCATACCCTGCGTTCTTATGTGGGGAGCAGGAGCTGAGTCCCTGCATTACACATGGCGCAGCGAGCAGGGCATGGTGCCAGCCACAGCTCTCCGAAGGGTGGTGGAGCAGTTTGTGCCTACAAACACTCGGTCTCAGGAAGCCCATGAGGAGCAGCGCTGGGAGCAGGAAGCAGGATCTGCCTGGGAGAAACATGACTCCTCGGGGAACTGGTGGTCCTCTTGAGACACTGATGGCACACCACCCTATTGGCCATAGCAGGCGTCACTGCTTTTTGGTAGTCCGCTGCTGCTGTAGGCTCCTCGAGTTGTGGACACCTTACACTGGGGCCACCACCCACTCGGACACCTGGCACAGCAAGCAAGATTCCAGCCAGGTAAGAATGATGTCGGATTCTGGGCAGGAGGACATGTGGACCCCACACAGTGTGTGGTGCCCGGTGGCACTGTTCTCAGGAGTTGGACCCTCATGGAGGGTTGGGAGGACATGGACAGTTCTCCAACCAGCATAGAAAAAGCTGTGTAGCTGCCGGAGAGCTGGACCCCCGTAGAGGGGTGGTGTGGGGACAGAGTTCCAGAGAACAGTTTCCAGACTCTTGGCCTCATGTAGAAAGGTGCTGGTTCGGTTATTAGATGGCCATCAGCTGTAATAAGATGGCCATCTGCTGTGGCTGGGTGACCATCAGCTGTTACCAGTTAGCGATTACCTGCTGATATAACAGCCATGGCTTCACTAGGGAGTTGTCGGTTGGTTGGCAGAGAAACGGATGGTGGATTGCGGATCATGTGGATCCTACTTCCTGTGTCTTGACCTGCCACCAGCGAGACTGGGGTGCAGGAAGACACCTCGTTGGGGTACTGGCAGATGTTTACTTCCTGTGTCTCCAACCCAGCCAACAGCGAAAATACAATGGTATGACTCCCCTATCTATGGCTCTGTTGTTGTTCCCTTTTGGCCTCACCATATCCTGCATTCTTATGCAGGGGGTGGGACGAGAGTCCCTGCATTACAGGTAGAAAGACCTGGACAGTTCTCTGACCAGCACATGAAAAGCCGTGTAGCTGCTAGAGATCTGGACCTCCTGTGGAGGGGTGGGAAGACATGGATGGTTCTCCAACCAGCATAGGCCGGAGAAAATGAAAGTTGTTGTGGCCATGTGTACTGGGAGGTGATTGTTGGGACAGCCCAGATGCGGGACTTGTAGTCCCAGGAGGAAACTCTTGCTGAGTCCTTGGTAGAGGATGTGGGTGAGGTCAAGGTCATCCCTCACCCCCAGGTTGGGGAGGACTTGGAGCCCTCGCCCTGCACAGAGGGCATGTGTTGTGGGAACGGTGCACATCTCTGGCAAATGACTGTGGGCTATGGGGAATTGCCTTCCATCCCTGATTTGATGGACTGCTTGACTGTTTGCTTGGGAATGTACTACCATGTAGAGGAACTGGCGGATGTTTGCTTCCTGTGTGTCGCCTGGCCACCAGTGAGACTGTAGTGCAGGAAGACCCCTTGCTGGGATACTGGAGGATGTTTACTTCCTGGGTCTCTACCGGCCACCGACGAGCATATGTAAGCAGCTTGGCTATGAGCCACCAGTGTGCCAGCATGGTACCCTGAGAAACCCTGGCTGTGCCCAGGAAATAGGTGGACATCAAGGGACACCCCCGGGACATTACCTGAACTGAACTGAAATTTTTCTCGCGAGCTGGGATCCTGGCACAGGACCCCTTGTGAAAGACGCTGGTTGCGTAGGGTGTGAGACGAGACCCTGGAGGGGTGGAGTGAAGGGATGGAGTCCCAGAGAGCAGTTTCCAGCTCTCGACCTCATGTGGAAAGGTGCTGGCTCAGGTAGTAGACGGCCATCAACTATGATTAGATGGCCATCAGCTGTAACCAGTGAACCATTAGCCACTAATATAACTACCATGGCTACGCTAGCAAGCGCGGATTGCGGCCAGTAAGTGGGGTTAGCAAGCTCAGATGGCAGATTGCGGATCGAGTGGATCCTACTTCCTGTGTTTCGCCTGGCCACCAGTGAGACTGGGGTGCAGGAAGATCCCTTGTTGGAGTACTGGCAGATGTTTGCTTTTTTGTCTCAACCAGCCGCCATCGAGAATATAGTTGTATGACTCCCCTATCTACGGCTCCGTTGTTGTGCCTTTTTGGCCTCAGCATATCCTGTGTTCTTGTGTGGGGATTGGGAGCTGAGACCCTGCATTACACCCATCAACACACAAATGTGACTTAGCATCTCTCCCCTTCAAAAAATAACCTTTTTTTGGTTCATATGCTCCTCCAGTCATCACCTATTTCTCTCCTCCCATTATAGGAGCATTTCACACACACACACACACACACACACACACGCACACACACACGCACCCACACACAAAAGTTTGTATTTTCTGTACCAATTCCTCCCCTCCATTTTCATGGAAGACATTCCAGTCAGACGTTTGTGCTTACCACAACTCTTCTCTAAGTCACCAGTGGCTTCCATGTGGCTAAAGCCAATGGCCAATTCTCATCTCTTATCTCGCTTGACTTATCAACAGAATTTAACACAGTTGATCTCTTTTTCCTTTTTGACGCACTCCCAGACTTCCAGGCTTCCAAGACACCACGCTCTCTTGCTTCTCCTCCTACTTCAGTGGTCACTCCTTCTCAATATCCTTTGCTGGGTCCTCTTCACCTCCATCACTTCTAAAGTGGCTCAGGGTTCAGTTCTCAGGCTTCTATCAACACTGACTCCCCAGGTCCCTGTGTTAAGAAGCCCAGTAGCAAGGAGCTAAGTGAGAGCAGCTCCTAAGAGTTGAGAGTGACTGCCAATCAATGGCCAGCAAGAAACCAGAGTCCTCAGTTCTATGGAAGCAAGGAAATTAATTCTACCAACAATCTGTGTGAGCTTAGAAGTGGATTAATCCCTAGTTGAGCCTCCAGATGAGAACACAGCTCAGCCAGCACCTTGATTGCAGCCTGTGAGACCCTGAGCAGAAACTCAGCTAAGCAATGCCTGAATCTGTAGATAATAAATGTGTATTTTTCTAGCCACCAGATTTGTGCTCATCTGTTTTGCAGCAGTAGATAACAAACATCTATTCTCCATCCCTTTTCATTTCTTGTTTTATTTTTCTCTATAATATCATCATCTGACATTTAATTTCTTTTACTTGTGTATTTGTTTATCATGTTTCTCCTCCACTAAAATGTATGATGAAAAAAGATCCACCACTGAATTTTCAGTCCCCGTAAAATGATTTCTCGTTCATAACAGAAATGTAATACATATTTAAAACCCAGTGAGTGCATGAATGAATGGTTTTGCATTTTAATAATAGCTACATTTTCTACATGTGCCACAGCCCAATGGTACACATACGATAAAGGACTAGATTTTTTTTTTTCTGATCTATCATAGACCAACTCTTGTAAAATGCAAATAAAATGAATTACTAGAAAAATGAAACAAAATGAAACCAATTTTTCAAATTATTATTACATTCAAAAGACATAAAATTACTCTGTCAGATTGCTATGAAAATTTCTAAATGCTTACTTTCAATTCCTGTACTTATCTCCTTGCAGACCTGTAATAGCCCTTGAACAGGCACCAGTCCAAGAAAAACATTGTGTCACTGCTGAGCTTTGCCCAGCTCTCTTCAAATCCTTTCACCTTCTCTATATGTTCTTCCTCCACACTTTGGTGTACTCTCCCTCCAATAGCCTGCACCAATAACTCCTGAGGTGGCCCTCCCTCAGGCTGCTGGAGCCCAGCTCCCCTTCATTATCCAGAATTTTGGAATGAAGCATAATCCAGAATTTTCCCATGGGATTAGACTTCAGCTATCTTCTTTGGAACTTTACCTGAAATTACATCCTTTCTTGGCTTCTTCCCCTTCCCTATCCACCTTCTTCCCATCTTTTCTTGCTTCTCCTGGAAGTACTTTATTAATAAATCACTTGTACATAGATCTCACCTCAGAGTCTGCCAGACCTATGGCAGGCACCAAATAATTGCATAATAATCAGATGAGATATATCCCTCATTGACCATTTATAGATAGTGAAACTAAGGTACCAGAGTGGAACAAATTTCAAAATTGTTTTATCATGTGTAGTTAACTTTAAAATATAACTTTAAAAGCGCAGACATAGTGAAAGATGCATAGATAATTAGCCAACTAGGAGTGGTCAGAAAAACAAATGAACTGCCCTTAAGAGAATCCATATTCTAGAATTGGTCGGGTAGCATTTGAAGGAACCAAATCAACAGTTGATATTACAAACATACACTAGAGGATTTGTTAATTAACATGAGGAAAATTAGAAATAATTTGTAACTGATGAAATGAGCGTTGATGAAGATTTGTGTTTAGGTAGGAGTATTATACAGGTTCCTCCATGCATTAATGTGATGGAAGAATTGGTAAAACTAGAACAATAATACCTTTGCAGCGGCACCATAGATCTAGAAATTTATTTACTCTTATGTAGCCGTACCTGAGGAAGTATTCTGTCACCTGAGCCAACTAGAAGATCCTGACATACAAACATCATCACATTTTCTCAGAGTGGCCCTTTCATAAGAGATGCTTGTTGGAGTCCACTAAGAGTGGCACATGTTTGCAGCTGAGTAGTTTTATGAGCCTGTGTCTTACCAGTAGAACTTTTGGAAGCCCATTCTCCTTTCATTTCATCCTGTCTCTGTCCCTTTCAGTTTGACAGTGTTTCTGCTGATATATTATTCTCAAAAACCCGTGTGTCTTCAGTATATATCACAAGGTTTCATGCTATTAGACTAGAGGGTCCTACATAGATATCTCCTGAATAATTCCATCTTTAGGGTCTGCAGCACTAGCCCAGAATAAAGACTACATTTTCCAGCCTCCTTTGTAAGTTTGTATGCCAAGGGAATAGGAACAGAATTAGTGTGTTTAACTTCTGGAAAATGTTCTTAAATGAAGGGAGACAAGTTTTTCTCCTTCCTGTTGATTGAGATGTTAGTTGTGATGGCTGGAGCAAGAGCAATTAATTTGAACTGTGAAATAAAAGTCACATGTTAAAGATGGTCGTGCAACATGATAGAATCAGTGTCCTTGATGAGTATCGAGCTGCTATACCAGTCCTGGGTTGTCTACCATTACATAAAAGAGAAATAAATTTTAATTTGTTTAGGCCATGTTTGGGGGAGGTTGTGTTCCCTAAATCAGGCCTGAGATCCCATAGCTAAGTGTGATTACAGACCTCCTGATTTCTCCACTCTCTTTTGCTACCTCCTGGGAATTCTAGGTGTTTGGTAATAATAGTTAGAAATATGGATGAGCTGGGCACTGGGAACATAGCATTTCCTTGAGATTAAGTCACGCTGGGCCTTTCCTCATGCTGGTTTAGAGGGAGAGGCAAACAACCAACCAATCAATAAGGTAATAGAATCCACATTTCCAAATCAAGTGTTCTTCCCACATTGCCAACCTACGTTGCCAACATAATATGAAGTCATCAGTCCAAAGGACTTATGAGTAAGTGACAGAACCTGATCAGAGCCTTGGTTTTCTGATTTTCAATCCCACGTTCTTTTCATCACACCAGGTGGCTGCAATGGCATCTGGGCCAAATCTGAGAATGTAGGATCCTCTTCTATCTTCTCCAAGGAGAGCGCAAAGATATAACTAACAGACTGGAAAGAAAGCAGGAAACCAAACATCACTGCCTGATACTGCCAGGGCAAAGATTGCATTCTATTGGTCTGGCTGTCCCCAAGGCCTCATACAGGACATAGCATATACCAGGAATTTGACATAGTATTATTGGGAGGGAAACAAAGAAGGGTTAAAAAGCTGAAATCAATGACCCAAACTGACTTGGGTCTATTGTCTGTCATAGCATACGGGTGGCAGCAATAGCTCTGATCAGACTCTAAGTGATACACTTTATGGGCAAGAAACCAAGGCTGAGTTTTAATAAAACATCCACATTGACATATTGACTTCCCTTGACCAGGCCCCTTGCTTTCAAGCTGTTCTCTCAAGCAAGGCAATTCATAGAGAGCACAGGTCATCTCTCCCTTCTGTCCCCTGATGACTATTTGACATGTTAGCCACAGAGACCTGGGTCATTAGGGTTAGTCTCTGCTGGGTCACACACAATATATACATACAATATGGCCGGTTGGCAGAGGGGAAAATAAACATTTTAAACATCAACAAATTTGCTGTCACCTGGCTGAGTCATTCTGCATTGATCTTGGTCAAGCTTTTTAATTCATTTGTGACTCAGTTTGCTTCATCTGCAGAAAGGGAAATTAACAGCATTTGCCTCATAGAGTTGTTGGGAAGATTTAATGAGTTAATATATGCAAACCACTTAGTACAGGGTCTGCCATGTAAGTGCTCAGTAAGTATTAGCTGCGATTGCCATCATCATCATCGTCATCATGCAGTCTGTTGAGTTTTATTTTTCAAAGGACAGATCAATTTCAAAGAGTCTTTCCCTCTGTGTGATTGTTCTCCATTACCTCTGAGCTCACCACATATTGGATGCCCAGACGCTTGACATGATGCAGGATTCTGCCCATTTAAAACTCTTACCTATCTTACTGAATTTCCAGAAATTCTAGTATTTTTATTTCAGACTACAGTTTACAAATTGCTTCTTCCAGCCAACTAACAAGTCCTTTAATTGTCAAGATGAGCTTTATTCTTCTGCCCCTCCTTTCACTGTACCTGTCCTAATTTTGTAACATCCTACCAAACTTTGCAAAATTTGTCGCCATGTTCTCTTACGCTCTTCTCCCATCGGCTTCTATGGGCTCTGTCTTCCTTCCAGCCCCTCCCTCACCACTTCCTTGGAGTTAATTTGTCCTTCAGGACTCAGCTCAAGCAGCACTTCTAGGAAAACTTTTCTCATCCTCTAAATCTGAGTTGGTGTAGCTGACACTGTAAGTTGCCCACCCAAAAGACATTCCCAACCTCTGTTCTTCCCAAAGTACCTCCCACTCTAAAGACTGAAAAGGCCAGATACTTGCTTTCCTGGCCTCTCGGTCAGCTGGAGTGGTCATATGCCTAACTCTGGCATATGAAATATACAGAGAAATGTGTTGGGGGTACTGTATGGGAAGATTTTTTTCTCTCTGCTCCAAGCAGAGAGCGAGCAAGGAGAATTGTCCTTTGCCCCTCTGGCTGCTCCATATCCTGACTTGGGAAATGATTGTGTCAGGATACCTGGATCTACAAGAACTAAAGAAGAATTGAGACTCAGACCCATGGACCCATAGGGCATGGAACTGCTGCTCAACCTTGGATCCATCCATCTACCTCCAGACCTCTTGTTAAATAAACAGCAAATGTCCTTTGATTTAAGCCACAATCAACTGGTTTTTCTATTACTTGCAGCAGAACATAACCTAACTGATACAGCCACCTACCTAATAATACATAGCAACACCTTATTTGTGGCCAGAGAAACCAGGTCAAGACATGTGATTTCCAGACCAAGTTGTATTTAACAAACCATGTTCCCTGAGATGGACTGCATCTGCTTGGAAGAGGAGGTCCTTGTTCTAATTTTCATAAAGTTGCCATATAGGCTAATGAAGACACAGTAAGCTCTCTACCTAGGTGCTCCTTTAATACCACCTTACATTTCTCATCATAGTACCTATCCCACACTATAATAGCTGATTTCTGTTCTGAATTCCCTGTAAGACTGAGTTCCCTGAAGACAAGAAACATTGATTTATCCTACACCCTTAAAGCCTAGCAAAGTCCCCGGCATGTGACAGAACTAACAATAAATATTTTGAACCTAATTTAAATTCAAGTGACAAATTAACCTTTGGTTGAACGTGGTCTTTATTTTTAATTTAGGAAATATGGTCCCCCAAAAGCATTAGAGCCCAGGGATGAACTATGGTGCGTCTGATCAGCTGAGTCTGTCCTGATGCCCAAAGAATGCGTTTTGCTGATAGCAGGAGCCTATGCTTCAAGCAAAAGCTTGACTCCAGGCCTCTCTCATAACATACCACTCTACTTTAATTTATTCAATAAAGATTTTCTGAGTACCTACTATATACTAGTTCCATGATTTCCTTCCCAAGTCCATCTGATTTTATACTTCCCACCCTACCCCTGGAGAAGGAATGATGTCTTTGACTTCGCTCAGACATCTTACAGAGAACCTACCCTGTAAACTTCTTATTTATGTGATTTTCCCCCCACCCCCACCAAGTGAATTTGAATATTCAAAGAAGCCAAAGAAAAAGAACAATATTAGCTTAAAGCAAAAGGTCAAAATTCAAACATCTATAGCGGCCAGACCTGAAATGCCAACAAATGTACTGCAGTGGGGAGTGACGGAGACTGGCTGGAGATTTCCCCATGCCCAGTCAAGTCCAGCCAATGATTGGTGGGTAGTAGAAGGCCCAGTGTGGCGAAATCTTCTAATCTTTGAAGAAAAGTCAAAACTCTAAATTTTTTGTGAACCTCTGCACCCCACCCCTCAATGTTAGGGGTTGACAATTAACTCAAACTTTTTTACAAATACCATATTGGTCAGGCAAAAGACATGTGTAGGCCAGATTCATCGGAAGGACACCATTTTGAGATTCTGACTCGATGAAATGAATGGCGGCCTTCTTTGAGATTCTATGGTTCCTACCTGGAGAAGGACTGGGGTAGAACGTGGGGAGAAACCATGGTATGGCAAAAAACAGCAAAGGTTTGCTTGAGGATATGGAAGGCAACTAGCTCTTGCTGAGCTCTGGAATCACTACGCTGGCCCCTCATATACGTAATCTAACTTTAATCTTCACATCTCCCTTAAGGTGAATGTAATCTCTCCGTTTGACAGATGTCTCAGTAAAGAAGCTAGGACTAGAACTCAGGTCTCCTGACTTCCAGTTTGGGCTCTTTCTAATGCATACCACTGACCCAGCAATTAATCTCCAGGCTAAATACTTCCCATTCCCACCTCTAGCCCTCCTTTTGTTCTCCTTCACGCTCCTCTAAACCTGTGTTAGGTGGTCCATCTCCATGAGTTTTATATTGAGATGCTACAGTCTCCTCATGCATGAAATGGGCATAATAGTAGTCCCTGCCCCATAGAGCTGTGCCTTATACATAGTAGGTACGCAATAAATATTAACTGCTTCTTTATTCCTATTATTTTATTCTCTCTCTCTCCCTCCCTCCCTCCCTCCCTCCCTCCCTCCCTCTCCCTTTCCTTCTTCCTCTCTCTCCCTCTCCCACTCCCTCTCCTTCCCTCTCAGATTAAGAGATTTTTTAAAAACATAGATAGCTCCCTGCCTCTGATTCCTTTCCTGGGAAAAGGTATACTTTCTGGGTCTTCCCCACATGGAAATTATTTATTGGTTATGGTTACCAAGATTCCCAACAGAAGGAGAAAGGGGAAGGAAGGGAGGGAGGGAGGGAGGGAGGGAGGGAGGAAGGAAGGAAGGAAGGAAGGAAGGAAGGAAGGAAGGAAGGAAGGAAGGAAGGAGAAAAGAGAAAGAAAATGTCCATTCCCAAAGCAGAATGTAGCTTCCAGGCGAGTGTCAAGCTCCTGTGCTCACACCTCTCTGTAACACCCTAGGGTGTTATGCTAGAGCCCAGAAATGACCCTGACAGCTCAATGAAAGGAAGCAGTAGCCATGTTTTAAAACTCTGGTATACCTTCCACTAAGGAAACCCGGTCTCATGCAATAAGACCCAATCTAAAAGAATAGTATCAAAAATGATACATTTTGCTTTGAGAAAGAATTCTACTACATGATTATTTTAAAATTCACCACGGGGTCCCCCTAGTGTATTTGGAATACAATTTTATTTATAAAATTTAATTAAAAATCATGGTTCTAGCACCAGGATGAATTGCTGAGATAAACTTTTTCACTTTGTGGGTAAGGGGAAATAAGGCCCAGAAAAGAGAAAGAACTAGCCCCCAGCTGTAGCAGAGTCAGAAATCGATTTTTTTGTTCTTGTCATTTGTCATTGTTGTTATACAGAAATTTAGCTAAAGCATTATATTATTAGGATAGGAGGAAATCTTACCTATCAGCTAACAATAAATGCAACAATAATAGCTTTTAGGGCTCACTCACCATCCCTAGGCATCTCGTGCTGGGAGCTGAAGAGACAGCTGTGAATAGTACAGGCACCCTGCCTTCTTTCATGGAGTGAACAGTCTGACTTCCTTTTACAGGCAAGCAAACCCAGCACGATGGATGACTTCCTCAAGGTCACTCAGCCCATTATCTGGGGACATCGGAAGTGGTACCCAGGTTTCCAACTTTCTAGTCTCAAGTTTTCTGCACTACATCATGTGTCTCTGAGGAGTCTAGGATGTATCTATTGCGTTAAGGAAGAAACAGAGGTGTCTCCTGCATACTCTCCAGTTCTATTAGGAATCAAAGAGCCCAGCATTAAAAGATCCACCTCATTGGGTTCAAACACTTTGCGATAAGGACACTGTTTAAGTAAAGGCTGTTGTCCTCATTCTGATCTCAGTTCCTAGGTCACCACCTCAGACAGAAATGACCCTTCACAATTCAATGGAAACCTTCCCTGCCCACCTCAGACAAATAGTTCCCCTTTCCCACTTCAAATCATCCATCATACGTGACTTTGCTTTATTCCTTTCTTAGTGTATCATTATGGGTATTGACATAGATATTCAGCTGTTTCTGTATTTATTTTGTTATGTACATGCCTGTGACCAGAATGCTCTCTACCTTGTTTACTCTTCTAGCTGATCACCTACACAGTGCCTGGCTCGTAACCAGTGTTCAGTAAACATTTGTAGGGTGAATGAATGAATGAATGAATGATGGTCCTTGACTTCAGCCATTGGTTTATACTGGCTGCTGTGACAGATTGTTTTTCAGTCACTGCGTTGCTTAGCAGTTGTGAGACCGTATCAAATCCAGAGTTTGGTGGAAATGTTTTCTTAGCAGAAATGTTCATTGCCTGTCAACCTTTCTGCTGAATCCCGCAATCTGTTTCCATTTCGATATGGTTGCAGTTTTTTTCTTGAGACTACATCTGTAGAATTGAGAAATGTTAGAGCAATTTTCATAACAGCAAGTTTCTTACCCCACTTTCACCAGTTTACATGATGTGACAGTGTTTATTGTGGAGGACACGTCCATTATGGCTCCAGAGTCATTTTCTTGGATGTCACCCACTCTGCTTTGTTTCTGCTTGTTACTCCAGCAGAATGATTCTCTCAGGAGAAAAACTAAGATTTTTACACTGTAAAACAGTTTTTGAAGGAAAGTCATTTTTTATGAGCTCTGCTAACTGCCAGACTGTTGAGTACATCCCATTTCTTTTTCAATACTTTGTCCCTTCCTTGGGGTAACAGCCTTGTGGGGACTATGTTGTATATCTCTTTGGATCCTGCAATCTTGGTGTAATCCCAACAGTTAGGGGATGTTTAATTCATGTCTGCAGAATACGAGGAAATAAACATATCTACCTATGTTACACCTGGTAAAAGATGGCAGCTGCCTATTCTAATCCCTGCAAGTTGGACTCAGCAAAGAAGTCTATTCATTGTGCCAGTACCAGGAAAATCAGCTGTCATATCAAAATTTCCCCCTTTTTATATTTCATGCTTTCACAAGATTGCTTAAAACTACTACTGTATGCAAAAATACATATACATATATATATATACATATATATATATATACACATATACATATATATATATATATATATATATATATATATATATATATACAACCTAAACCTTGGTTTAAACAGAAATCATGCTTTACATTAATAATTCTCAATAGGGGAAGACCTGCCCTCAGGGTTATGTTTTAGGAAATTGTGGGAACATTTTTGGTTATTACAATGATTTGAGAGAGCAATACTGGCATTTATCAGACAAGGGTCAGAGATGTTAGTTATCCTGAAATGTGTGGGACAGTCCTGACTAATGAAAAACTATTCATGCCCCACGTGACTTTCTAATGATACAAACCTTCTAGTGGTTTCTGGGAATAGGTTTCAACGATTGGAGGTGTGTGTGTGCAAATATTTAGCCCATAACAGTGAGGGAAAGAATTACATTAGCTGAAAGAATACATGTATTAGGTTAAGTAAGAGACATTTTGAAAGTATTTTAAAAATTGTATCAACCAATAACCACTAGAAGGTTTGGAAGATCAACGACCTGCTCAACTGGGCATTTTAGAAAGATCACGCTGACTATTACAGATGGACCAGAGGTGGGCAAGAGAAGATGACCAGTTACTAAACTCTTAGAATATTCCATAGGAGATATGACAGTGTCTGAAACTGGTACTAGAGTGTGATGGAAAGAAATAGCGGGTTTTGAAAAGCGTTTAGGAGGTGAATTCAATGGAACGTTGAGACTGATTAGAGGTGGGCGTGAGGCCGGCGGGAGGTAGTTGTCAAGAATGTTTTCTGGGTTTGGTCCTGAGCAACTGAATGGGGTACTGATCAATGAGATAGAGAGCAATAGAGATTGAGCCAGTTTGGCAGAGAAGGTGAATGCGTTCCTTAAGTGACCACATCTATCCTCACAGCAGTGTTTCAGATGAGAAAAATGATCCTCTGAGAAATTAAGTGATGTATTATGTATGGAGTCATGGTTAAGGAAATACAGATCACAATAGAAGTTCAGATCTCATGATTACAAAGTCCAAATTTTTTCTGTGCCCCATTTGCTGAAAAATGTTTCCTGTCTTCCAGAAAGTTATAAGCACTGGTGATTTGGGGTAGAAAAGCTGAAGCCATTTCTACAAATGGCCACCAAACTGGACTTTGAATGACAAGGATATGAGACTGGCCATTGCTCAATGCTACGAGACTTCAGAGGGTAGGGAGAACACAGCTAGCTGGAGTGATCAGGAATTGCTTCACCAAAACGCTGGCTCAAGAGATGAGTCATGAAGGAGGGGCAAAAATTTAATAAGTGATGAAATGATTGACATGGAAGGTGGTTTCATATAAAAGAAGAATATCAGTGGGAAGCAGTGGTTTTAGGCACAGACTCTGGAGCCAATTTAATCTGGATCCTAAATTGTATCTAACATTTTCTAGCCATGTGTCCTGGGACAAGTACTTCTCCAATGATTTCCTCCTCTGTAGAGTGGGAATAGCAGTAAGACTACCTAGAGGATGCTTTTGAGACGTAAATAAGATCATGCTTAGCCTTACTGTGGTCTGCCAGGCCCCATGGGCTACAAGACCAGCCGCCTGCCATCTCTTACATCTGCAATTCCTGGTCCAAGACACCAAGCACACTCTGGCTTCAACGCCTTCCACTTACCAGTCCTGCTGCATAGTTTTTCTTCAGTCCACCTTATCAAAGAGGTTTGTCTTCTCCACTCCC
The DNA here is from genome assembly GCF_057876585.1 of Rhinolophus sinicus. Taxonomy (NCBI): domain Eukaryota; kingdom Metazoa; phylum Chordata; class Mammalia; order Chiroptera; family Rhinolophidae; genus Rhinolophus; species Rhinolophus sinicus. The sequence continues at coordinate 160,632,966 of NC_142514.1, read as the reverse complement.
CTCTAAAATAGCACCCCCACTGTAACCTCCTTATCCTGTTTCACATTGCTTCAAAGCACATGTCATTTTCTGACAAATTATGCATCTGTTCATTTTTTATCTGCCTCTTTTCTCCAGAATATATGTTCCATGTAAGCTGAGATTTTCTTTTTGTTCAGTGACTAGAACAGGGACAGACACATGGTAGATACCCAATACATATTTTCTGGATGAATTCATGCTTGAAAAGCATTTTGTACAATTTCTAACGTATAGTAAATACTAAATCCATATTAATTTTCTTTCATTAGTCATAAGCCTACTCTTTTGATATTTATCTAGCCACACCAGATAATTTTTTTATATGTAGAATACATTATGTGTCCTTTGTATGAAGAACGTATTATTGTATGAAGTATATGCTACGTGACTGCAATCCTTGTCTTACAGAGTTTCTCTTCTAGCTTCAATTTGTCCTCCACATTATTGAGACAAATACAAGAAAAAGTCTAAACTTCATAATGGGGCATTACAAGGGTCCTTCATAATCTGGGCTCAAATTACCTCTGCACTTTCATTTCCTGCTATTTCTACCCATTCGTTATATACTCCAGCCCCACGAATCTACTCATCAATCCCCAGTATACCAGGTTTTTCCATGTATCTGTGTCGTATACATGCTATTGCCAGTAGTAAGAATGCTTTCCTTCTCATTTTTCTATATAGTGAACTTCTGTTTATCTTTCAAGACCCAGATCAAAGGTCCTTTACTCGGTGAAGCGTTCCTCAACTCTCCCATACAAAGTAATGCTTCCAGCTCTATATTTTTTTCATATTTTGAACATAGTCTACCAGAACATAAAGCACACTCTATTAGAATTATTTGTATGTGAATCTTGATTTTTCTAACTAAAATATGAACTCTCCAAAGGTAGGGACTATGTTCAAATCATCTTTTTACCACCAGTGACAGACAGATTAGTAGGGTTTCTTGGCTGGATGACCTGTTAAACCTTTGGTTATTCAGTGGGAATCAGCACAATATTACAATTCCTGCACTCGTGCTGTCATTTCCTGCTTCTATACCTGTGGCAGGCATCACTAGCTGATCAAGGCACTCTTTCTGGCTAAGCTCATACCAAATACCTCAGGCAGCCACTTCTAATCTCTCAGAGTTATCACTAAAGATGAAAGGTATCTGCCATTTCTTTGAGACCCTAGAACTTGGTAGATGCTCAATAAATGCTTGTTGAACAGATGCTGAGGTCAGAGCTATTTACAACAAGCAACAAACATCTTTTGTAAAAATATAGATTTGCCTTTTAGTATCACAAAAACATTTTTAATAATCAAGTATTCCCTAAATCACCCTTTTTTTTTTTTTTCCTGGTTGTATCCTTTATCTCAGATCACTACTGATTTATCCTCTCACTGGGCACTCTCACCCGCTCCCTCTTGTATCATCTTCTTGTTCCTTTTGAATGCACTTCTGAAGTAACCCAGGTCCATTTTATAGTTTCTTGTTCTTTTTTCTGCCCTAATATTTGTTCTTGCTTCTGCTTTACAATCCTAGCCATTCCCTCTCCCTAGTTTATGTTCTTGGTGACTCATTTAAAATTTTGCCTAAACGGATAAATGAACATTTATGCTTCTTAGAAAATGGTGTAGGATGGTGAGTGCATTTGCTCATTAAAGAATTTCTATCTATACAGATCCATTTTTCTAAATCTAGTGGCAATAACATCTAAAGCTGCCCATTTTTTCAGCTGTTTGTACAATTTTGACTTCTACCATTTTGTGTATAGGAGGACACAAATTACCTAAAAGGATTAGGAAAAGGAATGGAATGCCTAGTTAATTTGATAGTCTGGTAATCATAGGGAAAATTCTAAACACATTTTTGTTTTTAAAAAAATGTTTAAACTTTTAACAAAAATGCTTAACAATAACACATAGTTGCCTTAATTCAGTCTTAGAAGCTCAGATGAGTGAATACTTCCCAGGACCCTAAGTTATCATTCTGAGTATCAATGCCCCTTGACCAAGGATCCAGCAAGTTAGGAGATGAGTTAAGTGTGGACTGGCCCTAGATCCTGGCTTCTAAATGTCTTCCATCACTTAACATTATTTCTCACTAACTGATGTCACATAATTTTTGTGCCACCCAGCAGAGGAAAAAGCTCCCACAACTTGAAATTTCTAGAGTCTACTTTTTATTTTCATATCCATAATTATATTCTTGCTTTCATGAGTTTGATATTGGAGTTACTAAATATCAGTCCACGCACTCTCACCCACTCTTGTCCCCAAATCACAGTTGGTGTTCTTACCATCTACCTTCTTCCCAATCCAATCATGCTGCAGGTCCAGATTGGCACCTGTTTTTCTTGCTACAAACAGAGACGTTTATATGTGTATGCTGGCTATGCAATTAGCTTGCTACTGAAAAAGGAAGACAACCCAGAGTAATTTAAATTTAATTCTAGGGATTTTAGCACAGCTGATTATCTTGGGTGCTGTTCCTCACCTAAGATAATAGAGCAAAAAATCTAGACACATACAATCAAATCCAAGCCTTACCACAAACTAGGTGTATGACCTTGGACAAATCACCTTGATTTTCTTTGAGTCACTTCTCAAATGTGTAAAGTGAGGGGGTTGGATTAGATCACACTTAAGGCCCTTTCTTGCTAGCAGATTCTAAATCTGAACTGCTTTAGCCCTAATTTGGGGAACGATTTCTCATTGCCTCTTCCACTCCAGCACCATCTTCCAAGGCACCCTGTATAAAGACTGATCGTATTTCGTTGTTATTTTTTCCTTGCTTTAGTGTTATTAAGTGTGTGACTCACAGGGCTGGGTTCCAGCTGGGGGCTCAGAAGCTATCCATTTCTAAGGGGGGAACACTGAGACTCTAATGCAGAAAAATAAGGCGTTTCAGTTTGCCTCTCCAACTGGTTTCCTCCTCTATTGATTCCAATGGAACACACAACCAGGCAAAAAAAAATGAAAGACACTTTGAGCAAATAGGACCCTATTCTCAGACTCAGACCTCTCAGATAAATAAGGGCTTTTATCCCCTCAGGGAATCAAGTGATACAGTAGAAAACTCTTCTTTGGAAAAGTATCTAAATGGTATTTTTATGTTGTTTGCTATGGAGTGCATTTTGTAAATTCCCTCTTCTTTGTATTCTACCAATGAATTTGTGCCATTTTTGCCCTGAAGAAATCACTTTGCAATGGCTGTCTCCTAATCTTTGTTTGTAATAGGTTTATTTTCTAATTGTAATAATACATATTGTTGTGGAAAAGTTCAAAACAAATTTTAAAAGATTATCCAGTGTCACCACCAAGCATTTCAGTATATTTCATTTCAACTCTTCTCAAGATACATAATTATAACCCAGACATCAGCTGTTTCCTCTTCTTGTTTTTGAGTTTGCAATAGGTTACATAAAAGATTTTTGTGTTTGTCAGAACCATTTCAAGTAACAGAAAACTCAACTTAAACTGGTTTATGCAGAAAAATGAATTTATTGGATCAGGAAAATTTCAGGGTAAAAACATAAATGTCCCTCTGAATGAGGAAGAATAAATAACTGTGATGTAGCCATATAATGAAATACTATGCAGCAGAGAAAATGACTGAACTAAAACTGTACATTGGAACATAGACAATTTTCACAAATGTGTTGAAAAGCAAGTTGCAAAGCAATGCATGTACTACAATATCATTTGTATATATAATTGTTTAAGGATACATGCAAACATAGCTCAAGAATACATATACAAAGTAAAAGGGATTAGAATAAATGAACTCCAAGTTCAGGAGAGAGGAATAAGGCTGTGATCAGGAGGAAGTAAAAAGAATGCTTAAACCATGACGGTCGTGTTTTATTTCTGAGGTTGGATGATAAGGATCCAGGTTTTTGTTATACTAATTCTACACATTTTTGTAAATCTGAAAGATTTCATATCATTTTTAAGAAAACACACACACACACACACACACACACACACACTCTTCAAAAAAAAGGTCCAATAATAAATAAGTCCAGCATCTGGTACAGCTGTATCCCAGTGTCAGTGTGTCTCTGCTCTGTCTTCTTCTAGGTCAGCACTATGTATGGGCAGACTCTCCCCTTGAGGTGGCATAAGGAGCAGCAAAAGCTTTAGAGCTTTAGGTTGGTATCCTCACAATTCTGGCAGATAAGCTCACATTTAACTTTCAAAAACCCGGAGGAAAAGAGAGAGAGAGGGAGGGGGAGAGAGAGAGAACATTCCACTTTTCCAACAGTCCCAAGGAGAAATCCCCAATTCTATTCCATGGGATTACATGCCTGTCCCTGAATCTATGGCATTGAGAGGAAAGCATGTGAGATGCTCTCATTAGCCCAGTCTGGGTCATGTGCCCCACCCCTGAATTTGGTGTGTGTGTGGGGGTGGGGGGTGGAGGTCAATAATATCCAAAGCACATGGACTGGGAGGGAGAGACGGGTGGTTCCCCAGAGGAAAACCAAGGTGTTTTTAGCAGAAGAGCAAATAGATTCTGGGTAGACATAAACAATAGACGTCCACTCTAATTAGTAAAAGATTGTTAATTTACTGAAGATACCGTAAGGAACATGGAACAGAGGATGTACAACAAAAACCCTACAGCAAACAACCTGACAATACCACTTAAACATCTCACCAGAACCCTCTTCTCACTGTGCTGCCCCACCTCCCCTTTAGGTGCCCCATTTCTCTTTCTCCCCTCTTTTCCCACACAGCACCCTGACTTGCTGACTGCCCTCTCTCACTTATGACTACAAACTAGTATATTGCCTGTCTTCTGCTCAGCAAAGTAAAACACCTACAATCAATAGAATGCACCTCTTTAGAAAGCAGGAAAGTTTGGGGATTAAGCTTTATTGCTTAAATATACCTTTGGGGGTCTTACAATCATGCAAGCAATTTATCAAAGCAAAACTTCCAAATGTTTGCAAATGTTTAACCCAGAGAAACTTTAACACCAGCGGCTAAGATGATACGTTTTCTCGCCACTACTGCTTATAGGCTTGTTTAAAGAATGCTTGTTTTGTAGTTTTGTACTTTATGTTTGTGATTTCAATCCATTAATTATTCCACTAAAATCGTATTGTGTAATGGTTATTTAATATAACATTATATGAATGTATCATGATTTTGAAGCAGTCATCTATTGTCAGATATTTAGGATGTTTCCATTTGTTATCATATTATAAGCAATGCTGACATTAACATATGCTCATAACCGTTATGTTTTTCTCTGAGTGTTGCCTTAGGATCTATTCCTAGAATTGGAATTTCTTAGCTAATGGGGTGTGAACATTTTTATGGCTCTTGATAGAGTTTGCCAAATAGCTCTTCAGAAATACTAAAGCCACGTACCTTTCCCTAGCATTGTATGAGAATGGAATAAACTCATTCTTCTGAGCATTTCCCTCTGCGCCTTTAAATGCAGTACCTATTGAGCTCTGAGTAAACCATAGAGTCCAATTGCAAAGCAAGGATGGTGACATGGTGCTTCTCCCATTCTATTAAGTGTTATACCCTTCCAGAAAAAAGCAAAACATAGAGATAGTAATTATGCCCTCCCATGCTTTCTTTTTTCTTTCATTTCATCCACCCAGTTTCTCAACCCCAAAACTTATCAATCACTCTTGACTCCTCTCTTTTCCTCACTCCCCCCCCCCCATATTTAATCTTGAATCAACCCCAATGACTTCTACTTCCAGCCTATAACCTGAATTAATATGCTTCTCTTCATTGCCTTGGCTACCATAGTAAGTCAAACCACCATCAGCTCTAGCCTGGACTGTTAAGATCCTGACTGTTTTCTAAACTCTTGTCCAAGTAACAACCAAAGTGATCTTTTCAAGATGGAAAGTAATGAAGGCATCTCCCTGCTTAAAACCCTTGAGTAGCTTAGAATTACTGGATACCTCTCATTTCTTCAACCTTATCTGCACCACCTTCCCTTAAGGAACAAAGTCTCCGCTCCACTGTCTCCTTTCTGCTTCCAAAGCACTTTAAGTACATTAACATCATAGAGCTTTTCATTTCCCAGATCCATGTATGGCTGGTTCCTTCAGGTCGTTCCCATCTCAGCCCAGATATCCTCTCCACAGTGAGTCCTCCCTGGCCGTCCAGTCAAAAGTAGTTTCCCTCAATCCCTCTCACCTTTTCGTACCCTACTGCCAGAAGTGTTATTCTAAAGCATGCCTGAACAGGACGACTTACGGCTTGTGAAAGAAAGTACAGGTATCAAAAAAAAAAGAAAGAAAGAAAGTACAGGTATCTTAACGTGATTTTCAAGGCCCTCTATACTCTAATCCAACTTCCCAGTCTTTTTTTTTTTTCAAGGACTAATTCCCGTCTACCAACACACACATACACACGCACACACATCAGTTGCTCATCATTCCTAAATTTCTTCCATCCTCCTGGCCTCCATAACTTTGCTCAAGTGGTTCCCCTAGGATGAGTGTTCTCTACACACTAAAATACTTGTTTCTCCAGACGATTCTCAAACACAACCTTTTCCAAGACAATTTTGTTGTTTCTACAAGCCAAAATGAATCGCTTCCCTGTAACACAGAAATGACAAAGAGATTCCACTTTGATTGGTGACCTCTTCCTGAGGAAGATGAGAAGAATTCTGAGGTTTCATTCGGGCTATCAGAGAGGGCGGTCTTCTCTGATAGGTGATCAATTAGTCATACCTGTTAGGGGCTTAGGAGTAGGAGCTCCTGCTTTAGGCGTTGGCTTTGTAAAATATAATACTTCACCTTGGGCATGTTTCTTTCATGCTGTATATAACAGTTATTGATTCATATTCTTCCTTTGCCTTTGAATTGTCAGAAACTTAAATTTCATCTGTTAGGGCCTGGCGTAGTATGTGTCATGTGATACATGACCAAAATATTCTTATGAAATTTAATCTTCTCTATAATGACCTTCCAATATAGACCAAGGGAGACAATGGGGCTGGAAACCAAGTAATGACTGAAGAGCTGTAGGGAACGGGCTGAAATGAAAAACTATCCCCTGAGTTTTGGCTGATAAGATGATGCTGACCTGGAACTGTGGTTTTCTAGAAAGGGCAAAGAGTCTATCATCAGATGGATCTCAATCCAAATACCACTTCTTAGCTGCCTAATCTTTGGAAATCTGCATAATCTCTCTGGGCCTTCGTTTTCTTAATTGTGAAACGGGAACTCGAATACCTATTTCATAAGATGTTGTGAAGATTAATGAGAAAAAATATGTAAATCAACAAGCCTAGTGGGTGATGCTTCACCAGCCCCCAATAGATCTTGGGTGTCTCCCCTTCCCATTCACCAGGTGCACATTTGGTGGCTCTCTTGCCTCATGTGGAGATACCTGTGAAACTTCAGATGACTTGAAAGGAAACAAGCTGGCCAGATTCCCTGACAGAAAGAATTCCAGACACAACCCCAAATGACAATTCAGAGCCTAGACTTTCAGAGTCTAAATTTGGCAATAAAGCATTTAAGTTTTTCTTAGCTCACTTTCCATCCCATCAGGCGCCTTTTGTCTTGGCTCCTCCGCTTCTCTTTTCATAGAGTAAACAAGCTATTAAGCTACACCAGCACCTTCAATACCTCAAGGAATTTCCCCACTTGCCCCTAAGCAAGGCTCACCTGAGGCTCTGGCCAGCAAGGAAAGAAAGGAGATAGTAAAAACAGCACACATGTCAATCCATTTCCTGAAAGCTCACCTCTGGAGCTTACATGACCTGTGAAATAGTCACAATTCTGTGACACTTAACTTTCTGATCATAAGAATAAAGTCATTTTCAATCTCTATGTTAGACATCTAATTTAAAATACATACATACACACCCTTTTTCCCCCAAAATGTCTGTTCTTGAATTGAATGTTCTCACATCTCCCATGCCTCAAACACAGGCCCTCCCTCATCCCCACCATCCATGTGGTTTGCTCATGAGAGAAGCCAAGAGATTAGGAAACTCTTAGCACTGAGCAGCGTTATATAGCTAATGCTAATTCTCCAAACCTCATCCCCAATGGCTTGCTGGGTTACTGAAAAGTGAGGGCATAAAATATAAGTCACAGAAGGACCTTGGTGAGCCCTCACTTTGCAGATGGAAAACTGAGGCCTGAGAAGAAAAAGGTTTTCCTAAGGTTAGACAGCAAGGCATCAGCAAAATCGCCTCCTAATTCCACGCTTTTCTGTTTCACCATATGCAAAATCACACGGGCATAAATACACCCCTCATTTCACCATTACACCACTTCGGAAAGGCAAACAATTTGTTGATTACACATTACCAAGTAAATGTTTATTGAGCACTTGCTATGTACCTGTTGGTATATGTGCATTATATTATTTGGTTCTCACCAGAACCCCAGGTGGCTTAGTTATTATCTCCACCTTAGAAGGAAAAGCTGAAGGTTAGAAAAGGTACATAACTGGCCCAAGGTTGTACAGCTATAAGAGTGAAGTGGAATTTGAATTCCAGAAGTTTGATTTCAGAGGACTGATACTAATCTACTACTTGATCCTGTCTCATTATTAGGAGCCCTTCACTAGAGGCGTACCCTTCAGCACCTTCAGACATCTAGCAGAAACCAAAATGGTACAGTGGAAAATGCACAGTGCTGGAGGTCCAGGCCAGTGAGCAAGGGAAGCCAGTGCAGCTGGTGCATTGCCAAGAGATGCAGGGACGTGAGGGGCTCACCTAGGCTTGGTGCTGTTATCCTTGTGAGTCTTTGGAAGGACGCACCTATAGCATTGCCTTGCACCTGTTCTTTTGTCTGATCTACAAGAACAGATAGCTGAATAGCAGCAGCAGGGCCCAATCAATTCCAGGGCTTCCTTGGTCATCAAGAGTAGCTGCTGTGATTGTTCCCAGGGCAATGAAAACTGCGTGACCCAAGATGCTGAGGCATCCATTTTCTATGTTTCTCTATATTCTCCATAAGGACAGAAACATGTATCCCTCCACCCTCACGCCATCCTGCCGATGGACCCCAGCCTTGCTTCAAATCCATTTCCTCTGCTCCTCTTAAAAAAGAAAGAAGTGCTTTTGGATAATGCAGAGAGCAGGAATCCTGCTTTGGCCTTGAGAGTATAGACCAGTTTTGCTGGTTTAGCTGATTTAGTCACTGGTTGGGAGTCTGCAATCTCATTTCAGTCCTGTTATGGACTCCTCTCCCTGTCCTGTCACTTCTTCTCTTTGGGCCTCACCTTTCCCATTTGTTTAACGGTATGAACTCTACCGAAGCTGCATCTCAGGTAAACATGTCCAGCTGTCATGTTCTACATTCGTTGTGCTGGTGGGGTAGAGTTGAAATCACAAAGCAGAGGCACATATCCAGGCACTGTGCTGGTTATGAGGAAAGAAACAGTGGAGGAGCAGTGAAGAAGGCAGGGAGGGAGCAACCCTCAGGACAGGTGCTGAAGAGGAGAGGGTTCGCGGAGGGCCAAGAAGAGGGACAAGGGCTGGCTCCTCAGATCTTTGCTTTAGGGAAGGTACGCACAGGACTTCAGGGCCTGGATTTTTGCTCCACCAGTCCCCTAGTATCTTACATTCTGTTTGCTTGTTTTCCTCTGACCCGTCCTCAGAACCACCATGAACAGTTCTCTGTTGACAATGTTGGGAAGGATGAGCAGTGACTTTCAAAGCCTGCTTAACCAGAAAAGGTAGTTATGAATTCTGAAACACACACACACACACACCTTGTCATGTTTAATGGAGCTTTAATAAGAATAATATCTAAGAGCGCTGTAGTCTAAGATGACTTCTGTGAAACTCCCTAGAGAAATTGTGAGAGCAATTCCTGTCACGGGGATAAGGACGCAGGTGGACGCACAACATTAAGATTCAAAACTACCTAGACAAGCTAGAACACATGGCAAAAAAGAAAGATAGCAGAGACAAACATCAAGTCCAGCATTTGGGTCCAAAAACTAAATTTCTCCCCACCCCGAATCCTTGTACCAGGTTCTGGGAAACAGGCTGCAAGATATCCTATAGCCAGCAGTGCCACACACATGAACTTGGGCTGAGCTAATAGAGAAGAATGCTTGTATTTGGGAATCAGGCTGGCTCGAAAGTATTCTGGAGTGGAATCTTCATCTACCATCCAGGAGTCTCACACATGCAATTTCTGCAATATGCATTCATACATACTCTCCAAAGGAAGCCCAGAGTGTAGTAGAAAGGACTTCACAGGCCTAGATTCAAAGCCAGGTTCAGCTTACTATCTTTGAGAACTTGGGCAAGTTACAGCTGAGCCAGTATTTCTTGAGCTGTCCTCAAATATGCTTCTCTTGACTGGTTGTTGGAAGTACTAAAGATAATGTATGGTTACACTTCTCAGATTAGGTTGGCAAATTCCTAGGAGTATTTGGCAGTACACTTGGGAGTATGGGAGACCATGGCATAAACACTAGGCATCCTCCCAGCGTGTTTATTTTACTCAATGGCAAATTATTCACAACCAGTTTTTATACTAAGCCAGAGATCTATTATTGAGTAGAAAGAAAAATAGGTTGCCCGTTTTAAAGCTCAAAGTGATAAAGAACTTTCAAGACACAGACAGCGGCTGCATGGTCTATGCCCCTAGTTTCTTGGGAATACACATTCACTTTCTCTGTCTTCAGGGTACTTCAGCAGAAAATTTGAGAAGCTTTGGTGTACGCAAACTACCTAGCATGGATTCTAGCACATAGTAAGCGGTCAATAATTAGTAAATGTCATTATTTGGAATTTCTGGAATGTGATCGTCCCATTGGCTCCTGCACTAGTAAGACAACACATGCGTGTAGCGTCAGATCCAGTGAGGAATATCCTGTTTTAAGAGCTACACAATCACATTAGAATGTGTCTAGATGAAAGGGCGATGGCCAGGTTGATGAGAGGTCTGGAAATTCTATTATGTGAAAAACAGTTCTAGTAACTGGGGCTCTTTAACCTGGAGAAGAGACAACAAAAAAGATTCTTCCAATATCTGAGGAGCTGAGAAGTGGAAGACAGAGGAAACATTCTAAATAAGCAGACTATGACCAATCAAGGTGAAATAAACAAGGAACTGATTAAGCCTCTACAAAAGGAAACACTTTTTAACATTTGAGTACTCGGGTAGTGGGAAGCAAAGTACAGTGGTTAAGAGCGCAGTTTCTGGAACCAGACTCACGAGGTTGAAATCATGGCTACTTTAACCTGTAATAACGTTGTGAATTTGAGGCAAATTAGTTAACTCTTTGGCTGAGTTCCCTGGCCTATAAAATGGTGATAATGATACACACTTCAATCTTGTTATCAGCATTAACAAAAAAAGTATGTGAAGCACCTAGAACAATAGCTGATATATAGTAAGTGTTCAATACATTATTTCATACAGAAGTTGGCTAGAAATGTATATTTGGGAGTGCTATGGACTGAATATTTGTGGCCCCTTAGTTCCCAATGTACTGCTATGAAGAGGTGGAGTCTTTGAGTGGTAATTAGACTTAGATAAGATCCTGAGGATGGAACCCTCATGAATGAGATTAGTATCCTTATAAGAGTCACAACAGCGCTTGCATCCTGTCTTTCTTTTCCACTATGTGAGGACACAGCGAGATGACAGCCATCTGTGAACCAGAAAGTAGGCCCACACCAGACAGTGCATCTGCAAGTGTCTTGATCTAGGGTTTCTCAGCCTCCAGAACTGTGAGAAATAACTATTTGTTGTTTAAGCCACCCAATCTATGGTAATTTTGTTATAGCCGCCCAAGCATAGTGAAACGAGGAGACACCAGGATGCAGGGGATGCTCAAAGCTATGGATGTTTGTTATAAGACTGCCCAAAAAGAGAATGTGCAGGGAGAAGAGAAGAGAGTCAAAGCAAATTGAAGCCCTGCAATAGTACTTAGGAAGCATTCAGCGCAAATAGCCAAAAATCCAACTAACAGTGGCGTATCTTACTAATAAAGCCATTTAGTAATCTTGCATAATAAGAATCATGGAAGTAGATGATTCTGAAGTTAGTCCCGAGTTCAGTGATGTCAACTAAGATACAGGCTCTTTCTGTTTTCTGTTCTGCATTTTTTGCATGTTGACTATTTATCTTCATGCCTCAGGATGGCTGCCAAAGCCCAAGCCCCAGGCCCTCACTCAACCACGTTCAAGGCAGGAGTATAAAGTAGGGACAAGAGGTTTTCATCTTGTGAGATTCTGTCTTTCATATAAAAAACTTATTTTCAGAAGTCCTCCAACAGATTTGTCCTTATGTCTCGTTGGCTATATCTGGCTTCAAAGTGAGTCACTAGTGAAGGAAAATGGGACTACTTAGACCCTGCTTAGACTAACCATGATGTATGCCCCAGGTCTGAGGTAGGAGCCTACTTCCCTAAAATCAATAGATCTCTGTATAAGAGCTAAATAGAATTGGGAGGCAGTGACTGCTAAGTACTTGGTGTTACTTAGTAGTAATTACTTGGTGTTACAAGCCCTTCTGAGTGTTACTTAGGGTAACACCAATATTTAAAAGGTAAAAAGAAGGAAAAAAGACAGTGAAGGACATTGCGAAGGAAATACCATGGAAGATGAAGGAAGTGTCAAGGAAATGAAAAAAAGAAAGTTTCAAGGAGGTGAGAGAGGTTATCACAGTCAAATGTTTTAGTCTTTCGGTTGATAAGAACTGAAAGGTCCACTGAATTGGTGATTGACAAACCGAGCAAGAGCAGTTTCCATGGGGTGGTAGGAGCAGGAGCCAGAAGGACAGGTTGTAAGAAGTTGAATGAGGGAGGGACAACAGGAAAGGAGGTCAACAGGAGATGGAGATAACTCTTTCTCGTTGTCTAACTGTAAAGAAAGAGATAAATGGATAATTGCTGGAGGAGAACACAGGGTAAAGAGAGGGTTATTTTACTAAAGGAGAAACTTGCAGTGTATTTATCAGGGGAGATCAAACCAAAATAAAGAAATATATTAAAGAGTTAGGAAAGGGAGAAAGAAAAAAGATGGGGAAAAAAAAACATGTATTAAAGGATGGGGTCAAGAACACATGTAGAGGTCAACATAAAAAGAATGACCTTATTTCCACTGAGACATTATAATGAGAAGGGGTAGAAAAATTGGGGGGAGGCGGAAGGAAGTCAGGACAGGTATGGATACAGATAAAACTTACATTTTAGACTCATAAAAGGCACTCAGAAGGGCTTGTAACACCAACTGCATGGGAAAGGAAGTTGGGAGGGGAGATAGCTGAAAAGAGTTTTCTATACGCAGTTAACCTCAGAAAATCCAGCTGTTCCCAGCTCAGGACATGGAGAGAAGAAGAAAAAGGGCATATTTGCCCATCTTTCTTCGGAGAGTTGTATATCAGTCCCTTAGATTCTAAATGAAAATGGGCACCAGAGGTCCAGCCGGGCATATGGCGTAATTGTTTCTCCGGAAAAGGCCTCCATGCTCAGAAAAACATTTCCTCCCATCCAACATTAGGGGAGAGCCCAGCAGTCCTGCACTGCCCCTTAAGCCCTTGGCATTTCATCTAAGGGGAGCATTTGCAGCCTTCACCATTGACAAGTGTCCTAAGTGATGGCTTCATTATTTCTAGTAGGTCAGGTCTCATGAGTCTTCAATTAAGAGAAAGTTTTTCTTTCCATTACCAGACACATTTTAAGGAAAATGCTCAATCCATTGGAGACAGTAGTGGCTTATCTTCCTCAGAAGAGATGCCTTTGGCCCACTGTTCCTATAAAACAGCCATAACTCAGACAAAATACTTCATCAGGGACAGCATAACAAATTGTTAATGGGCTAGAATCAAAATGTAGTTGAAAACCAATTTTGTTCAGAATTATCCAATTTTTACATTTTGGCTTGTATGTCATTTAGGGTTAGTAGAGGGTACTACGCTGTAATGTTTTATTCCTTTGAAATACAGCTCTTATAGTGAATTAAAATGTGTGGGATTGTCTGAAGGACAGGGCCACAATGATAATAATCACTTTAGGATACATTTTATGACATATAAAATATTTTGCCTTACATTTCATCCTCCCAACACCCTGGGAGATAGGTGGTCACTGCTTCCCTTTCAAAGAGAAGCAAATGGAGATTCAGAGAGGTAAAAAGATTCTCCTGAAATCACAGAGCTAAGTATCAGAGAGAGGATTTGAACCCAGGTGTTCTTACTTATTTCTATTGGCTCACGTTTCCACATCTTCAAAAATGGGGGTGATCGTAATGGCTGCCTCATGAATAAAGATTATGTAAGATAAAGCCTTGAAGTCAGGCTCTTCGGTGGATTGTTGTTTGAGAAAATGTTGGAACAGGTCAAACAAAATTGTTGAGAAATTCTAGCAGGGCAACAGTAGGCTTCAGTGTAGGAAGGCACACAGGGCAAGATTCTTGACTGCAAAGGATATAAACTGACTCTGGCTAAGTGAAACAGCAAAGAAATATGTTGGCCAGGTATTGAGAGGCTCCGCGATGCAGTCAGAAGGCTGGAGATCCTGGTTCAGGGAAGGGCAGGAGCTATGGGAAGCTGAGTGGCCCCATTCACAGCCAAGGTCACATCCCAGACACACTCTGCTTAGACACTGGACACAGCCTCTGCCCCACCACCTCTGCCCTGCTGGATCCTAGACACCCTACTCAATCACCCAAGTACATTCTAAAGGAGTCAGTTGACTAGATGTACAATCTAGTGGGAGTATCTGGTTGCCCACCAGGTTTATGCACCAACTTCCAGAGGTGAAGAGAGAAAGTGTCTATTTAGCCTCTTCACCTCCACAGACTTACGTAGGACAAACTCCCCATATATGGAAAGGAGCTTCAGTTTCTGCACAGTAAACAGAATGGCAAATGCTCACTACAGGTGGTCTAACTAAATTATGTTCTTAATCTGACTGCCCTTTTCCTATGGAATTTTTCTAATACTTCCTCATCTATAACTGGTGGGCTCCTCAGACTGAGATATTTTCATGTCCTGATAGAATATTGTCATTTCCATGTCCATGCTCTCAGCAATTCTTCCTATTTCTGAGAATACCTCAAATTTGATCTGTGATTTTCTCCAACTCTCCAAATCCCAGAAATTTCCCTGATGAAAATGGTCCTCTCTAATCACCCAGGTCCCACTGTGTTCCCTTGAAAGCATGTCAGTCTAGTTCATAGAATTAATGACTTGACCACATATATTACCCGTTCATGAATCAACTGATGGACATGCTACTATGAAGAGAGGACCAGGATTCAGGCTCTGGTCTACCACCAACTTGATGTGCTTCTGTGAGCAAGTCGCTACTATTCTAAGCAGCTGCTTTGTAAATGAATGGCATAGATTAAAATCCACGGTTTACAACCTGGCTTTTCATTAGACTCACAAGGAAGAAACTCAAATATGAATTTCTAGAATCCCGCAAAAATCTTCTGAATAAAGATCTTCCAGGGTCAAGATTCCAGTCCAGAGATCTATAGGGATGTTTTGTTGTCTTTCTTTTCTTTTTTGTTTGTTTGTCTTGCTTTGTTTGGGGGGAGTTGTTTGTTTGTTTTTATTTAAGCTCACCAAGTTATTCTGATAATAAGTCAGGTTTGGGACCCCTGAACTTTAAGATTTCTTGTCTCTTTCAGCTTTAGGAAATGGTGACATAGTAGTCGTATGCAGCAGTTAGGGATTCCATCTCTGAAGTCAGAAAGAAGCAGGTTCTGGTTCTCACTCTCTAGCTCTGAAACTTGATCCAGTTACTCAACATCTCTAAGCCTCAGTTTCTCCATTTCAAAAATGAGGGTGATAAATGTACCTGCCTACTCCATGGGATTTTTGCAAGGATTGGGTGAGATAAGGCATTTGACCTCTGAGCCTAGGGTGACCCATGAACAATATTCAGTAATGGTAGCTGGATTATTATGATGACAGAGGGAGGACAGCTAAGGCATCGGCTGTGTTGGGGGAGGCTTGAGGAAAGCTGGTGGAAACATGACTTTCTTTCTTCTGTTTTTGTGCTTGATTTAACTGTGTAAAAATATAACTGATGAACTTAAAATGTTCAGGATGTTGGCGTTTTTCCCCTTTTTTTCTGGCTGCGACTTCTCAGAAGAGGCGTTCCCAAAGAGGAACATCTCGGCCACCCCAGCCAGTATCTGACTTGCTGCTGCGTCTTGGCTCAGGCCTGAATGTGGTCCATAGTAAGCTGTTTTGCCTTAGTGACTCAGCATAGTAGGCTCTTTTTCATTTCTCTCTCATTCCGCAGCCAAGAAACTCTCCCACCTATCTTTGCCGTATGCTACTGAAATTGCATTTTGTATCATCTACTGGGAGATAACATAGTTAAATTGATGCTGGGAACCTTATAAGGGTATAAACACTTTGCAGGATGGACGTCATAATAGCAAATTGAGGCTGAGTGCCAATAATAGATTTCTTGATTTTTTTTTTTTCCTTTGCACATTCTTCAGGGCTCTCCAAGGGGGACAGAAATGACATGGCAGTCCAGAAATAGTCCTGGGAATCAGACTGAGGTAGGAGTCTGAGCAGACAGAGAAACCAAATGCAGCCCACACCTTCCCAGCCCCAAATGTGTGCTGCCTGCACCCCCCCCCCCAAACTGAAGGTCCCTTTACTGTGGCCCATGGTTGGAGCAGTGGAAAGACAGCTTTGGTGTTGGACAGCTCTGGGTCTCGGTGTCCTCTGTCTTTTACCAGTCACATGACCTTGGGCAGGTTGTCTATGTTCTGAGCTCCCTCTTGCTCATCTTCATGAGTCTGCTGATGAAATGCGGTAGCATCGTAAACCTCTCTACCACACAGTAGGGTTCAGAATGTGTTTGATCATGTTGCGTTCTCTCTTTTCTCAAATATGTTGGTGGGATCAATCTATTTCAAATTGCAGCTTCCACAAAGGGGTGGTTCTAGATTGTTCCAACAGGAAAGACCCCAAGAAAGCCTTGGAATATGCTGTATAGTGTAAACAAAACACGCTCAGCTCAGAGTCCAACTCCAACTCTAGTCCTGTTTTGTGACTTACCATCTTCTTGTCCTTGAATATATTATTAAGCGTTTCTACATTTGCTGATGGCATCCTATGGGTCAGGTATTATACAGAATGCCTAATGTGCCTTATTTTACTTCATCTCATAGTAACCCTTATAGAGTAGAAATGACTGTCCTCGTGTTATAGAAAAGGGAACTAAAGGACAGAAACATTCAATAACTTGCCCAAGGTCACATCAGTAGAAGAGGTGAAGCTTGGATTTGAACCCAGTTCTTTGGCTCCCGAACCCTTCTTTCTAATCGTAATGATCCCTGACTTCTGCTTGCTCCTGACCTCATTTTCTTCTCCATCTGCAAAAGAGGGGATGATAATCCATGCCTACCCCTACCTTCCAGGGACTTCTAGAAAAAACATATAAAATCGTGGATTAAGGGAGCTTTATACACTAATAGGACAACTTAATGTAAAGAATTGAAGTCATCACAAAGGGTGTAACGGTCTCCTCGACCCTGTGAAAAAATTCCCATCTCCAAAGAAAATGAAGACTGTAAGGATGACTGTTCATGCTGTCCCCAGCAATGTGAGGCTGGGGACAAAGAGGCTTTGCAGCTACACGGTGGTATATTGAACAGGGTAGAGTACATACTGAATCTGTATTTATACTTGGGAAACCACGCTGTGCTTAAATTAGCACTTGAAGAATAAAAGCTTCTCTAAGGCTGCCCTTCTTAAGTAACAGAGGCTAACATTTCTAGAACCACAGACAACAGTATTCTGAAAGCAATAGCAAGATGTTTTGAATTCATCCTAAATCCTTACCCAGCAATCTGTAATCCATCCTAAATCAAACCTCTTTTCCAACATTTGTGGCCCAAGCAAGGTATAAATAAGAAAGACTGTCAGACATTTCTCTAGGATCTTTTGGTTTCTTTAACGGTGTGTTACTCAGAAGTCACAATATTTGTTGCAAAGTGGCCTAGAGTCATTTAATTCATCAGAGATGCCCATGGCACCATTGCGCTGGTAAAGGAATCCACTTTCCAAATTTATGAAAACCACAGAACTAACATCCAAGCTTTGTCTTGAGCTTTCCTCTAATTTATTAGGGTCACTTCTTCTGCTGTTCAATAACCCCAAAATTCCACCTGGCTGCCTCCTGGGGCTTTGCAGAGATCAGCATTTGCTCTGGGGCGTTCATCTTTATCCAGGATTTTTATCAGACACACATTCATGCATACTACACACACACACACACACACACACACACACACACACACACACAACATCCACATCACCAATTCCCATGGAAACCAAACAAGGGGGGAAAATTGAAAGGCAGTACAGAAACTACAGAAGAGCTCTCTGACCCTGCTGTCTAATTCACCTCAGATCTACAGCTCCGAGAACCCTCTTAGAATTCTGAAGGGCTATGAGCGTTCTATTACTGTCTAATTTATTGATGAAGGGTAATTTCTTTTTCTCTTCTTTTTTTTTAATTTTCACATTTTCTTTTTTATTTTTTTATTAGTTTCAAGTTTTATGATGTTATGTCTAACATAATGATTAGACATTTACACCTTCACAAAGTTATAACCGCCCCCCCAAGTCTGCTACCCCTCTGACGTCATACATAGTTATTACAATACCATTGACTATATTCCCTATGCTATACTTTACACCCCATGAATATATATATATATATATATATATATATATACACACACATATATATAATTATAATTATAGTTGACATTCAATATTTTATATTAGTTTGTATAAGGTGTACAGTGCAGTGGTTGGACATTTATATAATCTATGAAGTGATCCCTCATATGTCCAGTACCCATCTGACACCATACATAATCTTTACAACATTATTGATTATATTCCCCATACTGTGACATCCCTCTGACTATTTTGTGGCTACCAATTTGTACTTCCTAATCTCTTCATCTTTCTCAGACATCTAACAACCATCAGTTTGTTCTCTATATCTATGAGAGGTGATTTCTTTAAGTTGGCAATACAAAACCAA
This sequence comes from Rhinolophus sinicus, assembly GCF_057876585.1. Taxonomy (NCBI): domain Eukaryota; kingdom Metazoa; phylum Chordata; class Mammalia; order Chiroptera; family Rhinolophidae; genus Rhinolophus; species Rhinolophus sinicus. Next base: position 160,613,955 of record NC_142514.1, on the reverse strand, counting down.
ATTATTGAGCATCACAATGAGAAAATAATAGAGATGCTAATTTTAAAACAACCACACTGCCACTGGAGTGGACAGAAGCCATTTCTGACTTTTGATCCAAATGTCACCTTTGCCCAATAAAATGTTATGGATATGGGAAGCAAGAAGGACAGAGAATGAGAAAAATACGAACATTAAATATTTTCCTCACTCCTTGAATAGCTATAAATGGGGCTGAATAAATAAAATACATACATACAATAGAGAATTATGCAGCCTATAAAAAATAAGTTAGAGTTTTAAGTACTATTAGGGAAATGTGTCTAAGTTACATTGTTATGAAAAAGAATTGCAAAGTTACATTATTGTATTAATCCATTTAGGTAAAAATAATTATATGTAGAAAAAGTATGTCTTTACTATATTATCATTCATGTATAGAAAAAATTTTGGAAGAATGTAAACCAATAGATTTCCAGTGTTGTATCTGTCAAGTACGATTATGGAGAGTTTTTATTTTCTAAGTCATTCATTTCTGTAAAGTTTTTTTTTTTTAAGAGTGAGAAACTGCTATACTTACAGTCAGAAAATGTGACAAAGCTGAGCAAAATTATCTTTCTCTGTTTTATGGGGACTGATAACGTTGAGACTTTGGGGGACCCCTATAATGATATCTACAATAGCATGCCTTGAAGCCTTCATTTCCCTGGATGAGCAGATGTATCTGGATACCCAGACATGCCATATTCTAGCCAAGTCTCTTTTCTTCTATTTTTGAAAAACCAAAAAAACCACAGTGACTTATGTTCATCATTTCTGGTCCAATAGTAGCCAAGTGGGAGGGTGGCAGAATTCCAGGTTCTGATGGATGACAAGCCTTCAGTGGTCAAAATGTTAAAGATCTTTCTTCTTCTCCTCCTTTTGTGGGTTTTGTTCCCCTTTAGCACTGGCAAAATACATTTACAGAGTTGTTGTATTGACAGGTCATCTGTCATCAGTCTGTAACATTGCCAAGGACCAGTCTTCCTGTCTACTGTGGACTCTGGTCCGTTCTCAAAAGAGAATGGCATCTAGCATGCATGCAATATTTTGACTGAGAAGAGACATGAAAGGGGACTCTTGGTCTGAGGTTTCCCTTAACCCAATTTCTTGGCAGGATTTCTGATTAGAGAATGGGAGACCCTCTTGGACAGCCAAACAGAGATCATAGGTTTAAAATTTAACTACAAGTAGCCATAGTGAGTGTTAAATTTTTTTGTTGGGGACACATGCTTGGTAGGTATACAGAAATCACATGAACCCCCTTTCTTTAAGGACCACCTTATGTACTCTCATCCACCATGTTTGTTCTGCACGAGCCTCCTATAGCCTCCTAACCCCAGTTTCATCTGGGAGGAGCACTTGATTCACCAGGGCCAAACACACGTTTCTGGGAATTTGTGTTTGGAAATCAAATCCATCAATTTCATTTTTTGAGGCTAGAGCAGATAAGCTCCAAACCTGGGAGCTGTGGCACTGGTACAAGTCACAAGAATGTGCCAGTGGTGCAGCCACCATGGAAGACAGTTTGGTGGTTCCCCAAAGAATTGAACAGAATTATCATATGGTCCAGCAATTCTACTTCTGCTTATATACTCAAAAGAATTGAAAGCAGAGACATGAACAAGTATTTGTACACCAATGTTCATAGCAACTTTATTCACAATAGCCAAAAGGTAGAAATAACCCATATACCCACCAACAGATGAATGGATAAACAAATGTGGTATAAAAAGGAATGAAATTCTGATATAAGCTACAACATGGATGAACCTTGAAGCCATTATGCTGAGGGAAATAAAGCAGACATAAAAGGCTGAGTATGGTAGGATTCCACTAATATGAAGTATCTAGAGTAAATTTATACAGACAGAAAATAGAATCATGGTGGCCATAAAATAGAAGGGGTGAGGGAGGAATGAGGGGTTATTGTTTAATGGGCACAGACTTTCAGTTTGGGCAGATAAGAAAAGTTCTGGAGATGGATGGTGCAATGACTGCACAATAATGTGAAAGGACCCAATGCTACTGTACACCTAAAACTAGATAGTACACTCTATGTTATGTATATTTTACAATACAAAAGAAGAAGAAGGAGAAGGAGGAGAAGGGAGAAGAAGGAAAAAAAGAAGAAGAAAGAAGGAATGTGCCACAAGCTCTGGCCAATACTGAAATTCTAGAACTGTGGAGCTAGGGGGGCAGCTTTGAACAAAATTCATTCAATTTAATTCCACAGCTATTTCCTGAGTACTATGTACTATGTGTTAGGCCTGCTAGGAGGTTATTCAAAGGATTTAGGGATTAATGAGACCTATTCTAAGCCTCAAAAACTCACACTCTAGGAGGGTTTCAGAAAGTACAGAAACACAACACAAAGTGTGATAAAACCATAAATAAGGAACAAATATACCTTGGAGAACTGAGAATTCAAGGAAGACTGTTGCACACTTGACATTTGAGATAGGCTGTTGGGTATTGGTAACTGCTATAGACTAAACATTTGTGTCTCACCCCCGCCCTGGAAAGAAATGTATATGTTAAAACCTAATCTCCAAAGTGATGCTATTTCTAGGTGGGGCCTTTGGGAGATGAATATCGTAAGGGTGGGGCCCTGAGGAATCGGATTAGTGCCCTTGTAAAGAGACCTTGGAGAGCTCCCTTCCTCCTTTCCCCATGTGAGTCACAGCAAGGAGATGGCTGTCTGTTATCCAGGAAGCAGGATCTCATCAGATACTGAATCTGCTGGCCCCTTGATCTTGGACTTCCCAGCTTCCAAATCTATGAGAAATAAATTTCTGTCATTTATAAGCCAACCAGTCTATGGTATATTATTAGAGCAGCCAGAACAGAGTAAAACAGAGGCATTGGAACAGGAAGGGGGCATCCTAAACAGAAAAAATTGTAGGTTAAGCCTGGGAGCCAATTTAAGGAATAGCAAGTAGAGGATGGGATAAAAATAGGAGCAGAGAAGGTGACATTGACCATTTATTTGAGACTTACTATCTGCCAGAAACCACACAAAATATTTTCCCCATCTCATTTAATATTCACAGCACTCCTAGGTTATATTAGGTAATATTGTAGAGGATATTCCTGGTCACCTGTCCAACAGCCTTTATTCCCTCCTCCTTCTTTGCCATCAAGCCCTAATTTCATGTTGGGGTGTTCCCCCTGGACAGGCTTGTCTTGCTGGAAGGGCCTCTCCCAAGCTCTAGGAGATGAGTCTTCATTCCTCTAAGCCAGTGGTAGTAATTCCACTCCTGCTGGCACAGCTTGTTTGAGCTAAGGGCAAAATTCAATTTGACCAAAAAAAAAAAAAGAAAAAAAAGGCACAGATGTCTGCCAGAGGACTTGTGGAAAGACTTTATTCCCTGATTATAAAAAGAAAAACCTCACAAGGAAAAGCACTCCTCTTTCCGCTTTCGGGTATATCTATTTATGAATGTGAACCCCTGGGCTTGGTAGCCTTCTGGAAACCATAATCTTGTGACACTAAAGATGAAACTCACTGTCTAAAGATGATAGTAGAGAAAGATGAAGGGAAGCTGCTGACTTTAAGCCCCCGAGTTAACAAATCCTGCAACCACTTCCCTCCCTAGCTCTTATTTCAGAGAATACTTACAAAAAAAAAAAAAAATTACACCACTTAAAGTTGGGTCCTCCGTTAATAGCAGATAGGATGTTACCTGACTCTCCAAGTAGGTAAAAGATAACTTGCCGGTAAGTTAAAGGTTAAGGTGTACGACGCCAGGTTAGGAGAACACTTGGCCGTGGGGATGAGGTTAAAACAGTCCTTTGGAACCTCAAACATCTGGGTGAGGAACAGTGGGCCAATCAGAGGCGAAGGGGCAATTCTCTGGATGTGAGAGCAGCTCAGGAATGCAAAGCATCAGTCACACCTCTCTGTCTGCGGCCTGGGGGAGGGAAAGCAATGGTGTTTCTGTGATGACTCAGCCCTTCCCCTCAAAAACTCAAGGAAAGTCAAGTGTGCCCTTGCAGGCAACCTTCCCTCTGTCACGGCTGTGTTTTTATAGGGCAGTGCTTGGAAAATCTCGCTCTTCCTTTCCGCTTGACTTGTCCGGATGTCTCCCACCTCCTCGAAGCTCACAAGGTACGGGGGGCAGAATGTCATTTCTACCCCCTCCCTCTACCTCCCACACGTTTCCAGGCCTTTTTAGCAGCCTCCTCCAAATGGAGTGACCTCCCTCACCAGTATTTTTATCACGCATTGAAAGACGATTAAAAATGTCTGATGTAAAAATACAACTTGCCCTGCTGGGAGAGGTTAGAGGAAGGTTTCCACCAGAGTCGGCCAAAGGCTGCTGGGTAGAGCAGTGGACAGAGAGTCAGAGACACCTGGATTTGCATTCCAGCTTGGATACCAAGACCTGCATGACCTTGGGCAAGTCACCTAACTTCCCTGAAACTCAGTTTTATTGTTTGAAGAACGGGAGCAGTGTGACCTGCACTGCTTACCTCACCAGGCGAATGCCAGCATCCAAAAAACAAAACAACTAAACACAAACACAACCACTGTTCTCACCAGAGGATAAAGGCCTGAGGGGCTAGGACTCAAACAGGAATTTTCATTTGAAACAGAGGGAAAAAGTTCAGAGACAAGAATTTAGTACAGCCAAACTGTCTGGGTGGATCCCTAAAGGAACCTGGAAAAACAGAACTATATATATTCATTGGGGAAGAGGGAAGATTTAATTGGCTCAGTTTCTTCTCTGAGGCTTACCTATAGGCCTGGGCCTTTCCACACATTATCTTAATCCAACCTCCTGAAAGTCTTGTGAAATGGGCATTTTTCATCTTCATTTTATCAAAGAGAAAAAGCCACACCAAGAAATCAAAGGTACTGGTTGAAGGTAGATTCTGGCCTCCTCACAAGTTGGGTTGAGAGGGTTTGTTTCTGGAATCCTTAAAGGTTTCCTAAGTCCTTTGGGCTCCTTAAGAGGAATGAGCAGGAACAAACACCTTGAAAAGTAATCTTGCAGCATTGTGAGAATTTTCACGCCCTATTTTGGGCAGAGAGTCCTAGAAAGTACAACAGAAATCATACTGAAAGCGACTGAAATGTAGTGGTTGTTCCATAAATTGTGTTGACTAATGAATAAAAGAAACCTATATTACAATCCAAGCAACTTTCTAACTATCTAGATGGACAAGTTATTGAATCCGGCCTCATTTTTAACTAGAATGAGAGTTGACTTACGTCTCTCTCATACCATTAGGGGCCCACCCAGACAGTTTGGCTATACTAAATTCTTGTTTCTGAACTTTTCCCTCTGTCCAAAAAGGAAATTTCTGTTTCAGTCTTTTGTATATCTACTGGGGTCTGGATTATAACTGTAGGATGAGAACAACTGACTGATAAATGAGGGGAGGAGCAGAGCTAGACAGTATAGCAAACTGGTGATCAATAGATCTGTAATCCTCAGTCTTCTCATCTTTAAAATGGGAGATTGTGGTAGATCCATGTTTTTCCATTTTTTTTTCTTTTTAAGCAGCAGTTGAAAGCGTTTGCTACCTGAACTCTGACATGGAGCCCCAAACTATTATGTGAGTAAGTGTGCTGCACAGATTGAATGCACAGGGATGCAGTGCTCCCCCAGTGGGGCCATCCCCTCATCACCCTTCCTTCCTTCCTACCAAGGCCATTTGGCAAGACAGGGGACCCCCACAATCTCTGTGGGATCTCTCAAGCTTGACTTCTGTGCTAAGAAAAGAGACTACCTGGGTACATCCAATGAATTGTTCCAAGTGCTTTCCGTACCATAACTCTTTACCCTCACCACAATCCTATCGAATAGATACTGTTATTATTAACCCCTTTTACACGTGAAGAAACTCAGGCACAAAGAGCTTAATTAACATTGTCCAAGAATTAAGACTCCTAACGGAAAATGCCTCCTTCCATAATGGGAAGAGGTTTTAGATCTCCAGCGACATCTACTCTCCTGACCCAAGGAAAACTAAAATCAAGCTTAGATAGAACCTTGGATTCAAAGAAAACTCCCAGTCACAGATGAAATTCTATTTTCCAGAAAAGCTTTTCCACAATAGTTCTTTTTTTGAGAGCTGAGCAGAGTTGGTTGCATGGGTTTTGTATCTGAGTAGTGGAGGGAGATGTATAAAAAAAGTCACGATGTCACAGGCTCTGACAGCACCACATGTATCCGAGTTCCACTCTGTGACAATGGAACTACGTGTGCAAACAGAACCACTCTTTAGGCACTTTGGGTAGAAATGACTCTTCTGGTTGCTTTAATGAGTGTGGATTGTCAGAAGCCTGAACTGTACCCTTGCCTTAATGTGTGAGCTTACACAAATGAGTGTCTGTGGGCCTTGGAGAAGTGGTGAGAAAAGAAACAAAGCCATTGTCACACAAATAAACAGCCCAAGTTTCTCATAATGTTACAGCATTCTCAGAGACTTACTAAAAAAGACAGGTTTCAAGTATAAGGATTCTGTTCTCAGGAAGCAGTCCAGTGTCTTGCCATTATACTTTGCAGATGTCATTTGTGTGGTTGGAAATATGACTGCCTACTCATTCTGGTGTCACTGTTTGATTGCCATTACATGTCAAGCATTTATGCAAACCTTCACTGGACATGCACTGAGGCTCTTGGTAGTACTTTCCTAATCAAGAAATGTTCATTGAATGCCTGTTTGATGATAGATACAGTAAAAGTCCTTCCTTTCTTTTTTCTTTTACCCAAACAAAGAATATTTGTTGATTTCCTATTGCCTATCCACCATCAAAGTACTCATTCCATGCAGATTTGTTAGATGTCTACTACGTGCTAGATGTTGAATAAGAAACTGGAGACACACATGATTCAGACAGTGTCCCTTTCCTCTGATAACTCCCAGCACAGTGGCTTTGCTTTCTATGCATCCACTTGTCCATGCCATTTGACCCTTTGATTCTAGGCCAATAGCAGCCTTCAAGCAAAACTTTTAATAGCAATATCGGATCCTTGGAAAACCCTCCATGCATAAATACACACCTATAAAAATATGAACTTTAAGTGGAAATTAATATAACATTGGTCTTACCTACATCAGAGACTTAAAAGCATATTCACTCCATGAATGCTTGCCTCCATATTATAAAAGAACTAAAAAGTGGGGAATGGATTGATGTTGCTATGAAAACCCAAAACAGAGAAAAGAAAGGCCAGCTGACGTAATTCCCCCATCGGTATTCATGGTTAAATTGACCAGATTGCTGTAGCATAATTTTAGGGGTTTGCTGTTTAGGGTTTTGTCTGTATGTGTTCAGGGTGTGCAGTTCCAAGAACAACTGTGGCTCGACTTCAGAAGTATATATATTTATGTATTTTCATCATCTTCTTCTCTGTCACCATTAAATGTCAGTTTTCTTCCTTGAAGGCAATGGGGCCCACGTGATTTACTGAGCCCACAATTATTCATGCTTCTTGGTGCCCAAGCCAGACTTTTGCCAGCCCACACCCAAAGTGCCACACAGCCTGTTTCTGAGGTAGAAGATGGGGCTTATTGGGGTCAGCTTTGGCCAGTGTCTTTGAGTTTAAGCCACCAGGCTAAAAGGGCATCTGCTTACATTTTTGCAAGGGTTCCCCTGATATCAAGACCCACCATTCATCATTTCCAATTGTGGAAACTTGGCATTTGTTTCGGAAAATGCCAAATGTGTTTTCCTTGTGTATCTGCTGCCACATCAGTGATCTGTCCTTAGTTAGATCTTTTTGAAAAAAGGAAAGAAGCAAGCAAGAAAATCTCTCTGTCTCTTGCTCGCTGGGTCATCTTGGATGACAACTGTCTGAGCCTCAGTAAACTTAACAATGGAGGCATTCATACTCATTGAACAGAATTATTATGAAGATTAAATATAGTCCCTGATGTAGAGTTGATAACAATACTATTATGAATATGATTACTAGTGTTATTTATAGAGTGCTTGCAATGTGACATTTGGTAATAAATGCTATTTCTTCTTTAACTTGTCTGGACTATATTACCTCTCTAAAATTTACCTTTCTTATCTGTATAATAGGCCTAATAGTATTTTACACATTTGTTTTGAGGCACTGGTTCTCAAACTTGAGTATGCATCAGAATCTCCTGACAAGCTTGTTAAAACATTGATTGCTGGGCTCTACTGCCAGTATTTTTGGTTTAGTATTTACAGGCTAGACACTGAGAATTTGCAGTTTTAACAATTTCTAAATTGTTGTTGATACTAATGGTCCAGAGCCATACTTTGAGAAACTCTGCTCTAAGGACTAGATTTATTAAGCATTTATTGAACAAACATTTATTGCATACCTAGTGTGTGCTAGGAATTGTTCTAGATATCGAAGGAAACGCAGTGACAAGACAAAGTCCCTCTCTTCATGAAGTTTACATTCTAGCAAGGGAGATGGACAATAAGTAAACCTATAAGTAAACAATAACATTCAGAAATGTGAAGAAAAATAAAGCAGGGGAAGGGGGTAGTGAGTGACTGGGTTTCATTGAGAAAGACATTTCAGAAATAGCAGTCAGGGAAGGCATTTCTGAGGAGGTGATATTTGATTAAAAAATGATAGGAAGGAAAGAAGACATTTGATCTAGGAGAAGAACATTCCTGTAAGAAAAAAGCCAAATGCAAACATCCCGAGGAAGAAATAAATTTGAAGTTTTTCAAGGACAGTCAAATGGCTAGCGTAGCCAGAGCACTGTGAGTGAAGACAGGAGAATGAGGATATGGAATCAGACAGAAACAGGCAGTGGGGCAAAATCATGTAGAGCCTTGTAGGCCATCGTAAGCAGGTTGCACCTTATTTGAAGTTGATGGAAAGCACACATTAAGTAGATGAGTGACATGATCTGACTTAACAGTTTTCAAAGAGCACTCTGGCTTCCGGGCAGGACGGGAGTGAAAGCAGGTGTAGAGTTAGGAGATGGCTGATATTCTCCAGGAAGGATGAAGGGGCTTTGCCTAAGGTTAGAAGAGGTGCTGAGCACTGATCAGATTCATGTTACACTTTGTAAGTCAAACTGATGTAAATGATGTTGGATCTGCCGGCACTTTCTGGGTGTGGCCAGGATCCTGTCTCGTGAAGCCGAAGAGTGGACACACGGACCAGGGAGAGGCAAAAAGTTTTTAAAAGAGGATCGTTTCTTAGAGGCAGGAGAAGAGGCTGCAGCTCCTGAGCAGGAGGGGATACCCAAAACTGGGAAGCCCACTAGCTAAGGCAAAAGGCTTTTACTTTTATATTTTCCCCTGCCTGCTTGGGGAAGGGGGCTGGAGCCTTTTAATTGAATTCGTCTATCAGGTTTGTCCTGTTTGCCCATCCTGAAGGGATTAACAAACTAACACATTCCTATCTGTCAGATCTGCTCCTTTGTCCCGCCAGAAGGGATTTGAGATTATCTATTAACTTTAAGGGATATTCGCATGTCTCTGTCCTGGAGTGAAGGAGACATTCCAAGGCCTGGAGTTTCAGGATATGGCTGCTTTTTTGTTTATTCCACCAGGGACCTTCCTGTCTACCTAACGACATGCTAACTAACCTGTCTCAAAACAAACAGGATTTGCTATTGAGTTGGGGGTAAAGCAAGGGAAAGAGGGGAATCCAGAATGGCTCCTGAGATTGGAGCCTGATTTAGTAAAACAAGATCATCTGTGAGAAAGTATCTGGCACATAATAAGGGCTCAGTATTCATCTATGTATTTTAGAATTGGAATATTTTCAGTTTAAAAATTCTAATGCTACCACAAAGGGCCATGCAGCCTATACAGTGCACAGCTTATAGAGACTGTGAGGTGAATGAAGTTGCATGAAGTAGTTGCTCTGGAAAGTGCCAATTCTTTGTCAGTGCTGTTCCTTAGATTTTTCTACCTTTCTGCAACTAAATGCAACTCCAATAAACTGAGTTGAGTGTCCAGTGTGAAAGCCATTGTGCTAGGGACTGAGCGTGTGTCGTCCATTTGGGAAAAGTCTAGAACTCAGGGGCTTACCTTTGGAGGATGAGTTTGTACCAAGAAAAAAAGTCCTCATGTCATTGGTGATCAATATTGATGCTGGAGCCTTCTTTCTTGGCATTTCCTCCAAATTCCTTGCTCGAGGACTTCGGGCAAGTTGCACCCCTTGATTAGGGACATGGCATTAGAGTGTGGAGTGTGTGTGACATAAAACCTACTCAAGGAAAGCCAGCCTGGATGTCCACTCTGTCCCTGAGTGCAGCTGGCAAGCTTGTTGCTACACCAACAGAGACAGAAACGTGTGCATCCAGTGGGATCGATCATGTCTGGAATCGAGATCTCTCCAAATATCAAGAAAGAAATATGAGTCATTGGAATCCAGTTGTATTTTTTAAGAAGTTTATTCTCATTGTTTATAGCTTAGATCAGGGGTGTCCAAACTTTTTTCAATGTTTTTTACCAAAGGCATATGCGGTAAAACACACAAACAGCCGGGCCACTCCCTCGAGGTGAAGTACATATTGCCTCACCTGGTTTATTTAAGTAAACTAAATATATTTTTGGAATTTGCTGCAGGCCAATTAACAATGGATTGCAGACCGCAGTTGGCCCGCGGGCCACAGTTTTGACACCCCTGGCTTAGATGATTCAGTTTGTATTGTTCATGCACCAAAATTGTAAAGAAGTCCAAGCCTGTCACCGTCGGCTCTGTGACCTACCTTGCTCCCTGCGCCTGTGTTTGGCAGTTAGTCCCCGATGCCCAACATCCTCATGCATGTCTACGTCAGTTCCCCAATTCTCTCCTCCCTGGATTTACCCAGCTTCCCTTCCCTTGCTGCAGTCTGCAATTTATCAACATTCATCAACAGTTATCATTCAGAAAGTATTCATAGATCACACTATATGTGTTTCACAAAGCACCCACTCTGAGTACTGCTTTTGTGTGTAATAGTATTTATTGGGTACTTATAATTTGTCAGCCACTGTGCCAAGAGCTATCAGTATATTGTCTCATTTAATCCTCACAGCAATCCTGTGATTCTATTATCTCTGTATGCAAATGAGAAATTTCTGAAGAGGTGAAATAATGCCCAAGATCAACCAGGAAGCTTATAGCAGGGTGGGATGCAAACCCAAGACTTTCTGGTTCACAGCCGATGCTCTTAATTGCTGTCATGTTGCCTTTCAAGGCAGAAGAGAACTAGCGTTTCTGGAGCATCTATCATGTGATATCTTCTTTACAAATTCTATCTCATTTGATCCTCACAGCAACTCTTCAGGATAGATATCATTGTCAGCTAAAAGGAAACAAAAGTCTCAGAAAGGTTAAGAATAGTACACAAGACCCTCAGTGGCTGAGCTAGGACACCAAATCAGATTTCCTAGATGTCAATGTCCACGTGTTTTCCATAACACCAAAGAGCCCAACTTCATAGCTTCAGTGAGAAGCTGTGGTATCTGAAGGGTTCTTTGAAGGTCGTGTAGTATTTCAACAGGTGGAGATGGAGAAACAGCCTCTGGATGGAAAGAACAGCATGAACACACAGAGCTGCTAGGAGTGCACATGGGAACCACCAATGCTGTATTTCCCTTAGTGCTAAGCCAAGGAGAGGACATCCTGTTCTCTACATCTCTGTATACCTTGTCTTCCCTCCCCTTTTATTTGAAATCCTTCTGTGACTTTTCTTTGGACAAGGGCTTTCATGATCTGTTTCCTGCCTCCTCTTTCTTCTCGGAGTGTACTGTACTCACTCTGCAATGGCCTCACTGGCCTCTTTTCTAATCTTCACTTTTATCAGCTCTTTCACACTTTAGAGACTCCTGCATTTGCTCTGTATTCTACCAGTAACTTTTTTTTTTTACTTCATCTTCCCATGACAAAGATCAGTTCACATATCACCTCCTCAAAGAGGCCTTCTCTACCTCCATAGCTATTCTCATTATAACATTCTGCTTAAATATGTCTTAAATAAGTCCATGCATCCTTGAATGTTTTCAATTCAATAGAAAAAAATAAAGCACAGTGTTTGTTATAGACGTTTTTCCAAAATTGACTTGTCTACAGATAAATTAACCCTACCTAAGTACCAAAATCAGTACTTGGCTGAATTTTCAATTTCACAGCAGCTTCTTGACATGCAAATTTTGAAACAGAGAGCAATTTTGATAAAAATCAAATAACAAACCCCATTAAAATAAGGTGATTGTTGAGAGTTCAGGCTTTAAAAACTTGTTTTGATGGATTAGAAAGACAAAAGAACTATTTGCCCCTTAATCTAAATTTGATTTGTCCTACTGACCTGAAATCATAGCAAATAATCCCAGTGGTTTGGAACAACCCCCCCTCCCCCCGCCCCCGTGCTCCCATAATGACAGATTTCATACATCGCAATGAAATATTTTTAATAATTCACAATATTAATTTCTAAAATGGTAAATATTGATAGATAGAACCTACATCAACAGAAGTTCTTAGGGGGTCATCAATAATTTTTAAATGCAAGAAGATTCTGGAGCCCAAATATCTGTGAACTATTGAGTTACACAAACAAATAACTTCCGATTTTTGCTAAGCACATTTTTAGTTGGGTCTTTGTCACTTTTACATGAAAGAGTCTAGATAATTGAATTTTATCATAGAAAGATAATATTGCCTCAAGAAGTTGAGGAGTGCCCTATTGCCAATAGTAAGTTTTTTGTTTTTTGGTCTGAAAAAAATCTCTTCCCCTTCCTCCCATAATCTAAAATTTAGGAAAAAGCTTGCAGTAAATGACAGAACCCAGGGAATGGGTTAATCTTTGATTAACAATGAATTTAATTGTCTCTAGAAATTAAACTCAGAAATAGTAAAGAAAATGTCTTCAAATTTTTTAACTAAGTCTACGTTGGAAATATTACATCTTTTGTCTATAGTGATTTGCAAAGAACATATGTTTAAGTCTAATCACAATTATGAATCCATTATAAAAGACCAAGATATTTTTTGGTGTATTGACCTGGTGATGAAGGCAATTATAGATGGCTAAGAAGTGGCCAACTGAAAGGTCCTTGAGAAAGGGTGGGCCAGAGGTAGAGGAATAAGGTCACAAGTGGTGACCTGATTGGTTAATTACTAAGCCAAATTTGGACCTTATTATAAAAGCAACAGCAAGTCACTGACCTGTTTTTTTTTTAAATGACATGCGTTATGATCATGGAAGTCAAGGTGTTTCTCATAGCTAACATTTCTAAACTGGGTGAGAAAATCAGGGTAGGTCCCACAGAGGAAGTGACATTGAAGTTGATAACCAAAGGAGAGGAAGAACTAACTGGGAAGGAAGAGGATGACGTGTCCTAGGCAGGGAAAATGTAAGCGATTAGCATATTCAAGGAAGTGTACAAATCAGAAATGGCTGAAGCATAACTGTGGAGGTATGGGAAAATGATGTGACTAGAGAAGTAAGCGGTGTGTAGGCCATGGAAGACTTTGGAAGCAGGTTTCACAGTTTAGACTTAAGAATGAGAGCTTCAGAAATTCATTGATGGGGACTACCATAATAAAATTCATGTTTAAGAAAAGTCATTCTGGCTGTAATCTGGTAAAATGGATAATAGCCTCTGGTTATGGTCCTTATGGCAACAAATACATAGGTATTTCCGTGGGATATTTTATCTCTGCATAAACTTACATAACTGGAAAAAAGTCTTCTTTTGTCTGCTAATTTATTTTTCTTGGTTGGAAAACATGGAACATGGGATTAAAATAACAGGGGTCCCTCAAAACTTGCAAAGAAGGAAACAAGATTGCATGTGCTTAGAAGATTTAACTGTATAATCAGTACATACTAGATCAGAACAGAGATAGGTAAAGCTATCTAAAATTGAAATGACTCTGGCCAGAGCCAGCATTTGCCTAAATGCAAAAACATATCTAAAAAGAGAATTGACCATCCTTGTAACCCTAGGCAAAGGGAAATAAGCAAGGTAAATATTGGTGCTGTGATTCTAACCACCATCCAGGAGAGAGTCTTGCTCAGGGACTTTGGGTAATATGATACCATTGCAAAACCATTCCTATTGTGGAGACAAATGCGTGTTAGATTAATGGTGTCAATCCTGACTGACCAAGAGAATCACATATAGAGTTTTTAACAAAAAAACAAACAAACAAAAAAATACTGGAGGTGCCAAAAAAAAAAAAAAAAAGTATATACATGACTTTTGTTACCAGTATATATTGAGTATTACAATTTTAATACAAGTGTTTACAAGTATTTCCTTTCTTAAAATGTGTATATATTTTTTGGCACTCTCTGTACCATTGTCTGGCCCTGATCTTAGGTCTGAGATGGATCCCAAGAGTCTGAAAATGTTGTAAACTCCCTGGGTCCCAGAGACATAGCCAGGGTGCAGAACCACATGTCAGATATTCTTAGCCTGACATTGGAATCAACTTAATCTTTCTTATACTAATTCCATGCTCACTATACAATCTTCTGGTTATAATTTGGTTTCATGTGTAGGTCTTTGTTCAGAGAGAAAATATGCTGATTTTTGCCACACAAGTATTCCAGTTCAAATGATTATTACATTTCTTTTTGTGAATTGATAAACTGACATTGGCAATTTATACAGCAATCTTAATATATCTTATTAATATAAGAATGCCTTTGAGAGAATAATAGTTCTTTCTGGATAATGACAAATCAGGTGTCAGAGGATATAAGCCTTGAAGACCATCTAACTTCACCAAGATCATATCATCATTTGAGCCTTTGTAGGGATCGTCTCACAGGTGTTACTGGCTTTTCATTAACTTTACGCAAATGGTTTATTTCCCCCGCCCCTGAAATTATCAAATAACAATATTTTAAACTCAAGCATATATAGTAGTAGTTTAGAAGTAAGAATCCAGGTACTGGGACAGTGAACACATTCCTTAATGATTCCCCTGGTTGTACTTAAACTAAAAGCCCCACTTACTTTAAACATATTGTTTCTTCATCAAGGGAAAGTGTTCCCTGCAGTATAGTCTGCTGCTCCAGGCCAGAGGGAAAATATTAGAATTAAACATAGAAATAAATATAAAATATGCATCATAAACTTCACAGACCCAGGCACAGGTACTAAAAGAGGTCTTTATTTTATTAAAATATTAAATGACTATTCAATTGAATAAGTGGGATTAAAGCTGAGCTTCTGTAGGTATTGTTCTGGCTTTACAACAGAGTTGCTACCCTTTTTCAAATGTAAATTGAGGGTATCTTTTGTCATCAACAAAAGTTTCAAGGAACAATAGAGAATGGAAGAAATGTCATAAAAGCAAATAGAAGAAAGCACAGAGGTGGATAATTCAGCTGCAACATCCTTGAAAATGTGCCAGAAATCCTTATCTACTGAGGGAGCTGCAATGGAGAATGAAAAATCTCTTATCCCACAAAGGAGGGCTCCTTGTTTTTCTGTGGAGATGGCATTGGGCCAGAGTAGCCATCCAGAGGTAAATGAAAGAATAGAGTTTACTAGGAGGCCCAGGTGAAAACAGAGAGAGTTGTAAGTGAAAGGGAAGAAGACAATTGCTGGCTGTTTTCTATGGTCTCCTAACGAAGGACAGCACTGGATGCAGGCTGGGCGCCTGAGGGTCCCTGGGGCTTTGTAGGAGACACCCCCAGTAGATAAAAGAATAGCTGACACCTCTGCACTGGCTCAGATAGCAGTAGGAACCTGGGCCTCTTAACGTTCCAGCAATCCCTGCACACTTACCACATAGTCTAGGTCTAAGCTGAAAGGGTGTTCACCCTAAAGCCCCAATTTTTATGTGTCCCCAACTGAACCTGATATTAGAAATACAGAAGTGTGGTAAAGGAGAGGGCACAGCATTATTTGTTCAAATTGTATCTCTCTGGGAGGGCAATGAGGTAGTCAGTGAGTGGTTAAGCAAATAAGTGAGTGGATTTGGGAATTAGAAAACTCTGATTTTGTTAGTTCTGTCACTTATTCATTATGTGGTTTTGTACACATTACTTAACATCTCTGGACTTCTTTTACCTCACCTATTAAATCATATAATAATACCTTTTCCATGGGTTTTATGAATGTTAAGTAAGATGCCCTAATAAAATATTTATCCCAGTGTTTGGCAAAAAGTGTCTTAACCAGCAAATGAAGTCATATTAGGGCAAGATAACATTTTTGAACTGTTTATCCACTATTTTTCCCACTCCACTTCCATCTTCACTCCTCATTTTATTGACATGCACTCTGTGACCCTTTAGTCCTGACAGCTACACAGGAGTTACCCTTTGCCTAAAAGAAAAGTGTCAACATGGAACCAGGGGGAAAGAATGTGTAAACGTTTTCGGTTCTTGAGTTTCAAGTACTGTGATACCAGTGAAGTCAGAAAAGACTTATAAGAATAAGTGATCGTGTTTTACTTTCTCCGGACCAAGTAAAGATTCTAAGACTGAGAAGAGAGGACTATTGAGAGAGTTAGAACAGCATACGGAGAGATGGCTGACCTTGACCAAAGTCTCATCAGTCGACAGCCCAAAAGGGGCCACCAGCAGAGAGCTGGGTCCATGCCCTCATATGGTTCACTCTCATTCCCCTGTCCCATGTGCACACCTGACTTGAGCAGCTCTATTAGTTTTCTTCTCTTTATCTGGTGAGGATCACCCAAGGATGGCAGCCTGCCTGTCACCCAGTGATCACCCAATGACTGTCTGAAAACGATCCCCTTTTTTCCTCTAAGACTCTGTTCATTCATTCCCACTTTGTGAAACCCCTTCAGTGACCAGAACACTCATGAGCCCAGGTAACTTAAAAGACTGATGATGATTCAATAAGAAAAGCCCTCCATATCTAGCAAAGATGTTACTCGGGAGAGCCAAATGGAAATCTCCCACTGAGCCAGGACAGTGTGGCTCACCTGCACTTCCCACGTTACAACATCTGGTGCTATTCTAATCTGTACCCCAGACAAATTCTGACCACCCGCAATCCTTAATTTGATCTCAAAAAGCAAAATACGTAAATCTCAGTATTCTGTGATTACAGGGAACTCTGACTAGCTAAAAAAAAAAAAAGAGAAAAAAAATTGTGGTTCTACCTTCTGACCCCTTGAACCACACAGTTGAATGCAAAAAGGCCCATTTCCACAGTAACCAATTACTGTTCTAGGCCATGCCTGAAATGTCAATGATCCTTAGAGGAATCTTGAAGGTTACCTCCATTCCTTTACCTGGCAAGGTTCCTACAATGGCCTCTTCACACCTTGAAGTGACTGGAGAACTATCTGTAGAGTAAAAACAAAAAGAATCCATTGTCCCTAAATAAACCAGTTTTAAAAATTAGGCAGGGGAGGAACAGGGGCGAGCTTAAGAATTTTCTATGGAGACATGGATAATTTTCAAAATGTTTAACTTGCCCTTAAGAATTCAGGCAGCTGTGATACTTCTGGGATTTGCTACACATGAAACACTGGAAATGTGAGCAAACCAGAAAGAACAGGTAGATACTCAATGAAACAAAGCAAAGAGCAAGGTGTGAGTTTCCCATGCAGAATGTTGGGTAAAGAAAACATTTGTGAATAGTGCCTATGTGATGAGCAATCATCGTGGTAGTTTGGCTTGACTTCTATCTTACTTCCTTTGATGGGGCATTATAAAGAGAGTCCACAGGGACAATTACAGAGCAGGTGATATCTGAAGGCTTCCTAATTGCAGTCCAGTGTTGATGACACTAATGGAGCATAAGGAATATTAAAACCCTTATAACACATTGTGTATTAAAATCTTTACCCTTCCCTTTCCTTAGGCATTATCTTACCACACCGTACTGTACCATACCATACTGTATCATTCCCAACTTTTTTGCACTCTCTATTTTCAACTGATAATAAAAGAAATTTGAGCGGTATTTTAGAGAAAATAAGAGTGCAGATAACCAATAGAGTGTGAGTCAGGAAAGCAGGAACCATATCTCTCTTGTTCTCTGCTAAACCCATAGTGCTGAGCCCAGTGCTGGGTTCATATTGTATCCCTATTCATCATTTATTCAGTCAGTCAGTAAGTCACTCATTCCACAAGTATTTATTGAGCACCAACTACATGCCATATACTATTCCAAGAGCTTGATATACAACAGGGAACAGAATAGATAAAGTCCCTGCCCTCATTGAGTTTACATTCTGATTGAGTGACTCAAACAATAAAAAAATAAAAATATAAAATGTCAATCATTGATAAACACTTTAGAAAAATAAAGCAGAAAAATGTGATAGGAAATGTTGAGGGAGTGTAGGTAGTGAGGATAAGGTCCATATTGTTTGAGGTGGTCAGAGACCTCTCTGACAAAATGACATTTAACCAATGAACTGAAAGAGCCAGGGAATGAGTCATGTAGTTGTCTAAAGCAAGAGTGTCCAGGCAA
This sequence comes from Rhinolophus sinicus, assembly GCF_057876585.1. NCBI lineage: Eukaryota > Metazoa > Chordata > Mammalia > Chiroptera > Rhinolophidae > Rhinolophus > Rhinolophus sinicus. Next base: position 160,595,573 of record NC_142514.1, on the reverse strand, counting down.
AGGGACAGCAAATCCAAAAGTACTGAAGAGGGACTGTGCTTGACATGTTTAAAGAATAGTAAGGAGACCAGTGTAGTTGGAGGCAACTATAAGGTTGGAGCAGGTAGAACAGTTGAAAGATTGATGAAATAACCCAGGTCAGAGACAATAACAGCATGTTCCTGGGGAATGTGGGAGAGTGACAGGAAGTTATTAGATTCTGGTAATACTCATACTTCAAAAATAAAGAGCTGAGAGGATTTGCTGATGAATTGGACATGGGGTGTGAGAGAAACAGAGGAGTTAGGGATGGCATCTAACTAAAATTTGTATCCTGAAAGAGAGAACTTAGGATGGCACCTAAGTAAGATTTTTATCCTGAGCAACTAGAAAAGTAGAATTGCCATTTACAATGTGGGAAGACCCAGGGAGAAACAGAATTTGGAGGCAGAAGCAGGCATCTGTAGATCAGGTTGGGGCATGTGAAATTTGAGTTGCTTATTAGATGTCAAGTCGGCAGTAGGATATACAAATATAGTGTTAAATGAAGTGGTCTGAGATGCAAGCATAAATTTTATAGTCAATATAATATTAAAGGTATTTAAAGTCATGAGTAAACTGAAAAATTATTGTAAATTGAGAAAAACACCAAAAACTAAAACTGAGGACTAAGCCCCATAATTTAGAAGTCTCAGGGTTAAGAAACAATCAGAAAACTGAGACCAGGGAGGAGTGGTCACTGAGATAAGAAAACCAATAGAGAGGACTCCAATAATTATTTTTTGTTGAAAATGAATGAATGAATGAATGAATGGGGTCATGGGTTCTAGGGCAAATACCAAGTGTTGGTTATTCTAGCGTTCTTACTTCCACATGGTCTTAAAATGACAAGTATTATTATGAAGGCAAATAGTCTTAATGGTAATCTTTCAAAGAGGAACTGTCCTAGGAAACCCAGAGTCCCAGTTCTGGGCCTCAATCTCCCATCTGAGGCTATAAAGCACATCAGTTAAGAATGAAGGCACTGGACCAGACTATGAGAGGACACGTTCCAGCTCTATTGCTTACTAACTACATACTTCGACCAAGTTACTTAGCTTTGCTCTGCCTTGGTTTCATCATCTGTAAAATGAGGATTTGTTAGTCTCTATCTCAGAGGACTGTTGAGAAGGTTAAGTGTTAAGGCATATAAACTCTTTGAACAGCCGCTGGCTCTCAGAAAACACCCAAATAGCTATTATTAGTATGTGGCACATAATAGGTGATTAATGACTGATCCAAATTTGTCTTAAGCCAAGAATTCCCTTAAAAAAAAGAAGAAGAAACTAGGAAATAAAGTTATTGTGGGGCATTCCCAAGGCCATAACTTGGGCCCTTTAATTAATTAGATATTTATCTTTGCATTATGTACATACCCCCATCTTTTTAAAAAAATCTCTTATGCGTGCTAAGGAAAGTCCTTGTGTCTTAGCTTGTTCAGGCTGGTAGAACAGAATAGCATCGACTGGGTCGCTGATACACACAGAAATTTGTTTTTCACACATCTGGAGGCTGGGAAGTCTAAGATCAAGGCTCTGGCATATCTGGTTGTGGGCACAGAGCCAGTAGTGCAGTTTCCAGGCTCTCGGCCTCATGTGGAAAGGTGCTGGCTCAGGTAGTAAATGGCCATCAGCTGTGATTGGATGGCCATCAGCTGTGGCTAGTTGGCCGTCAGCTGTAACCAGAGAGCCATTGGCCACTAATATAACTGCTGTGGCTACGCTAGCAGCAAAAATGGGGGCTAGCAAGAAGGTGGTGGCTGAACTAGTGAGAGTGGATTGCAGTTAGTATGGCAGATTGCAACTGGCAAGTGAGGTTGGTTGACAGAGAAGCTGAAGGCAGGTTTTGGATAGTGTGGCTCCTGTTTCCTGTGTCTCCAACGCAGCCGCCAGGGATACTATAGTGATATGACTCCATCTATGGCTCCGGGGATGCTCCTTTTTGGCCTCACCATATCCTGCATTCTTATGTGGGGATCGGGACCAGAGACCCCGCATGACAGGGCTCCACCCTCATGAATTAATTACCCCCAAAGGCCCCACCTCCAAATACCATCACATTGGGGATTAGATTTCAAAACATGAATTATGGAAGGACACAAACATTCAGTCTATAGCACCTTGTTAGATTGAAACACCTCACTTTAAAAAGGTCCTTCTATGCTTTGTTAACATATTAAGGATTAGATGTTCCTAAGAATGCTTTTCTAACAAGAATCAGATTTTTTTTTTTTCCATTAGGGAAGAAAAGGAAAATGACTATTTTTTCTATGTAAAAGGAGGGAAGAGATTTGTATAGTAATATTAGTTTCTATATTGTTTTAATTCATTCTCATTGAGGGTTTAAGTTTTGTATTTCTACTTTGAATTGTTTTTCCTTGGAAAATCACTCTTTTCTACTTGTTCTGCTTCCTCATACTCTGGTGAAGGCAATTGAATTTGAACCCTAAATTCCTTCTTAGGTATGTGGTGCACAAAGAAAATTCAATACACAGTTGATCTCATCAAACAGATCAATCAATCAGAGGCTGACAATTTGCTTTCAAAGTGATTCTTTGCTTTTCAAAAGAAGGTCCCAATAGGATTTCCTTAAATAGTTTTCATCTGCAGGACTTTGCTACTATAATCAATTGTTGAGAACTTGATTCAGCATATAGTAAATACTTAAGGAATATCTATTTTTGTTGATGATTATGATCTGCCTGATACCATAGGTATTTGTGTATATATCTATCCCTCCCCTCAAGTCAGGATGGTAAATGGATTTTATTGCTTGTTCCAACTCAAATTGATTGGAAAAAGATGCCTAGAGCACTGAGTTTGACAGGATTTTGAGACCAAATCCAGGTTCAGACAAAAAGAGCGCCATGATCGATTAGAAATGTCTGATGTGGGAGTAAGAAGGGATAGTGGCCACACGTGTGCTTACCAACCTACACTAGCAGTAAATACCTTCAGGGAAAGATACTATGCATCTTTGAATCACTCAGAGAGCATAGCACAATTTATGTCTTGTGTAGACACAGTGCATATTCACTGAATGTAATTAAATGGAAGAATTTTCAACATTATTCGCAATAAATCAAGTGGCTTCCTTATATATATCTGGGGCTTTTGTTAACAACCAGCACATTTATTGAGCATCGATCAGTTGGAAGTTCCTCTACAAATGGATTATTAATTAAATCCCTTCCCTCCCAAAGTGTTCACATACTCACACACACAACACACACTCACACACACACACACCCCTACCCCTCAGTCATAAACCTATGATAACAGAGTTCTCGATTTTGCCTTGCTTTACCTGTAGGACATAGGTGCCTCTAGGACTATGCCTGTAGTTACCTACCCTAAGTTCATGATCACCCAATGAGCCTTTTTACCCACTCTATTTGCTAAAATCGTGATGATAAGCCAATAAAACACAAGTAAACAGATGTGGCCTAGAAGTTGTATAAATACCATGTCACACCACTGCCTTGAGTCTCCTAAATTAAAGGGTATTTACAGTCCTTTAATTAAATCATATCATAATCACTGAAAAAGTATGTAATCCAAAAGCTTTCTAATTATCAATAAAATAGTCACAAAATTAGGAGAATTTTGACTAACTATAATAGTGACGATAAAAATTTCAGATGATAAGGACATTCTGGCCTTTTAGCAGGAAGTTTCCTATCTTGGGTGACATGACTGAGCAATGCATAAAACTCTGGGGTAAGGTCAGTAAGCATGTGGGAAATCTTACAAGTAGTGCATTGCATGCTTTCTTTAATAATGTAAATGTTTTCTTAATTTCACCCAAACGTCACGGAACTGGTTAGCATGGAGGGGCTTCTGTAGGTCTGTAAATACTCTAAAATTCCAAGCAAAGTTTGGAAAGTGGGTGTAATTTTCTGAAAAGAAATTGCAGAAAAAATTCCAAAAGTAATTAAGAAAGTGTCCTACAGGGCCTTTACTTTGCAATTCATGACTTTCCTCTCCTCCATGTCCCATCTTCATTTATCTTAACTCCAGATACAATTTGTGAAAATGTTAGTTTTTTCCAAGATATATACTGTCCATGCCAAGGAGGAGAAGGTAACAAGGTCATATCTGGAATAGCAATTTTTTCATCACCCGTACTTAGCCAAAGGAAGTTCTCAGTAAGCATTTGGTGATGGAAGGAATGAACCATCTATTTATAAAAGCAGAGTCATTGAATTGTTAAGTACTAAGATTATTATAGGCCTTGAGTTAGAGTTTGATTTGGTGTCACTGTGTTCACAACTTGATTTTTTAAAGAGCTATAGATGAAGGAAGGCACTCATTCTAATTCTGAATTTAAATATTACAATAGATAGCAATTAACACAGACATCAAAGGAGTGGAGAAAATTTCATCATTAAGAGGATAAGGATGTTGTTATTATAACCAAAGAAAGATGATTAGATGCAAACCTATTATAGAAGCTGCTAATAAAATAAAGCTTCATAAAATGGTTAAATTACCTCCTTAATATTAAACAAATGATTTTACAGAGGTATCTTGCTGGAACTGAATATGAGGGTAAGTCATGGCACATCACCTCCACTGTTTCTTTATTTCATGACAAAGACAGAAAATAAACAGATAAATGTAATCACAATCACAGCAATTTTTATGGTGGTGCCTCACTTTCGAATACCTTTCACACATGTTCTCACTCCTTTATTAGATTTAAAGGCATATCAGGTCAGGTTCTAGGTGTTTATGATTCAAGCGTAGAACCCATTGGAATCTACAGTTATTTTACGGAAAAGATAACACACGTGGCTCCTCCAAATTTTAGGGTCAAGACCGTGCCTCTATAAGGAGGGGTATTTAACTTCTCACTGCATTTCATTCTCTTCCATAAACACACAGATTCCTGAGACAGAATTTTCATGTCTCGGTGTCATTCTTTAGCCCTAGAGGGCAAGTACTAAGGTTCTAAAATAGTTCCAATATATGTATATGGGAACAGCCTTTCATACATGGGAATTACCTGCAATCATACGATGTATTTAACTGGTCAAAGTTAGTATTAAACCTCAGCAAAAAGTACATAAGAAGAGCAAAATGGCTTACGAATGAGGTGACATCTCTGTTTAACAGCCAAGGACAGCTGAGCAAAATAATTTGAGATGGAAAGCAAAGCCTACCTTATCCAAATGAAGAGTGCCGGGGAACTCAAGTTGTCAGAATGCAATTATCCCTGTTGGAATTTGGGCAGGCCAGCATCTGACACTTCCAAGCAATGCCTTAGGCTTTTTAAATGAACATCAGGCTTCCAGATTGGATTTTACCTCAATTCAAGGTATAAAACCTACACTCTAAGAATAGAGAGTACAGAGATATTCATTAGTTCACGACTGTCAGGTTCAGAATTGCCCTCCTAGAGATCACTAGGTCTAAAGTTGTCACTTCACAGAAGGAAACTGAGGCCTAGAACACATCACACAATAAAGAAATGAGTTAGTAACTTTGATTCTTTGTGTTCCTTTTTGTGCCCCTGAGTCCACAGTTTCCTCAATTCAGTTTAATTCAACAACTATTTACTAGCTCCTGTGCTGTGCCAGACCCTTTGCTGGGGTCCTGGGAATTTATAGAGATGAAGGATGCTCAATAAATGATAACTATCACAAAGGCTTCTTTTCCCCACTCACCCTGTCTTCTTCCACAATAATAGAATTCCTAAATGTTAGCTGGTTACATAGATGTCCTGAATCAAGTCCACATTTCAGAGCATTTCTTATCCGTGTATCAAGTAGACTTGGTCATGTGACTAAGTGTTGGCCAATGGGTATAAGCAAAAGCAATGTGTCTAACTTCTCAGACTTTCACTGAAAGCAATAGCATATGCCCTTCTCCAACCATTTCTCCTTTTCTGATGGTGAAGGAGTAGCTATACTATACCCTGAGGCAACACTGAAAATGGGGACACATGTGGCAGAAGACAGACAGAAGACAGAAAGAACCGGGGTCCCTGAAACCATGCAATGTCATAGAGCCTAGGACTGCCTACTTGGACATTTACATGGAAGTCAAGTTCCAACACATTTAATCCACTATTGTTTGGATCTTGAGCCACTCACAGCCACAACTAATTCTAGTATACAGTAAGTCCTATGCGCTTTATACTTAGCTACGTGGTGTCCAATTTATAATGTTTTTGAATGCATTAATCTTGCCAGGGTGGAACTGGAATTTTAAAGGATATTGCATCCTTAAACTGAAATGCAACAAAGGAATCAATGGCGGGGGTTTTAGCCCTGTGGCAGACCATGAGACTGGCTTGTTTGGAAGGCACATTTCATCCACTCCACTGACAACCTGGTTCCATCCTCATAGTCAGCAGCAGTAGAAGCATTTCTATTTCAGTTAACAGTGGTTACCATTTACAGGATGCTCACTATCTGCCTAGCAATATAATACCCAATGAACACAATAAATTCTCACAAAACCCCACAAGGGTGATGATCCCACTATTACAGATGAGGAAACTGAGATCAAAGATGTCAAGTGACTTTGAAACAAAACAAGTGACTTGTCAATGGCAGAGCTTATCAAAATCTAAATCTCAGTCCAAAGCTCAAGCCCTTAATAATTGTACCTTAGTTCTTCCCACTAAGTGAGACCTGGTAAGAATGGGCTTGTACAGAGTTGATACAACCACAAGCATCCAGTAAATCAGTTCAGAAATGTTTGTTCCATCATTGTAACAAGCTATTCCAAACCTTAGTGGCTTACTTACAACAGCAGCCATATTACATCTGATGATTTTGGTAAGGTAAGAACTCAAGCAGGCTTGGCTAGGCCATTCTTTCACTCCACATGGCATTGACCAGGGTTGCTATTGGCCTTCAATTGGGGATGGTCTGTCTGGAGGTTCCAGGACAGTTTCACTCACATGCCCACTATCTTGGCAGGGCAAACTAGAAGGCTGGGCAACTCTGGGTTCTTCTGCCTCTCTGTGTCATTTCATGGCCTTTCTCATGGTCTCTCCAACCACACTGTTGTGCCTTCTGACTTGGTGGCCCAGGACTCCAAGAGCAAGTGTTCCAAGAGACAGGAAGATGGAGCTAAAAATCTCTGAAGGCCTGGACCTGGAAACCACCACAGTATCTCTTTTGTGATATTCTATTGGTCAATGTAGTCACATATACCACCTGGATTTCAGAGAGGAGCACATAGATCCCACCTCTTGATGGGAACTGTCAAAGAATTTGCAGTCATCTTCGATCAATCGCAATACTCAAACTACTGAAGGAAATTACATAGAAATAGGAAGGCAGATAATTTGGCAATTTGTAATGTACATTAGTTTCCTAGGGCTGCCATAAAAAAAAATACCACAGATTGGGTGGCTTTAACAGCAGAAATTTGTATTCTCACAGTTCTGGAGGCTGGAAGTCCAAGTTCAAGGTGCCAGAAGGCTTCGTTTCCTTTGAGGCCTCTCTGCTGGGCTTGCAAGTAGCCACCCTCTTGCTTTGTCCTTACATGGTCTTGGCCCTGTGCACACACGTCACACACATCCCTAGTGTCTCTCTTATAAGGACACCAGTTATATTGGGTTAGAGCCCCACCCTAACATCCTCATTTTAACTTAATCACCTCTTTAAAGACCCTATCTCCCAATATGGTTACATTCTAAGGTACTAAGGATTAGGACTTCCACATACGAATTTGGGGGAGATACAATTCAGCCCATAATAAATGAAAATCTAGTACCATCATATGAGTGGAAAAACTGAGGTCCAGAGAGAGAGTGATTAGCCAGGGTCAGACAATAGACTCAGCCATAGAGTCAGAGTGAGAGTTCTTTCCAGGGCAGTCCTTTTCCCAACACGTCAGATGATTCCAAGACTTATACCCTGGCTGACAGGATGCAGGAAACAGAGGCAGGGAAGACCAAGAAAGGCCCAGTGTGGGGGCCAGAGAGTTCTCCTTTTCTCTTGAAATGATAGGCTTTTCACAATTGTCTTCATTCCACATCATTGGTTTCACGGCCCTCTCAGCAGATCCAGGTCTCTGCCTTGCTCACTCCTATTCCCATGTCTTGGCTGACACTTCTGGCATTCGGGTCACTATTTAGATTCTGAATCACAGTAATATTGGAGAATATGATGTCCTTGTTTCTGCCTCAACATAGATCTGTCAAGACTCTGGGAACATCTCCTCCGTGCTTTGTAAACTCAGACCCATTCTGGGACTCTGAGTCATCGCATTAGTGCCCCCTAATTTGCAGTGTATACCCCATCTTTGATTTCTAGCTCGTGGATTTCAAGAATAACTTGCATCTTAGAAAGGAGTTTGCCTATGTTCTGTCTAGGCTTCCTTTAGGATGCAACTGCTACCTTCTAGGATGGAGGTTTGGGCAGGGGAGACTCCAGAAGTGGAGGCTCTAGAAGGGGAGGCTCCAGAATTTCACGGAACGTCATGCTATTGGTGTTTGATACTCCTCTTCCAATCTCACCTTGCATTCCAATCTAGGTTTCTGTGTTGTGTGAGGTTAGAAAACAAGTCTTCCCAGAGATAAAAGGAGAAGTTTAATTCCAAATCGTGTAGCAAAATTATATTAAGTTTCAATCATATACCAGCCACAGTATAGAGGATGGAGCAGGCAGTTAGTTAATTGAGACTGGCTTGTCACAATACTCTAACTGCAATAAAAGCAATAATGAATATATGAAGGGAGAGAGAAGGCAAGGAGAGGTAAACTTAGTCTATGATTAAAAGTATAAGCTTTGGAATCTGAAAATCCTGCATTTAAATTCCTACTCTACGACTTACATGCTGTTTGACTTTGGGAAAGTTAATTAACCTCTCCATGCCTTAGTTATAATTAGTCACATTATTCAGAGGATTAAACAGAAATATGTAGGAATGTTTTAAACACAGTGTCTGGCACAGAGTTAGTACCCAATGGATGGTAGCTATCATTTTAATCTGTCTCCCAGTGCAGCTACAAGAATTAAAAGACCTAGGCTCTTGATCTACCCCACCCCTCACTTATACTGTAAATCTGCTTTTCCTCCAATCTCCTCCACTCTATAAATGATTCCTTCAAACAAGCCATTACTCATGCCAGAACCCTTTCTCCTCCTCATTCCCCATGAACCAATCAATCACCTCTGAAATATATCTCACATCCACCCACTTTTCTAAGTCTAAGCCTCTGTCATCTCTCACCTGACCTGTAATAGACTCCTTCTGGAACTCCATACCTAGACTCTTCTAATCCAGTCTTCACAGGGCAGCCAAAGTAATCATTTTAAAATGTAAAGCTAATCATGTAACACCTTCAATTTAATGGTTTGCCAAAGCCCTGAGAATAAAAATCCAAAATGTTCTACAAGCCCTGTATGATCTAAGCTCTATGCTTATTTCTCCAGTCTCTATCTTAAACTCTTCCCTCTCTGTTTCACTATGTCCTGGTTGCATTGCCCTTTTTGTTATCATATACAGGTTAAAGGTTTTTCCCACTGGTGGTGATTTTAAAATACGTTATAAAATTCGTTGAGAACCCTCCATTTAATAGGCGAAGTCTAATTTTCTTCTCTTTGCATGTAGGCAGACTCAGTGACTCATTTTTAACACATAGAAGTAGCAAAAGAGAATCTATGTGACTTCTAAGGCTAGGTAATAAAAAGGATAGCTTCTGCCTGGCTCTCTATTTCTTGCTTGCTCTCTATTTCTTGAGATTATTGGCTCTGGGAGAAGCCAGCTGCCATTTTGTGAGGATATTCAGGCAGTCTGTTGAGAGGTCCTGGTCAGGAATCAAAGTCTCCCACCAACAAACAGCACCAACTTACTCTGTAGGTAAACGGCCTGGAAATGGACCTCCCAGTCTCCAACAAGTTTTCAGGTGACTGCAGCCCAGGTTTAAATCTTGACTGCAACGTCCTAAGAGACCTGCCCTGCCACACCCTTCCAATCCAGAACTGCCAAGCTAAGGTGATTGAGAATTCCCCACCCACAGAGAACATGGGTAGAATAAATGTTTATTTTAATTTTAAGCTACTAAGTTTTGGGGTGATTTGTTACACAGCACTAACTAAATAAAGCACCACCTCAGGAATTTCACAGAGGGCTTTTTCTCTTTGGAACCCTTTCTTCTTCTATTCCTCAGGCCAACCCTTATTTGGGATGCAGAACTGGGCAGGGTAGTTTGAAAGTAGGGATAGGGAATCGCATGTTATCTTGGTGGAGGGGGAGGCTGTTAGAGATAATAACATGCTTATGGGACCTCATATATTCTAAGAAGCTAAAGAGAACTCCCTCTTCTCCTACCTGCTTTTCTGAATTATTTACCATTTACAGCAGTCTGAGACCATTTAAAGCAGTGAACCCAGAGCAATCCCCACCATAGATTAGCTTATTGAAAAGACACAGAGCTAAAAATGAATTTTGACAGAAGACTAGAGTTCTCAGTTAACTCAGTATGACTGATATTTTCCAAGTCGTCACTGGGGGATTTTCAAAGTTTCTGGAAAGTGTGTATATTCCAATATCAAACAGACAAAACTGCGTGATTATCAACTCTTTGAGCTCCATAGTCTCCTGCTAGAAAATGATGGTGTTGACCAGAAAGACCCGAAAAATCCTTCCATCTCTGAGCTCCGGGGATCAGATGAAGATGCTGCGATCTCGTAGGCAAAGTCATGGACAATACTGTCCCATCAACTGAAAAAGAGAATGTTTTCCAGGATTGGTGCAGAGGAAGAAGTAACTTAGAGGGCGAGCCCTGCATATTATAACTGATTATTTACATTTCTTCACTGCACTGATGGACAATGGGCCATTTGGGGATGAAGAGGAAGCAAAAATGTGCTGTGTTACAGAAGCAGAGTCCTTGAGCCTGGGGGATGCTGATAAAGTTCATTATGTGCAGTGCAGGCCTCCTATAGGATTAATAAATGCCCATTTGAAAATGTTCTCAATGAAGGAAGAGGTAAGTTCCCTTTTGCCTCCTCATTTTCTGTCTCTCACTTATTTCCTGATCTAAACCCAGTGTTTACCCCTCCTTTTGTGACTAGTGGAATTTTGCCAATAGGAACACTGCTAACTGAGGGCTTTTAGAAAAGCTAGAGCCATTCTTCTGGCCTTCATTCCTTGCCAGAATCCTTCTACTCTTGTTTCCATAAGGCACTCTTGTCGCATCCTATTACTTCCACTACTTTTAGAATGATATCACCTCAGTGAGGTACCATCTTTTCTCTCCTTACAAAAGAAAACAGACCTAGTTTCTTTAACCTTTCAGCAGAAGCAAATTCCCCAAATCCCTCTGTCATTCTGGTTGCCTTCTGCTATGCTTTCTCTAGTTCCAAAATATCCTATTTATAGAAAGAAACCCAGAATGAGCTCAGGACTCATAATATGACCTAACCAATCCTCTTTACATGACTAGAATAATTTTCCCTGACTCCTTTGCAGTTTTGCAATGTGCCCAATATATTCCAAGCTGATTCTCTTTTCTTTTATTCCAATACTTATGAAATGACAAACATTCAAACTATGACCAGTGTTTTTGACAATAAGAGGTCAATGCCCACTGTGATCAGGAAGGTTTTAGAATTAATGGATGCAAGAGTTAGTTAGAGTTCATGGTTTCTGTAAGAGTAAGGCTAAAGTAACAGGTCTCTTCCTTGAATTATTTTTTGGTTATTTTGCATTCAATTCACTTCAGTTAACAAACAGATCAGCTAGTTTTCAATGAATGCAAATGATACTATTTGCTGAAGCAGCATGTGTAAACTGTGGTCCAACCCTATCATTTGGGAATTTGTTAAAAAGGCCAAATCTTGATACCTACCCTAGATTCAGATTCTGCTTTTTAACAAACTGCCCAGGAGATTCATGCATACATTTAAGTATCATAAATGTGCTTTAATTTAGCACCTGTGAAAGCTTCCCCACAGAAGATCTAGGCAGATTAGATCTCGAACATACCTTGTTAGATGCCACCACAATATAAACTCTACTAATTTTATTAGTTTTCACTTGCCTTTCCTTGATTCTAAGTTATGTGATTTTCTTATTTTATTCAATTCCTAATATGATCTTACATTTAGCTAAGTATAGTTCTCGCAAGCCCTGACCTGACATATTCTTGACCTGCCTTAATCTCCCATCAACTTTTCATATTCGCAACATCACTTCTCCCCTACTTGCCACCCATACTTCCTCTTATTCATCCCTTGTCTGCAAGATGGTTTAGAAAGAGTCATTCAGTTCTTCCTCAATATTCCATGTGGTCTTGCTTCAGCCTCATTATGGGGTTGTCTGGTTTCCCTGAAATCGAGTTAAGTCAGGTCCAGATCTTCTATCTTATACTTACTTGTCAGGCTCAGGAATGCACAGAGGTTATTGCAACTAAATCATCACTTTTCCAAGGTTTTCTTTTGCTTGCTTCTTTATGATGCTCTGATCGTTTCCTTTCTAACTAAACTAGGTTTGTAAATGGAAGATTCCTTAAGTTCTTTTTAAATATGAGCTCAACACCAGGTTCTTGGCAATCATTGCCTATTCTTGTTTTCAAAAAGCTTTCCAAATTGTGTGTCGTGATTCTTTGTCTCTCCTTCTATTGCCTGTGGAGAACCATTAGAGATCAGGAAGTGACTAAGAGAGCCAATCTTCCTTCCTACCTGGTCAGAATCACTCTTTATATCATAAACAGAACTCTTCTGCTATCTGCTTTTTTTTTACGCCTCCAAGACAGCAATTATGTCACCATCTGAAGCCTCTCTTGGACACTGTTCTTCATTCATTATAACAAGTGATCCTGAAGTAATGACCAGGAAAAGGCACTGTTAACATCTTGGCAATAATTAACCAAGCACTCTTCAATTATATCATCTTCACCTGACTCCCAAACTCTTATAGATTAGAACTTGGGTCTATTCAACTCTGAAAGTCTTTAGGGTAGGGAATTATTAATATATTAATATATGGGTACCCATATATTAACTATTAATATATGGATAACCAGCCCCTATCAAAGTACCTGGCACAAATTAAGCACTGAAGGGGAGGAAAGGAAGTAGGAGTAAGAGAGAAGGGAGAAAATAATCCAATGAGATTTCCAATGAGATTTGGAAAGAAAAGTTGGAAGGGAAAAAAACGGAAGTACTATCTCATCATCTCTACCTTGATATGGGGAAGGGAGTACACAAACTATTCTTTTTAATGTGACTTGCTGAATTTCCTTTTAGAAATAAAAAGAGTAATCTTTGTCTCAAGAGATATTCCAAGTGTCTCTTAATTTCCTAAGAAAAAGAAATCTTTCATTTCTGATTTCATAGACTACTGTTTTGTTAATTCTCTCCCACTAATTCTGACACTCTTCACATATCTACTTAATGATATTTTTGTGACTCTTAGTCTTTTTTAAATAATAGTTGACATACAATATTATATCAGTTTAAGGTGTACAACATAGTGATTCAACATCTATATACCTTGTGAAATAATCACCAGGACAATTTTAGTAACCTTATGTCACTGCGCAATGTTAAATTGACTATATTCCCAATGCTGTACATTACATCCCTGTGCTCTATTTATTTTATAACTGGATTGTGCCTCCTAGTCTTGATAGGCTCCTTCTTCTTACTTTTTGTACCCATCTTCATAAAGGCACAGGCAGCAGACAAGCTTTATAACTGTGGCTTTGGTAGAAAACTGCATGGAATATCGAACAATTTACCTAAAGGAATACAATACTCATGGTTTGGAAGCAAAAAGCCTTCCTTCTCAGTTGTATTAATATACTTTGCTTAAAATTTGGCTACATTATTAGGTCATAATCTTTAAGGAACAACATTTATTTACGGTTCAGTTTGAAATGTTCTTACTATTGCTAAAAATGAATAGGGTCAGGTGAACCTAGAAAAGTGTGATATTTGTATCAGAGCCAACTAAGGTTGTGTGGAGAAAATTAGATCGCCTCAGAAATAAGTGCTCCTGAGATTAAAATTGTGGCAGGTACAGAGTTTGGCATCTATCTTAACAAATGAAATGACTGCAACCTTTGCTTATATTAGACACCGGATTTCATCAGATGGAAAAAAAGAAAATATGTGAGTGGATGGAGATAAAAAGGTGAAGAGCTGATAATGCACCAAGAGAAGAGAATTCTCCCTCAGAGCACTGAGAAATCAAGAGAGGGGGGAAAATATGTCAAACACCATCTCCTCACTCCCCTCCCCAACTTTCTCTAGCAACTCTGGTTATATAGCAACTCTTGTCCCTTGTCTTGCTTGGTAAGTTGTAAGTGTTAGTAATGATTCCAAGAAAGAAGATCAACGGTCAAAAATATTCCTTGGGAAATATTTTTAGTACAATCATGTGTTGTCCAAATTATTTCAAATTAATCAATCATTTATGTTCTGAATCCCAAAGCACCCCAGCTGACAATTCAGGATGTCGCATTATACAATATGGCATTCATTTTCAGAATAAAGATCCATCAGAGAAATAACTGATCATCTTTACACAGACCACAAACTGCTGACAAAGAAGTCAGATAAGTCATCATATAGATGACAATGAGGAATAATTATGTTCATATAGTGATCATCTCCCAGTGTTATTTCAAGATTTCAGAGCTACACTAGCATCACTGAATAGGCAAGGGAACTTAATTATAGTATTACGAATTACGCTCAGGAAACCAGTTTTGTCCACAAAACCTGGACCCCAAGACCTCTGAGAATGGTATGTGCCAGCTGTCCCAGTCTTAGGGCAGCATCTGCTGGCTAATTCATGGATCAACAAAAAGTGGCATTTTGTGGACAATCTGAGTAGTCCTTTTAGTTGAAGAGAACTGTTGCGTTGGTGAGTGTGAGAGCATCTTACCTCCTATTAGGATGAGCTAATTCACGTTTCCAGGAGCCAGGCAAGTCTAGAACTTTCCCTAATAAAGTCCAGCAAGCATTTGTATACATGTACCTTGGCTGGAACCTAGAATAAACTGGGTTGGCTCTGGAAACATCTGTAGAGTGATATCAACTCAACACTGGACTGACTTATAGTAGTAATAACCCGGTACCAATGGGGATTCCAGTGAACAGACGTCCACATACAGAATTGGGAAGTAAAGCCTGTTTTCCATAAGAAAGACCTTTCTGGGATGGGTGGGGGAGGAGAGCAGGACATTGTAGCTGCCACTAAATGCTAATGTTCTAATCATCCTCTCTCATAACTGAGGTTTTTACACACAAGGAAGCACGAATGACATTTAAAGACAGCACTTTTGATTGGCATAAAGAAACTGGTACTTGAAAAGGACTGGGTGGTCTGAAACTTAAGCGCTATCCACCATATTCTGCAGCATCTATCTGCCTCACCCTTGCAGTCAATAGCGCCGCAGCGAGGGCCTGTGACGCGGTGGGTGGGCTCCTCTTCATGGGAACCCTGGGCAGAGTAAAATCATGGTGATGGTGCCAAAACAACGAAACCTGAAATGCGTCTGGGGACTTCCCAGGGCACTTGCGCTTCTCAGAGCGACCAGCATCTCCATAACAACTGGTTTACAGTCATCCTTGGTTTCTCTGCTCGTCTGTGCAGCAGCCGGCTGGGGGTAGGCAAAGGGCAGCTTCAGTGGAAAGATACCTTGGGTTAGAGCCTCCCTAGGCTGGGGAACATTGCCAATGGTCGACTTGTACCTTGTTGCCTGAGATTTCCCGAGTTCTACCCAGGTCTCTAGCAGAGAGCGGCTCGCCTCTCCCACCTCACCCGCGTTTACCTTTATGTTACACACGGGGGAGGGGGTGGGGTTAGAAGGGGGTGGGGAGGTGGTTTGTTTTCTCGTGCTTTTTTCTTCTCCTTGAAGTTCATCCTTTCCCTTCTAAGTTACTTTCCGCCAACACGTGACCTCTCCACTTCCTACCCTGCGCAGCCACTGGTGGTGAAGCGCGGGTGCTAACCGCGGGGTTTCCTGGGAGAGCCCCCTCCTGCTGCCAGCAATCCCAGCCCTGGCTCCTCCCGCGTGCGGCTCCAGTTTCCCGCGGCGCTCACCCCGGCACCCTGGCGACTTGGGAGCCCCCGGATGATGCGGAAGCGAGTCCAGGGAAGAAGAACTGAGCGGACGCGGAGCCCCGAGCCGCTGCGGTGGCACCCCTCCCTGCCTTTGCCGGCGGCTCTACACCCCGCCGCGCGCCATGCCGACCTAGCTGCGCACCGGGGCTGTTAACTCACATTTGAAAAAACCATAACCCATTAGAGCAAACGCAGTCATAACTTCATTCAACTCAGCTGCTCGAGAGCTCGGTTTACACAGGTTCCTGTGGGCAACTAGTGGCTCGCCCGGGTACCTCTCGCCTAGTCATCAGTCCCTAAGAGGGAAAGGGAAAGTCGCCAGCTGATGCGCGCTTCGACGCACGTAGGACAAGGACAAGTCACTCACCCACACACACATACACACACCCCGCCGCCTAGCCCCCCACCCCCACTTGATCATCACTCACGACCTCATCAGCTGGAGACCCTTAGTCATGATGGGGAAGGGGGAGGGGCACGAACTTTTCTAAGAAGTTTCCTTTTTACCAAGGGAGTCACAGTGAGTTGGTCACGTAAACAGCACGGATAGTCGTCGACGTTGCCGCCACCCCTTTCACCCCCTCCCCCTGCGCTTTTCTGGTATTATTATTAAAGCGGTAGGCTGCTGGCGCTGATAAGCAACAAGTTCCCTAGCGGTCTTCCCGCCCTAGCCAGACAAGGCGAAGGTTTTCTTACCTGGCGACAGAGAAATCTCCCGAGCCGAACTCAGCTTTGCCAGAGCCCCAGGTGTGACCTGAGCAGTGGGCAAGGGAAGCGGTGTGCAGGCTGAATTATTTTTATGAGGGTACCCTGAAACTCCTCACTTCCCCGGGAACTTTCTGTGCCAGGACCCAGTGACGGGCGGTTGGGAGGCAGCTCCTGGAACCACCCGCTATATAGCAGGGCAGTTGGGCTGGCATCGCTAACCTCGCTCATTCATAGAATCACGTAAGAACTCAAAAGGAAACGTGCCTCTCGGAGTGAGGGCGTTTGCGTAAATCTATAGGTTTTTCAACATCGATGCCAGTTGCTTTGTCTTCTGTAGTCGCCAAGGTGGTTGAGAGTTTAAGCTTGCGGATATTGCAAAGGGTTATTAGATTCATAAGTCACACCAAGTGGTGGGCGATCCACTGAGCAAAGCCGAACTTCTCACATGATGACTTCAAACAAGACACATTACCTTCCAGCATCTGTTGGGGAGACGGGATTTTAAGACACTTGAGTCTCCAGGACAGCAAAAGCACAATGGTGAGTAGCAATAAACCCTGCATTATAATTGAAAAATCTTGACATGTTGCTTAACAACGGGCATATCACAGCTCTTCCTAGCATTTCACACGCCAAAGAACAGCAGCTACTCAGGCCAGGAGAATCGGGTTTTTACATAGTGCAACTTTAATTGGAATCATTTGAGATTTAACACAGCAATGTGAAACTGCGTGGAACAAACTTGGAGCTGGAGAGGGGTGTGTGTGTGTGTGTTATATTGGCTGTTCAAGGCTGATGCTTCTCTCCCAGGCTTCCTGCACTCCATTCTTTGCCTCTATGTGTGTGGTGTATGAGAATATTCTATGATTTATGTATGGGCATGTAATTGACATTTGCAAGGGGGCTAATTTCCATCTAAAACAATAATGTTGTTAGTGGTTGAGGTTGGGATGGAGTGGGGGTAAGGGTGGGGTAGAGATTGGGAGTTTGGGTGCAAATGGGGGTGGGGTTGGTGGGAGAGAAATAAGTCAGAAGTGCATATCACCGGTGATGAAATGGGTGATCCTCTCATAGAAGAAAAGGGTCTCATCAACATGTGATCAACTAATAACAGGATGGCTTTGGCAAAGCTATCCGCACGTGACAAAACGCAAGGAAGTGGAAGAAACCGTCTAGAGCAATATCAAGTATCACTTTATTAGAGATTTTTTTTAGCTTTTTCTCCTGCTGCGCCGGGTGTGTAATCCGGGAGATCGGAGTCCATTCAGCACCTTGGACAGCGCCAACGAATTTGTCCGAGGTGGTGGTACTCCAGGTAGCCGTCTTGGTCCCGCAGTAAAGCCAGCCCCGTGTCGCCCTTAAGAAGCGTCTTTTCTGAGGTTCGACTCACACTGAGATCTGGGCAGAAGAGTCATATTTTGGAGCGGAGCGTTTGGAAGGCAAGCCCCAGTTTGGTCCCCTCATTGAGCTCGCTGAAGTTGGCTTCCTAGCGGTGTAGGCTGGAATAGACTCTTGGCAAGCTCCGGGTTGGTATACTGGGTTAACTTTGGGAAATGCAAGTGTTTATCTCCAGGATCTAGCCACCGGGGTGGTGTAAGCCGCAAAGAAGGTAAGCACCGGGGCGGGGACCCCAGAAACCCCAATTCTTGAGCTATTTTGATACTCGATCTTCCCGAGAGGACGCGTGGTGGAGGGGAGGAGGTAGAAGGAAAGCGTGAGTGGGGGTTGTTTCTTGGTATTTACCCAGTTTGAATTGCCCTAGGTGAGAACCTTGGGGTAAAGAGAGAGAAGGCAAAAAAAAAAAAAAAAAAAAAAAAAAAATGCTCAGCCTTCCTGCGGATATAATGAGTTTAGTTAACTTGGACCTGCAAATGTCTGATTCAAATGTAAGATTTATCTCTATCTCCCCTTCACCTCCCTCTTTTCCGGTCTCTTCTCTTGGCCGGTGTGTGTGTGTGTGTGTGTGTGTGTGTGTGTGTGTGTACAGTAGACTCATTACTAATTATGAAGCTTTTTTACACAACATTCGATTTCCTAAATTTTGACTTTGTACCATTTAGAATGAGGCGGTGGAGGTGGTGTGCGGTGAGGAAAGGGGAGGTGGAGGTTGGGGAGAGGATAGGAGATAACGCTAAATCTCCAACACAAAATGAATTAAGGTAATTTCAGCTCTTCTAGTGAGGATTCATTCTCTCTGTATCCCTCCCTCCCTTTCTCCCCTCCCTCCCTCCCTCCTTCCCGCCCCCCTTCTTCCACCCCGCCCCCTCCTCCTTCCTCCATCCCTTCCTCATTCTTTCTCTTCCCCTCGGTCGCCCTCACGCCTCGCTGGATGTTTCTTTCTGGGTGTTTTTTTTTTTTTTACCCCCTCCCTCCCGCCCGAGTTTCGGGCGCTGGCTTAGAAGGCTCCCGCTTTCTCAAGGGAAGGGGAGCCGCGGAGACCGCGCTCAGCTCCCCCGCCGGGCCGGATGCCTCATTGAGCCCAGGTCCGAGTCAGGCGGGGTAACGATGGGAAGGTGGGGGCTCTGCTTGGGAGGAGAAGGTCCTTTCCTGGCCAGGGAGCCGGCCGCGGGAGGGAGTCTGGGCGGCTGGAGGCGGTGGAGAAGAACACTCCGCGCGGCAGCTGGACAGAGCCACCAATCAGCTGGGCGCGCAGACCTCCCAGCCACCGCGAGTTTGCTCCGGGAGGCGCGGGTGGAGGGACCGCCGGCTAGCCTGGGGGCCGCCGCCGCCGCACGGGTGGGCCGGGGGGCGGGGGAGATCGAAGCTGCTTAGAGCCTCCCAGTCTTCCGTTCCACCTCCCCCGCCTCCGCCCCAAAGGGACCCGGAACGGCCAGAGCGCGCAGCAGCGTAGTCCTCCCGTCTCTGCTCTGGGAGCCTAGGGACTTGCGCGCCCCTGCACGGGGGCCACCATCCTCTCCACACTCTTTCAACCCTCAACCCACCCCCCTCCTGGACCCTTTGTTCCAGCCGCGGAGCCAAGCCCGAGGGCAGTTTTCGTCCCAGGGCTTGGGCGTTTTGGATTCCTCCTTCCGGGGTTCAGCCCTCCTTAATTAAGGGGCTAAGGCTTGGGGTGGAGGTGGGGGAGCGTGAGGGAAAAGCTATTTTCGAAACTCAAGACTCGACTGTTTTAGGGAGCGAAAGAAAGAATCCCAACTCTGCTCAGGTGGAAAAGATTCATAGGCAACGCAAGGATATTGTGGAGATTTAGAAGGAAAAAATAAAAAAAAACAGGCACTAAGATCAGATGACGGTGATAGGCTGCCTGGCACACAAAGGGAGCGTAGGGCAGGGTTTACGGAGCAAGCCTGCAGCGAATGGGGCACAGATTGTTCCGAGATCCAGTCGTTTTCTCAGTCAGATCTACGCGAAGGGAGGGAAGGGGAGGGGCAGGGAGGGGAACGAGGCGGGAGGGGCCGGGCTTGGAGGCGGGGGGATTTCTGATCAGTCTGATGCAATTCCAAGCGTGCTGCAAAGGAACTCCAAGGAGTCCGCATCACCATCGCCACCCACCCTTCCCAGATGGTGCTGTTTTAAATACGGATCTGCAGGGCTGAACGCAGAACAGGGAGATTTATTGCAAAATCCCGAGAAGGGGGGCACGGGGAATGGAGGGCAGAATTTAAAGGTGCAACGCTAGCTTTTCCCCAATAAGCGGCAACCGGTCGGTTTTTTTTTTTTTTCTTCCCGTCTGCCTGTCTCTGGATTCTAATTCACCAAGGAAGAGGTGTAAATATTGTGACATTTTGAGGCGGCTTGATGGATGAGAAAAAAATCATCTGTCACTCTAAATTGCAGAGTTCCCTCTCTCCGTGAGATGCCTTGCTAGCGAATACTCGCTGCTGCCTAATATAGTTGCTAGGGCTTCCAATGAATGCATCGTTAAGGGAATATTATCCTTTTAGTCGACTTGCCAATTTATCTGACAGTCGAACCGAGAAAATTGTAGATTTCGCGTCTCTGGGAAACACGGAGGGAAAATGCTTAACAGTAATTCTTTTAACCTTGAGATCTTGAACAACTTAAACAAACCACAAAAGGTCACGTCATCCTCTCACGCAGGCACACACACATCCTCGATTTGAGAGATGAAATGGTTTCTTCTAAAGTGTCCTGGGAATGAATGTCACTTTAAGAATGGTGCACCTGGTAGTCACCGTTTCTGTGTATTTACCTAGAGCTCCTCAGCCTGAAGGCAAGACATTTCCATTGTCCTGTTTGAAATCAGACTGAAGGTTAGAAGGTGATAAGAGGAGAGGGGAAGAAAGAGGGAGGGGGTAATTTTAACCTTAAAAAATTAACAGTAACCTAGCCTACTTTCGTACCCCGTGATCTTGCGTATTAGTATTTCTGTGTGTGAGATTTTAGTTTGGTCTAGCTCCCCCAATGGAATACATCAGTATTAATTCAGATGAAAATATATTCATCCTGCCTGTAGCTTTTTCAGTGTCATTGATAGTAAGACCTACAACACAGCAATTTTTAGAGGCTAGAAGAGAATGTCTGAAAGGGCTTTGCAAAGTGGGAAGCAGACATTCCGTAAGTGGGAGGTATCACTATGACATTCTCTTTGCATACAGCATTTTACTTTGTTTGAACCAGAGTACTAGTTATTTTTAAATATCATCTAATTTGTATAGTCCAGGCAGTACACCAGGATTTTAAAAACAAGTTTTTGTTGGCTTCTGAAAAATCATTGGTCAATTGCCTATCAATGTAAATTGGAAAGATGACTTTTAAAAGATCTAAAATCAACATACATAAGTTTCTTCATTCATTTGCCAGACTCTTTTCCTCTCAAATTTCTAATATAAATTCTTAATAAGAGAAGAAGCTAGTGAATTTAGTTTCTTTCCTTTTCCTGGCCTGTCCTCTAGGGGAAGCTTTAGTAAGAAACAACATCCCAAATCAGGCATTGTGAGAGGCAAGGGCCAGGATGACCACAAAATAGATAATCAACCACAGAAATAAAAATGAGAAAAAGTCAGCATTGAGCCATGACTTACAAAGGATTTTTATTTTTAATTCTGTGATTTGGGGACCAGGCTCCAACTTGCTCGAATAACATTCACTCTATCAAATTGCTTACAATCTGTCAGTTAAAATGATGTCTAACTGAACATATTTTTAATAAAATATACTTCTACCAAATGCCAGTGAAGCTAATCTTTGCTTTTAATTAGGACAAACTAATCCAACCATTTAAATGATTCTAACAAATATGAACTGATATCATCTGATTTTAAAATTCTGCTTAAACTAAATTTGTTCTGAAAAGCACCGACTTGCCAGAAAAATATCTATTTTTATAGATTTCCTTTCACTCTGTGGATAATTTAATGAGTTGCCTATTTTAATTTTACAACTGCTACCTCAAAAGTATCTCAAATTATCTTTGGCTGATCTGCTATTACTGTGTGTGTGTGTGTGTGTGTGTGTGTGTGTGTGCGCGCGTGCGCGCGCATGTTTGTCTCTGTTTTCTAGTGAATTTAACAGGCAGTGAGTCTCTTAAATTTACATGCCATAATCCATATAGAACAGAGAGTAGTACTTAATAAATAAAAATAAACATTAACATTAGTGAGAGCTTACCATTTATTGAATCCTGTACAAATGGAGAGGGGGTATGCCTTTAAAGCGAGAAAGATTAAGTTCTTAAACAATAAAAAGAAAAATTTCTCCCCCCTTTGGCTTAAGAGTGACTATAATTTTAAAAATATGAAATCTTTCTTCTTTTACTTTGGAAGTTAAAGCTACTGCTTTAACAAATGTTTCTCAAGAAAGATATATATGTTCCATAAAGACTAATACTCCAAAACTCCACAGTGCAAAGATCAAAATGTTCTTTCTCCCTACCTCCATATTTATTTGGCAATTTCTGGAGTGTTCGTTCTGAGTTTAAAAACAATCAGATGGACTTTTTCTCTCTCTCTTTTCTAACATTCTGAAGGAGTCTTATAAAGCATTCTGCTATAATGCAGACTTCATTTGTATTTCCTAGTAATAATAGTTCCTATGCATATAGTGTTTTGAAAACTGTTTACAAGTTTCCTTATTTGATCTCTTCAGCAATCATATAGGGCAGGAATCACCAGTCAACTTTTACAGATGAGGAAACAGGTTTGGAGCTGCCCAAGAACACATTGCCTGTAAGAGGTGAAGACTGACTCAAAATCTATTTCTTCAAATTTCAAGAGCTATGCTTGTTCCTCTCCAGACCATAATGTCTCAAACCCCACTCAGGCATCTAAGGGAGTTGTAGGCATTATTTTCTCCTATTTTGATTGCTTTAATTAAAAAAAAAAAAATCTACAAATAGTATCCAAAAAATCTACAAATAGTTTCCAAAAATTTGCAGTCCTAATGAAAAGTTTCTTCCTAAACCATTCTTTTACTCCCTCACACTTAGAGACTCAAAGAAGGCAGCAATCTTCCCATAGCTCACACATCATCTAAGGCACAGTCACTAATTCCACCTCCCCTCCCCCCAAAAAAAACACAGAATAGGAAGAGCCAAAACCAAGATGCACTTTACTTTTACTTGTGAGTCACAGAATCTGAGGGCTGGGAAGGTTTTCAGAGGTCACTTGACCCAGCCCATATCTGATGCATGAATTCATGCTGGCTTGTTTTCTTCAAACCCTCTGGAATTTCATCCCGGTCTTGGATGCCTGGAATCTTGCTTATCTTAGTAGATATTCTGATACTTACGGGGATCATGAACTTGACTGGCCATTTCCCACTTGGCCCAAGACGTATACTTTCTATAGACTCTAACATTCATAATTTTATTCTATGAGCATTGATTGACAACCTGTTATGTGGCAGGAACTGTGCTGGAGTCTGGAGATTCCGCAATGAGCAAGACAGAGTGGTACCTATCTTGGTGGAGCTTATAGCTTAGAGACATGGCTGGTCTTTTAATTTGCTCTGTTCCCCAGAAGAGGACAGACTTCTGGATTCTTACCTTTTTCAAGAGAACACAGGGAGCCCAATTAAAAGCCTGAGTTCAAATTTTACTCCGAACTAGTTGTCAGGAGCTGGAAAAAATCAATTAGTCCCTCTCAATCTCTATTTCCTCAAACGTAAAACAAGGAGGATGTTCTCAGGATAAACTCTAAATTCTATTTTAGTTCCAAGTTTGGATGATATGGTGGATAACTATTTTTTGGTGGAAAGTAGGGCCTAAGTCACCCTAACCTTTGATTTACAATTTTGGGTGCTGTCAATTTCTAACTTGTTCGTTAAGTACATTACGAAAAAAAATCAAACCAGCTTTTTTGAATCCAGCATAAAAAGAATCTAGATATTGAACCTATCGTTTTGTGAGATGATGACTCCAAAAGTCTTAATTGGTCCAATGATCTCAAACTTCTGCAGATTATTTTTTAAAGGGACAGGATGATGAGAGACTATCACGTACTTATTTTCTTAGTGCAAACAAAAGTTCTAATGTTTCAGGTAATTCAAAATCAAAGATATTATATCCTGAAATTGTTGGGGTCTTGTAAAATCAAAGATATATCGTGAAATCATCTGGGTCTCATGAATAATGTGTTATGTATGCTAGATAATAGATAATTAAATGGACCAACAAGGAGAAACATGAAAGGGAGCTGGTAGCCCAAGGATTGCAGAAGGTGTGTGGGCATTTTGACATCCAGGAAATGCTATAGATCTGTCCTTAGCTAACTCAGCCTGGTGGAGATAATTAAGAAAAAGTGTGGGTGTAGAAAGGCTGCAAGCCATTCCCTAGGATTGGCTAGATTGCTACAGTAGTTCAAAAACAATTGGCACAGCCACCCACACTGGACATGATTGCCCTTTGATGAGGCAGCTATTGACTTTTATAAAGATGCCATATTTAAAATAACTTCTGATGCACAAGGGATGACAGACATCATTCTTGGGTTTTATTTTAGACATATGGCAAAATATGTTTCAGAGTATTAATTTAAAAATTGAAGAAAAAAAAACCTTTAAAGTCTAGTTTCTAAAAAAGTCTAGCAACGTGTGACCTCTGAATTTAACAGTTCAGTCTGAAGCTAGGAGAAACATATGGCCTATATGAGACATTTTGATCAGTTGTGAGCACTTTCTGGAGTACCAGAGAAGATAGAAAATACTTAGCTAAATTTTAATCTCTGAGTAAACATTAAGTGCACTCAAAAATCTGACACTGGGAAAGGGAAATCCAATCAATTGCCCTAAAAGACAGAAGAGAATGCTCTGACATCCTTATGCCCAGAGTGCATGTTACGATGATTATGGCATCTAGAAATTCCTTCAGGACACGCTAAATCCCATACTCATCAGAACCAGAAGGAGTTGGAACTGATTTATCTTATCTCCTGCTTCAAGGAAAATGTCAACTACCTACTGTCCGTAGGTCATAAGGTGACTGTGGAAAGAAATACCCAAATTGGGCGATTGTAGCAAGGCTCCAGAAATATCTCAAGTCTTTGGAATAGGACATTGCAGTGTGAGTGAATAGAAAAGAGAGAGGGAACATGAAGAAAACTGACCTAAGAAATAGAAAGGGGAACGGAAATAGGTTCATATTTATGCAGGGGTTTTGAATAAAAGAGTCCTTCCTGTGAGTATTCCTCAAAGGCCATTTGTCCGTTGAGAATGATCTCTACTGTCCATGCGCATTATTGTTCTGGTTACTTTGGTAGAAAACAATGGTTTCCTCTGCTTTGACCTTCCTCCTCCCCTAAGGGCTTCTTTCTCCCCAACAACTTTCATAATGAGTGGTTAAGAATGGCCTTGTTATGTTTTCTCCTTGGGGTATGTTGGGTTAACATGAGCTTTGTAAACACTTTGGTGCCATGGGCTCCACTCTTTTGGCAGTCTGGTCATTTAGAAATAATATTTCTAAATGAATAAGGTGAAGAAAGTATAAGGTTACAGAAGAAGCCAATTACATTGAAATACAGGTATAAAAAAACCAGTATATTCTGTGATATAGTCATTTAGTGCTTTTTTTAATGCACTAAAGATGATCTAGCAGTGAGGTAAATTCTGTAATTGTGAAGTAGTGATAAGCATCAATGCATTTTGAGATATCTGGAACAACTGACATGTGACATGAAGGGAAGTTGTCTGATTTCTATGGGTGACAAAATTTGCAAATACTACTCTGTAGCATTTCCCAAACATATTTAACAACAGTGCACTTGGGTGGGGGTACTTACTAACATAGCATAGATTCAGAAATGTTAATTTAGTCGCTTGCTCCCTTTCAATATTAGCCATGGAGATTTCCTTCTGAGCAAAAGAAAATTGGCATTTGAAAAAAATTTAAAATTCACTTTTGCCATTAAACAAGTTGTCAAGCAGAGAAAGAATCAACTGAGGAGGTGGCTAGAGTGTACCAGATATGTTTGTATTGCGTGACCTTGCTGTTACTCTCAAGTTTATCCTTAAAACCACCAGAACTGCCTCACATCCCTAGAAATCCATCACTCCCTTGAAAAAGAGAAAAAGTTCAGACTCTAGTCATTACCTTGGTGAGCATTGACTTAGGTACCCGATGTGACTTCACTAATCTCAACAGACTATAAAGACTTCATTTTTGTCATTACTATACTATGTAAAACTATATACAAGTTGTAATGAGACGGATAACATTTATTTTGCATTTGTCCAGCACTAAGTTTTTCGGGGTTTTTTTGTTTTGCATTTGACATATATTATTTAACCCTCAAAGCAACTCGCTGAAATAGGTCATATTCTAATTGTATAAATAAGGAAACCGGAGCTCAGAGTTTAAGTAATTTACCCCAATATACATAATGAATTTTAATTGGAAATGTTAAAATTAAAACTGAAAGTTTTCCGATTCCAAAATCCATTATTAAATGTCTCCCTCTGTAATAGCGACCACTCAGATTTGATTTGGGTCTCTCATTTTTAGGTTTGAGCATATATTTTGTTAACAGATCTTCACCACAACCCTCTGAGATGGCTGAGAATCTCAAAATTAGTGGCCATAAATGCTGTCTTAGAATTATATTGCATATTTGCTAACTAATGAAAGACTTTCAAACCACGAATTGTCACTTATCCTTTTTAAAGCCCTGTTTTCATAATCACAAAATGAAGACAGTGACAATACTTAAAACATTTTGTGAGAATCAAATAAATTAACAATAAAATCTAACTTTATTGAATTCACTGTGGTAAGCATTCTACATTTTCATGGTTAGTGGAATCCTCACAACAATCTTTCTAAGCAGAGATTATTATTATTCCTGTTTTAAAGGTAAACAAACTGAGGCATCAGTTAATTAATTGTCCTAAATTAGCAGAGCCAGTAAGTAGCAAAGCTTGATTCTGAACCAGGTCTGTCCAATTGCAAAGTCCTATCTTTTAATCAGTAAACTAATCTGTAAAACAGCGTCTTCGTTGTTATTATTATAATTGTTTTCATGTTTAAAATGCTAGCAGGAAAGAGAATTGTCCAGACATAAGTATATAGTCACTGAAGAGAAAGATTAGTCTCTGGAACTCTTCACCTGCACATTCTTCCTTCCACTTACTTTATTTAGTTTATCAACCCAATGGATGATGTCTAACTCCTTTCTTAACTTATTTTGGGTGGTTCCAAGTTGGTTGACTTCTGAGAGTTATTGAGTAAGAAACATTATAAATTGTTTAGATTAACATTTAGTGTGTTTAGAAACCCTTTCATGAATTTGCCTTTTCGAATGGTTACTGGCTATATAGCGCTGCAGATGCTGTGATGAGGAACGCCCTCTCCGAAAATACAGTGGGTGAAAAACCTCCAAAGCTAATATGTTGTTTACAGACACAGAGAAGGAGAGGATGGACACGCACCATCCTAAACATAATTACAAGGCTTACAGTCCCTGTTGGGGACTAAAATGTTTATTGGATTTCCTTGTGCAATTCAATGTTCTTCCTCTGAAGACTCCACTCTAAACTTGGAACTTCTCTGGAAATAGCATCTCATTTGGGAGAATGCCAAGAATTGGTGTCTGGGTCCTTTGTATCTTTGCACCAACTCAGCTCAGAATACCAGCTCTAGAAACTAAGCTGGGAGATAGTAT
This sequence comes from Rhinolophus sinicus, assembly GCF_057876585.1. Lineage (NCBI taxonomy): Eukaryota > Metazoa > Chordata > Mammalia > Chiroptera > Rhinolophidae > Rhinolophus > Rhinolophus sinicus. The sequence goes on along the minus strand of NC_142514.1, from coordinate 160,567,732 downwards.
GGGTAAGGGAGTTACACATCTACTTGTCATCTTCCTGATACATTTTCTCCATCTTCCTTCTGGAAAGCAACTTCTAGAAAGATGTAGTTTTAAACAAGGGATTGTATGCATACTGGTAAGTCTTAGATAGCACAAGTCAGTGGTCTTTGCAGAACTGCCAAAGTCATGAAAGGAATCAAAGATGGGGGGGGGGGGTCTACGTGGAGACCTCATCCCGCCTCTACTCTGATTTTGGCAGGAAGGATGGCCTGAATTCAGTGTATTTGCTATGTCCCAGAAACCAACCCAGCAGAAAATAATATTCTTAAAGGACATTTTGGTGCATGAAACTGTCTATCTAAGACCTTGTCACTGGTACCTATGTAATATGTATAAGAGTATGAATCCTTACCTTGGCTTGAGACTAACTTTAGGGTAAATAATTACATAAGCTCCAAGTTTAGTTTACCAGATGATATGCAGTTCCTGAAAGGAGTCCAAGTTTAGATGGAAAAAGTACCTTAAAGAGGATCTAGCTCATAGGTTCCCCTAGTGTATGGAAATCACCTGCATCGTTTGTTTTTCCTGAGCTAAGGTCTGAATATACTGTCACATTTGACAACCACAGCTTATAGCCCACTGCCTTCATTTTTATTGACTGATTGGGCAACATAGTAGTGAAAACCTCTCAACTTATTCAACAAACTTGTCTATGGAACTTATAGTACCCATGTGAATAAGCTAGTGAAGTGACTTGCCCAGGTCACATGGCCAGAAAGTGATAGTTTAAACTAGGACTCAAATTCTCTTGACTACTGTTAACTACCATATAGGCCTTAAAACCATATCATATGACAATGATATTTCTTCTATTTTCCATTAATCAAAACAAAAAAATAATGGACAGTCTGTGCAAGATTTTAATTACCTTGATTTTCAAAATAAAATGTTTTTATTTAACAGATTAATTAATGAAATATAAACATAATTAACAAAATGTTAATAGCATACTAATAAACATTAATTTCAAAATGGTAGGACAAAACTAGTTATATTTTAAACTTCTTTAAAACTCTATAGTTAATTATGATTTTTGATACACTAAAACAAGATGAATTGAAACTTCAAGTTTTAACTAATTCCTATATTATTCCCTGTGTTTCCAGTTACTTCATTTGATTCTAGATTCTTACCTGAGGTTTAACAACAGCTTGATTTAAATTTCAGTAAAAAAATCTTATGGCTTCCTCCCCCTCCCCTTAGGAAAACAAAGCAAAACAAAACATTGTATTTAATTCCCTAGAAATAACAAGAAATAATGGGGAATTCTAAAATTAATTGTATTTGTTAAAGTCCCTAGTCTTAAAAATATTAGGAAATGTTTACTAATTTAAACTTTATATTTTTTAACCCACATCATTGTCCCAAAAATACTCTTTAAGTCTGTTTCTTTGTTCTTCATATGACATCCAGACACATAATTCTACTTTTATGATTAATTTCTATTATTAAATACTGTTCTGAAGTTGTGCTCTTAGAAACATCAAATAATTGAAGGGTAAATTAGATACTTTATAAATTCTTCCTAGGAATGGAGGGCAAAACCATATAAATGAATAACAACGTGAATTCCCAAAAACAATAACAAAAAATAATATTAGAAAAAAATAGTCAAGAATATGTGAAACTTCTGCATATTTTTGGAGATAAATTAACATCATGTAGGTTAGCATGATTCTCTTTTATGGAATTGAACTTATTTTTGCTCAATTTAATTAGTTTTTGTGTGCAGATAAAATGGAAGGCAATAGAAATTTGGCTTGCAAAGTAGTTCTAAGCATCCACAGTGCAGTTGTAATGCCTTAAGAATATGTTTATTATGTGAGAATGAGAGCTCAAGTTAGCATTCAGTATAGACAAGGCAATGAGCAATGCAAGTTAACTTCAGTTATGTTTCCTGGGAACACTTTTTAAAATTAAAAAGGTCAGATATATGTGACTTTTTTAAAAATAGAAAAGTCAGAATATATGATAGTATTGCCTCATTCTCCCCAAGGCCTCTAGGAAAATATGCCTATGAAATAAAAGATACTCAGTACTAAATTGCATTTGGGGGAGGCATGGCATTTGGTAATAAAGAAAATTTGGGGTCTTAATTTTTATAATTCAGCAAGAAGGCTGTCTTGAGGAAAGCTGACTATGATCTGAATTGCATCCAGAAATATATTTAATGTGTATGATAGATTCAATATCTGATTTCAAAAATTTGTTATCTAGCCATATACACCCCTACTTCACACACATTGCCCCCTCTCCCAGGTCATGACTACTGTTTAAGCAGAGAAAAACAATGAATTTCCCTGACCACATATGTAGCCATGACTACAAAAAAAAAGTCAGTTAAGGGGTCTTGCAATTTAAACGCATGTGCTCTCCCCCATTTATTTACCATTCTACCCCATCTCTCTGTTCTCAACTTTTATGAAACTTTGTATTTGTCCTATCCATCTGCATCAACATTACCCTGTCTTAGGTCCCACTAGACTTACCACTCTTTGGTGCCCAGCACTGGTAGACTAAGGCTTCAGAAGTGCCTACTTACAGCCAGCACTCTTAGTAGTCTTCTTTAGGTCACAGAGTCCCTCGACAATTTCTCAAAATGATATTATGAAGGGGGAGTAAATGTTCTCCTCTCCTACTCAGTTTCCTTTCAGAGTACTGCTTTAATTCCAGGTCTGGCCTAATTTCTTCTTGGAACCACCCGATGGATTTTGCAGTTGACACTGACTGCCCTAAACAGACAACCATGAGTAACAGAAATGGTATTTCTGCTGATCCTATGCTTTTCAGCTAGGCTATAGAGAAGTAGAAGGCTCGGAATATTTGGTCACATTGGATTGTGAGGTCATAATGGAGGTATACCTGACAGGTGAAATAATCAGGTAAACTTAATTGTAGGTATCCTGCAGCTTAGCCTCATCCTCTTATATGGACTTCAACTTAGTTTTACTGTATTCTAATTAGGTTTTGTGTGCAGATGAAGTGAAAAGAAATGGTTCAATTTAGGAAAAAGAAGTTAAAACTTTAAAAGTAGTGTGGTGTTTCATAGACCTTACCTTGTGTGGGAAATTACATCAAAATAAACACTCAAGTCTAAGAAAGCATGATCCCAATTTCACCGTGATAGGCCCATGACTTTGGATATTAAGTGAAATACAGAAAAATCACTTGTTCTTAAGCAATTTTATTGAGAGGAAAAGAAATAAAATTAAATGTCCTAATCAAAATCTGTTTCTTTTGAAAAATACTTCCTCTAAAAACTAAGGGTAGAATATATAACTGACACGAAGGCTCGTTTTTTTATGAAAAAAAAAACACAACCACTTCTGTCTCCAGGTTACAAGGGAAGAATTTGTCAATCTGATTGAATCTTCCCTTTAGTTTTTCCCAACAGCTGTATTCAGATAATTCATGACTCCCATGTTTCCTAAGCCCTGGATAATTTCACACACATGTCTAGTTTTGGGCTCCATATTTTCAGAAGAATATGGAGATCTTGGAGGAGGTCCAGGGTAGACCAAGGGAAATGATTAATGGATTGGAAGTTGGAGTTTATGAAGAAAGGTTGTGAGATCTGATATCTCACTATGAGAAACGTCTGAGTGGTGACTTAATAACACAAGAGGTTAGTAAGCAGCTGTTCTCCATCTTCACTAAGGTTGGATGAAATGAAATAAGATATAAATTACAACAAGAACAAAAAATGTGTTACAAGTGGGAACTTCCAAGCACTAGAATTGCTGGATTTTTATAAAGGTCTTAGAAAAAGGATGAGTAGTCTGCTTCCCTGGTCTGCAATGATAGGCCTATGAGGAGGGAGGAAGATGAGATAATTGTTTAAGATCTCCTCTGGATCTACCATTTTATAAGTCGACCTAATCAAATTGAGAAAAGTTATTTGCCTAAACTTTGTCTCATTTCCTCTCTACCACTCCCTCTACCCCAAACCCTTATCCTTTGTCAACTTCTGTAAAACACTGCTAACCAAGTGTAGCTAGAGCACTGATCAACCATGGTGGGTCCTCCCAGCTCTCCTGCTTCTCTGGCTTTGGGAACCAGTTTCCTGTCCATCATTACTACCCCCAGGCCACGAGGGGCATGCTGATGGACATCTTTCTACACATCAAACCTGTGGCAAGGCAAAACAAAACAAAACAAAACAAAACAAAACAAAACAAAACAAAATGCCTACCTTTAACTGATTCATAAGGGACCCAAATGGATTAAAAGGCAAATCTTATGTTCTAGAATTTGAGCACCTGAAGCGCTAAAAGGTATTTTATTCATCTGCCTGTATCATATTCCATAAAGCAGTGTCTGGCAGTAGGTGCTCAGCAAGTTTTCATCATTTGAATGAATGTAACTACGAATTTAGTAAAGTGAAGGTAAGCTGCCATTGAGAAAGTCAAGCGTTTCCGATGTTCCCAAGTGAATCTGTATGCTAAGGAAATCTAAAGCCTGATCTTGGCTGCCACACATATGCTATGGAAGATTTTATTCCCACCATGCCTGTGCTATCTAGAGAACTTAGACAAGGGAGGCAGTGGCACATCCTGCCCAGGTATTTTTGTCAAGAAGACCATTAAAGATAGGCACTGTGTAGATTCAGAATCACATAAAAATAGGCCACATTCTTAGTGCGATTCTTTAATATGACTTCGGGAAGTTCAGTGATTATTTTTTCCTAAATTATCTTTTTGTGTACATTTCTAACGTTCCCCGTGAAGAATACAAAATTTAGCAGAAGAAAATCTCTCACCGCAATCATCACACAGCCTACATAGCTGGGTCTCAAAAATATGGTAATCTGCTCTTTATAATCTGATTCAATGTCCTGAAACCCTTTGGTTTAAACTTGCTAAGTCTTCTCATGGCTTTTCTCCCAGGAAAACCAACAAATGCCACAGTCAGCTACCATTGTCAGCTCTAACTTTTGTCCTGAATCTGCAATCACATCCCTTTGACCATGCTTATAGAAATGTTACAATGAGTAAACCAGTTTATTCTTTATTATTAGTTGTTAAATGTTCTCAGGGAAAATCTGGTAATGGGGAGGGTTACAAGTTGATGACTTTCATGTGTTTGGGGGTTAGTCCCAGTTGTTTCATAATGAGTTTTGGTCTGTTTGTCTTGATCCAACTAAATATTATTCCCAGATGGGATCAGTTTTTGACCTTCTTGTTCTACTCTCCTAATCTTGGCCCTTCTAACATTTTCTTACTGTGGTTCCTTTCTTTTGTCTGCCACTAATGGCCATACCTGCTTACATAATTCCTGTAACAGGTGTTGACTAATTTAGACACATTTGCGTATGGCATAGCACTATCCTTATGGTTCATGAAAAGCTTACAGGGAAGGAGTACATCTCATACCGTGTTTCCCCGAAAATAAGTCCGGTTCTTATATTAATTTTTGCTCCAAAAGACGTATTAGGGCGCATTTTCTGATTTTTTCATGTACAACAACACACATTTATTCAAATACAGTCATGTCATCTTCTTCTGGAGCATTGTCATAACGTACTAAATGCGTCCATCTGGCTGACGATCTTAACTGGGGCTTATTTTCAGGGTAGGTCTTATTAGGTCTTACAGGGGAAACACAGTATTATGGTACTATCTAATGAATAGGGACATTATTTTTCCCTTGAGATTTTTCTCCAGATGGGTCTTACTCAATAATTTGGAGGATTGTGGGTGACATAGTGCAATGCTGGACTGGACTGGGCCTTGGACATCATCCAGCATGAATTTTAAAACACCTTTGCCACTCTGCTCAGCAGGAGAGTTTTCTGTTTACTTATTATTTTCCCTATGCTAATTACTTCAATTGTCAGTAATTTCCAGGTAAATTCACTTGATTCTAGGCACTTTTTTTTTTAATTTATTGGGGTGACAATTGTTAGTAAAATTACATAGATTTCAGGTGTACAATTCTGTATTACATCATCTATAAATCCCATTGTGTGTTCACCACCCAGAGTCAGATCTCCTTCCATCACCATATATTTGATCCCCCTTACCCTCATCTCCCACCCCCCACCCCTTCACCCTCTGGTAACCACTAAACTATTGTCTGTAGACACTTTTTTTTTAAAGGAAGACTGAAGGCAGAAGTAACTAGGAAACGTAAATAAACATGATTAAACATAAAACAGTTTATATTGACACTATAAAATAGCTTATAGTGATACTAGAACTGACTGAGCCAATTAAAATTATTAATAGAAAAAACATGTCAGTGTCAAATCTGAGCCTACTGCCCCTGTTCCCACGTGGGTAATGAGGATAAGTTTATATTTCCTGACAAGAAGAGATGGGAATTTACATTTCTTCCTGACCTTTGTCCTTCTAGAACATTGGATTAGCATAGTATTAGACCACAACCAAAAATAAATAAAGGTTTTGACTAATTCAAAATTAATTGTTTAAGCCCCACAACAGTGAAATAAGTAGCATTTTCCTTTCCTCAGTATCACTCTTGATCGCAATAGGAAAATAATTTTGTAAAAATTTTGGTCTCAGATCTCTGACACTAACTCTATATGCTACCTGAATTAAATTTAAAATATTATTTAGAATTCTATGCAAGGCACTGACACAACTTTATTTCATCTTGGCTTCATTATTTTTGAATGTAAGATGTACTTTTACGGCAAGTACGAAAGGGTTTTAAGTCTGGTCTTTTATTGTTTTGGTAACACTATAATAATCACAAATCAGAAAGTTTGAAAGTTGCTCAGAGATGTCAAGAGGTCTGATTCGTCAGAGAGTTCATCTAAATTGGCATATGATCTTTTTTTGTTTCTAAATATTCCTGCTATTTCTTAATCGTCTGTCTTCTCCTCAGTAAAACTGCAGCACACACTGGAAAGGAAGGATACGAACATTTATTTGTATGTCAAGGGAGAGTAGAAATAAGAAGATTGGCCACAGACACAATCAGTCTGGGAAGTGAGAACACTTCTTCCTTCGGCAGAAATGCTGATCTGGCAATGTGAATTTATTAGGTAGAAGATTCGCCATCATTTCTAACTGAGCAGCACTGAAAAGATTGCTGATTCTTGATGTTCACTTGCTAGGTATTTTTCAGGAAGGAAGTAAATTACAAGTGAGCTTAAAAACCTGGAGAAATAACTCATTTTTAAGCAAATTTAAAGTTAGAAAGTAAGCATTGGTTTGAAGTTACCGTAAAGTTATTAAAAAAAAAGTTCAGGGTAGGGCTTCTCTGGTATTTTATAAAGTAATACAAGTATTTTTTTAATTAGCCTCTTAAATTGTTTGGCAATATTAAAAGAAATGGTGTCTATATTCAGCCTACACTCCTGGGACTCAATACAGAGGTTCTTTGAGGTGGCCAAGCCCAGCTTCATGCCCTCTGTCCTTTATTGCTTCTGGCTAGCCCACATATTTCACATACATTCAATATTCCACAATAAACTTCACCATCTGTGCAGTAGGGTAGTTTGTATTGGTCATGTGTTCTGTCAAGTTGACAGAGGTGCAAAGCTAAATGTGTGACACTCTAAGAATATGCATATATTTGAATAATTTGACTATTCAGTCAAATGATTTGCAAATTTGTTCTGAATGATCACACATTCTGATAACACTTCCAAGGAACAGATAGCTAGGCTTATTTGGGGTAGGGGTGTGGGGAGTCAGGGGTGTTTCTAACTGGAGTTCCTGAGTTCATTGAAATCTCTGGCACTTAGCTGTGTGAACTTGGGCACATTATTTCATGGCACTGAACTGTGGGTTCTTCATTTATAAAATGAGAATAATTTCTGTCACTGGTCTTTAGAAGATCTGAAACAGCTAATAGAAGTGAACTCATTTCGTTAACTGTAAACCCTTAGGTACACTGAACTGAGTATATAATAATATTATATACTCAGTTCAACAGCACATTCTTGATAACCACAGGAGGGTCCAGGAAAGGAAACTGTTTATAAATCTTTCCCTTTCCCCAAATTAATGTGGAGTGTTTAGGGAAATTCTTACAGCAATGAGTCTTAGCAATCATTAGGTCAAACCTCTTTGAAATGACAGAAAAATGCACATACACATAAAACTGCCTACCAAAATTTTGGGGGATAGAAGATTCCTCTGACACCAATTTATGCATCCCTTACGAAAGTGTTTCTTAATGCATGCTCTTAGATCTTTTTTGCCTCCGAATTGCTCGAGGTGCTTGTTAAATGCTAATCACTGGACGCTGCCCCATCCCTACTAAATCACCATTTCAGAAGGAGAAGTCTGCATTTTTAACAGACACCCAGGTAATTTCTATGCTTGGAGCAGATCCAGGGACTCCAAGTTATGTATTGTCTTGTTCCTTATTCTAAAATTTAAGGTCTGTCCTACGAATCGGTTGAACTAATGGGAAGAAAATTCAGCTTTAATGCAGGAATCTAGGTAGACGGTTGACAGGGTTTGTCCAATGGCAAATTGAAAATGGTCCTCTGGACTCTAGCCACTTAAGTTCTCTCCAAGGGTCTTGGCTACCGGCAAATATGAACCGGAAAGACTGTTTGCTCTTCTGCTGGGGGGAGGGGCGCGAGGGGGAGGATCAACTGAGCTAACTGTCAGCCCACCCACCCACCGAGGTTAAAACAGAAGGCTTTTCATTTATCTTTGCTACCCAGGTTCATTATTAAAAGGGTCGGTTTCTGTGTGTAAGTTTGCTAGGGAGGGAAGTGAAAACATCTGCAAAACCATGCAATGCCTGGAACGGAACTCTTCTAATAAAAGATGTATCATTTTAAATGCGCTGAATTTTGATTCTGGTAATTCGTGCACTAGAGTGTCTATTTCGAGGCAGCGGAGGTATCATATGACAGCGCACGTCAAGGCACCGTGGAGCCCTCTCGTGGACTCCCACCCACTTTCCCATTCACCGCCGAGAGGGCTGCTCGCGCTGCCGCTCCCCCCGCGGAGAGCTAGCATGAAATCTCCCAGCCTCTGCCGAGATCAAATGGAGCTCCTCGCTCAGGGGGTGCGAGTATTACCTCCGCCATGCAATTTCCACTATCAATAATTTAACTTATTTGCTGCAGAACAGGAGTACCGACCGGGCACCAAAGACTCGCCCCCACCCCTCTTCTTTTTAACCAAAGGGAACGTGGTGGGGGAAAAAGAGTCTGGGAGTTTTGGGGTCGAAGTCTTCCCCGGAGCAGCTGCCTTGATGTTTACTTTGACAAGTAGTGACTGAAAAAGGTGGGTTTCTTTTCTGTCTCTTTACGTTTTTCTCTGGTCGTCTAGAAAGCGTGTGGCTTTGGTGAGGTCTGTCATTGCCTCGGCTTGCTGGCTGGAGCAAGTAACTTGGTGTAACGTTATCTGGGGGCGTTCATTAATAAAGAATGCGGTTATTATCTCGATTGAATTCCTATTAGGCAAACTCCGGAGAGGTCAGTGCACGAACTCTGGTTAAGCCGGCGTGTTTAAGGGCAGCGGAGTAAACCAATAGCCTTCCTGTTCCGTGCGATTTCATTGTGTACTCGCGCGTGCAAGCTCCGTGGTGCGGGAAGGTGTGTCTGTGGCCGGGGAAACGCACACCCTCTCCCACAGAACTTGGGCGCTGGGATGGAGCAGGGGGAGTTGCAAGCAAGGGTAGTAAAATCCTCGAGGCTTCGGATTCGCACTCGCTCCCTCCCGCCGCAGCGCACTGAGCTGAGGTTTCCGTGGAGGGCGCGGGACGTGGGGTTCCCTGGGGCGGGTGTTAGGTCGTTCCTAGAAGCGGCGGGCGCTGAGTGTGTGTCCTGCCGAGGTGCCACGGGCGGACGTAGGATTCACGGAGCTACGTCGTGGGGCCCCGGGGACAGACGGCGCGGGGCGCGTAGGCCCGGGGAGTCCCGGGAGTCCCGGGGGCTGAGCTGGGGCACGAAAAAGGCGCGGCGTTCCCTTTAAGCGGCCGCCCCGCACCGGTATCAGTGGCGCGGGGGAACAGGGAGAGGGGGGCTGGGGGCGGTGCCGTTTGACCAATCCTAGCTCAACCGAAGAGGTAAATAATGTCTGACCCGAGCTCCAGGCGCAGGCTGGAGCTCCCAGTCGCCGCCGCCGCCGCCGCGCCCGGGCGCACCCGCCCGCTTGCTGTCCCGCGCACCCCGTCGCACCGCGGGATCCCGGGCGGGGCAGAGGAGCCCGCCCGGCTCGCCGCCCACCTCCTCCTAGCGAAGCTTTGATGAGACACTGGAACTGCAGCTGCCACCGCTGCTGTGGGGCCGACGGCAAGGGGCTCCGCGACGGGGACCTGGGCTGGGCTCAGGGGCCAGGAGCCGGACAACGATGTGACTCCGCTGCCGGGGACCCGTGAGCTTTGTGTGGACCCCGAGGTAGGCGAGCACCAGGCGTGGGGCTTGGCGCGGGAGCCGCGGGTTCGCTAGGGAAAGTTGGCTGGGGGGAGCCGAAGTTGTGGGAAGAGGCCAGACGCCTTCTTTCCTCCCCTCCAGGAGAGGGGGAATATAGAGTTGCTCCTGCGGAGCTTTCTTTTCCATCCCACGACCCAGAGGCGCAGCCAGGACCTCTGAGGAAGAGGGATCCGGGAAACCCTGATGTGGGAGAGAGAAAGCTAGGGAGACGCGCAACTGCGCGATGGTAGCGAAGACGGCGCCCCGGGGATCCCACAAAACCCTTCCCCAGCAGAGGACGGGTCTTGAGATAGATTTAGGGCGCCAGCTGTCGGGGGCCCTGACTGAGGTGACGGTCACGGGGCTAGGATGGGAATCTTTCCCGTGGGCTGGGCGGTCCCCGAGCAGGATTTGGGGGTCCCCTTGCTCCCTCAGCCCGCATTCCCGTCCCCGGGGCTCCATCCGGGCGGCGCTCGATCACCTGCTGCTTAGAAGTTGAAACCAAAGAGGACCGATACAGGTCCGATGCCAATGTATCTTGGAAAACTTGAGACAGCCCTGCAGCTTGGACCTGAAAGGGCCTGCGGGACTCCAGGGCTGGCTGTGCCCACACCTCTCCCCACCTCGCTCGCCTCCCTAGGGGCACCTGCCTTGGAAGTAAAAGTTTTGACTTTCGGGGGCTGGGTGGGATGTGTGGGGGGGATGTCCAGACTCCGGTGGGTCTCTGGGGGTGCAGAGCCGGGAAGAAGGAATGGGTGAGTGAACTGCACCTAGAAAGAAATAGCCGAGGATGGGGGTGCTTTATGTCCGACAATCAGAAAAAATGAACTGCAGAACTGAGGCACCCCCAGGGGAGAAAAGCCCTGCGGCCACTGGGATAAACTAAAGCCTCAGTCGGAGGATGCTGTGTTTGTGTGTGGCGGAGGGGGCTAGGGGGCAGGCAGGAGGAGGGGGCAGGGAGAGCGGTGCTAGGGAAGGTAGAGGGTGCCCTCTGCCGGCCAAGCTGCCCAGAGCCGCTGCTGGGGGCGGGAGACTGGGGGTGGGGAAGTGGTAAGGGATGGCTTTGCGGGATCCCTTCCGGAGCTGGTAGGAGGGACTTGTTGAATGATGCTTTCTGACTCCCGATGAATTTTGATTCGTCGTGCCTCTTTGGCTCCAACGCAAAAAGTTTTCCTCGCTTGTGGAGCTTTGACAGTCTACGATTGGTGGTGTGTTAGGGCTTCCTGGATCTTATTTTAGGGTACTCCTTGTATCTTACACTTACTTAACTCCTCAATGCCAGCAGTAACCAGTGAACATTTTCAGACAAGAATGCAGGAATGTTTTTGGCCAGAAGCAAAGAAAAGCATATTTTTGAGTTTTTATTAATTCTTCTAGTACACTTATCTTTTAAAGTAAAGCAATATATATAATTGGGAACTTTGGTTTTTAACTGCATATAAAATGTGTTATGTTATTAAATGAAACCGTCAAACTGGACCAACTTCTTGGAAGATATTTCCTCTCCTTTATTTTCATATATATATATGTATATATATGTATATATATATATTCTTTTATTTATTGAGGTATAATTAGAGATTCAATTGGTCTAAACATAGGAGCCTTCAGTGTTTACCTCATGCAACATTATCATTTTTCGGTTGGAGGTTTCAGAGATTATGGACCATAGTGCTTCAAGTTATTACACATAATAGATCACATTGCACTTAGAAATTACACGAAAAGTTTTGGCTGAGGGAACAGCACCCCTTTAAAATAATCACTTAACTCCCATTCCCTGATTTTGCAAATACCTTGCTTAAGACTTTTCTAAGTTAACCTCTAGTCTGGCACCAGAGGTAAGAAAAAAAAAAAAAGAGACACTTGTTGAAATGCAACCATAACCTTTACTGGAATTTAAAACATGTTGGTCACCATTACTGGAATTCCAGGGCCATAAAGTCGTTGTCTTTTTTTCTTCTCCTTTATTTTGCAAAATGTGATAAATGTTGGTAAATATAGACTGGTAATAAGTATTATGACAGAATGTTATGTACGTAGAGCTATTTTAAGTTCTTACAAAATGTTTCCTATTTATAAATGATATAAGCAGAAAGAAATGATTTCCAGATAAACAAGACTTACGTACATGTTTTGAAGCATTAGAACATTGCAGACAACTTAGACATCACATTTTTTTTTAAAGCAAAATAACAGTAATTTTTTTTAGAGCAAAATAACTGGCGGATTTTCGTAATTTTTCACATACCTTTGGAGCCTTTCATAGCCCATTCAGAGCTGAATTAGTAACTGTAAATCTTGTTTATGTTAAAGTGATATTTAAGGTGTATAGTAGGTCAACATTTGAGTATCCAGGAAAATAAAGCACTTAGGAAATCTGTTTTAGGATGTTCTTTCAATAAGTGTAACTTACTTGCAAATAAAAGAAACCAAGGATGTGATTATTTGCCTAAAATGCAATGATCACCTCAAATGATTTCGTTTATACTGGGTGAGTTAATTGCCTAACTCTCATAAAGGCCAAAGAGGTTCGAGGTGGTGCCAGAGTACTATTGGTTCCTTTTCATTCATGGGAGGTGGGGGGTGGGGCTAGGCAATGGGCAACCTGTAGATAATGCAATTTTCTAAAAATCCTGGCTCAAAGTCCTTGGGTTTCCTGTTTATAGGGCAGCGTTAGAATGTAAATAATTGTCTTTCTCCTGGAATCTTTAATAAGAGTCCCGGCTTTTCAATAGTCACAATGCAGGTGATTGATGATCTCATTTCTTTCCAACATAAATATCTCTAGTTTGTAGCTCAGCTCACACTGCAAGCTGAGCACGCCCACCTGACAGTATAGCAAAGAGCTTGTTTACATGTTTTTTTTACATTTGTCTTTAAATCCTTCTGTAAATACCTGCCCCGCCCTGCCCCTCCCCCTACATACACACCTCTATATCCAGGTAGTGAATGTAACAGCCAACAGCGTTATCTGCATCATATACTTAATCTTCTACTAAGGCTTCAAGAATACTGAAGATGTACACAATGTAAAGGTCATATACAAGTAGTTCATTAACATTCTAAGATTTAGGAAGTTGGTCTCAGAGAAGAACAAGTTTAGACTTCCTGAATAAAAACAGCATGGAGAGTAGTGTATGATAGCTAACCTCTGGGTATCTTCTTAAATGAAAAGCTCTCTCATTTCAGATGTTCGTAATACTGAACTTATTGTAATGGTTAAAACATCACTTCAACTTGCATCTCCCCATATGGAAGATTTTAGTTTGCATGAGGTGGCTACCCTAGCCCAATACAAGTGAATATATCCCTTTAATAGGATAATTGCTAACTTGTCTCAACTTGTTTTCAAATGATTGTTATGGAGCACTCAGTTTCCACTAATTGCAAAATTGCTGCTTAATTGAAGGACTCGCAGCAATCTAGTGCAGCCATTCAGCCACTGGCAGGCTCTGTGATCTCAAGCTGTGAATTGCATTTTAAAGAGGAAAGGAAGAGAGAAATCCAGGGAATTTTAGGTTTCAGTACTGGCCGGTTGTGGAGGAAGAAATCATTTGAACAAGAATCACATAGGTTGTGTTGCGATAAATTTTCTTTATTAGGATGAATAACATGCCCAGATGGGCTTCAAAAGTGAATGAGCAAACTTACCGATTACATTCTGTGTCCATTTACTCTGTTTAGTATGAAGTAATGTTAAGCAATAAATGATGTTGCCAAATGAAATCCGTATGTCATTTGTATGTGGGGTTTAACCTTAGGAGGAGGGCTTTGGTATTTTTAAAGTTAGACATATGTGTTCTCAAAGTTCCCTTAAAATTCCTCTTAAGACATAAAATTGTTTAATCCTAAATAATTTTATACTGAAACATGTCTCTGGCTTTCCAGAATATTTATACTAAAGCCTTAGAAAAGTCATGGACCCAATTATTAAAAATACGGAATCATTGATGACAGACATGAAACAAGGGATCTCACTAATGCATTGACTTGGAAAAACCTTTGTTAGGTGAGGGAGTGGCAAATGAGTGTTCTTTAAGTGAAACAGGAAGGTATTCTCGTTTCTGTAGAAAAATATGATTATCTGGTCAGATAAGAAGTATGGATGCTTTCATTTAAATGTAAGTACTCAAATTCAAGTACAAACTCTGGGACACTTATGCTCTTGGTCTAACAAATCTGACCAAATATACTAGGTGCTAAAAAGTGACCCATTGCCCTGATGTCTCATTTATACACTGCCTAAAGTTTGAGGATGGGTTCCATTAGAGGAATTGGGGGGCTGGGTGTGAGACAGGAGAGTGATTCGGGGAGGAGCAAAGTAAATTTACAAACTTCAGTGACAGCCAAAATAAAGTAAAAGTTTATTAAAGTTTATTTTTGAAGAGTCCAGAGAGTAACAAATGTTATACAGTTTTCCCCAAACGTTCATTTGAAAGAACTTTCATTGGCTGTCATGGTGTAATGTCCTGATTTTGAAAGCTCGCAGAACCTAGTAGCTCTTAAATGTGCTTTCATCTTGGTTCCTTTGGTCTGACAGAAGCTTTATGACAACCTTCTGTGTTTTTGACATGCCTCTGTTTTTGGAGGGAGGAGAGCAGGCAAAGGAAGATTCCTTATTCTAAGACAATATAACTAGGAAATGTAAAATTATACGATAAAAAAAAATCACTTAACTTCAAATTGGCTTCTTCAAATAAAACTAGAAGGCTACCTGTCATTTAATTACAACTATTATGTATAAAATTAAGGTATTTATAATGGAAATACAAAAAAACTGAACAGGCAGTCTCAAGTAATTGAAGCAATTTATCAAAAGTTGAAGTAATAGTGCCACCTAGAGAACAAAGTCTCCAGCTTTAGCCGCCAAATGGCTTATTTGCCATGAGTCCTTTTCCAAGGCTACAGTTACTAAGATTTCCTTGCCACCCATTCAGATTTGATGTGTATAGGGGGGCGGGGAGGTTAGTACACACATTTGGGATTCTAGATGAGATTTTAAAACAGGCAGGTCCACAACTTAATACCTACACTAAGTCCTTTTAGCGTTTTAATATAGTAGCCAAATGTAGAATAGCCTGCCAGGAATTAGGACTGGTCTCCTTTTTAACAGCTATTATTTTTAAGGATGTGTACTGAAGCATTGAACACAAAGATTCTGATTTTATTACTGACTACAAGCAATTCAGTGCACTTTCCGAAATACAATAATGCCAAATAACTTAAGTAGAGAGACCTTAAGAATTTCTTTGATCTATTGATCTAATTTTAAGTTTAATGATTTGAGAAGATTTAAGAATAAAATAAAGGGTCATATATGTAGCAGGACTTTAAACACCAAAAAAAGAAAAGAAAAAGAAAGTACAAGAAGAAGGAAATTTTAAGAATTATCTTAACCTTAGAATAAAGATATACATCTGAGCCAGCACAAAAAATAGTAATGGAACCAGGAAGCAATAGATACAAATTAGCTTAAAATTCTTCAATGAAAAAATTTACATTTAATTCATTTTTGCATGTTCCCACAATTGCATCCAAAACAGTGCTGGTAGCCGAGGAGGCACTTTGACAAATATCGTTGAATGAACAAATAGAGTGATTAATAGTTGCTTCAGATCCTGACTAGCAATGTAGACAATAAAGAAACTTTATAATTATAGAAAACTGTTTATCTGTTTTGCTGACAGAAAGACAGAAATTGGAGGAAATACATGTAATACTTTCTTTTTTCTAGTACCTATTATAAATGGCCTTTAATTGGCTTAGTTCTAAAATTTCTTATGCACAATTTGGTTCACTCATAAAATTACTTGGAACATATGAAATGTTAAAGTTGATTTAGACAGTAGCAACTGTAAACTTACTGGTGGATTTTCGTTTAAATATTTCCAAACTTTCGGATGCCAGTGGAGATGCCAGTTATCATGCTTCAGGGAATAGAAAACAGTGTATGTTAAGTTTGTGCCAATTTCTCGTAAGAACATAACCAAAGAAAGTCATCACATTGTCTGTACTTTGTGTCAGCCATAGAAGTAATCAAGTGCAGAAACTTGATTGTTCAGGGGAAAAAACATTCTAAAAAAAGAGGAGAAACGGGTGGGTGAGGGGGGAGAGAGAGAGAAAGAGAAGAAAACTCATGGAATAAAATTTTTGCCACATGGGATTTAGTCTAATCAGTCCTGGTTTTGGAGCTGCTACCATCAGCATTTGCTGCCTTTTTTCTTTCTTTCTTTCTTTTTTTTTTTGGATGCTTTCTTTCTGCCTGGTGTGCTTTTGAAAACTGAAACTATGCCCAAATTGAAACAAGTTTCTGTCTTTTCACATGTTCATTTATTTCTTGAATCATGGGGAGTGTTTTTAAACACAGATAACTTTCTTTTACATCGTGTAGAACGTGAAGGTTGAGAAATTTGCTTCATCCTCCTGGAAGAGATGCTTGGCGGAGCCCCAGGCCACATTCCTAGACCAAACTGTGGAAGGTGTTCTCTCTTATGCAACATGGGAAACTCCATCCAGCATTAACATGTTGGTTGATAATGTATCTGAAGGCACAGATGATATGCTTATCATATTGAAACCTAAAGCCAGCAGACATTCTGTTGAACGATAAAATCTGGATCATATTTTACATTTACTTAAATGTAATTCAATGATTAGTTCAAAATCAATTGTATAAATAGAGGAGAGAATAGGGAATTGGGACAAGGATTTGGGGGATGACTTAACAGAGTATGGAAAAGAAACCTAAATATTTTAAATAACTGCAGGGTCAGTGTGAGCCAGGGGTGTGACGAGGGCCAATAAACATAGCTATTGCAGTTTTGGTCTATCCCAGTAGAAGCATAATACTCAAATGGGGATGCTAATAATTCTCTTCCACTTTTTAAATAGATTATTGTAGAGTATTATCTTCAGATCAAGGACTTGAAATAGGTTGCTTTAGGTACGTCATTGACAATTGGTCTACACTGATGTCGTTATGCGTAAGGGATTTGAAACCACTGCATGTGAGGAATAGTTAAGGAGACTTGGAATGGTTGACTTGAGACAAGCAAACAGGCTGAAGTGGCGTATGGTCCTTTGCCTACCTTAGTCACTCCAATCACATGATGGTAGCTACCTGGCATGCTGGGTGTAGAATTCTGAAGCTGTCCAGGCTCAATGAGAAAGAACGTTCTAACTGATGGTTAATGCCTCCCGTGGCAGCATATGTGGTATGTTTGTGGCATCCTTATTGAGAGGACAGCCTTCATAGATGTGAAGCACTGGCGTACGGAGAAGGGAGTAGGTTTGCTGTGTGTGTCCCGTGAGAGGAAATCTAGAACCAGTGATATATATTTAGGTACTGTGTGTAGTATCTAGAAGAGCTTTTTGTTCCCTTTAACTAAGCAAATGCTGAATACTTTACTGCCTGCAAAGCATTTTATTAAGGGGATTTATAATCTAACAAAGAAAAAAAAGAGGCTTCTTTGGCATATGGTCAGTTTCTTATTATAGATGCTGAAGCAGAGGCTGAAACTCTTTTTAGAAAGATTGCATACTAACCTGGGAGGTTGGACTGAGGTATCCTCTGCAGTACTGTTGTGTTCCTAGGTTTTCCAAATATATCAATCGTATCATAAGTATGGTCCTTATTTTTAGTTCACATATAATCCTAAGGGTGACGATTATATGTCTGTCTGTGAATCTTCTACCTGAGATATGTGCAGCGTCATCACTTGAGTCTCAGAAACCCTTCCCATGTCTTTGCAAAGTACAGTACTTTACTTTTTCTATACTTACATATGGATTCTCAAAAGTAGCTATTTTTCTTTGGGATTGGACAGAATGGAATGTTTAAGAAAAGAATCGTGATCAGATTCAGATGCCCGGATTGCTTACGAAATTAACTTTTGACACTGTATTTTTAAGAGAGTTCAGCAGCTGAACTAAAAAAACAAAAACAAACCCCCAAAACTTTGCAAAATTCATCTTCTTTTCTGGGAACCATAAAATCCTCAGATATTAGAATTTTCCGAAGAGTTTCTCTTTTTAAATGTAAACTGTCAAAGAAATTGACACCTATCCCAACCTCATCAGGCTTCAACATGGATAGAGTTACTTTTTTTTTATAACTTATTTATAACTTTGCTCTTCTCTAGCACAGTTGGAGATTAACCAACATGGAGATGTCATTAAAATGCAAGTTTAGACCATAGGACGCACAGCCCACTCTAAGTACTCATGAATATTTATTCTCTATGATCTCTCATAACCACTTTCATGTATTCAGATTGACATGAGTCAACAAAGCAGTTTACAGTTTACATCCCCTTTAGGACGTGATACATTTTGTAGTTTATGTTGCTGCATGTATATTTTCTCCTGTTTCAAAGCTTTTCTTCAAAAGAAGGAAAGGTGTTATACACAGGAAATGATTCTTTTATTCATTAATTCACCAAGAGTTAATTGAGTGCCCAGTGGGTGCCAGGCACTGGACTAGCTGGAGTGTCTTTTCCCTATGTGGATCCATCTGTCTTCAGGTGCTAAGGAACTCCATTGATTCTCCCGCATAAGACTTTTTTTTTTTTTTTTTTTTTTTAATCTATTCATATACTTAATTCGGAAGAGGCCTGGTCTAGAAAAAAAATCTGTTAAACATATCCTCTGAGTTGTTTTTGAACTTTCAACCCATACTATGGACTGTAACATTTTGGAGGAACTTATTTTTCTTTCTAGAGATTGATCTTTTTTATCCCCCTGATTTTCAGATACTAATTTGTATTCAAATTAAGACAGCAGAAATGCTTGTTAGGTATTGTCTTAAACATTTTGCTATTTGAGGATATTTCATGAGGAACTCGTATGATAATGTCTAGAAGCCACAGTAAAAGGAGAACTTCTGGACCAAAGATGCTGTTCATTTCCACTGCTTTTCTGATGGATTTTTTCCTTACATACGAGGACATATTTGGGCCTCTTAGTATTCAGGAGTCTGTCTTCCATTTGACAGTGTTTATAAATGCTGTGTGTCCCTCCCGCCCCCCAAAGAAATGTAAATTGTGAGACTGCTTCCATTTATTAGAAGCTGGTTTCATGATTATGCTGAGTAAGGAAAAGAAGACAGAAAAATCAGTATAGTGAATAAATACTATCTTGCCTTTAAACATTAGTCAAAACATGTTTATATTTTGTAATGATGGTTTTTTAGAGTTTACTAAAAGTCACATTTCAATCCATTGGGTCTCCTTTCATTGTGAACTCAGGAGGTGTTCTACTCAAATATGTGGTATAAATTAGACTCTGTATGTGGTATTCATGAATCGTGTAAATATGTCAGTGTAACTCGAGCAGTTTGGCATCATCAACTCAGAAATGTTTAACCTCTTAATACACAACAAGGAAGCAGATTTTCAGAGTTCTTTGTGAATCTCAGAAAAATCACAGGACACAGGAAGTGGCCATAGGTCCCACTTTCCTTCTAATACCAAACCTATAGCCATGCTCCTAGCCTCTTTCATCCTGAGTAGGGCAATCAGAATAACTGGTAAATAAATAGTGCCAGAAACCATTCCGTTCTTCGTTCCTTGAGACAAATTCAGAGGGATACACACAACCTTCCAATTTATGGTATAAATACAAATAAGTAAATTGTGGGACCGTTTATTTTCTCCGAACAAAATCTTATATGGAACCCCAATAGTTAAGATGAAAATAAGCAGTGCTGTTCTAGTTGAATTACACATGGGAGCATTAGGTCCAATCCCCGCGACCCAATTTTGACCCTTGCAAGAGGCCCCTTGATATTCTGGAAAACTCAGTTGGAAAACTGTTGTTCTAAATCAAAGTCAACAAGTAGAGACCCCAAAGTCCTGTCTTCCTTCCTTCCCCATGATAATGACAGACCTCCTGCCCATTCCTGTGCTCATTCTCGGGCTCATTCTCGGGCTCATTGTAACCTGATCAAGTACATACTTCCATGTGAAATGTTTCCCACTGCATAATTTTTAGAAATAATAATGTATAATGGTTGAGAAGCAATGCAGGATGACCTTATCATAAACACTTTATTTTTTTTATTATTTCTTAATTAAAGTTTATTGGGGTGACAAGGGTTAGTAAAGGTACATAGGTTTCAAGTGTACAATTGTGTAATACATCACCTACATGTCACATTGTATGTTCACAACCCAGAGTCGGTTCTCCTTCCATCACCATATATTTGATCCTGTTTACCCTCATCAAACATTTTATTAATCGGTAAAATTTATCATCATTAGTAAAATTGATTTTAAAATGCTTTCCTAAATTGGTAATATGTTTTTCTGGTTTTCATGTTTGTGACAATGACTGTCTTAACACATGGAAGCATCTATTATTCCAGAGCCTCTGATTATTCCTCAAAGTCCATCTCCTGGAAAAATCTAGGGGAACTCTTTCCATCGCTGTCCGAAGCAGTATCAGAGGTTATAAAGTCTTGCTCTGGTGAAGTGCCGCAGTAGGCATTGGTACTGAAACCAAAATTCAGTTGGTCATCACTAATATTCGTACGTGATTTTATTGGCCAAAGTCATGTGTAGATAAGATTGCACATTTCAGTAATAATCTTGTCCAAAGATGTAGTATTCCATACATTAAAAAAATGCATCCACATGTCTCATTCCATTTGACCCTACCAATTACCTTTGACAAAGATTGGGCAACTGAAGCTCAGAGTAGCTAAATAACTTGATCCAAGATGCACAGCTATAGGACCAGAGCCCAATGACTTCTCCTAACCCAACTCTTACCATTAGTATGGCTGTCTACAACCATAACCTGCAGTATTCCAGTAAGGAACCATATGTCACCCTTGACGCATTGCTGTGAGTGCCTGGCACAGGTGCAGGCCAATGTTGTCACCCTAGCCTAGTGTCCACTTTCTCTCTAGAGCTGAGACTGGCAACCTTCGTGGGCCAAGGAAGAAAATTACAATGGGAAGATAAAAAATTTTTATTCTAACGAGTTTTTGAAATTTAATTTCCTTTTTTTAAAGAAAAAATACTCTTGAAAAGTAGGGGAAATATATCATTTTTGATGTCATGTTCCTTGAGCTTCACAGTTATAATTTTGCTTAAAGCTGAGGATGTTGGTAAGTGAAATATTGGAGAATATAACATAGAACTGGAACTTTTTTTAAAAAAAAGTATAAATATCGGGTCCTAATTCCTAAGATTCAAAGATTTGGGATGGGGCCTGGGCATATGATACGTTTAGAAACTTCTACAAGTGGTGCAGGTGTGCAGGAAAGTTTGAATTGCTGCCCTAGAAACCAAATAAATTGAATATCCTGTGACTTAGAGAGACTTATCATTTACTTTATTGTCCAAATACTTGGATTAGAGCCTGGTTAGGCGGGATTTGCAGCCTTGTAAATAATCAGAAGTTCAGAGGCTTTGAGAGGGAAGGCTGCTGAAGACATTCTTCTGATTTAAAAGATATTTCCTAATCAGAAACTTCCATGTGAGAGCAAAAGGCCTGGGACAACATCCCTGGGCCCGAGGAGCAAGTTGGATTCCAGGTCCACCACTTAACTAGGTCTGTCACCTTGTACAAATTATTTCAAATCTCTGTGCCTCAATGTCTTAAAGGGGTAGTGGTAGGGATTAAGTGTGCTAAGACATGTAAAGAAATGCTTAGACCAGTGCTTGGCATAGTAAATGCTTAACGAATTTGAGCCACTGTTGTTATTGGCCCTTTCCAACCTTAAAAGAGTACCTTTTATGATTTATTGTCAAGACAATTAGAAACTTTATCAGCATGATTCATGCTTAAATTTGCTTTACTTTGTACCAAAGCTGACAAGACCCAAACTGTTTTGTTATAATCCTTGGAGTCTAATTTATTTATTTATGACTCTCTCCTCCTTTCATCCATCTAAATTCTCATTCGTCAAGACCCAGTTTTAATTCTACTTCCTGTAAAAAGACTCCTGTCTGGAGTAAACCTGACCTATATGAATTCCTACGTCGTTGATGGCCTATATCTCACAACTTAGTAATTAAGTATATAAGCAATTGTACAACTGTTAAATCATTATTACATGCCTTCTCTGTGTCAGGTTCTATGTTAGCAGTGTAGATGTGATGTTCTAGTCTAGAATATGTTTCTAGACTATCATACTTGGGATAGTCTTTGACTTTAAAGAACTATTTGTAAATAGAAACTTCATGAGGCAGCCCAGGCCTGGTACCTGCATTCCTGGGCCTGATGATTAAGTTTCATTCCAGGCCCACCACCTAGTAGCTCTGTGGCCTAGGGCAAGTTACTTAAACTCTCTATGTCTAGAATAATATTATGGGAATCCTTTTCCCCCATCCTGTGTTTCTACAAGGGAACTTGCTTCCTAAAAGGGAACACTCTTAGGGGAGCATTCTGGGCCCTTCTCTTATCCCCATTATTTGCTCCTTTCCATAAGAAGAGGAGTAATCTGACTGGTGAGACTGACTAGATTTGTCATCTACTGGACTGTACGACATGTAAACCAAAGCAACAAACCACTGTGCTGAAATTGAGCCCATTTCTCTCTTGCTCTATGGGATTTATAGCTTCTTGGTACTCGACCTATTATGCAGAAAGCAGTAAAACCAGGGCTGGCTTCTTGCAGGCCATGCCAAGATCTCTGCTCTCTCAGTTCCCATTTTTCTGCCTCCAGCTGTGTGGGTCCCAGGGCCTTGGTTCAAGATGGTGGGCAACAGGTCCCATCATGTTTTCTAACACAGCTTTGCTAACATGAGGCTGACCTGTGTTATGATTCCCATTTGGCAACTTGTTACTACTCTGATCTCAATTCAGAATCTTGAGGGGAGGAGGCATGATTACCCTGAATACATACCAGTAGGAAGTTGAATAAATAGTCATTTTTTTTTAAAAGTTGAATGAGATATGGTCTTTGCCCCAAAGAAACTATCTTATAAGTTGGCTTTCCCCCCCTTGTATTTTAGTTTTAACTCTACAATTAAAATTTTAAACACGTTGACAGCAAAAATAGTCTCCTACATTATTTTAGTCCCCGTAGCACATAGCCAACTAATGACACATACATAGTAGGTGGCGCCATAGTTACTTGCTAAAGGACATAATTCAGCATGGCCTTCTCTCATGGAAAAGTTACAGATTTCAGCGTTGTCATATTCAGCTAGGAAAGCACTTGGAATGGGAAATCAGTGCTTGGTAAGTATCCATAAATGAGCTTTTTGGTTTCCACTCTGTGTACCCCCAAATCGCACTGACATTGAACTCTTCATGGGTACTTTGTCCTGCTTTATGGATTGTAGGTGCAAAGAGGTTAGCAGATCAAGTAATATAATCTTTTACTCTGCAAAATATGATCTATAGTGAACAAAATCCTAAGCCAACAGACTCCTCTCACCTTCCCCGGTCCCCCCTTTTCATTCCCTCTTTTGGGAATGCATGTACTCCTTGAATTATAATTGTCAGTTTATGTGTCTAATCCACAACCCATTCCCCCTCTCAACAGTGAAATCCCCAAAGGCAGGGATTCTGTCTCATTCATTTTAGTATCTCAGGTATCTGTGCTCAGGGAGTATCTGTTAAATGAACAAAAAGTTAAAAGGTAAAGTTTAGGAGAAGGCTAAATTACAGTCATCCTAAGCTCTAAATTTGACAAGTTGACATCCAAATGAAAGGCTTGCATAGATAACCCAACCACAGAGGGATGGGCAACGTTTATAGCTCTGAGAGAAGCAGCAAAAATGGAGCTTTGAAAACATCTGGGGAGGGGGGTGGTTTCTCTCATGGAATAAACAGGAACTACACCTGAGTTTTCTTCACATGAGGGAATGACAGAAACACAGCTGATTATGACCTTCAGTTTCACCACCAGAGCTCTACTGATGAGACATGAGCTTGTATCCCTGACCCTGACATACAGCTTGGAAGTGTCAGCTCATTGTCTCTGTGTTCCTGTAAACAGTTTTTTAAAGGACTGTTTTTGATCTTGTGACCTTCTAACTAAATGATTAACCATGTAAAATTCAGTCATTTAAAGAACCCATTAAGAGTTACCAAATTAATTATTCTTGCTTTATGTGAAGCAACCTTAAAACTGATGTTCCTAAAGCAAAGTGCATCTACACTTGGTAAGTTCTTTTGCTGAATGAATAAATGAATCATTAACTAGAATACATAATGTGTTATTTTTACTCAGAAGTAGTTTAAGCCTCTTATGCAAGGACGAGACTCTGACTTTAAATAATACAGGATAGTAAGCCTCCTAGTGAAATTTTTGTAAAGAAACATGATCTGCTGTGAAACATGAAGCTGGAGGTGAGAGGATGTTGTATTTGTCCCAGAATGGCATTGGAGCATCTCAGCCTAAAGTCAAGGTTCGCGATTTTTAGAGGGGGGTCCCAGAGTGCATTGCACCATTTGGACTACTTAGACCCAGCTGGAACCAGACACCTTGCCCAAGCACCTTCCTTAATCAAAATAGAAAGGAGTTCTTTGTTTTCTTTTTTTGAGTTCCAGATAGCATTCTGATATTTCCTAACTAGTCATCTAGATAGCGGTACTGAGTTAGGCCACCGCCAGTGAACTTCCTCCTGTGGTTGTCTCCCACCTCTTGGAATGTTTCACTTCAGGAAGATGAGGAAAGCCACCCTTGCTTTTTCATGATGAGTTTAACTTCGCAATGCAGCTTTGACCATCTATTTAATAGGAGATCTGCTTTCCAGATGACTGTACATATGGAGATGAGAAGGGTTTTTTCCCCCCTTTTAAAGAATGGTGTTTCATTCCATTTCT
This sequence comes from Rhinolophus sinicus, assembly GCF_057876585.1. NCBI lineage: Eukaryota > Metazoa > Chordata > Mammalia > Chiroptera > Rhinolophidae > Rhinolophus > Rhinolophus sinicus. The sequence goes on along the minus strand of NC_142514.1, from coordinate 160,542,558 downwards.
AAATTTGGGGTAAAAGGTCCTCTAGGAGCATTTTCAGAAGTGTTTGAAGTTTGCATCTGATTTTGGAGGAAAGTTGGAGCCTACCTGTGTGTGACAGGTACATGTCTCCAACAACTATACTGATTACAAGGAATCACGGCCATCCTTTTGGATCATTTATTTGACATGGATCTTGTATTTATAGTCAAGTCTGTATCCTTGAAGTTTGCTCCCATACATGTCTAATTTTCCCCTGTTAAGCTTACAAAATTCTCAGTATAGTCAGTTGCAGATGATCACATATGGAGTCATTTAACCACATGTCCTTTTCAAACCTTTGTCAGCCTGCCCTTGTTTTCTGTTTATATTTAGGTTCCATCTTGTGGAAGTTTCCTTTCCTTCCCACCATCTCAGTGTCTCAGAATTGTGGGAATGAGTCTCATTCTCCTCCTGTATTTCGCCGTGGTCACCCCTCAGGCTGGTGTTCTGTTTCACAACACTTTGTAGCGTTATCCTTTACAGTTTACAGAGCCCCTTTTCAAGTGTCAGTGACCCTTGGCAAGATGCTGTGAGACAGGGCGAGAGCTCTTACCCTCCTTAGATCACAGAGCTGAGGCAGCCGTGTCCTTGGGTTGTTTCACCCGTGAAGGAGCACCCATGAATTGGCCCAATTTGTAGGTAAAAAAAAATAAAAAGCTGATTATCAGCCATTTCAGAGGGTCAGCTTAGTAGTAAGTGGGAAAGGCAGGAGCAGAACTCAGGTCTTCAACCCCTAGCCCCAGGGACTGTCCTCTGTACCCAGCTGTCCTACCTTGTACCAGTTTCTTCCATGGAAATGTCCCAGAAATTGAGATGGCATCCATCAGATTGTAGCCACCACTAGGACACAGTAAAGGAACTGGTGTAAATCTCTTGGATCACACTGCATCAGAGCAGTGTGGGAGAGGCTTTGGGACCAAAAGCGAAGCCACTACATTAAACATTTTTAAAAATTTGATTATTTTTTATTTAATTTTTGATAGTTAATTTATTTACATGATTCAAAAATCAAACTAGTAGTAAAAAGTCTACATTGAGAAGTCTTGCCCCACCTGTAACTTGCCCACCCTTGTTTCCCTACCCAACACACACCATCTGTACATCATTTGTATGAGTGTCATGTGGATCCTTTATAGTGTGTTTTATGGAAATACAAGTAAATATGAATACATATTATTTTTCACCATTTTTAAACAAAAGGTATGTCATACATACACTGTTCTGCACCTTTCTGTTATCACTTACCAGTATATTTAAAAGAGCTTCCCATTTCAGGATATGGGGAACTAGCTTGTTATTTACAGTTGCATGGATTCTATTGTAAGTATGTACTATAGTTTATCTACTTTCTTGTAGCGGCACTTGGGCTATTTCTAATATTTTTGCTATTATATATCTTGTTGAAATTAATAACTATGTGTATAATTTTGTACATGTGCATCTATCTGTATCTGTACCTTTATTCTCAGAAGTGGAATTGCTGTATCAGCAGGAAAATTCATTTATAATTTTAGTAGATATTGCATAACTGCCCTGCAAAGGGCTTGAACTGTTGATACTCCCACCATCAGTGTATGAGAATGCCCGTTTCTGTACAGCCTCACCAACAGAGTGCATGTCAATCTGAAAGATGAGAAATGGAAGGTGAACGTCTGAGTGACATCTCAGCCTCTTACCTTGCCCCTAGTTTGCAGTGGGAGCACTGCATATTTCCAGGAGCTGGTGTCGGCATCAGTTCCAATGGAAATAATGCCCCACCGTGGCCATGGGCTTACGCCAGCTCTAGTGACAAACATGGAATGGACCCACGTTGCCGCTTGCAGAATTTCCTGCCATGGAAAGTTGAGCATGCATTCATTATTCACCTAACTAGCAATGCTAGAGCTGAAGAGCACCACATGTTTATTGGAACTGAAAAGAAAATTGTGCACTGTGTGCCAGGCTTTCAGTGCTTGTTCCCCAGCTGTTAACATTATTTCCAGGGACTGAGGTCAAGCGATATATCCCAAATCACAGAGGAAGACTTGCTAAGCTTGGAACTTCCATACCCAGGGGGATGCTCTTTTAAGGAATGATTTTGCACTTTCCCCAAGATATGTAGTGAAATAATTAGTACTCTGTAGGATAAATTAAAACTGCCAGGGTACACTGTCAACAATGAACTATGATGCAATATTGACAGACTTCTCCCTTAAAGTTGCCAGTTTCCTGCATTATACAAATTGGGCATCCTGTAAAAACATGATTTATAGCCTAGATAACATCTCCACATTTTGAAAAGCGTGTATTCCAGGTCATCCTCACATGACGTCTTACCATTCTCATTGAAAATTGATTCTCATTTTTCTCTGAAGACATGATGCTCTGTTTAGTAAGAAGTTCCCTTTAGTTTCACTATATAGAAAAGTGTGGTAAATGGACCCTGGCAGAGTGGTTCTTCAATCCAAATGGACGTTCTTCTTTTTCATAGAATTTTTGACAGGGCCACTTTAAAGAGGAAAGCCACTCCTCTTCCCGTATGTGGACTAGTTGCACTTGGGGAGTTGTGTGGATGACTGTACCTGGCCTACACAAGAAATAATTCCTGGGCATAAGGCTGGACTGCCGGAAGCTAGCTGACACATACACATTTTCTATTGTTAATACCTGTGAAGGCTTTCACAACAGGCATTTCCAGTTTTGTTCCCAGGCTCCTTGCAGTTCTTTCTCTAGAAGTCTGCTCCCTTCCAAGGGCTCACTATGGCCAGGAACAAGGTGTTCTGTGTTTTGTGCCATCATCATCGAACCTGCCACACAGTTATTGTTATTGTTATTGTTAAACATCAGGATGTCAGTCCAGGTATATGTTTTGCATCAACTCAGGCTGTGGGGTCCATTTTCCCTTTACCGTTCATGCTGAGGGCCTCTGGGTACCAGTTTGGTGGCAGAGAACGCAAGTGAGGTCTCCATCCCATGACCCTTGTTCCGTTGGCTGTTTTGATGCTATTTCTTGTTGGCACAGTCTGTGAGAATTTGCTTCTCTGTCCACGCTGGACCATGTGTTCTGTCTTAGTGGTCCTGACTAGTTAGCTGAACTACTCCTTGAGAATACATTTGAGATTGTCTTGCGTACCTTTCTTTTACTCACATCTCAGACCCTCATCTCTATTCAGGAATAATAACAGGACAAATGGGATGGGTTACAAGTGGAGTGGCTTACAGTACCAGGCCTCCAGACTTTGAGGGGATTAGGTTGGGATACTAAAAAGAAAAAAATTATGTCAGTTGGGTCTTGGTTGAAATCATTCTTACTCAAGTGGAGTTGACAAGGAGTATTTGGCAGTTGTGGGTTACTGGTCTGAACTGCGTATGGTTCTGTTCCAGTGGCCGAAGACATCTTCTGGAGTGGGGGGAATGTTCTGACATTTCAAACAAATTACCTTCACGCAGAGTTTTGACACTGTGCCCTATTAAGGATGTTTGTATGGTTGGTACCTTGAGGGAATAATTTAATATTGGGAAGAGGGTAGTGAAAAAACATTAGGGTTATATTCAACTTCTGTGGAATTAGTGTGTAAACAAACTGCTTATCAGGAATGATCATATGGGGCTTTGCTTAAACAAACAAAAAATTGGTGAAGGTCTGCAGGATATCTTTGCCAAGTAGACCTCCCTCAAAATACAAGACACCACACCCACATCTGACCCCATGTGGAAAGATGCATGCGAGCCAGCTCTGATTCAAATCCCATGTCCACCACATGCTGGGTGTGTGATCTTAGGCAATTTACCAAACCTCTCTGAGCCTCAGCCATCAGTAAACTGAATGATTAGATTATTGTATTTACCTCATAGCTAATAAATGTTAGCTATTATTTTTAGTACAAAGAATAGTTTGATATTGCTTATTTATCCAGCTTCCCAGCGTATCTTCCTACCTCTACTCGCCCCCCTTCCATACCACCACCACTACCAATCCTGTACTTATTTATAGGTACTATGTAGAAATCCAGCCCTCATTCCATTGCTTAGGCTAAATATATTAGTGTTTGAGTTTGCGTGTCTTCTGTAGGAATCAATGTTTAGTGAAAACTGATGGAGGTAAACAGATGTTCTCACAGCCCTGATATTCATGGAACTACAGAATTGAATGTTTTCATATAGGAGTATGCTATTGGTTAAGTACTGTGGATATTTTCTGACCAGCCATATAGATGGATCTTTCGTCATCTGAAATGTTAATATTTTCCTTGTTTTTTATAGTAGCTCTGGAGCACGGCCAGTTTCTTGAATAGGGTCCACATGGTTCATTTTACACTGGGCCGGGGAACTGGGCTACTTGTGCTATTCAGATGAACACTGACACTTAGAATCATTGGGGGCTGCGGTAGGGGAGTGAGCAGGGGAGCATATTCAATTATTTTTGCTCCTGCATTAAGCTACAAATAATGAACACTTCCCTGTGCTTTACCGTAAGTAATTAAAAGAAATTATAGAGTTAGGTACAAAAATAACCCGGAGGATAACTGGATGTGTGGAACCACCAGTTTTCTGTATGTGTGCAGAAGGCTAATCCTCGTTAATGCTCAGAACATTGAGTTTCTACAGAAAGTGTTGCATGTCCACACACGTTTTGGCATCTACTCACACGTTTCTGTATGGTATGACTATGCATCCCAGAAGAAGGGCTGTGGTGTGTGCGTTTGCCCTTCAGTGGAATTGAACAAACTGATTCCTGAAAATGGTCTCATCAAGGTGAGCAACTGAGAGCTAATTGCCTTCTCTTGCTAATTTTATCTTTCCCCTAGGATTTCTTGATAGTAGTTTTAAATGGAATGCTGTTCTTCTGTCTCTAGAAGCAACTCATCTTTCCAGTTTCTTCTACCCCACCTATTTTCACCTCTCTTTTGCTTTCTTAAATTTCATGTTCTGTGGACTTCGCAGAATAGGGTCAAAACAAATCTAAAGAGGTCTCTTCATGAGGTGAGAATCATCTGTCCCATTCTCATTTCAGCTCTTCTGAAATAATGATGCTGAACCTACCTCTAATTATGTACAGATATTCTTTCTATAATGGAAATTGCTCAGGTAACTAATTAACCACAGGAACACATTGGCTATGGAAAATTTCAAGAGCACTGTCTGTGGGAAAACTGAGAAAGGCATGCCTTTACCACAATTCTGGGGTCCATTAAGAACGTATTTGTGTGGTGGCAGTGTCTCGTGGGTGTCAGCCCACAGTTGTCAAAATTCCCATAGCATCTCAAGGCAGGAACGTGGAGTGTCCAGAAACATCCTAAAAGCAACCTATTGGTTTAGTTCTGAAGAAAAAGACTGAAATAGGGCAGACTAGTCTTAACTTTCATTGTTTTCTTTTCTTTTTTAATTGTGTTTGTTCTGGCATGTTCCCAATCTCCACATTATAGCAAACTTCTTTTCTTAAAGGGGATTCCCTTTATCCTTTGGTCTCAGAGAGTTACTCTGTGTTCTCCCTTTAGGGACAAAGCATGCCGTTGCGTCAGCCTTGCATTTCTTTTTTTATACAAAGCTCGCTTATTCCTGGATCCAGGAACCTTCGAGACGGTGCTCTGCTATGCTTTCACAACATCCCCTGTTAGTAGGTGCGCCTTGTCTGTAATTTGGAGGAGGCAATCCCTTAGCTGTGTAGACATCGGTGCTCAAGGTGGAACCCAATAATACTTGGGATACCTGCCTGGGAAAATAGGATTCTGTGTCATCCCAGCCCTACCCATTTGCAAATAATTTAACAGCAACACCAAGAGTGTTTCCCAGTAGGAGTCATTTGCTTCTGTACTGGTGAGCTTGGTGACTTCTTGGTGTTTGACAACTAGTTGTCTTTGCAGTCCTTTGTAAAAAGCCAGTCTCCAGTTCTGTTTAAGGAACGACCCCATCAACTCCCTCATAATGTTGTTCAACTCTGAAATGTTTATACTTTTATTTGGAAATTTTGCTTTTTTTTTCTTTTTTCTTTTTCTTTTACCATTTTGGGTACTTCAATCTTGAAGTAAATGATCCCAAATGTTGGAACCCAACTGAGACATTGGGTTGCCTGCTGAATGCCTCATTCACGTAGAGACAGGCTATGGGGTTGGATAGGGGATTTGGATGCTTGATTCTTACACAAATGTATTTTAGGGTTTTGTGGTCATTGCTGCTGCTGCTGCTGTTTTATTTTGTGACTTTTATTTATTTACTTATTTATTTCATCGTACTTGATAGGAGATAGATGAATCTTTCTTAGGACATGTCTAGAAAGAAGAAATCTCCATTGAGTAGATAAATCAGTTCTCCTTGCCTGTCTTTATTTCACCATTTCTGGACAAAAAGAACTCTGTAAGGATCAGAGACATCTGGCTGAAAGTAACATTAATGTGCCAGGAAATCTACCACCAGCTGTAGCTAGTCATGTCATTTCCAGTATGACTCTGATTGAGTGAGTGATGTTAGGCTGTGTAATTAATTGATCAGGGAGGCCGATATGTTTGCACTTACTTTGTAGCATTGAAATAACATTAGGGATTGAGTGGAAGTCCAGATTTAAATTGGTAGTACTCTATAAATTCTCATTCAACCAACCATGTTTATAGGTACCCTGCCCTTTGTGGTATAAACACAATAGTGGAAAAGCCAATTGACATAGAGGAAAAATAGATTTTACTTGCTACGATTCAAAAGCAAAAATATTTTCCTACATAATAAATATCCCAATTAAACAAGTTCAACCAAGGAGGAAAGATGACAGGCAAGCCCATGGCATGTTCAGAATGTACCACAATACTTAAGCTGACGTTAACCCTTTCATTTCCTTTCTCTTCCTCTTTTATGTAGGCCGGTGCCTCTCAACCTTAGTTAAGTCTATGAGTCACCTTGAAGTATGTGAATCTTGTAGAAATGCAGATTATGATTTGGTGGATGAGGTGGAGGAATGGAAGCTGAGATTCTGCATTTCTCATAAGCTCCTAGGTGATGATAATGCTGGTGGCCAATGGGTCACACTTTGAGAAGCAGGTTTCATTTAATTTTAGTGCATGGAAGTTTATCCCATACCTACATTTCCTGAAACTTATTTCAGACCCCATAAGTGTCTCCATTTGTTGTAGTATTTTTAGTAACAGATTTGAATTAATACACTTAATTTATAAATGTAAAACTAAAAAAAAAAGTACCTGAAGTTTGAGACTTTCTGTTGCGTAAAATGAATTTCTTAGTTGAAATTTTTCTATAAATTCAAAGTCTGTATGTTTAAATGCAATTTAAATGCCTGTCTTACGATGATATTAGTATCTCCCTACTTTCTATTTCTAGAGTCATTGTCCCTTTATAGGAAATTTCCCCTCTTGACTTCACAGTAGTTGTAGAGATCAATACCTATCATTAAAGGTGATGTATATTTGATAATTTTTCCAGGTCTTTCCTTACAGAGTGGGTGACTGAAATGTCATGGAACCAGGTAGATAGTAATCTTCCTAATTAACGTGATTGTCTACCATGTAGGGGAATTTGATAAATAATACATGTTTTTTTGTAATTTAGTAGTTAGAACATTGTTAAAGCTGAACTTTAGTTCATTATAACAAGTCCCACCTGAAATTCTAAAGGAAACAGAATCCTAGTCAAAGAGGTTAGGCTTTTTAATTGAATGTTAACTGCAAAATTATAATCTACAAAATTAGTAGTTCTAATCTAATTTTATTATATATATGAATATATATATATAGAATGTTAACTGTAAAATTATCTACAAAATTAGTAGTTCTAAAATATATTTTAAAAGACATTTTTAGACAGACTACTCATTTGATATGCAAGTGACTCGTGTATTCTTGATGCTAAGGTTAGCATCAAGAATACTAAAGACTACCATAGTATTACTGTAGACTAGAGCCGTGCGCCGTTTGGGCAGTGTTTGCTCTGAAGAAGAGGTGAAGGCAGGAGTCAGGATATGGATGGGACTGCCAGCTCTGGGGGGCTCTAGCTTTCAGGGATTCTTCCTCAGTAACAGGAGAACAGTATGTTTCCTGGGGAGGTAGTGAGGGAAGCACTTAGAGACCTTTGGAGGCTGGCAGCTACGCCTAGGATTGGAATGCCAGATGGGGTGTTCTCTGCTCAAACCTGGTCCTTGTGCCAGGCATTTTCTATCCCTTATTCCAAAATTCATTCCATCATTATAGTTCACTTTAACCATCCCTATCCTATTAGGGAATATGGCCTAGTTTTACTCTTGGGTAGGGTCGGTAGGTCTCCCATAGAAAAATCCTTACTTTTTCAGGGATGGGGTGGGGAATACAGGAGGTTAATAGAGGACTAGAGCTATAGCACTTTCTATTAAAGATGTATATAAATTTATCAAATTATTTATTCAGGGAAATATCCTTTTTTTCCCCCCATGATAGTTACATGTATGTATCACTCGGGGTCTGAACTAAGAACCAGCAATTTCTCTGGCACTGTTTAGCGAGACTGAATAATGCCTGCAAGTGTCACTCAACACCACAGGCATATTAGGGGATCCAAGAGTCCTCTGCTATGAAGGACTGTGTTTTGTAGGAAGTGTAATTGGGTACTCTTGGACATAAATTACATTATGGTTAAAAACTACACTTTTAAAGGCACTTCCTTCAAAGCTTTGGAGCATCTGCATTATCAGATATCATTTACTAAAATATTCATTAGTTTCAATTGGTCAGTCATTCAGGTAAGTAGATGAGCATCTGTAATGATCATTAGCTTTCTTCTCCCCATTTTGTTTATGGATTCCAACTACCAATTATTTTCTTTGAGGAATGCGAAGTGTTGTTTTTTTGTTTTTCTTTGTCTGCTTAGCTGAGCAATATATAGGAAGATAATACAGACATAATGCAGAAGGATGGAAGAAACTAGTGCCTGGAGTTAAAGGCCTAGTTTTCCTTTGGAATTCAAGGTTCTGACCTTATTCTATCAGGGAATCCACAACAAGTAGATGAGTTGATTAAAAACTCTGGTCCTTTTTCCTCCTATACGAAACAGGGATAATTAGTTACCTACACCTCTAGGGTCCTATGAGTCTTAATTACTTAATATTTGCAAAGTGTTTGGAGATCTTTGAATTAAAAGTGCTGAGCGGTGGAATCCAAGTTCAGTGTAATTATAAGTGGAATGAGAGTTTATATTCCTGCCCTCTCACATCCCTCCATGCTGTCCTTTCGGCCAACACAGACATGGTTACCACTCAGCCCAGTTCACTTCTCTCTAACCCTTTTTCTTTTTGCAACTCACGTCAGCCTAAAAATGAATGAATGAATGAATGAACGAATGAACGAACGGATTGATTAAGTTAAAAGATAAATCCAAGACCTCAACCTCAACCCCAACCCCACATTTAAGTAACTACTTAGCATTCATTTTTAAAGTTCAGTAGCCACTAAGAATAAAATTGATGACTTAATTTGTCTCTTCCAGTCATTCTTTTGGGTCCTCCTACACATGGTGATAAACTGGGCTTCTTGAAGCATTCCCCTGCTCAGAAACTCTCATCCGCTCTTCCGTGCCTGTAAGGCTGGTCTAAACTCTTTAGCGTCACTCTCAGAGCCTTCCAAAATCTGACAATCATTCACTCTTGTTTTTCACTGTTCCCATGCCAGAACTCTTTTCTCCAGAAATGTACTCCATGCTTTCCCACCTCCATGCTTTTAACGAAGCTGTCATCCATCCACTGGTGTCTTTTCTGGATATGTTTAAATCCTTTCTATCTTCTGCAATCTTCTTCACAAAGCATTCTTCATTCTCTAACGGGAAGTAACCTCTTTCTCTTTATAGAATTTTATCTATATTTTTCCTGGGTCATTTGTACCTTTATATTTTAGTTACTTACATATATGTTCCACTTCCCTCCTGGACTATAGACTTGAAAGTAGATTCCACGTCTGATGAATGAACAAACAAAAGTAAGGCTATTGTATGCATGTAGTGAAAGTGGACACAAAGATCGTATTGATTTGCAAGGTTTCATTAAGGTGGTCTTTTAGTAGGTTTGCATCATGTATGTTAGGAATTAAACATCAATTGGTAATGTCTTCAACATTACCATTATCCTTATTGCTTATAGAACTGCTTAGAATGAGCAGTTATATCTTTACATTGTGTTTTCATTGATTACATGCTCGACAAAACCAAAGGGCCTGGGAACAAACAGAACTTTTCATTTTTTTCCCTGTATGTCTGAACTAGCCATACTATTGTTTACTTTCCCTTCTTAGAGTTTGCCATGGAAACTTCACTCTAACATGCCTAATTTTTGCAAAACTTCCTTTTAGAGGAAGATTGTGTTGTCTAAAGTTCCATTCACTGAAGTAATCAAGCCTTAAAGTGGAAGGGTCTTAGAGGTCATAATTAATCGAGTACTACAAAGTATACAACTGAAAGCAACGAAGGAACAAGACAAACAGAGAAACAAAAACTCATAGTCACAGACAACAGTTTAGTGGTTACCAGAGGGTAAGTGGGGGGGGGGTAGAAGAGGGAAAAGGGGAACAAATATTATATATGGTGATGGAAGGAGAACTGACTCTGGGTGGTAAACACGCAATGCAGTATATAGATGATGTATTACAGAATTGTACACTTGAAACCTATATAATTTTACTAACCAAGTCACCCCAATAAATTTAATAAATAAATAAAAAGATATTGAAATATACTTAAAAGGTGCCGCCCTCAGAAAGTTGGGCCCCGGGATGCACACAACTGCAGAAAACTGTGTCTGTATTGTATAAACCCCTTCTTTGACCCCTTCTTCTGTGTAGCATAGCAGCCACTCTCTTCCCTGCAGTTGAATATTCTAAAACTGGCAGCATGACCTACTGGTAAAAAGCTAAGACAAGAAGACAGATGACCTATTAGCTTTGTGGTATCTGAAAGGTTACTTAACATCTCTGAACCGTAATTGCTTCATCTGTGTAATAGGGGTAATAATACCTGTCCTGTCTCCTTGTAACAACCAAATTAGATGATGTGTTTGAATGTTCTATAGTCTTTTAGACAAATGCAAGTTATGACTACAGCAGGAAAGCATGCTGTCCTGGATATTCATCTGGCTGAATGTTTAAGACTTGTGAGTCATGTTTAAAACCAATCTTTATTCCTACTTTGTTGATTTCCTTTTTAGCCCGATATACTATATTTAATTTTTTGAGAGTGGGACTAAAAAAAAAAAAAACCTTAGAGATGTGATTGAGTTGATCGTAATTATACACTGTTGTAAGCCTTAGAGCAGAATTAGACAGCCCCAATGAATTTATTATGTATAAACAGATGTAGACTGACGATCTCCTTAGCAATACGGGGCAGTGTCTTTCTCTTTTGTGTAATGAAGACTTATCTGAAGGACTAAAACATAAGAATTGTCATGGAAGCTCTTAAACTTCTATGATTTCCTCATACGGTATATAAAATGATGGAAAAGTTTAACCAAAAAAGAAAGTTAAAAGACTGAAAATTCCAAATTTTACTGTTATGAGTATTACTGAGTGCTGTCCAACTCTTCTGTTGATCTGTTAGAGCTACACAAGAAGTAATAGGGGCAGTTAGTATGTTGTAGGGTTATGCTTTTTCATTATTTAAGTAAAGTTTTATTGTATTAGAGAAACTCAAGAGATTGCTCGTGGCTGATAATTGCCATCCATCAAATTTCTTAGAGCTTATAATTTGGGTTTAGCATAACCTGCACTTGATCTAATCATTTCAGCGAGTTCACTGATGCTTTCCAAATGACCTCATGAAATTATGTTAGTGCTGTCTTTTCTCATGGTTTAATAAACTCATCAGTAAGTTTTTACCGAGTACTATTACATTTTTCTCGGTTAAGCATTATGGGGGGGGGGGGGGTCAGACATCCATTCCCTCCGAAAGCTTATCATTCAACTGAAGGCTGACCATAATTCGCCAATACAGTAACAATTAAGGAGTGGGGAATGAGCACTAAAGGAGACGTAAGGTTGAATTTTCAAGGAGAAGGAAGGTAGTGTTGGAATAATTAGAGAAGGTGTGCATATATGATTTGGTGCTTGAACTGGGTCATGAAGGTTAAGCAAGATTTGGTTAGATAGAAAGGAGTTTGCCAGGAGACTGGAACAAGGCACTTGCAGGCAATTATGTGTGTGGGACTCCAAGGACTTTGGCCTGATCAGAGCAGAGGTGATGAAGCATTGAGTAAGATGGAAAGTTAACTACATAGGGTGAGGCCAGATTTTGAATACCAGATAAAAGTTTTTGTGTAAGAGAATGCTAAAATGAGAGTGGTTAGTCAGGCAGCGGTCATTAGAGTTGAATGGAACATTCAGGATGTCAGGTAGATCAGGGGGACATTGTAGTCACCCAATGAGATGGTGAGGGCTGAGCTAAGAAAATGGCAGTGGGATGGACACGAGAAATGCTTTCAAGGAAAAATGAGCAGGACCTCTCTCCACTGACTGGATTTGAAAACTATAGAAGAAATGTATCATCAAACTTGATTCCAAGATTTGTAGCCTGTGGCCTGGGTGGTCCAAAGGATCAAGAAACCATTGTCAGCAACAGAAAAGTTAGGAAGTAACATGGGACCTATAATAAGTATTGAGTTTGTTGGATTCACTTGACGTCAAGGCCTTGTCAGTGAGTAGGCAGTTAGCATTGTAGAAGCATCACTCACAGGGCAGGGCTAGGAGGGAGGTTCAGCTTTCCCAACAGGTGATGAATTACTGAATCCATGCAGAAGCTCTGCTTTGAGGGGTGCGTGCCTGTGTTAGGCTTCAGGATAAAAGCCAAGTAATAGTTACTCAGACGCCATTTGTCCCTCTGAAATATTTGCTTGTGGAACTGATGAGAAAATGATGTATAGAGTGCTAACTACTTTCCTAACCAAAAAGTTATTCATTAAAAGATTAATGAGACCAGTGAAAGGCAGAATAAACTTCAAGTCAAGTATTAAAAAAGGTGTCGTTAAAAGACTCATTACTGTGGTAGTGATGATAAAACAATTTTTGAATTCTGTAGTTTAAGATGTCTCAGTACCTCGGGCCATTTTAAGCAGTTAGTATGGGCACTTGGTAAATACTTGTTAAACTTACTCTGCTTCATTAATTCTAAGATGCACATTTTTCATATTTTTAACGTCTCTGAAATTTGGTTGTGTCTTACAGTTAATGTCATTTTATTCTTGCTGGCTATGCAGCAGCCATAGTATAGTTGTCATTGCCTTAACCAATTTATTTCGCTTAAAATTTTTTTACACATGCACAAAATTACCGTATTTTGCTATGTATAATGTGCTCTTTTTTTGCCACAATTTGTGAGGGAAAAATAAGGATGTGCATTATACACAGGTAGTACTAATTCTGTATCTATATAAATATTTTTAATTATTTTATTTGTGCTTATGAGTTAAGAGTATAACTGTAAACTAAACAGACTCAGAGATACAGAGAAAAAACTGATGGCTGCTAGATGGGAGGGGGGTTGGGGATGGGGGAGAAGGTGAAGGGATTAGAAAGTGCAAATTAGTAGCCATAATATAGTCATGGGGATATGAAATACAGTATTAGGAATATAAACAATAATGTTGTAAATATTACGTAGGGTGCCCGATGGGTACTGGACTTATCTATCAGGGGCATCACTTCGTGGACTGTGTAGATATATACCTGACCAATATGCTATACATCTGAAGCTGAAGTAGAATAATACTGAATGTCAGCTATAATTAAATATATATCTCCACAGGATGCGGAGTACAACATAGGGAATATAGTCAATGATATTATAATAGCTGCCCTGTTTCCCTGAAAATAAGACCTAGCCGGACAATCAGCTCTAATGCGTCTTTTGGAGCAAAAATTAATATGAGACCTGGCCTTATTTTACAATAATATAAGACCGGATCTTATATAATATGTATAATGTAATATAATATAATAATATGATATAATACTGGGTCTTATATGAGTTTTTGCTCCAAAAGACACATTAGAGCTGATTGTCCTGCTAGGTCTTATTTTCGGGGAAACACGGTGTATACAATGTTAGAGGGGTAGTAGATTGGGGGGGTTTATCACTTTGTGAGGGGTGTAAATGTCTATTACATTGCTTTGTACACCTGAAACTAATAAAAAAAAAGTGTAACTCTAGAAATCAACAATATCCATATGCAAAATAATACCTTGGAATATGATAATCGGTTTTGTTGAACTTAAAACGAACTTGCAATGACTAAGAGTTCTTGGCCTTCTATGATGCATAAATATTGTAGCTTTGTTACCGGTACATAAAATTTCTTATACCTTGTATCTGTTCTTGTGTTTTGTAATTATTTGTTACATAAAATTTCTTGTACTATAATATGTTAAAAAATAAATGCTAAAATCCCTTTATAATACCAAAAAACAAGTACCTAAATGTAAAAAAATAAAAATTTGAATTACAAAATGAAAACGAAAGGTTTTTTCCCTAAAAGTTTGGGCCAAAAATGTGGGTGTGCATTATACACAGCAAAGTACAGTACATATTATAAATGTGTCCAAATAAGTCTAAAAGAAATCTTTTCAGAAAGTATACAATAACAGTTGTAAGTGATAAAGTAAACAGCAGTTTAATTGGCTGCGTTACTTTATTTCTTAGTGGTACATAAAATGGTGTGTTTTATAATGATGGTATCTAAGATTTAATAAAATGTGGTATTAAAAGATAGCTGATCACAGCAAATCTCTACCAGTGTGATGTAGATGGCTAGAGTAAAATAGTCTAAATTTGCATTCTTTCATTGACCTACTTTTGAGGTGTCCCTTGGGTTGTTTTAATTTGGACTGGGAACATTAGGAGAGCGGATTTTCATTCAATGGTGTAAGTACTGCCTGCCAGGAATAGAAACCTCCTTGGAGGATCCATTTCTTTGATGGTACAGAATCCAGAACTTTCACAAAAGTCCAGGAATTAGCAGAATGGCTATCTGTGTTTTATTCAAACCAGGGTGCCTTTCCTAATTTCAGACAAGTGTGCACTACCGTGTTTCCCCAAAAATAAGACCTAGCTGGACAATCAGCTCTAATGCATCTTTTGGAGCAAAAAATAATATAAGACCAGGTCTTATTTTACTATAATATAAGACTGGGTCTATAATATAATATAATATAATACAATACAATACAATACAATACAATACAATACAATACAATATATAATATAATATAAAATACTGGGTCTTACATTAATTTTTGCTCCAAAAGACGCATTACAGCTGATTGTCCGGCTAGGTCTTATTTTCGGGGAAACACAATACAAGCAGTTCTGAGCATGCTTGCTCTTCATGCAAAGTGAGATTGAATCTACCAGGAAATTTGTTGGTGTTTGGGGATGATAATAAGGTCTCTCAGTGGTAGAAAATATGACCTCTTGTAAAAGTAAAGAACAGAAACATTTGGCTCTCAATACTATAGTTTTCAGCCATTTCTGCAGTATGACATATAGATTGGAGGTAGGTTGCCTTCCCATTCAGGGACACTTCATGGACAGAAAGATATTCCCTTTTTCTACTGATTGGCGCAGTGTGTGTGCTCCAACTATTCCATGTGTGTGTCTTTCAGTAAGTCCATTGCTCCAGAACTGAAAGTAGGAATAAAGTTAGAGTATCGGGGCTGGGGTGGGTGGGGGATGCTTCTCTTACTGCGAAGGGACACGATGCTTCGGGTAAGTGATTCTGAAGTCCTTCACCATCTGCCGGTAACCTTGGGTTGGTCTATAGGTATGTTTTCATTTTGCTTTTTCATTCTAATTGGCTTCCCAGAGCATGCTTGTAGATGCTGAGCCAAATTTAGAGTATAGCAACCCTCTGGCAAACAGGAAAAGATTAATTTTGTGGTGTGCTGTTAAGGGACTTCCCAGGAAACTTCAAAAGCACAGAAAGAAGCACTGGCTGACTATTCCAAAACGTGCAAAATGCCACTCAACTTTTTAAAGGTACGATAAACTCAGAGCTCACACACATACTCACGGGACACTATTTCCAATAAAAAGAAGCTGAGCTGTCTTAGATGGGTCTGTATATGAGCCAAAAAAAGCCAAGGGATGAGGGGCTCAGAGAGTTATGGAGATAAATGTGGATCCCCATCTGGGAGGCATTTAAAATTGACTTCGGTGCCTTTTTAATGCTGACTTTTCCAGTTTTCTCCTAAGTAGACACATTGTTTTCATGATATCAGCCCCAGGCATAGACACATCATTAAAATCAATGTGTAGAAAATGATTTCTGTTTGGAAATAAGCAAAACATTTTCAGTTACGACCACCCAAGTGTAGTAGGAAAATATTGGAGCTGGGATTGGGAGCCCCACATTCTCATATAAACTTTCTTCATGACACGAAGTCCTCGATGGCCTTTGGTTTCCTTATCTGTAAAACAGGATGGCTCGATCTTCTCTGCTTTACTAAATTATCTCCCTGGGAGAAAAATGTCAATGTAAAGCTTCCTTATAGCTCCCTGACTTCTGTTTTACTGTGCTATTCATGCCTGGATATCACATGGCTAGAAAGGCCCACTAAGACCTGCCAGGCCACTGCTGTTCCTGTCACACATTCCTGCAATAGGACCAGATTGCTAACTTGAAAAAAAAAATTACTATTACACTTATAGTTGTTGCTTAGTAACATTTCTGATTTTGTGTTGCTTGTGACAGTCTGAGCACAGATCATTAAAAATTTAACTTACAAAGCTGCTGAAGTGAGAGGAAGGAGGGGAACTTGAAGCCTCAGTTTTTTTCACTTACCTAGATGCCATCTAATCAGGTTTCTATGCTAAATCTCGGAGAAAACACTGCATGCCTCTGGTTTATATAAAACCACATATGAACACTACTGACATTAACTTGTGTCTGGTGCAGCTGGAATTTATCACCAGTACATAAAAAAACCTTGACCCTGCAGAATGGCCTGGATTACAATCAGAGGGGCTGCATGGTAGCCCTGCAAAAAAAAAAAAAAAAAAGCCCTAACCGGTTTTATGTCCTGTTTCTGCTTTCTTCCCACAGTTCCACCAGGTGAGAAGAGTGATGACCATCCTTTTCCTTACTATGGTTATTTCATACTTCGGTTGCATGAAGGCTGCCCCCATGAAAGAAGCAAACATCCGAGGACAAGGCAGCTTGGCCTACCCAGGTGTGCGGACCCATGGGACTCTGGAGAGCATGAATGGGCCCAAGGCAGGTCCCAGAGGCCTGACATCATCATTGGCTGACACTTTTGAACATGTGATAGAAGAGCTGTTGGATGAGGACCAGAAAGTTCGGCCCCATGAAGAAAACAATAAGGACGCGGACTTGTACACTTCCCGGGTGATGCTCAGCAGTCAAGTGCCTTTGGAGCCGCCTCTTCTCTTTCTGCTGGAGGAATACAAAAATTACCTGGATGCTGCAAACATGTCTATGAGGGTCCGGCGCCACTCTGACCCCGCCCGTCGTGGGGAGCTGAGCGTGTGCGACAGCATTAGCGAGTGGGTAACAGCAGCAGATAAAAAGACTGCAGTGGACATGTCGGGCGGGACGGTCACGGTCCTTGAAAAAGTCCCTGTATCGAAAGGCCAACTGAAGCAGTACTTCTACGAGACCAAGTGCAATCCCATGGGTTACACAAAGGAGGGCTGCCGGGGCATAGACAAGAGGCATTGGAACTCGCAATGCCGAACTACCCAGTCGTATGTGCGGGCCCTTACCATGGATAGCAAAAAGAGAATTGGCTGGCGATTCATAAGGATAGACACTTCCTGTGTATGTACATTGACCATTAAAAGGGGCAGATAGTGGATTTATGTTGTATAGATTATATTGAGACAAAAATTATCTATTTGTATATATACATAACAGGGTAAATTATTCAGTTAAGAAAAATAATTTTATGAACTGCATGTATAAATGAAGTTTATACAGTACAGTGGTTCTACAATCTATTTATTGGACATATCCATGACCAGAAGGGAAACAGTCATTTTTGCGCACAACTTTAAAAAGTTTGCATTACATTCCTCGATAATGTTGTGGTTTTTTGCCGTTGCCAAGAATTGAAAACGTAAAAAAGTCTAAAAAAATAATAATAAATTGCATGCTGCTTTAATTGTGAATTGATAATAAACTGTCCTCTTTCAGAAAACAGACAAAAAAAAAAAACTAACAAAAATTTGAACCAAAACATTCCGTTTACATTTTAGACAGTAAGTATCTTCGTTCTTGTTAGTACTATATCTGTTTTACTGCTTTTAAAACTTCTGATAGTGTTGGAATTAAAACAATGTCAAGGTGCTGTTGTCATCGCTTTACTGGCTTAGGGGATGGGGATGGGAGGGGTATATTTTTGTTTGTTTTGTGTTTTTTTTGTTTGTTAGTTTTGTTTTTTGTTTTTGTTTTATTTTTAGTTCCCACTGGGAGTAGGGATGGGGAAAGAATTTCTTCAATATATATTCTGGTTGATAAAAGATTCATTTGTATGCTGTAAATTTGTTTGCAATATCAATCAGATGACGAAAGTGAATAAAAATTTAGGCAACTGAATGAAGTGCTCACTCCACTTCCCATGATGCACCTCCTAGGCTCTCACTCACCCTTTGGGCCTTGGTCAGAGAAAGCTTCTTGTGTTGGAAAGACCTACATTTACGAGTACATTCTTTCCCCCCCTCCTCCTTTGGTCCCCTCTTTGTTTTGTTTTCTCTTAAGGAAGAAAAATCAGTTCTGGGCTCTGAAATATTTTACCACTGCTGTGAACTAGTGAACAAATTTTATCATATCATGGCACTCATATAAGCATGGAGAACAGTGATTTCTTTCTTTTAGAAGAGAAAATAAACAACCAAAAAATAATTCAAAAATACAAGATTTTTTTTATAAGGGGTAAACAATTTGGTTAAATCATTGTAAGGCTTGAAAGGAAAATCATGGTAAGACTTCAAAATGTCTTGCAAGCAAAAGGTGGTGTTCTGTATGGACCTAGAAATGCCTAGATCAGAACAGGAGTCCACACTGCCAGTGAAATGAGACTGAACAGCCATATGGAGGCTGTGTGGAGGTGACATATCATTTCCGGGCAATGCCAGAGGAATTTCTGAGTGGCCATCCTGAGGTCTAGGTGGAGGTGGGGCATGGTACTTGAGACACTCCAAAAGGGAGGCCTCTGAAGGATCCTTCAGAGGTGGCTCCGGAATGACATGTGTCAAGTTCTTTGGACCTCACGCTTTAAGTGCCTACATTATCTAACTGTGCTAAGAGGTTCTCGCTGGAGGACCACACTCAAGCCGACTTAACACCTTCTACCCCTAGATAATTTTGTGTAAAGCTAGATTATCCTGGAGCGGGTTCTGAACCAAATATGGCACTGTGATCATGAGATTGATGCGATGAGATATAAGATATTTGCTACCTGAATACTTACTGCTTTGAAATTAGACTTGAGGAAACCAGGGTTTTGTCTTTTAAGATCTTTCGGTAAGGGCAAAGGGAGGGGAACAGGAAAAGGCCCCAAAACTCAGGTTGGATGATCAAGGCTACCGATAGAAAATCTCATGCAGAGACATGATGTGGAAAGGTGTCCCGGGACACCAACAGCTTGACGGTGCCTTGCTCAGTGGAGTAGGCCAGGACTGAGCTGACAAAGTTTTGCTCCCCAGTGAAGACCACAGCAAACTTCTGCCCATCCAGTCTATTCATGGAGAGAGTCACTGCCTTACCTCTACCATCTTAGGTTAGAAGAAGTCAAATTGGGAGTCTGGAATAGTAATCCTGGGCAAAATGGACCCCTGTAAAAATTAGTGCTAAGCCTATTCACTCATTAATAAGCCCACTGTCCAAATCTTCAAGCATCCCAGACCAGTGTCCTTAACTATCAGAAAGCCTCAAGAAATTGCTGTGTCTTGGTAGGGTGAGGAATAAGCAAAAGAGGGTGTCTACCATCACCCAGGGGATGATGACACTATCAGCAAATAGTTTCTCTTTGTTCAGTCTTTCATTTAGAGCGAGCCTATCTTTTACAGTACGATCTGAATACATGTCATTAAAAGAAGGGATTTATGTAGCATAGGTTTGTTTTGTGCTGTTTGAAAATACTGTCTTTGTAATTATTTTTAACATGTAATGAATACTTGGAATATCTGCTGTATGTTAACTCTTAAGCTTTGTTTTGAGGGACAACGTTATTAAAAAAAAAAAAAAAAAAAAAAAGTCCCCATCACGATCTCAAAGCACTGCAAAGGCCAGATCTGTTAAATGGTTGAGTAGGAGACATTCAGCAATTGCGTGGTCAGTGGCTCTCTCTTATCCAATAAGATGCATCACAGTCACACGCTTGGTGGTTTACATTGACCTAAGACTTTTTTTGTTTAAATCTTCTCTGTTGCTGTTCATTTTTGTTCTGTTTTGTTTTGTTGTTTTGTTTTGTTTTTTAAAGTCTTGCTGTGGTCTCTGTGGCAGAAGTGTTTCATGCATGGCAGCAGGCCTGTTGCTTTTTTATGGTGACTCCCATTGAAAATGTAAGTAAATGTCTGTGGCCTTGTTCTCTCTATGGTAAAGATATTATTCACCATGTAAAACAAACAAAAAAATATTTATTGTATTTTAGTATATTTATATAATTATGTTATTGAAAAAAATTGGCATTAAAACTTAACCGCATCAGAAGCCTATTGTAAATACAAGTTCTATTTAAGTGTACTAATTAACATATAATATATGTTTTAAATATAGAATTTTTAATGTTTTTAAATATATTTTCAAAGTACATAAAATCTGGGGGTTCTGGGTTTTTTTCTCTTCACTGTAAAACAAACATGAAAACGTGTTTTATTATAAATACGTGTGTTCCTTGCTTTAAGACCAACCTGACTAGTTTTAGTAATTGCAAGCCCTCCAGAGAGGACGCTTATTTCAAAGCATGGGAGGCCAATCCTGCCGTCTGAGCTTCCAAGAAGCTCTAGGATTGGACCTGTCTTCCACAGTGGAAGATGGGAGTGTCATTTTCTAGGACACTTGAAAATTTCCCCCTTTGAAGTGATATACTTTGATCAAGTACCAAACTGTGTATCCTAGCAACATCAAGATCCAGGACTGGCTGGCTCTATTTGATTATAAAATAACTGTTAAAAAAATCAAAGTTGGTTTACTTACGGATAATGAGAATAAATTGGCCCAAATTTAGAAAGTCAATGACTGAAAAAAGATATAGAAATTCAATAGTTAGAGGCAGGTCATGTACCCTCGGTTTGGAGATGGTGCCATTTGCATTATGTATTTGTATCCATTGCACTGATTTAATTTTTGTATGTGGAGCCGCACAGATTTAATATCACAGTACCCACAATCTAACAGATTGCTAGGATTTCTAAAAAGATTTGCCTCTGTGATGGCTGCCAAGCCTCTGGTAATTTAGTTAAAGTGTTTAAAGTTATCACTAAATCTTAGGGAAATAAATGGAAGGATTTTAAATTAGAGAAAAAGCTATTAAGGAAAAAAAGCATCTGTTCCTACTCTTCCGACTCCCCATTTGAACACTGTCAACCCATCCCAGAACGTGGTGAACTATATCTGTGCAATGTATCATTTCTATTTCAAACATACACACATGGTTTCCTCTTGTATTGTCTTATAAATAAGGATCAAGGAAGTCATAACAAACATTGACTTGTGTTGTGTACATGGAAGAGCAGATCGAATGAGATGTATTACTCGATCATAATCTGTCCAGTAAGTTTTCATAGTACTCTAAACTCTAAGAGAAACCCTTGACTACCAACCAGTAAAGGCATGAGCCCAGCCATGGAATTAGGACTCTGGTAAACTTCAGGTTTAGCCAATTTTCAGTCGAGGAAGACTGAAATATTTTTGAAAGGGTTGAATAAAAAGAAATGAGAATAAAATGCAACATTCAAATTATTTGAAGTTAAAGGAGTTTGGTAAATATGACAACATTTTCATTAGAAGATGAGGTCAGAGAAACAAACAAAAAATGGAGGCATCTACTAAATTAACCAACTTGAAGTTAATGGGAATAGCCAGCTTATACTGTCTTCACTGGGTACAAGCTGTGAAACGTGTTTAATCATGAAGATGCCTGGAAATAACCCAGATCATTACTTTGAGCTATTATTTTTCACCATATTGATAAGCCTGTGTGATCATTAGCAGTATCTGAAGTTTTCTTTTTATTAGGTGCATAAATTCTATCAATAGTATCACAGTTCTAAGTGAGAATCTGAACTAAATCTTAGACGGGATCAGTGTTAAATTATCCCTTATTCATTGAAGTGGTTAGTAAATGGGATAAAGTGTCAAACACCTTATGAACTGCAACCAAGCCTGGCCTCAGTTCAGCCAGCATTCAGCAGCATTAGGGCTTAAGCCTAAAGTCAAACGTATGTCTTCTCCATATTCTCACATCAAGCCTGCTCTATAAGTCAGTTTGAGTAGAAATGGCTGCATTTTGGTAAGCCATTGTTAAGTAAAGAATGTTAATAATTGAAATAAGAAACAATATATACATAAATGTAGGTAGATAAAGGATTTAGTCTAGAAAGAGTCACCTGTGGATTTGATCCAACCTCAAAATGTTGAACAGTAAAATTAGTGATGGAAACTGGGCCTTTCTTTTTTTTAAGCTATAGGTTGTTTTAACTTGTTTTAAAGGTTGATTGGTTGGTTGATTGCTTTGTTGGTTTGGAGGGAGGGAGAGTTGGGAATCTGACTCTTGGTGGTGGTGGTTATTGGTGGTTGGTTCTGTGAATCCCCACCTAACAGCCAGACTCAGTGACTAGAGTAGATGCAGCCACTCCAAATCAGCCACTATTTACGTACATTCTAACTAAGAAGTGACCTACCTGCACCTCTATCCCAAGTCTTTTGAGTATCTTCATCCATTTCCTCAATTCTAGCCACCATTTTAGTTTTCTTTTGCAGAAAGAAAAGGCATCCTTATTTTTTGATGGGAGTAGAGGCAGTAAATTGCCTGAGGAATACGTTTAAATATTAACAGAAAAATCTTACCCATTATATTCCTCATTAAGAACAAGAGCCATTGATGTGACAGTCTGAAGGATTTCCATTGGCATTTACTGCAACTTCTCTAATGACTTACTAGGTACAAAACACTAGATCAGGATCACCCCAACCTAACATTTGCTTGTGTGAATAACAACAATCCTGTGTGCTTGGTAATGTCAGTAGCATGGAATTGTAAAATCTGGTCGTCCAATTAATTAAATCTTACCCCTTCACACATACACCAAATAAACAAGACCTTTGCATTCATTATATATTTACGTGTGAGTTGCTAATTTTTTTGTTTTATCTGACAAAGCAAAAGTACTTTTCCTTCGGAAAAATAAACCCTTCTGTCCTAAAATACCTCACACGAAACACGGTAGCTAATGACAGGGCATGTCTTAAGCCTGTAAACAACCAGAAAATGTTGTTCGAGAGACAGAGATTGAGGTGTATGTTTTACATTTAGAAAGAGCCTAAGGATGCTTCTGCAGCACTGCCCTTTGGTATTGTATTCTGTTCAGAGGGCGCCTTAGAAACCAGGAGCTGCTCTGTGTAGAATGGCTGAACCCAGGGGAAATACTTTTGTCTGGCTGAAGTGCTCACATTTTGGAAAAATCCATATCAAGTACTGCAGGACACATTCCAATTTATTTAGTCAAGCTACATTCTCCATTGAGCCCTAATATTTAAAAAAAAAAAAAAGTTTCTAACCTGGGATTTAGTGTATGTGGAGCAGGGAGGAAAAAAACACACACACAAAAACACAAAACAAAATAGAAATCCTCTAAACAACAGAGACCTCCAAAAGATCCCAAACAGTGTTTACTTGGAGAAAGCAGTGCCCATACCTTCTCCTCTAACTAGACTAAAGCAGTGGCTGTCCAGGTGTGCCCCAACCCTCTGCAGCAGCATCTCCAGGAACCTGTTAGAAATGCAAGCTCTCAGGCCCTGCCCTAGATGTGCTGAATCATGCGCTGGGGGAGGGGCCCCCACAATCCGTTTTTAAATGAGTGGATTCTCATGCCCACTCAAGTTTGAGGATCACCTGACTAGGAGGAGGAGACAATCAGCCTGCCACGTGTTCTTCCAGATAACAGGAAGATAGCCCAAGAAATTGGAAATGTGAGTTCTGATCCTAGTCAAACCTCTACCTCTTTCCACCACCCTGAAAAACCTTCAAACCATCTAGATTTTCATTTCCTAAAATACACAAGAGCAATTGTTGCTCCCCCGGGCGGGGCAGAGCAGTGCCCAGTGTTGGGCGAGTACATTGATGACTGAAAGTCCAGCCTGCAAATGTGTGTGGGAAAGATCAGGGTTGTTTATAGTCAACAGTTTTTCTTTTTTTCTTTCCTGTCAAAGCTACAGCCGTAGTGGATTCAGGGCCCAGAGCTTGTAGTCGTTTGTAACACATTTGGAACGACTGTGAGAAATGAGAAGCAACACGCAGCAAATTAATAAGGAAAAGATTATTCCATCTGGGGATCTGGGCTCTGCACCTGCCAACACAGCCCTCTGTGAAACCGCTATATTGGTCACAAATTAAATAAACTTCCTGAATTAATCAGCTATTAAGGGCCAGCTGAGGAGTCCTAGGTTCACCCCTCCAGAATGACCACATTGAAAATACAGAGGGCTTCTCCAGTTTTTGTGGCAAACCTTTTCTTGACTGTAGGAACTGGTTCCTGGAAAGGAGGACAGGAGAATAATCTATTCCCACCCCCATCCCATCGCTGTGTGCTTGTGTATGTCTGTGTGTTCACATTCTTGCACATTTGAGACACTGCAAACCGCATTTGAAGATTTTCTGTTTATGGGCTGGGGTGCAGGGTGTCCAAATATATGACCCATCTCTTAGGCAATATGAAAACCTGCACTCTGACAAGCCTACCTTACTTCCAAGCTAGGAGTCCTGGTAGTTCAGTCATTAAGTAGGTTAGCCAAGCCATTTCTGGCCTTGGACTCAAGACCTCTTGAACTAGCTGGTCTTGGAGGTAAGTTTCAGCTGTAAGAGTCCATCATTTTCTTGCTTCATCGTTTGTGGTAAGAGATTAAAGAGGCTTCTCAAGCACTTAAAGGCTGTGGAACATTCTGAGAATTCACTGTTCATCTCCTGCCTCCCTCCATCATTGATGCTCTTGTTACTGAACACTTGTCACAAGATTAAAATGAGGCACTTGGTCAGCCTGGGAGTGGGGGCAGGTGGGGGCAGGACATGCCCTAAGGAAGGTTTTTGCTTCATATGTAACTATTAAAACATTACCAACCATTTGACATTCAGGCAGGAGATGTCTTGGGGAAGGTACCCAAATGTTCTTCAAGGTGCAACCTTTTTCTGCCTGGCTCTAAACTTATTTTCAAAGCCAGAAAATATTTGCCTATGTTTTATGTCAGTCCATATTACATGGTGCCTGGCAAAGGGAGATCCAGTATGTTGCTGAGTCGCAGAGTCAGGAAACCCTGACTGCGGGATTTGCATCCTGTAGAGTCACTGTTTATAGAAAACAATGTCTGAAACAAAAAGGGCTTGTGTCTCACTTCCTTTGGGTTTACAGCATCACCAAGGACACACAGCTCTCAGCATATTTCACTGTTGTCCCCAGCACTCTAGATATATCCTCTTTCTTGAAACACTGACCTTGAAGACAAAGGTATCCCATGAGAAGTCATGGCAACACCTCATCCAATAGCATAGTACTTCAGAGCAAACCTTTAGGGAGCTTTGGCCAGCTTGGGAGACAGACCTCACTGGCAAAGCAGGGTCTGGAATTCCTCATTGACTTATTGCTGGCCCAGATTCTTCTGGGCCTGAATCTCTGAGAAACCTATATTTTCTCTCTAGTACAATCCACTTCTGCTCTCTGTCCATGCCCATCTTCCCTTCCTGGTGACTTCAGGACTCTGTTTCCTTTGGGATCCAACTTCTCACCTCACAGAGAGCCATGTAATGCGTTAATTCAGAGTATAGATTCTGAAGCTTCACTGCCAGAATCTAAATCCCACCTCTGCTACTAGAGCTGTGTGTCTGGGGGAAAGTTACTTAACTTCTCTGTGCCCCAATTTCCCCACTTATAAAAGACAGGTAAAAATATTACCACTTACCTCATAGGATTCTGTGAGAATCAAATTAATACACATACATAAAGCACTGAGAGAAGTGGTGGGTTCATGGAAAAGTCTCAAAAAAAAAAAAATGTTTACAACTTACTCTCTGCTAACAGAGCTAAGCTAGGCTTACCTAATGCAGATATCAGAGACTCTAATATTCTCTGACTCTTAGAGGGGATCCTATTTCATATGTTTCATTAGCATCGAGGGCCACTTTGTCTTTTCTGAAAGATTCAAAGAGGCAACTATTGTTTATCCGCTAGCAGTACTCCTTAGCAGTTAAGATGTGGCCACTCCACAAACTTAGGCAAATGGAGGAGATACACTATAGGCATTTTTCTAGCCTGTATAGTCCAAATGAAGCCCATTATCCTTAAGTGTCCATCCCAGCTGAATGGAAACAACTGAAGCCAGGGTGAAATGGATGAACTCACATAGTTTGAAAGAGAAACAAAGAACCTAGTCACATTTCTAAAAATAGCCATGGCCTGTCAGGAAGGTCCTACCTCACCTTTCAGCTGCATGTCATCCAGCCCCGTTACATAGTAATAATGACTAGTGCTTACTATAAGCAGGCACCTTACTCCTCACAACAATCCATAGACTAGCTGGCAGTATTAGTACTCCCATTTTAGAGATGAGAAAACTAAGGCACAGAGTTCAATTAGGTTGCCAAAGGTCCAGTACTAGTGAATAGCAAAGTAGGAACTAGAATCCATTTTGGATGTGAAGCCACTTTGTTAACCACTCTGAAACAGTGTAAAGGGTATTGGAAAAATACGAAAACAAAAGAAAAGGAAAATAGCTACATGTCTGAGAAGATCTGAGCTTCCACTGAAAAGAAGAACACTAGTGGCACTTACAGTTTCTAGCTTTCAAGAGAACACTGGCTTGCCCTTTTAAGGCTCATGTTGCATGGAGGCCCTTCAAAACTGGACACAATACTGCCTAGGGCTGAACAATCTGAAGGCTGGGTTGCTAAAGCTCTGTGCCAGCTGTTTCCAATACCTGGAAATGGGGCAGCTGTAACCCCTTTAACCTCTTAGGTGATCAGAAGGGCTTCCTATGAGTTGCTAGAATTGGGTAGACAGGGCATTCTGGAACCACTTCCCAAATTCAGGAATGCTCATTCCTCCCTATGTCAAAAATGAATGAGGTTATTTTGTGTTTTGGATTGGGGGAGAGAAAGGACAGTGGCCCAGGCCCTGTTGGGTTTGCAATTGTCTGGGATACCAGCATCAGCAGAGGGGCAGCACGCACGCGATCTTTCCCCCACTCTTTTGTGTGTGGCGGACATCACCTGTCCCACCTGGCTGGGGATTAACCAGCCAGGACCCCAGAAGTCCTCACTGAGCTTAGTTTCAGCCTCAGAATCCTCAAGGATATGCTCTGTGTAGTCACTGCCAATTGAATAGAACTGACCCAAAAGATGAACTCAGTGTGCTCTCCTGGTCTCAGTTTCTCAAGAGCAGATCCCACAGGTGGTGGGCTAAATCAAGCAGCAAAGTCAAGATGCTGAGGACTGGATGTCCCCCTTAAATCGGAGCAGAATTTCAGTGTGAAAGTGTAAAGGATAATCTACAGACATGTACACAGAGCATGCCATCTGTGGGTTTCAGACAGACGATCCGTGTGCGAGAAGCCCAGTAAAGGGTGATTACTCTAGGAATTTGTTGAACACAAGGAAAAGAGTTTGGCAGTAGGCAATAGTATTACATCCCTATTTTGTACCAGATGCCATGCTAGATGTTTTACATGCTATCTAAAATACATGTCAACCATGAGATGAGTGTAATTTTGGAGACAAGGAAACTGACAACACACAGCCTAAATAGCTTGCCCCAAGGTCACACAGTTAATAAATGATAGTCACATTTGAAGCCATAGCTATATAATCCCAAAGCACCAATCTTTTTTTTTTTTCAAATCAATGTTTTTTTATTTGCTTAAATTGTTCAAATGCTACCTAAAATCCTTAGCATATGTACTACGGCCTCTATGTTAATAATTGCGGGGACAAAATCCCAGAGAGCAGTTTCCAGGCTCTTGGCCTCAAGTGGAAACGTGCTGGCTTGGGTAGTAGATGACTGTCATCTGTGGCTAGTTGACCATCAGCTGTAACCAGTTAGCCAATTAGCCACTGATATAACTGCCAGGAGTCAAGTCAGAGAGTCCGTTGGTTGGCAGGCAGAAAAGCGGACAGCAGATTGCAGGTCATGGGACTCCAGCCTCCAGTGAGACCATAGTGGTATGACTCCCCTACCTATGGCTCTATGGGTGTTCCTTTTTGGCCTCACCATGTCCTGTGTTCTTATGTGGGGAGGGGGACTAGAGGCCCTGCAGGGCGACTCACACGACAAATGGCGGAGCGAGCAGGGTCTCCCGCACGACAATAATCTCTTGACATTCTTAGTAAAACCCTATATTTTCTGGCATTTTTCTTTTTTTTCCTCCCAGCTTTACTGAAATACAATTGATGTAAACATTGTGTAAATTCAAGGTGTACAACATGTTGATTTGATACATATTGCAAAATGATTACCACCATAATGTTAGTTAACATTTGCATCATGTCACATAATTACTATTTCTTTTAGGATCTACTCCCTTAGTAACTTTCAAGTATACAATACAGTATTATTAATTCATCATGCTGTATATTAGATCCCCAAAACTTATTCATCTTGGAGCTGGCAGTTTGTACTCAGACCAATATCTCCCCATTCCCCCCACCGCCCCTGCCCCAGCCCTTGGTAACCACCATTCCAGTCTGTTTCTATGAGTTCAGCTTTTTCAGATTCCACATATAAGTGATATCACACAGTATTTGTTTTTCTGTCTGACTTATCTCACTTAGAATCATATTTTCCAGATCCATCCATGTTGTTGCAAACACCAAGGCCCCTAATCCTAACCACCAGACCAGTGGCTCTCAGTCTTGATGTATACATATGACTCACTCAGGTAACTTAAAACAAAAAACAAAAACCAAAAAACTATGACCAGCCCAATCCCAGCTGAGTTAAATCAGAATCTCTGGGAATGGGGCCCAGGCATCTGTATATTTTAAAGCTTCCCAGGGGTCCTGTTGACCAGAGAGAGTAGAACCACTGTCCTAGATTTTTCTTCTTCGAGGTAAGCACAAGTCAGAGATAGCAGAGAATTCTGCTCATGAGAGGCAGGGTTCTATCCTGGTGGCCAGGACTTGGGCATGGAATTCTAATGCCTGGGGATTAACCAGCCAGAACCCTAGTCCTAGAGGAAACCCAAAGCAAGTAGGAGCCTCACCACAGAAGCAAGAAAAACAATTCTAGACACTAAAATCAGCATTCAGAGTCAGAATGGGATGACCAGAAAGCTCAATCTAACACCGAATTCCGAACCAGGATTTTCAAATTCCTTTATATTCCCTGTAATCAGGAATAGGACAGGCGCCACCTGCTACTGGAGGGCTCAGATGAGGAACAGGTGTCCCAGTGGTGCAAAGAACAGAGTTCCAGGGGCAAGCAAGCAGGCAGGTCATCACTGGTCCTACCTCTAAGCAGTGTCCTCCGAGCCAGGGACCTGCTTCCACATATCATTTCACTAACGCTGGGCTTATTCTGCTGGACTCCAAAGGACCTTACGAAGTTCAGCAAAGAGAAGAAAAACAGGTAATCTGCATTGTTTGGAATGTTTTCTCTGTTTTCAGAAGTAACCATTAGGTTAACATTGGCTTTGTCTTCTGCTTCTGATATTTTTATCTCTCCCACACCCCACCTCACACCGCCAAGCGCTCAGTGCCGATTGACACTTAGTAGGGAAAAACCATCTCTAGTCCCACTGCCCCTTCCTGGAGGCTTGTTTTAGCAGCAAGGCAGGACATGCCCAGCTTAGCCAGGCCACGGGGCTGGTCGAAGTGGGCAAATGCTCTGTGTCAGCGGGCACCAGGGTGCAAATGCCCCAGGTCAGCTGGTGAGAGGGTAAGTGGGCCTGGCTTCTTCCCTGTGTTTTCCAAACAGGAATCTGAGTCCCAGTAATCACTAGCCTGTGGGACCAGAGGCTATTTTGTGCCTTCCTTTATCCAACGGAAAGTTAGAGGTGGTGTCATCTGAAACTGCCAAGGAGCCTCCAGTTTCACCCTTATCTAGGACATGTCCCTAGGGGAAATGGAAGCAGCATCAAGGAGACCAAAAGGCGGGGGTCAGAACTTCCCTTTGTTTTTCTTTCTGTGTCATTTCTTTTCATATGTTCCTTCCATTTTTAGATCAGGTCTTCCATCTCGCCTGGACTCTCACGGCAGCCTTCTGTGGGCTCACTACCTCCAATCTATTACCCTCACCTCAATCTATCCTCCTAGCAAAAGGATAGCAGAATCTATCATGATAGCAGAATGATGTCCCTGAAGGTTCAATGGAAACAATAAACGTGAAAATGCTTTGTAGCACATTATACAAATAGCAACACCCACCTGCACACAAACTTATTGACTTGGCAGTTAATAGGGACGCACGCCTTACTCCCTGGTGCGGGCACAAGGATAAAGTCCAGTGCTACAGGACGTGGACAGACTGAAAGGAATGTTTTTAGGGTAATGAGGGTATGAGTTGCAACATACAGCATGGGCACCTTCAAACAGGTCCTCAAGAAGGCATTCAAGGTGGCCTTGTCTGCTCTGCAATTGTGTCATTGTAATCCTGACGGGGAGTGTACGATGGAGACCTAATTATGCACATTTCTCAGAACTAAGCCTAAGAAAGGCTAGGTGATTTGCTAAACATCATTCAGTGAGTACATAACAGAACCAGAATATAAATTCAGAGGACACGTGCTTTCTAAAGTGCCGCCTTGATGTAGATAATGGATGGAGGGATGGGTGGATAGGTGGGTGAATGGATGGATGGATGGAACATATAATTTCCCTCCATTTAACACGTTGAGGGGCTCTCCATTGCTGACAGTGCATAAATCAGTGAGACTGGCATTTATGACTTTCTAGGATGTGGTTTTAGATTATTTTCCTACTTTATTGCCCAGATAACTCCCAACCCTCCATACTCTACACTCCCACCTTACCTCTCTCTACTCCCAAATATACCTGAACTCATCCTCTGTGCCTTTGTTCACTTCCTATTTCCCTCTCTGATTTTAAAAACTCCCCCCAACCTTAACCCACAGAGAAGGACTGTAAGATAAAAAACAGGGTGCCCTATTAAATTTGAATTTCAGATAAACAACAAGTAATTGTTTAATATAAGTAGGTCCCAAAACTGCATGGGACATACTCAAATTAAAAAATTATTTGTGTTTATTTAAATTCAAATTTAACTTGGTGTCTTGTAATTTTATTGGATAAATCTGGCAACCTACCCATAAGATGTTGCCCCATATGCAACCTCTGGTTTTACTCTGCCCATCTCAAAGTGGGATGTGGCACTTCTTTGTATTTTACATACAGAATTCACTTTTACTGAATCATTGGTGAATAATGTGTATTTTACTACAAGATTCTTAGTAACTATGGAATATGGGGTTTATATGCCATAATACCTAATATTTTATCTAAAATTTCATTTTATTAAAAATGGTTTCATGAGCCTCTGTTCTTGGTCAAAAAGACACCAAGTGTTCTATTGACTTCTTTCCTACATAGCATTTAGCCCTGCTCCCCGCTCCCATTCTCTATTATGTAGAGAAGCTACTATCTTCCAAACCCAGACTCTGGCCCACGGCTGTTTTGCATATCATGGTGGACTTATCAAAGCAAATTTAATTAAGCAGGACTCTCCATTCAAAGGAATATAAGACAAAAAATGTTCCTGCATGTTATAGAACTTTCAAAGCTCAATCCCATGAAGCCTTCAGGATTTTCCCAGGAAAAAGTAATTGCTCTCTTCCCAGGCAGTAGTCATTTGTATAGGTGACTGAGCCCCTTGCTTTACCCTACACTCTTCTAGGGCAGTGAACACATTCATTCATCTAAGCACCCACCTCAGTCCATCTAGCCACATGCCAAAAAGCACTCAACATGTGTCTATTAAATGGAACTACACAGTATAACAATACATTTTAAGTGCAGTTAGGCCTAAGTGATGACAAAAAAGTTAGCAGCAGTACAAGGAATGGATTCTAGTAGTCAGAGAAAGCTCCTGAATAGTCCAATCAAGTGATTATCCATCTTAGTTGCATGTTAGCCATCTGCGGGAATTTTTTATAATAAAGAACCATTATGTCCAGATACCCTTCCTGAGCAAGTGAATCAGAATCTTCAGGGGTGGCTCTAGGGCATCGATACTGTTTTCAAAGTTCCCAGATGGAACTTCCCAGGGAACTGGGCAGGCAAGGTTGACAACTATGGATGGCTGCTCAAGATTTGGACCGATATTCTTCTCTGGGTCTAACCCATCACAGAGGACAGAGAATAGGATAACATGAGGAAGAGTTAAGGGCTTCTTTTTGTTTTGCCCTTTGTATGTGTTTTACGCAGTGCTTTCACACACATGTGGACACGTTTGTACATGTCATAACCACAATATAGTCTAGCCATGAGCCTTTGCCACACGTTCACTTTGAGAGTATGAGGAACAAAGATGGCTACAGAAGTGCTATGCAAAGATGCGGTCTTGGTTTGGGCTGGATTGGGCATTCCTTTACCAGTTCCCAATTCCACTTTCACTCTTTTGGGTTCTGGTTTCACCAACAAGCCAATAACTGTGATGCATTTTGGATGAGAAAGGATGAAAAACTTGCAAAAGCCCAGCTTTCCACATCTCCACCCCCTACCCACACCAACCTAAACTGGCCATCCAGAGGAAAACCAAGGGAATGGCTTCCTCCTGGTTTAGAGACAGTCCACTGGAAGCTCTTCCAGCCATCGTGAAGCCGAATGCCTTTCAGTGTATGTGACTGTAAAGGGTGGATTGTTGAAATGGAGACGTTGTAAAAAATAAGATTGAGCATGTGCATAGACAAAATGAATTGGAATCTCTGACTTTGCCCTGCCCGTCTCCAGCCTGTGTGATCGGAGCAAGTCCCCCTCACTTCTCTCACCCTTGGTCATCTCCTCTGCAAAAGGAGGGCACTGGATTCGATGATTTTAAGGTTGGCTCCAGCTCTAAATACTCCATGGATTCTAAGTCTTGAAGCGGTACATGAGAAGTTTGTTGAGACTCTGTAAACCACTTCTAAGAAACTAAATTCTTCCCCCAAAAATTCTTTCCCCAAATCCTGCTTTCTCAGATGAAAGACAGTGGACAAGCTCAGGTCCCAGTTCCGATGGGAACTCGCTCTGCCATGCTCGGTGCCTCAGTGGCCGAGAGTTCATGTCACCGTGAATATGAAGTTTGAATGTAAGACAACATTCAAGACATGAAGGAAAAATCAGAATTAAAGATTGAGGAGAAACCAGTTGTCTAGGTCAAAGGAGTGATGCAAGCTCAGGAGCAAGCAGAAGGAAGGAAGGAAGGGAGAAGAGGAGGGAAAGAATTCACAAATAAAATTTAAAATTTAGGTATATTTTATCCAGCCATAGAAAAATAACTATGATTGCATTTTAATTCAAATATGAAAATTATATCATTTCAGAAAGCAAGCTTTTCCAATGAGCAGGTATGTTGTTTGCAAAATCACCTCCCTTTGTGGTTAAAAAAATATATATATCAAAGCGCTTTTCTGCAAACTGGTGTGACTTTTTCAGAAGAAAGCTAACAAGTTAAATAAGCTAAAATATTTTGCCAATTCTTATTGATAAGTCATCACTATGTCTCAAAGTCTTAGGTCTTAATTCTTGTATTTCTTCTTTTTTCATTGGGTCTTTTTAAGAACCATGTCAGGGCCCTTCAAGTTTAAATGTGCACTCTGTAGCTTCAGACTTGAGGGCCCTGGTGGTCTGACTTCCCCTAGGGTTTCAGGCTTCACGCTGCCGTGCTGTCCTGCACACACCCCAGAACCTTTGTTAAAAACACCTACTGCCTATTTCCCATTTATACCTTGCCCTTCCCACCCTTGGCACTTTGCTTGTTCTTTCTCACTCCTGCCTCTGCATAAATAAATCCTTCAAGACTCAACTCAAATGCCACGTCCTCCCTTGAAGCTCCTCCTAATTTCCCAAGCTGGAAACAAAGTCCCCCAGGCCCTGTCGTGAGATCTCCATCCCTCTGTAGCTCTCCCTCTCTAGTGCCACTTAGCATTTTCAGCCCTGCTGTTGCGCTTCTAGAATACAACTTTCTTGAGAGCAAGATTTGCTTCTGAGGGCAGCACACAGCACAATGGGTAATGAGACCAGGCCCGGCTACAACACAGACCTGGGTTTAAAACCCGACTCTGCCACTGGTACCTGGGTGACCTTAGGGGGGTTACTTGACCTCTCAGCTTCACTTTATTCCTCTGTGAAAGGTGGGCAGTACTCACTTCATAGGGTTTCCAGGAGACTCAATGAGATCTTATGTGAAATAACCCTTCAGACAGCACGTCCTGTATGTCAGACACTGTAAGCACGTGATATTTATTAAACTCAGGAACCTCACAACAGCTGTTGTTAAGCCCCACTTTACACATAAGGAACCCGAGAGACAACAAGCTTAAGGATCTTGCTCAAGGTCACATAGCTACAGGTAGTTAGTCTGGTTCCACGGCCCATGCTCTTGGCCACTGTGCTGTATTGCCTCTGTCCTATAAATCTTACCCATGTTTGTGAGTAGAACTTGTTTCCTTTATAGAGCCTACCGCACTGTTGGCATGAGTAGATGCTCAACCAATAGTTATTTGAATGAAGCGACTAGATATTTAATTTGAAGAAATTCACCTTCCTAAATGTGTTTTTGCTACTTGAGTGGCGTATTTATTCTCGTGAGCTGACAAACCAGTGGTGAGCCTGCAGGTCTTTTCTGCTTTCCCTGCATGGCCTCATTTCTGCCATCTCCATTAGTGAGCCTAAGATACATGGCATTGGCCCTTGGAAGAAAAGATTTCGTTTTAATGTTCTCTTTCCAAGGCAATGTCAACAATAACTGAGACGTCAAAATATTTCTGAGGAAGAATAATGACATAAGATTACTATTTTGTTGTGTGACCTTAGACAACTCATTTTATGCCTCTTAGATCTGGTCTTCTAAGGGGCGGGGCTGACCATAATGATCTTTAAGCTCTAAGATTTTGTGATTCCATGTTGTCATACGTTTCTTTCTTCTTTTAAAATATCAATATGTGCCTCAAGGCACACAGAATGCAGAAATGTAGAAATTTGACCTGTACAGGATACATTTGCCAAATGCAAAGAACAAAACAGAAATTAAAACATTTTTCTTATAGACTGATTATTTCCATTACTACTCATAAATTTGCATAGTATTAGTAGTAATAGCACCTCCTGTAAATTTAATAATACCTTTGCATGTATTCAGGGCTTTCTGAGATTTTCAAAGTCTTTCACCTTCATTGTTAAAAGGTCCCTAGACTATCTACTGGAAAACATTGCAACAAAAACATGAACGACAGATGCACAGAGAGCCTGAATTCCATCTGTATATGTATCATTTACTAGGCATTCATCATTTCTAAGTTATGTAAAGAAACTTAAAAGACACACCCTAAACTCACAGTGTCACCTAAAAGGTAAGACATGCAGCTACCAATTAAGAGTATAAAGTACTGTGCAAACAATGGCCTGCCTAGTACATCCTGGAACAGGCAATAGGCCAAAAGGTCATTCTAGAAGTTTTCTGCCTTAATAACAGTAATCCCTTTTAAGTGTGCTGTGTCTTAAGTTGCCAGGACATTTTACATGCATTTCTTAATTTTAATCCTTAGAACACACATTCACCCCCATCCCCCAACATTTTTGCAATACTCCATTATCCTTACTTTACAGACGGGGAAACTGTGGCTCAGAACTAAAGAAAATACTTGCGTTAGGTCAAGAAATTAGTATAATGCTGACACAAGATTCAAATCCAGATCTTCTGACTCCAAATCCCGCCTTCCTGTCACTTTTAAACCAGCTCCTTGAGCCCGGTGTCCTTACTGTGAAATGAGGCCAATAACCACTGATGAGGTCTTGTTGTGTGTATCAGGGGAGGTGATTCCTGTGACACAGTCCATACAGTATCTGGCACGTAGGAAATGTTCAGTAACTATAGCTACCAAAATTGTTTGCTAGACCTTACTGCTTTCTCTTGAGTACCTTCCCTCACCTCCTCAATGCCTTCCCAGAAAGGTACAAGTGAATATACGACGATGGAAAAAACAATATGCCCAAGTAGAATGAACATGTTTAGAGTTGTCCAGCTCACACCGACCATCTCTGTGGATTGCCTTTGACCGATAGACACAGACATAGTGGATTGGGCAGAGCTGATTGGGTCAGAGGGGAACACTGATCCGAGTGGAAACCATCAGGTTCTCCGCTGTGGGAATTTGAAAGTAGGATTGACGACAAGTTTTGCACATTTATGAAACTATTACATGTAAACTTGAGAGCTATGGGATGGTCATATGCCACCCTGTGAACTGAGGAGCAAAGATAGGCTACAGAGAGAAAGAGAGTGAAACCAATCTGCAGATGAAGCCTGTAACAAGAAGGAGTTACTGTCTTCCTAACACCCAACTATAATCCCATCGCTGGGTTCCACTTCCATATTCTCCTTGTTGCGTAAGCTGCTGAAGGAGTCCCCCTGTTGCAGTGGTGACTGTGGCCCTGTGGTCCTGTTACTTAGCCCATACTGTACAGGAGTGCAAACCTCAGATCGCCTTCAAGTCGTGAGGCTTGCTTCTTTAGGAAAGAGGACACTGAAGGTGCCTACCCAAGCACCACGAGGAACACTTAAGCCAACCCATGTCTGGAGGGAGGCTGTGTAATAAGCCTATTTCAGATTATGTGATTTAAGGTTGGAAGGTAATATCGAATATTTCCACCTAAGATTTCAGGGGTCCCAACCGGATCAGAAGTCACATCCATCACTGAGACTGAGTCATGCCTAGTTGGGGCAAGATAATAAGGGTTTGCACAGAAAATTCAGTTTAATAGAAGAAGGCATTAGGCCGACAGTCTGGGTACAGTGATAAAGCCTCATCAAAGGAGAGGGGCAAACCCTCGCTCAGTATTGTACCTCCCAGCCCAGCTCCGCATGGCATCTTTTCTGGATCCTATGGAGCAAAGTAAAGGTATGTGTGGGAGCAGAGGGCTGCTGTGATAGAAACCAACCAAGCTAACACTCTAAAACATTGAGGCTACCAGCAGTTTGATAGCCATACCAAAACACAAAACATGGGAGAGAAGTATTTGTTCTACCCACCACCGCATGGAAGCTTAAATGACCTTGACATGTCTTGACAGTGGTGTCAAGTGGGAGATTGTGTTGTCTAGCAAAAGTGGCTCACCAGGAGCTTTGGATGAACAAGGCTGATGCCATGCAGAAACCCGGAGGACAAATGTCTGATACCCATGCAGTCTCTGCGGGCTCTCAGAACTAATTGCAAGAGGAAAGACTTTTAAAATAATACAGGAAGTACTGCAAAAGCAGTTAAGGGTGGTGGGGAGGAGGGAGCCGTAAAGCACAGGTTAGAAATGGCAGTAACTCCCGGGACATAAATACGCACTCAGGCAACCACAAAGATTGGGACCAGATGACCTAAAAGAATTTAATGGGGCTGAAAAGTCAGGCCAGTGATGTATAATGCAGATGGTTGCTGAGTGCAGAACTGAGAGCCATTTAATCTCTTTACCTTAACCTCTTAACCTCAATGCAAATGGTAACCTCAGTGATATACAAAGCAGTTTCTCCACTCCTATTTGAATATCACTGCATATGTTCTCATTAGGCATTCAGAAAGTAGAGAGGATGCCAACCAGGGTAAGAGAAAAGCAAGACTCCACTTGGAGTTTCTGGTATCAAGTGCAGTGATTGGTATAGGCCACTAAGGGGTTTGACAGGGCTGCAGGTGCCCTGGGCATTCGGGAATGTGTGGGCATCCTATTCATAAAGGGGAAGCAGGTGCATGGTGAGGGCATCGTAGTGGAAAGGCAGAGCAGGATCTTGTGGTTACATAACCTGGAGCCAGAGAGCCCCAACCTCAAATTATGGTTCTACCACTTACCAACCATGTGACATTGAGCATGTTTAATTAACAATTTCTCAGTTTTATCTCTTTGTAAAACTGGGATAACAATACATAATGGCAATAGTTGTAACATGCCTTTCATTTTTCTGGTATAAACTAGGACTCTCTTTTAAGCCCATTGTTATTTTTTTCCTACTCCCTTTTTTTGATTCCTTTACCAGGTTAGGGAAGTTTTCCATCATTATTTCTTCAAATAGGTTTTAAATCCTTTGTTCTCTCTCTTCTTCTGTTCCCACTGTGATGCAAGTGTTGTTATGCTTGATATTGTCCCAGAGACCCCTTAAATTTTGTGGGACTCTGTTTTCTTTTTGCTTTTCTGTTTGTCTGTTTTCTGTTACTTTATCTTCCAAATTGCTGATTCGATCCTTTGCTTTATCTATTCTACTGTTGATTCCCTCTAATATAGTCTTCATTTCAGTTATTGTATTCTTTATTTCTGACTGGTTCTTTTTTATGTTTTCTTCCTTTTTAAAAAAAAATTAAATTTATTGGGGTTACAATGGTTAGTAAAATTACATAGGTTTCAACTATACAATTCTATAATACATCATCTACATATCGCATTGTATATTCACCACCCAGAGTCAGTTCTCATTCCATCAGCATACATTTGACCCCCTTGACCCTCTTCTACCATACTCCCTCCTCCCCTTACCCTCTGGTAACCACTAAACTTGTCTGTGTCTATGAATTTTGTATCTTTATTTTTTTTATCTTGTTCCTTTGTTGCTTTCAGTTTTGTATCCCACATATGAATGCAGTCATATGGTTCTCAACTTTTTCTGTCTGACTTATTTCACTTAGCACAATAATCTCAAGATCCATCCATGTTGTTGCAAATGGCAGTATTTCATGTTTTCTCATGGCAGAGTAATATTCCATTGTGTATATATACCACATTTTCTTTATCCAATCATCTATCAAAGGACAGTTTGATTGTTTGCATGTCTTGCCCACCGTGAGTAATACTGCAGTGACTATTGGAGTACACACATCTTTATGGATAAATGTTTTTAGATTTTTTGGGTAGATACCCAGGAGAGGGATTGCTGGGTCATATGGTAATTCTATTCTTAATTTTTTGAGGAACCTTCATACTGTTTTCCATAGCAGCTGTACCAATTTACATTCCCACCAACAGTGTATGAGGGTTCCTTTTTCTCCACAAACTCTCCAACACTCGTTAGTATTTATCTGTTTGATGGTAGCTATTCTACAGGTGTGAGGCAACATCTCATTGTGGTTTTGATTTGCATTTCTCTAATAGCTAGTGAAGTTGAACATTTTTTAATATATCTGTTGGCTGTTTGTATGTCTTTTTGGGAGAAGTGTCTGTTCAGGTTTTCTGCCCATTTTTCAATTGGATTGTTTATTTTCTTGTTGTTGAGTTGTATGAGTTCCTTGTATATTTTGGTTTGGATATTAGCTCCTTATTGGAGGCATCATTTGCAAACATCGTCTCCTGTTCAATTGGTTGCCTCTTTGTTTTGTTGATGGTTTCTTTTGCTGTGCAGAAGCTTTTTAGTTTAATATAATCCCATTAATTTATTTTAGCTTTTACTTCCTTTGCCTTTGAGGTCAAATTCATAAAATCATCTTTGAACCCAAGGTTCATAAGTTTAGTACATATGCTTTCTTCTGTGCAATTTATTGTTTCAGGCCTTATGTTTAGCTCGTTGATCCATTTTGAGTTAATTTTGGTACATGGTGACAGATAGCAGTCTAGTTCCGTTCTTTTGCACATGGCTTTCCAATTTTCCCAGCACTATTTATTGACTACTCCCTCTTTTAAAACTCAAATGCCTGAGACCAGGCAAATAACCTGGGTGAGTGTGGAGCCACATGGGGACATTGATTTTGACATTATCTCTCAGGCTGCTCAAGCTCAAATGAGAAGCAAATCATCTCAGGAATCAGGTAGAGGAGGAATTGTCACTGAGAGAAACAGCCACAAATAAATGTAGATGGACATATATGAGAGTGCCTACCCCATCCAAAGAGGCTTCCTTAGATTCAGCTTCTTCTTGCCATGGAAATGCCAGCCTCAGATTATCAGATGTGATTTTTCAAGAGAAAGCAGAAATGTGCAATTTCCTGCACAGTTTCTCATTTTAAATGTCACAACTAATTCATTTTTTTTAAATAAACACATTGTAAGGCAAGTCCACAACAGGCTGCATTCAGTCCAGGGCTGCTGGCTTGTCTTGAGAGAAGAGGTAACCATGAGATCTCAGCCTTAATCTCTCCTCAGAAACCAGTTCAAATCACCTGAGGCATCATTGACCCAAACAGAAGGCCATACTGAGGAAGAAGGAAAGACAAGACTCAGGGATTGTTCCTGTGGTTCTCTAAAGGGGCTTTTGTTTATCTATGTTGGATCAAGGGCTCCCATGTCCCACCTGTAGCTCCCAGAAGTCCCGGGGGCGGACACCTCCTCAGCTCCCATCTTCTTCTGCTAGTACTCAGGTGCTATATGGCTGCAGTCCCCCCAGGCGTGAGATTTCATCCTGGTTCTCTTCTAGGTGGCCTCACTGATCCTGAGAGAATTGGGCAATAGAGATTAT
Organism: Rhinolophus sinicus; assembly: GCF_057876585.1. Classification (NCBI taxonomy): domain Eukaryota; kingdom Metazoa; phylum Chordata; class Mammalia; order Chiroptera; family Rhinolophidae; genus Rhinolophus; species Rhinolophus sinicus. The sequence goes on along the minus strand of NC_142514.1, from coordinate 160,501,758 downwards.
CTTTTGTGCAAAGCTGAGGGATTGCATTTACAAAGCTTGTCAGGGATTGATTGATTTTGACATTATCTCTCAGGCTGCTCAAGCTCAAATGAGAAGCAAATCATCTCAGGAATCAGGTAGAGGAGGAATTGTCACTGAGAGAAACAGCCACAAACAAATGCAGATGGAGGTCCCTTGAGAGACACTGGAAGCAGAGGGAGTCAACACAGTACAATAAGGTCACGACCTCCATGATAAAAAAGCTATCAAATTCACAAAAGACATGATGACAATTAAACAAATCCTAGCCCAGCAGAGAGAGAATACTCTTCTAAGACTTGATCTTCAATAATCAGATGATTTTGAAATCATCTGTGGCTAACATTGTAGACAGAATGAAAGGAGAGAATACACGTGTTAAATAAACATCTACTCTCTTCCATGCATGATATATATATATATATATATTCTCTAGCTAGGGGACATGACACAAGAGACTCAATATTCATCTGTAAAATAAGAATGATAGTGCACCTATCTAATATCTAATAGGGTTATTAGATAGAAAATAAGACAGAGTATATGAAAGCCCCTGGTACACATTAAGTATCCAATATATCATCGCTATCATTATCTTAATATCTCACTAAGTCCTCACAACAGCCCAGGGATATTATCTGCATTTCATCATGACAACTTAAGTGCACAGAGGTTACTTGTCCAAAATTGCTTGCCTGAATTCTTCCAGCCAGTAAGTCAAGGAGCCAGGATTCCAATTAGGTTTTGCTTTGATGGCTTTTTATTTTTTCCCTACAAAATTCTTTTTCTGGTTTAGTGATATTAAACCCTCCCAAGGCCTTGGTTTATTGCCAGTGCCTTTCCCTCCACTACCCCAAAGAGTTTTACTATCTGATGCCTGGGACTAGGCCCTCTATTATCAGGGTTCCTCCTGCCTGAGATCTTGGTTTTGGGGTATCCATCCCAGGCCAAGTCATTCACACACCATGTAGCTGTCATCTGACACAGGATGACTTCCTAGCTGGGTCTACACCTCTATACCGGGTTCTTACTCCCCACTTTCTTCCTATACTTATTCCATTCCTGAACTTGATCCCCTGTCTTCCATGTTGTTTACTTCTTCATCCTGACATCTGATTTGGCTTTTCCATCTTGACCCTCAGACCTCTGTTCACCATGATTTCAACGTAGCTCATCTGTCCCTTTCCACTCTTAGGACCCACCGGTCTGCCCCGCCCATTCTTGATCAGGATGAGACTGGGCAGAATCAGCTCCTGGAATTGTTAAGGGAATGCGGGAGCATGAGATCCACAGTGTGGGTGAGGAAACTGCTTTCTTCCCCAAGAGTAACTGAGAACCATTTCTAAGTTATCTTTCACTTTGCGGTCTAAAGTATATGTTGGCAGATTTAATAGTAGAGCCCACCATATATTTAATGATAGCTTACTCTGTGAAAGAAAGCCAGGTAGGAGTGATAAAACATTTCAGTGTTAAGGCTAACTCAACCTGATTTCAAAAACATTAAAAAGTGTGTGTGTGTGTGTGTGTGTGTGTGTGTCAGGGGGACAGGGGTGGGAGTGTATGTGTTAGAATAAAGGAAGTATCTTTACTACAGTGTGGTGAAATTTACATTGTACCCAGAGTGAGTCTTAAAGCAAAGGGTTTATCTAGGAATAAGTAAAATCAGAGTCTCTGTTTATTACCTGATGACAGAAAAGCAGACTAAACCCTGTACTAGTTGCAGGAGATGCAGACCTGAGTAAACTATAGAGGTGCCCTCCCGGAACTCATTGTCCATAGGAGAAATCAAACTCATACATGGAAAATGCCACCATAATATGCTAAGAAGGGGCCTGAGCTCTTAACCCAGCTTGGGGTCTCAGGGATGGTTTCTTTAAGGAACTCTCACTTGAAGTGGCTATTGAGGGACAATAAAAATAATAACTGACATTTATTAAAGAAATAATATGTGGTAGGCACTCTTCTACTGAAGTCGAGATTTAATTCCCTCAAAAATATATTGAATACAAAATACAGACACCCACAGTGACAGCTGGCTTGATAACACAGCCTGTATCGGCCACATGTTGGCCACTTCACTGCATCACTTCCCTACTTCCTTACTGGTGTTTCCTGTACTTCCCAAATACAAACTCCTTAAGCTTGAATCTTTGTCCCAGGGTCTGCTTCTGGGAAAACATAAGCTAATTCAAAGTATTGCTGCTAAGATATAAAGTAGGAGCTTGGAGAGGCATAACAGGAGCAGTGCAGCCCAGTCGGCCGTATAGCCACAGATTGTTACCACTCTAGAACAGTGTGTGCTTGAGGACTGAGAGACCATATGACATGTGTGATATCACTGCAGGAAGTCCATAAGAGATCGTCTGTTTGTTCCATCCCCACTTTGCATCAGAAACCTCAAGTGGGAAGTGACTTGCTGTCGTCATTTAGCAGGTTAGGTGTAAAGCCCAGTTTCTTGTTGCCTGCACACTAATGATGAGGGTCCTGCTCATTGAGGAAAAACTAAGGAGCTGTTTGGAAGCACTTTTTGCACCCACTGTACCACTTTTATCAAACTCATAAAGATTAGAATCTTGAGGAATTCAATTTTGGGCTCTGTCTTTCTTGAAAACTAACTGTGGTCACCAACTGACCACAGCTGGCCAGAGCCCACGGTTCAGGAAGCAGAGAACTATGCTGCAGTTTGCGAATAAACTTGAATGTTCAGCATTCATTAACCATTTAATCAACCCAGTCAGTTTACTTATTGGAAGCAATGATAGAAAATAATAGCATAAAGACATACACACATGTGCACAATATAGCATTGTTTGTAAGAATAAAACAATAGAAACAACCTGAGTATTTAGCAGTGGAGCCAAGATATGAAGGCAACCTGGGTGTCCCTGAATGGATGAATGGATAAAGTGTCATAAATAAAATAAGGTTAATCTAGAAAAATATCCATGCTGTACCAATTGAAAAAGAGCAATTTGCAACTGCATAGGTCTGATCTTTTTAAAAAGAGATATTTATTAAAATATAGCTAACATACAAAATGATATTAGTTTCAGGTGTACATCATAGTTGTTCAACAGTACCCACCTGGCACTATAGAGAGTTATTACCACATTATTGATTGTATTCCCTATGTTAAAGAAGGGATCACCATGATAAGTCCAGCAACCATCTGACACTGTACCATGCTATTACAGTGTTATTGACTATATTCATTCCTTATGCTGTATATTACATTCCCATGACTTATTTGTTTTATACCTGGAACTTTGAATCTCTTATTCTTCTTTATCTCCCCCCCACACACACACACTTTTTAAATTTTTCAGTTACAGTTGACATACAATATTATTTTATGTTGGTTTCAGGTGTATAGCATAGTGGTTAGACTTTTATATAATTTAGGTGATTCCTCTGACTAGTAACCACTTGGCACTATACATAGTTATTACCATATTATTAATTATATTCCCTATATTTTACATCCCCATAACTACTTTGTAACAACCACATTGTACTTCTTAATCCCTTTCCCTTTTTCACCCACCCCAACACCCCTCCCATCTGGCAAACATCAAAATGTTCTCTGTATCTGTGGGTTTGTTTCTGTTTCATTTGTTTGTTTATTTTGTTCTTTAGATTCCACTTATAAGTGAAATCAAATGACATTTGTCCTTCACTGACTGACTTACTACACTCAGCACAATACCCTCTAGGTCCAGCCATGTTATCACAGATGGCAAGATTTCATTCTTTTTTTATGACTGAGTAATATTCCATTGTATATATGTATCAGTTTTCTTTATCCATCCATCCATATAGGGACACCCAGGTTGCCTTCATATCTCGGCTATTGTAAGTAATGCTGCAATGAATATATGGATGAGCACATCCCCTTGAAGTAACAGTTTGGATTTCTTTGGATAAATACCCAGAAGTGGGATTACTGGGTCCTTTTTTGTCTATTGTAGTTTTTGTTTTAAAGTCTATTTTGTCTGGTATAAGTATTGCTACTCCAGTTTTTGTTTGTTTGTTTGTTTGTTTCCATTTTCATGAAATATCTTTTTCCCTCCTTTTACTTTCAGTCTGTGTGCGTCTTTCAATCTCAACTGAATCTCTCGTAGGCAGTGTATATATAAGGGTCTTGTTTTCTTATCCATTGAGTCCCACCCTATCTTTTGATTGGAGCATTTAATCCATTTCTATTGAAAGTACTTGATAGGTATGTAGTTACTGCCATTTTATTATTCATATTTTCTAGTTTTTTTAATTTTTCATCTTAAAGTACCTCTAAGATTCCTTGTAGTACTGGTTTGGTGGTGATGAAATCCTTTAGCTTTTCTTGTCTGGGAAGCTCTTTATCTGTCCTTCGAGTCTAAATACTAGCTTTGCTGGGTACAGTAATCTTGGTTGTAGGTCCTTGCTTTTCATCACTCTGAATATTTCCTGCCAGTCCTTTTTGGCCTGCAGAGTTTCTGCTGAGAAGTCAGCTGACAGTTTTATGGGAGCTCCCTTGTAGGTAACTAACTGCTTTTCTGTTGCTCTTTTTAAGATTCCATCTTTGTCTTTAAATCTTTGGTATTTTAATTTGTGTCTAGGTGTTGGCCTCTTTGTGTTCATCTTATTTGGGACCCTCTGCATTTCCTGAGCTTGTATATCTATTTCTTTCACCAGGTTAGGGAAGTTTTCTGTTATTATTTCTTCAAATGAGTTTTCAATTCTTTGCTTGCTCTCTTCTCCTTCTGGTACCCCTATAATGTGAATATCGGTATGCTTGATGTTGTACCAGAGGCCCCTTAAACTCTACTCATTTTTTTCTTTTCGGATTCTTTTTTATTTTTGCTGTTCTGATTGGGTGTTTTCGGCTACCTTATCTTCTAAATCACTGAATTGATCCTCTGCTTCATCTAATCTACTGTTAATTCCCTATAATGTAGTTGTCATTTCCATTATTATATTCTTTATTTCTGACTGGTTCATTTTTATGTTTTCTATCTCCATTTTTATGTTTCCTATCTCTTTGTTGAAGTTCTCCCTGGGATCATTGAGCATCCTTATAACCAGTTTTTGGAACTCTGTGTATGGTAGATTACTTGTTTCCATTTTGTTTAGTTCTTTTTCTGGAGCTTTGTTCTGTGTATTTTATTTTTATTTTTATTTAGGACATATTTTTTGTCTCCTCATTTTGGCTGCCTCCCTATGTTTGTTTCTAAGTATTAGGTAGGGCTGCTATGTCTCTTGGTCTTAGTAGAGTGGCCTTATATAGTAGGTGTGTTGTGGGGTCCAGTGGTGCATTCTCCCTGGTCACTTGTGCCACGCACTCACGTTGTGTCCCTGTGTGGATTGTTTGTGCCCTCCTTTTATAATTGAGCCTTGGTTGCTATTTGCACATCAATGGGAGGGATTGACCCTCAGGCTGATTGGCTATGAGAACTGTCCATGACTACAGTGGAGGAGTTGTGGTTCAGGGGCTGCCCCTACAGAGCAGGATCTGTCTTAGTAGGGCTCCTGAGTCTGCCCAGTCCACCTCTTGGGTGTATTGTCCTTGGAGTCAGCTGGGTGATGCTCCAGCTCATTTCAAAGTTGGCTGCTGAGGGTGTCAGCACCAGGACCACCTGGGAGAGGACTTCCTGCAGATCAAGTTCATCCCAAGCCCATGTCCCACGTGCAGGTACCTGGCAGGAGCCACAAAGCAATCTGCAGATGGCTGCCACCCGTGCCGTGCTTGGAAGTCCATTGAGAGGTCAAGCCTCAAACCATGGCTGGTTGCCACTAGTGAAGGGCTTAGGTACAGGACGTGCTCAAGCCGGATGCTGCTTGTCTGGGTTCCACAAATCTTTGAGAGACCCTAGGAAAGTCTGCAGCATGAGCCAAGGCAAGAAGTTTGTAGGAAAAAGCCACTGGAAGCAGCTTGGATGTACCCACAGCTTGGATGTACCCAAAAGTTGTGTGGGGTGGGGTCTAGAATCACCAGGCCATTGTGAATGAATAGCATTAGCCAGCTTGATGGAGATTCAGATATGTCAGGCACCTGCGTCTGCATGCTGGGAAGAGGGAGGGTTCAACAAGAAAACAATGGCCTCTCCCAGCTCCTTCATCAGGAGAAAGCTGACCCTCTAGTCCCATCCTTAAGCCAGACAACTCAGTTCCCCACCTTATGTCCCTGTTGCCTCTTCAGCTGCTGGCCCAGTGCTGGAGCTCAGAGTAAGCCCTTGTGCCGTTCCTTTAAGAGGAGTGCCTGGGACTTCAGGCACCCTGTCTCACTCATCCTCGATCTCCGCTGGTTTTCACAACCAGAAATTATGGGGACTTCTCTCCCCAGCACTGAAACCCTGGGCTAGGGAAGAGCTGGGTCCCCTCGCTTCTCTGGGGGGTGGGGAGGACCTTCACAGCCGAAATATCACTCTGGATCTTTAATGATCACATGCCGGTGTGGGACCAGCCCATTCCACATCTCTGCCCCTCCTACCAGTTTTGAGCTGGCTTCTTCTATATGTCCTTAGTTGTAGGGCTTGGGTTCAGCAAGATTTTAGGCGATTCTCAATGATGGTTATTTTGTAGTTTAGTTGTAATTTTGATGTGGTCATGAGAGAAGGGAAGCACAGTATTTGCCTACTGCACCATCTTGTCCAGAACTCTGATCTCCTTTTTGTTTAAAAAAGAAAATCTTATATGTAGATAGGTATTTTTGCTTTATAAGCACACACACACACACACACAAATTCTGGAATTATACCCACCATGCTCTCAACAGTGTGTGGTGGATTGATTTTTGCAATATTAACTTGTATTTGTGTTCCCTGTTTCTTCCTTTCCTCCATTATAAGCAGCAGGTAAGGCCTTTTTGTGGTCTCTTGCCACAAGGGAGAATTTTGTCATAGGGCCAGAAGTCAATGTTGTCTTCAAGACACTTCTGATCCTGGCCTGCAATTCTATAAAAGTTAAACCCATTGAGGAGGTTACATTTGGTATCTTGGAGGAACAGGAGAGAGAAGGGAAAGCCTCTGAAATGGAAATAGTCTGTGAGTCCTGGAGCATTCTCAGGGGGAGGAAGGACTCAGATGGATTGGTCTAGGAATTCTAAAGCCTCACAAAGTTTTTCCTGGCTTTAAAAAAGCCAGGAGAGGAGTCAGAACTAAAAGAGATCTTGGGGTCTGAGACCACGGATGTCTCAGCCGTATCTTATCATACACTAAATCCAACGGCTTAAAGAGACCTCCCTAAGACTTGGTGTTACATAGAACCCTGGGACCCTTGCCCAACCCTGAAGGTGACAATAGTGCCTGAATTTCTAGTTGAATTCCTAATAACCTTATAGGATGAGGAGAGTGGCTGTGGGCTCAGAATTGGATTTAATTTATGTAAAATAAATAAAGTACTGTTTCTTGCACATCTGAGTTTGTAAAATAAGATTCATGTTCTCTACAAGTAATGGGGCTAAAGACTCAGAATGGAGAACTTCACTTCTTACATCATGTAATTTTTCAAGTGTTAGGATTGAGGATAGTTTTCTTTTTTCTTTTTTTGCCTCTCCCTTAATATTTTTACAATAAATTTGGTGTGAATGTTTATTGTCATCTCACCCTCTTATTCTGGTGGCAGCTTCTCCAGAGGGACAGAGTCAATTTCATAAGCATCATTTCTGATCCTCAGATGTGGGTCCTGTCTATTCATTTAAACATCACTTAAAAGATTCATTTGTTCAAATAGTCTGTGATACTTGTATAAACAGGAATGCTTACTCTCCTGGTTCCTGAATTTCTAGTTCTCCTGGACTCTCCGAATTTCTCTACTCTCTCAGAAGTGAACCCTCTTTCTACCACCTCTTCAGCCATCTCCTGACTCAAGAATTCCTCTCAATGTTTGTCAAGTTGTGAATATACCTTCACACTCATTTGCTCTCCAGATTTCCTTGATGAGACTCTTTTAAAGTTTCTTTGGAGGGCTTCCCTCTTAGGAAAAGAAAAATGCCTCTAGGGCTAAGTAGGAAGGAGAGAGGATCTGATGATGGCTGGGGACAGCTGCAGACAGCCTGACATGGACTCTGCTGTCATAATGCTCAGAAAAGATGACTCAATTTTCTGTAAAATGCAGTAATTTCATCTAAGCCCCTGCATGAAAGTAAAAGGAAGAGGTTCTTTTCTACGTATCACTCCTTGGGTCCCACCAATCCATCCAGTCTTAGAACCCACTGCTCTCCATCACACAACCTCCCAAATATCAGGCTAGGACTCTCCATTGATCCCCTCAAGGGCACAGGTCCAATCTCCAGATCTTTGTACAAGCTGAGTGCCCTTCTTGATGAACCACTTCCATCACACTTCTACTAGCTTAATTCTATTTATCTCTTGTGAAGCTTACTCTACTTCCTCCTGGCCACAGCCACCTTCTCTGAACCGAGATATTATATATACATATACCTGCATTACTCAGGGTTTGCCAGAGAAACAGAACCAATAGGATGTTATATTTATATATGTGAGAGAGATTGATTTTAAGGAATTGGTCCATGAAATTGTGGCAAATGGCAAGTCCAAAATTTGTAGAGCAAGTCTGCAGGCTGCAAATCCAGCTAAGACTTGATGTTTCAGTAGTTTTGAGTCAAAAATCTACATCTAAAACAATACCTTCATGGTAACATTTAGACTGGCATTTGATCAAATAACTGGGCACCATAGCCTGGCCAAGTTGACATGTAAAATTAACCATTACTATACCTCTACTCTTCTATTACTTCATGTGTTTCAATCAGATCTCCTCAGTATGATTTTAAGCTATGAAAGAACAGGGAAAATAATGACATCATGAGTTTAGGCAGAGATGTGTCTATTGAAGGCTTTCATATAGAAACCAGAATCTCAAATACTGAATCTCAGAATCTCAATTCTGAATCTCAGAATCTCAAATACATTTCCTGTGACTGAGAAGTTAGTTGTTCAGGGATCAAAAATGTGGGCTTCTTGTTCATTCTGCTACAGCCTTCTGGATGCTTGCTGTGGAAAGGGGGTTTCCATCTGGATTTTAATTCAACAAGAGGAAAGGAAACAACTCTCAGCTAAGCCCTGAATTGACAACTGTCATAAAGGGTCATGGGGGTAGATTGTTGAAAGTTGTGATTAAAATGAAATGAATAATCATCTCTGGATTTCTTTCAGCCATGCTAGCCATGACAGAGAGCACACAGGGCCGGTTGGTGAACTAGTCAACAGTAGGTCAAACATTAATTAGGTCTCTTACCCTCACACACACACACACACACACACACACACACACACACACACACACACAGAGATCTGACTGGATGTTTGCCTGAATTAACTGAAGGTTGACTGATTAATCTGAAATTAAGTCTGAGGTCTTAATCTTGGAATCAATCTTCATGGAAGCTACGGGGGGATCTGAGTCAGAGAAAAGAGATACCAAAAGAGGAAGAAGGACAAACTTGTTTGCCTCAAAGCTTTGCTTTTGCTAGCCTCCAGAGTTAACCACAATTAATAACAGTACTTAAGAAAGGGTTCTCACTGCAGTTGGCAGTGACCATAGACACAACCCCACTTATAGAATGTCTCTGGTGTTGTGGCATTGAATGTCTCCTGGCTGTTCTTATTCTTTCCCTGAAACCTGGCATTTCCCAGAGGGATGGTATATATAATACAATATTTTATATTTAATGTAAAACATATACAAGTAGTACTTCATCTGCCTGTATCATATTCCTAGAAGTATATTTTGAATTTTAAGCTGTTCCAACTAGTATACACTTTGCCAAATTTTAGTTATTGAGGGAGTTGTGTTTAAACATCTGTTGACTACAGATGTTAAGCAGTGTGAAATATTCTTGTAAGATGCCAAAATGCAATTTAAAATCATAATATTTTTCTTAGTTACCCATCAGGCTACATCAATGGAAATTCAAAAAGGTAAAACTCAATGAACCATGAGTGGTAATAATTCTCTAAAAATCAGCTCTGGCTCATGACAGAGGAGAATTATCTTTTAACTAAATTGTGTTAAATTACCAGTGTCAATTTTCCCAGCTCTTGGAGAGAGCTATCTTTTTTTTTTTTTTTTTTTTTTCAAACCAGGCAATAGTCAGGTAGAGTAATAGACAAGTAAGGACATCATTTTGGCTCAAAGGGTAAAGATAATTGGATAATGAACTTGTTCTTTACTTTTGGCTGGGCCACTGAACCAGAAGATGTCAGTGTTGAAAACACTGAAATGCCAACTCTTCTCTTGAATGCCAGCATGGGGGTGTCTGATTTATACCTGGGCTCAGGATTCAAAGAAAGGTGTGTGGGACACAACCTGGACATCCTGCACCTGAGTGATGAGCCCCCCCCCCCCCCCCCAAGGAGTGAAAGAAACACACCTGCAGCATGAACAGAGAGAATTCCTCTTAGGACCTGAAGCTGCAGTGTTTCGGTTGCTTGGTGGGGAAGTCAGAGCAATACTAGAGCTTCTAGAAGGAAGGAAAGAACTATAGTGTGAATTAAGCAATATCAAGAGGCTTCACAGTTCAAAATAGCTCTCGCTCTCTGTCTCCTGTCTGAAATTCTGCTGCTAGAGTTTTTCTTCAGGTTTAAAACCTTGAAAGTTCCACAATGTTCCTGAATAGAACAATAACGCCATTAGTAATTCATGTCTCCCTTTAATTTTATTTTTCCATTTCAATTATAGGTCTCATTTTATCTGCTTCCTAGAAATATCTTTCAGATTTTCATGAGGACGGAGCCTACATAGGTAGTTGGTTCAAGCATCGCAATTTGTTGATGAAATAAATCAGTCCAATAATCAGTCAAAATTCTGTTTTGGACAAAAGTGAATTTGTCAAATTGGGTGACCCACTGTTTCTTAAATTCATCACTGACTGACCGAACATCTGTTATGTGCCAAACCCTACACTAGTTCCTGGGGCAACAGCGGTGGAGATCCATAATCTTTGCTTCTGGCACCCCATCAGTCTGATGGGGACACAGGCACACAGCCAGACCATTTTTATGCAGTGTGATAAGTGGTAGGGAAGGTAGGAACAGAATGCTTGTGAGCACAGAACCACAACCAACCTCATCCTGGCAGTGTATTAATGACTATATCCTCGAATTTCCAAATACATTGAAAAAGTATAATGAGGAGGGACTAAATTAGTAGACGGTGTTGATATGAAGTTTTGCTATGCCTCTACTCTTGTGCCAGGTGTTCGTGTTGGGGATGAGCGTTGGAGAAGAGAATACAAGTTGGAAAGGAAGAAAACATCTTCTCAGCCATCAAAGAGTTCACAATGTAACTGCATGAAATAAGATGGAAGTGTAGGGAATTACTGGAAATCAAGACAATCTACAAATTTGTTAAGTGGACGCATTTGTTAAGTGTAGGCAAACAGTAAGTGACATGGGTAATGAGAAATGGAAAAGAGTGATTTAAGGTGGAAAAGTCTTAGAAAGGTCCTTCCGGAGGAGACAAGCATGAAAGACTGGTCCAATTTACATTGGTAAAAGTGAAGGGCCCAAACTATCTATGTAGTGGGGGTAGCAGGCAGGTGTCCAGAGCTGGCAACAAGGGGAATTTTATGTTGTTATACGGGTGCTATAGGGGATGGGGACAGGGGTTTGTGCAATAAGGGACCAGAATAAGGGTCTGAAGTTGAGTTTTTTGCAGAGTCTTTTACTCACCCATTACTGAGGGCCATGCACTGGGATACATACTGTGGATGCAGGAATTAATAAATTCCTCCCGTCTTGAATCTTACAATCTAGTCCTGAAAAGGTACTCGAGAGATTTCTTGCAGCCTTAGTGCATTGGTGTGTATGCTCCTTTCATTCATCCTTCAAATAATTCTCCCAAATGAAATGTTGATCCCTGATCTGTTCAGCCAAAACAATTTATAATGACAATGATAGTACATAAAGTCATGAAGTACCCCCTAGATTAGTACTACACTATTAGGTTGGTGCAAAGGTAATTGCGGTTTAGCAGGTAAAAACTAATGGCAAAAACCACAATTACGGTTGCACCAACCTAATAAATACTTTGTGTGCCTTATTCACAATAATAGTTAACATTTTAAGTGTTTCAATGTACCAGGCACCATGTTACACTCTTTGCAAAGATTACATAATTTATTCTTTACAACAAATGTTAGAAGTACACGGTATGATCATCTCTATTGTCTATATGAGGCTCTGCAGGGTTAAATGCCAAGGTCACCCTTAAGTCTTGGGAGTAGGGAGGATGCTTCGAGAGTGGGATAACCAACACTGTGTACTTCCTGATGTGATGGAACGTAGTAGCACATAGCATCACTTATGAAGTATGCTTGCCAAAAATCACTGGACATAAATCTAGTTAGGTCTTTAGATCTAACTTTCAGCTTATTGAAAATAGAGGGATGAAGAATCAAGATAAGTGACACTACAAGGAAGTAAAGAGAAATTTGGGAGTGTAGGGACTGTAGGACAGCTGACCTGATTTCTTCAACATGTCAATCATATATATATATATGATTGACATGTTAATCATATATATATATATATATATATATATGATTGACGTGTGCGTGTGTGTGTGTATATATATATATATATGATAATAGATAGATAGTAAAACTTGGTTTGGATTGAGTTAATTTAATATATGGGCCTTGTTTGGTTTCTATTTTGAGCAAACCAATTTAAAAAAGATGTTTTTGAATAATGAGAAAAATTTGAATGTAGACTGGTTATTGGAGGATATCAAGGAAATAGTCTTAATATTCTTGGGTGTATGTTAAGAATATTGAGGTTATGGAAGAATGGAAGAAAATGCTAATATTTGGGGGAGATGTGTACAAGTCAGTTAGGAGGAAATGACGTGAAATCTGGAATTTGCTTTAAAATATTTAGCCGTAAGAACTATGACAGAAAAGGATAAATGATTCAAGAATGGCAAATGTTTGCTAATTGGTGAAGCTGGGTGATGGCTATATGGAGGATCATTGTGTTACTTTTTCAATTTTTCTCAGTGTTTGAAATTTAAAAAAAAATTATTAAAAAAAAAAAGCATAGCTTAAGTAATCAACCAGGCTGAAAATGGATCCTCCTGTGCCATTGAGCACAGTTTTTTGCCCATAGTAGGTGCTCAATAAGGACATGGTGAGTTATGGGAATTAGAACATGGAAAATAGCAACAGCATGCATGAAAAATGCCGTTGTGTTTCCAAACATACAATAATGGGTGTAGGGGCATCAGACAGGAAACCTGTCTTCTCTTCCAGAATGCTGCAACTTGCTTTTTTTATGGAATATTCTCTTTTCCTCTTTGCCTTCAAGGCTGACCTTGATGTTAGTTTTGATCAAAATTCACATAAAATTTAAATGTGGGCCTTTGCAGTGTGATTCACCTTGTAAGTCTCGCTTGCGTGATTATGGAGAGATTTGAATGTGGGCAGACTTCCGCCTTGTCTCTGCAGACAACGAACAGCAGCCACAATATAAACGTGGACATAATGAAATCAGTGCTTTAAGGAGATCAATTTCCAGCTGCTCTGCCCAGTGTACCTCCAAATCTGTCTATTTACAACAGCATTTCTCTTATACTAGGGTAAAAACACCCCTAAACTGTGGCTGCAGAGGCGTGGGGGCTACAACAGGCAGAAAGACACTTTTTCATGCTCATCTCCAATTTTGAACGTGACCGGGCTGTTTTTTTCATATCAAATCTGCAGGGAATAACAAAAATGATGTCAACAAATATTCTTCCAGAAACTGACTTATTAGATCAAATATGAAATCACTTTTCCAAGGTGGAAACAAGACAGAAAGCTCTGCATTTAGCCTGTTTATAATAAGATGTTTGTTTCTCAACTCCAGAAACTGGCAATTGAACTCTTAGAAATTTACTGGCACCAAGTCCCATGAATGAAATGACTATGAATCATTTCATTCATGAAAATTAAACAAAGATGTGATTTAACAGGTGATGACTTGGGTGTATGTGCAACATTTCCACAAATACTCAGACACAATACGTGCTCATATTATTGGTATGATTTGGAACCCTTGAAACGTCGCTTCATCTGCGCCTTATGAGAGAGAAGAAATGGAGTGTATCGTTTAAACATGCTTAACAAATCATTTTTCGTGGAAGTCTATCTTTCAGTATTTCAGATGGGGTGATGTGTAATTTTTACAGCATGGAATGTCCAGTGTAGCTAGGGTATCTTATTAGAAACAAGCGTCTGTTTTTGAATAGTTCCCTCCCCAACTTAAAAGTGAAGAGACAGGGAACCAGAATTAACACTGATTTCTTGAGTCTTTTTTTTTTTTTTGTACCATCTAGAACCCCATTCATCCATTACTTGGAACAAATGAAGCTGTGCTGTGAAATACCGTAGCCAGTAGCCACATGTGACTATTTAATTAAAATTAAATAGAATTAAAAATTCAGTTTCTCAGAAATGAAATAGAATTAAAAATTACACTAGCCTCATCTCAAGTACTCAATAACTACATGTGGCTCATGCTGCCATATTGAACAGCCAAGATTTAGAACATTTCCATTGCTGCAAAGACAGAGGGGCCATTAATATCATTCCCATTTCCCCCCTTTTTTTTCAAGTAAGAAGAGCAACCTTTATCTCTATAGCCCTCATAGAACAATATAGCAAGATCAGTAAGAAAATACCTGAAATTAGTTTCTCCAAACTTCATTCTGAAACTTTAAAGTCTCAGTTTATAGAGTATAAGATTTTGAATAAATAGGTCTTGAAACAGTCAAAAAGAATGACCAAATTAAAAGAATATTGGAGTCCACTTGAATGCTTAATTGGATTTCTGATATTTGATTTAAAAATAGCATTTTATTAGATCTTATGTGAAGCTAAAGCAATGGCTGTACACACACAACACACACATGCTATGGATTGGAAAATCCCAGGCATGATGAAGATGTGCTCATGTAACATTTATCATCTTTCATCTTATGAGTTGTACTTGTCCAAAGAAGACAGAGAATAGGGCATAAAGTAAAGGAGAGATCCTTCTTAAATGTTATATTACAGGAATGACTCACTTGTTAGATGAGTGAGATGATTAAGGACAGGAGATGGGACCAAGAATAGCTGGAAGTAAAGTTACTTTCAAAGTTCTAGAGTTGATCGTTTACGTCTATTTCCTGGAATATTTCTAAATATAATGAAATGATTTCGGTGCTTTGTTTTATCCAAAGATAAAACCAATGTTAGATTAAGTACTGTTAGCCAGTGAAGATCGGTGAAAAAAAGCACCACGGTGGGGAAAAAGTACCCACCATTATTTATTCAACAATAAATGAGCATCCACTAGTATCAGTCATTGTACTAGATGCTTCTAGTGTGTTAGGAGAAATAGACATTAAAGAGATAAACAATGAATGATTAATTACAACTGAAATAACTATCATAAAGGAACAGTAAAGGGTCCTACAAAAGCAGGTAATAGGAGGATCAAACCTACTTTTGGGAGTCAGAGAAAGTTTTCCTAAAGACATAACATTCATGGAACCAACTGAAA
This sequence comes from Rhinolophus sinicus, assembly GCF_057876585.1. NCBI lineage: Eukaryota > Metazoa > Chordata > Mammalia > Chiroptera > Rhinolophidae > Rhinolophus > Rhinolophus sinicus. The sequence goes on along the minus strand of NC_142514.1, from coordinate 160,486,216 downwards.
AATGAGTAGGATTTATCCAGGTCAAGATGTGGGGAAAGCATGTCTTGGGAGGAGGATATGTGTATAGAGTCCCTAAACAGGAAACAGCATTGAACATGTGTTCTGTGGCAAAGATGTAGCAAGCAAGAAATAGAAGGACGTAACACGGAGCTGGGAGATAGGTGGGCACCTGCTAATGCGGGACATTACACAGCATGATCAATAAATAAATTTATCAATGAACTATGCATTGATATAAATACTGCCATTGTTTGTATTTTAATGAACAGTTATACGACACAGAGAAACATGTAAGTATGCAGAAGTACATAGCATGGAATGTTACTTCATTACTCAGATCTATGAAAAGAATGATTTCCAGGTGGAAGGAAACAGTGTTTTCAGGGTTGTGGAGGTTAGAAAGAATATGATGTTTTCTGAAGATCAAGAGAAAAAGTTAAATTATAAATGAGGCCAGATCGTTGACATTTTTACATGACAGGATCGGTGAATGAACTTTACCTGTTATGCCGCAGGAAAACACTGAAGCTTTTTCCAAAAGGAAGGAGAAAATGAGAACTTCATTTAGGATGATTAATCAAGTGGTGGTGAATGGTGAGGAGAGCAAATTTTAAATGGATATTAGAGTTTGATTTTGCTGCCATGGCCAAAGGCAAGTTATGTTGGATTCTTGATGGGAGGATAAAAACTTTAATGAGAAAAATTATTCAGTAGATAAGTGAAATAAAGCTCCCTTCAATGAAGTAAGAGAGGGTTAAGAATGTGTGTGTGTTGGGGGAGGGAGAAGTTGAGGGGAAGTGCTTATGAAGAGCCACAATCTGAAAGCCAATGAGAATGTGAAAGCAAATTGTTGGTGGCTTCTCTAGCCTCCATTTTCCTCGTCTCCCATCAACAGCATGTAAGCTTTCCTTTGGAGAACTGTTCCCCTCTCAGCTTTGAGGTATCTCCAGCTCCTGGTTTTAGTAATTGGCTCAAGAATATACAGGTAACCCTATTTGGTCCAATAAGAAACAAGGAGACATTTGCTGGGGCTTCTCTGGGAAGGACACTTCTTTAGGGTTCCCCAAGAGCTATCAGAGGTGATGGTCTTTCTTTCTCTGAATAGAGCAGGATAAAGATGTGGAGCCCGAAATAGCTACAGACATTTTATATTAGGATGAGTAACCAGAATAAGAATAGGCCTGTCACAGCAAGGAGAGCAGAGGCGAATGAATCACAGAGAAATGGGTCTGGTACCTGATGACATTAAGATCCTTGACACTTCAGTCACATGAGCCAGTAACTACCTTCCCCCCCGTTTTTTGGTATGGCTAGTTTGTGCAGATTTCTGTTGCCTGACACCACCACAATGAGGCTAAACAATATAGGAAAAAGGCAGACAAAAATGAGCTCATTTTTAAAACCATTTTTTAAAGATTTCTATTACAAGATAGCTAACATACAATATTATATTTGTCTCTTTAGGTATAAAAATGAGTTCATTTTTAAAAATAAAAAAGTTATGAAAAATGGTCACCAGGCAGATTAATTTTATCTCAACTATATGATAATATGAGAATTGGATTCATAATTTAAAAAAATAGGTTATAATCTATAAGTCATGCAGTAGCATATGGTATTAAAACCAAAGATCCCACTTACAGCCATGTACTGCTGCTTATTTTGTTTTCTGGAATTTTTGCTGGCAATAAAGAACCATGACTAAAAAATGAAATTCAAAAATTTAAAAACAATTATTTTAAAAATCACTAGTAACTGCCATTCTCATTTAGGGGTCTATCTTTCCAGCCGTTTTTGCACATACACAAATTTATTTTTATAAAAATGGGATCCTAATGCATGCACTGTATTATAACCTGTTTTGTACTTAACAATATGTAATAGACATATTTCCATGACAATAAATGAAGACTTACATCATATTCTTACTAACAGTTTCACATTCATGTTTTTACAAAGAAGATCCTCAGGGTGGTAAAGGGAAAGGCTTAAAGGCAAAGTGCTTGCTGAGATCCTGCCTTTGCCCCTTACCTCTCAAACATACTCTAATTCTTCACTTCTGTTTTACACTGCATTTGTTTAAATGAAATGATTCCTCTACATTCCTTAGGACAATGCCTGGCATAGGGTAACACTTGATAATGAGAGTACTACTATAATTTTAAAAGTATTAATATGTTGTGTGCTAGAAAGGCCAAGGTGAGGTGCTATAGAAGATATACATTAGATAATTAGATACAGATATAAAATAGAACTAGGATCTATCTGTACATAATAGACACAAATCAGTAAGAGAAGTAATAAGTAATAAGAAATAACCAAACCTTATCATATTCCTTCATTATTAATTTGAAGGTCAATAATTTTTGCAGCATAATCGATACAAAATTTGAGCAATGAGATCGTTGAAACAACTGGTCCCATAAACCTCCTGTTTCTTTCCAGCTTTCACAAATTAAGATGGACAGAAACACAAAAGTGGAGTTTATGGTCTTTATGAAAAAGTGATTTTCTCTGTGTCCTTAGGCAAAATGCCTTCAATTGACACAGGCTCCATCTGCACTCCAGGCAAAACTGCACGTTCTTCTTTTTTTAAATGTGTGTTTTTAAAATACCATTTGGCACCTACCCTACAAAGCTTAAAAATCAGCTTTTGAAAAAAAAAAATCATCGAAAATGTTGCTTTGCATGTGGAAGCAAGCAAATTCAATTCATGTAAATGATCCTTAAGAAATGTCTTTAAGTCTGTGTTCCAACAATTGCATTTTTAAAAACACACATTGATTTGCTTTTAAGATAGTCTCCTTATATTTTTCTTCCTCCTTTAGAAAAGAACCTGAATTATGTAAGTATATCTTGCATTAAGAAACCTAGTAAATGAAAACTTCTATTTGCATCATGGAAGACTTGGGAAGTCATTATGTACTCTTCAAAATGATTTTGAAAATAATTCAAAGTAAAATCCCTTTAAATAGAGAACTTGCCAAGGAAATTTAAAATATGATTTAAATTTAATACAAATTTTCTGAAACTCATCTACTATGTATAGTTACACAACAATGAACATGAAAATAATTGTTAATATATCCTCCATTATACTCATACTCTCAGCAGTATATGTATGTCTACAAATATTTTGAGCTAGAAAGAGTACATCTCTAGCTCAACTTGCCCTGGTGGTAGAAAAGTTGATCATGTCCAATGCAAGTTGGCAAATGGTAATAATAGGAGTCATTTGTTTTATATGAGCTCTTCCAAGAGAGGGACTATGTCTTATTCATATTTATATTAATGTTCTTTTCCTTATAAGATGTTGAGTATTGGCATGCTAAAACTGCCACTTTGTGAATTTTTCAACAAATAATTGGGTTAACGGGATGACTTTAGAAAAAATAAAGTAGGATCCTTACTACATCCTTTAATATTTAAAAATTAATTCCATATGGATCAAAAATTTAAACACAAAGAACCATAGACTTCTATTTCAACATGAGAGACTAAGTCCTTAGAGACTCCATGGTACAGAATACCGAAAAGTTTGAATTAAATTGTTAAAATGTATTTTAATGCATGGATGAGCTGTCAGGAAATTAAAGTGAATTTTCAAAATCCTAGAGGTCAATGTCAACAGAGAAAAAAAAAATCTAACACTAAAATTGCCATTCTTGTAGCCCAAAGCCACATATGAGGTACAAAGTTGGAAGAGAACAAAGCAAAATGAGAAGGGAAAGCAGAAATTCTAGAATCAAGAAGGGACCCCCACACACCAAATACTGACATCCTCAGTAGATGAGGAACTTGCAAGAAAAAGAAAGTGTTGGCCTGTCTCAGACTTGACTATAAATAGAGCTAAGGGGGAGGAAGTGGGGAGAGAGTAAGTCATCTCACATCAAATTCCTAACCCCAGGCTCCCACTCACATTAGTTGGGGGGATGAAATTAACATTATTTATATAACTGTCCCCCCAAAAAAACCCTCTAGTAAAAAACAGTTTAAAATGATGAAATGTAATTATTGGACTACTTAATAAAATAGTGTTTAAATCATGATTGGGAGAATAATGATATGGAGGTAAAAAATTATTGTGTTCCTACCTCACACCATGCACAAAATATCAATTCTCAATGGATTGATGACAGTTGAGAAAAGCAAAGTTTTTAAAGCTTTAGTAAAAAATATAGAAGAATATATTTTTAAACTTGGAAAAGTAGTAAAGAATTTCTTAAACAAATACAAAAATGTGTCAACCAAAAAGAAAAGATTGATAAATTTGATCATTAAAATGAAGAACTTCTGTTCATCAAAAAAATACCATAAAGAAAGGAAAATGACAATCCCTAAATTAAAGTTATGATGAGCGTAGAAGGGAGCCTTCCAACAACTATACAAGAGCCCTTCATTCAGGTCATTCTAGATCTGTTCACCTATATTGTTCAGGCAAGGACATTCATTTGGTTATAATGCCGCTATAGTCATACCATCTTATCTAAAATACTATCATTGGAGTTGCTGTAAATACAGTATTTCTGGATTTCCATGAAGAATTGTTCTCATCTAGTTTGCCAATATCCTTTAGAGAATTCTTCCATTTGTCCATTCAACTGATTATTCATTCATTCATTCATTCATTCATTCAATTAGTAAACATTCATTGAGCATCTGCTTTATGCTTAGACTAGCACTAAGCTCTGAACATACTTAAGAGAACCAGAATGGAGTTTCAAAATTAATTTATTCATTCACTCACACTATCTATTGAGCAACTACAATATACCAGGTCCTGTTCTGAACATTGAGGTATCGCAGGGGGAAAATGAAAGAATTTTGTGTCCTTATGGAATTTACTGTCTAGTGATATCTACTAATATCACATTAATTTTAGTATCTAAAGCTTTCTATAGCCATCCTCACCCCTCACCCAAGAATTTCAATCCCTTGGAAATCTCCCCCACCATCCATGTAGTGGCTGCAAAGGGGGTATCATTCATCCTACAATTCAGGACAGGCTGTCACTCACCACTGGACTTTCTTCTACCATTCTGAGCCACCAACACGATGGATGGCCTTATTTGGCCCAAACTCTGTTAACGTTATTATGAGAAATACAAATTTACGTAATGTTAATGGCTGCTATTTAGTATTTGGTGGGCACTAAGTCCCTAATGTACATCATTTAATTCTAACATTCATCATTTCATTCTTTGAAGTATTCTTTGTTGTCTTTAACTTTGAATATGTCAGCATAGGTAGTAATAATGTGTGTGTGTGTGTGTGTGTTTCAATCTACACCTTAGGGTAGTTGAGCATCCTAATTAATTACCCTAATTAAAACCACTGTAGGATGATTAAGTAATATTCGAAGGACTCTAATTAGGAAAACACACTCTAAGGATGGCTAGTTAGTTAGCCCTTGTAAGATCCTATTAGAATCACACATTCCAGAGGCAGTTGCTACAAAACTATTTTAGTCCTTTAGCTAAAGGTCAACACCAAAGGTTTATTAACTAGCATAACAACAGTTAGAAATCATTTCTCACTGGTGAAACGAGGAAGGTTCCAGATGCTGGATGGGCTAAAAGTATTGTACAGGTGCTTTCTCTCTCCATTACTAAAATAGAATATAAAAATCTAGTCACCCAATAGTCCAATTGCTTCAAAAAGGAATCCCTGGGTTTAAGGTTCTGAAGAAAGGATGGTGTTACCTGGCTTCTACTAGAAATTTAAGCAGCATTATACCTCCAAAAAATTGTCGTAGTCACCTAAAGAGAATGACAGGGACTTTGTCACACTCTCAGAACCGATTGAATGATGGTTTTGTGCCTGCTTATCTGTGGCAGAATTTGAGAATTTGGCCTGAGACTTGCTTTCATTGCAAAGCAGCACCTGATGGAGTGATTTTGGAGGTGGAAACCTATAGCCCTCATCTACCTGTAACTATTACAAACTACCTACTCTCTATCAAAAAGAACCTAATAACATAATTTTGGGCAGATCTAATATTTGTGAGTAAGCAGGTAGGCTTGGGTCCATTTGCTATAAGTAGGTATTACTAGAAGGAAACTAAATGAGGTTGAAGACGTTAAATCAGTTCACCAAGTTCTCAAAATTAGTAAGTGAAGTATCTGGGATTTAAAAGGCAGGTGTGTGTGATTCCACAACTTTTATACCAATCCCTTAACAATTACATAATTGTGAAATTCTGCCTCACTATTGGATGTACAGCCATCTGTTATATTCTAGCCTTTGGAGGTAGACCTTGGCTCTCAATCCATTGGTGAATAGTCTGCACACCCATTGTGAGGTGTACCATACAAGAATACCACATTACCTGTCCACATTACCACTCCCGTCACTTTGGGCTTTCTCTGTGTAATGACAAGTGGGGGGAAAAGAAGGAGGAACACATGCTAGAATGGGGCTAATGAATTTATTTAATAATATCTAATCAATGTATTTAGCACTGTGCAATAGCAAAAGACAAAGGCAATTACTAGAATGTGCTGATGACAGAAAGTAAAGGTGGTTAAGACTAAACTATATACATTGATAACAATGTCATGTCAAAGGAGTACACATATATATAAGTTTAAGAGATCCCAACATAGGTTTACTATTGATCAAAAATCACTTGGCTAAATACACAAATAGCATCAGTAAGGAGGATCCAAAAGCATTACTGAGCTCTATAGGATCGTAACTATTGCAGTAGGTGTCAAAAGCTCACCAAACCGGGGGAGAACAGCACTGGAAAAGTCATAAATCAAAACCTTGCCAGGTCTGTAGCTGAGAGAAACTCAGGCATCTCCCACACTGCTGCTTGCTAGGTACCAAGAATGCTGCTGCTGTTGTCTTTCTTGTTGTTAGAAGTCAAGGCATCTTCTGATGATATAAGCTGCAAGCTGTATATGTTTTCAAGGCGTTAATAATCTGAAGAATGTTGCTGTTGTCGTCGTTGTTAGAAGTTAGGGCATCTTCTGATGTTGTAAGCTGCAAGCTGCATACAAGTTTTCTAGATGCTGACAAGTTCTCAAGAAGGCTAACCGTGGGGGACAACACTGGAGAGGCTGGAAAACAGCCAGCCATCACCAGGTTTGCGGCTGGAAGTCAGGACATCCCCTGGTGTTGTAAGCTGCGTGTTGCTGGGAGTCTTCAAAATGTTAGCATGATGAAAAATCACCAATGACAAATGACCAAATGATGAAATAATAATTAATAACACTGCCAACTGAGACCTGTCATATATTTTCTCAGATCTACCTTAGAGTTCGGATCTTTGTTCCTGCCTCCCCTGGGAATGGACAGTTCTGGGAGGGTCTGGCAGTTACTGATACGAATGTTGCCCATCCGGCCAAAGGGCCAATTCATCCGGATAAGCAATATCTACTGTTCTTGCTTGGGACCATCAGCCCAAGGTCTTCCAAAGCCTGGCAACGTGCCTGTCACGTCATCCTGATGTAACTTAGCTACTTCTTCACTTCATCTGCTGATGTGGATGAAACATACAGAACAGAGGGAATTCTCTCAACCCCTGATCAGTTGTTTCTTTAACCCTAAGCTAATCATCACCTCACAGCACAAAGAGAACAGCAAACATCATCTCCTATCTCCCCTACTTAAGAGAATGAGACCAAACAAAACCTTATCTCATATCTCCCCTGCTCGGGAGGATGAGACCAAAGGGTGAATTTACTTGACCCCTGATCAAAGCACAGAGATCATCTCACAGACAGGAACAAAAGCTCACATCAACCAATGAAGACAAATTTTCTTCAGTATCTTCCCTACGCTCAGACATATTATTGGGTGCACAGGTGGTTCTGGGCAGCAGACATGGAAGGCTTTTATAGCTTGTCTTCCTCAGGAAGCAAGATGCAAAACATCGTACAACTCTACTACTTCCCTAAGACACTTTTCTCGGAAGGATTCTGAATGGAATCCTGAAGTGAGAAAATTGTAGGAAGAAAACAAGTTGCTAATCTTATTAAAACAGTCCAATTGTTTGACAGCATGTGAATATGCACTGATCAGTTTACAGCCATGTAATCCAATCCACATAATGTTCTGTCTAAGAAGAGGCTGCTCAGACCCACTCTGGTGGCAGCCCAGGCTGGGAGCTTTCCGGTGAAATCAGTGAGATGCCTAGGCCTGCTCTGTAGGATGACTAGCTTCTCCCCATGTTTTGATATTCTAGACATGTTTAGAGCCATGCCAGCATGACATTGCCTTTCTGTTAACTCCAGTGCTACACAGCTAACTTACATTCCACTCTCTAGCCTTAAGCCTTTGAGGTCTGTACAAATGGCCCCACAGTTCTCTGAATGGTGCCTGGTGTCAAGGGGAAGGATTCACTTACTTTGGTAATAATAATAATAAAGCTGTCATTTACTGAGTGCTTATTATGCGCCAGGTACTAACTAAAGTAAATGCTTTACATATATTGTTTTAGAAGAGAGCTCCCAACAGCCCTTTGATCTGGGTATTATTATTATTGTCTCTATTTTACGAGTACAAATAAGAAAACTGTGGCTCAGAAAGTTTAAATGACTTGTGGGAGCCAGAAGTTGATCTGCATCTGCTTAACATTTACCCCTTCTCTTAATCACTATTCTTGCAGGCAATCAACCCATGGTATACGAGACTTTTTTATTATACTCACTCCGATTTAATGGGTTTGCCATTTGTTGTGAAGAAATAAATAATGCTTTACCTCAATATGGTGAAGAGATCATAGTATTTGGAATGAGGGGAACTGGAATCAATCCTGACTCTATTATAGGCAGGCCATCTGATCTTGAACAGATTAATTTCCCATAGCCTGGTTTCCTTATCTGCAAAATGAAAATGATACAAACATCACCCAGTTACTGTGTGAAGCAAATAAAATAACAGCTCCGTAAGGATCAGTTCTCTCCCTGCCCCATGTCATTTAGCTTATTAGTGGCTATGCTAGAATCCAGATTGTTTAACTTCCAGTCCTCTATGCTTCCTAGTTGACCAGGGAATCTTTTGATTCTCCAGTTATTGTAATGTGCTAGGCCACTGTCTTTGGCTCTTGTCTAGTTTGATACGTTGGAGAAGTCTTAGGCACGTTTACAGCCAAAAGCCTACTAGTCAGTGACATAACAGTAGGAAAACTATAAAACACAGGCACAACACACAATAAGCAGTGACTATTTAGTACTGGGGAACATACCTCAAGAGCTTCTAAAAGCATCCCAACTTTGGCTCTAATTGTGCTTATTGAAAAATGCAGATAATGGTATAACAGGTTTTGGAAAGTTATCTACTAAATACACTCAAACTTTAAAATAAGGAGATGTACTTCCTAGTAACACAGACCTGCTATCTGGCAACTCAATCATCCAGAAAAATATTCCAAAACCTCTCTATCCATTTATTCAATAGTTATCAAGGCGTCTATGAGTATCATCTGCCAGACACTAAAACTTTAGACAGGGTGGCCAGGAAAGGTCTCACTAGGAAAGTGACTTTTGAATAAAGACATGGAAGAAGTAAGGTAGCTAGTCAATGTTTGGTTAGTATCATGCTAGGAAGAAGAAAAAGGAAATGTCCCCAAGTGGGAGCATTGGCTTGTTTGAGCATCAGCAAGACCAGTGGTGCAGAGTGAGAGAGGAGGATACAGTCAGAGTGGTAACGGTGGGGGGAAATAGATGAGGTAGGCAGGGCCTTGGAGGTCATACCAAGCAAGAACTTTGGGGTTTACTCTGCATTAGATAATCTGAATTGATGTATTTATAAAATCACGCTGCCTGCTTATTGAGAATAGACTCCCAAAGGGCAAGGGCAGAAGCAGAGACACCGATTAGGAAGTTAGTTTAATAATCCAGGCAAGAACTTATGAGGCTTTTACCAATAGCAGTGATGAGAAGGGGTTGGAACATACAGGTACATATATATATATATATGACAGACTCGATGTGTGCTCTGAGTGAAAGAGATGAGTCAAGGGGGACGGCAAAGTGTTTTGCCAAAGCGATGGAAGAACGATGGGATGAGGTCAAGACTAATTCCAAAGATCTGTAGTATGGGAGACAGCACCCTTCCCAAGCTCCTTCTCTTCTCTCCCCATTTTTCTTGTGCTCTGACCCATTTTCAGTTCTCTGAACTTACCAATGCTCTCTCTTGCCTGCAGGCCTCTACACATGGCATTCCTTCTTCTTGCAACCCTTCTTACCCTCCACCCTTAATTCCCTGGAAGAAGAGATTTATCCCCTGCGTGTGATTGGTAGTGTTCAAAGAATGAATAATTGAATGAATACCTAAATATTCCCGGTAACTGAGGTTTTCCTTTAGAATAGCATGGTCCTGAATAGAAGTTTGGCCAAAGCTGAGAGGGAAGGCAGGAGGAACTTCTCTAGGAGTGCCAGAGGTGTTGATGCCACAATCACTGAAGGGTCTGGGTAGATAGGGATGGAGTAGAGACTAGAGTGCTGTATTCAAATCCCCTTATCAGGGTCACAGTACGCATCCCTCAGCTACTGGCAATATTGGCTGAGCTGCTCACTGGAAATTGTCTCAGCCACAGGGAACAATATCATCAAAGGAGATGCTCTCCTTCAGAGAGCAGCCTGTGTCCGATGATAGCTGATGTGAGGATACAAGGACCTGGCTCCTGTGACTCAATTTGGGACAACTCTGAGGGGCTGTCTCAGCAATAGAGCTCCACATAGTAGGTCTGAGGCTGAGGCACCAGCTTGTGGGTCAGCTTTTCCCTCTGCCCCACACTGCCTTCCTCATTTACTTACAAGAGTGTGTTCTAATAAACCTCCATGCAACTTCCCATCTCAAAGTCTGTTTCCCTAGAACTCAATATAAGACAGGACACAGTTTTCCAAAGGACAGCTCCATTGTGGACTTTAGTAAGTGGATTTCTCTATGTATCTCAGAGGCTCAGGGAGCCAGGGCGGCTGCAGGAGGTGAGACAGCTGTGAGGCTGAGGCCCTGACAATTGGAAAGGTTCATTAGTGAAACTATGCGGTATAATTTCATAGAAGATTATTCTATCTGGAGGCTGACAGATGGCTCTGAAACCAAATTCGGGACTCTAATTCAACAGAGAAATTCTGCTGATGTCACCAGCACTTGAGCTGTGTGTTCTAGTGTGGGCTTTTTAAGGGTTTGAGTTGTCTTTTTTTTTCTCCCCCTTCCACAAACAGCCATAGAGCCTCGAGAGTTAATTCAGCCGTGTAGTCACTCCAAGGCCATCTGTTGTTCAAATTAAAATACATATTTTTAACTTTAACCTTTCAATCTCTAAAGTTTTAAACCTTTGCAATAGAAACAGTCACTTTGCAACAGCTTTTCAGCTTCCTGATTCAATGACATCAATGAAAGGGTAATGTCAGTTCTGGGGACGTCAGTAACCGATGTTGGCAGAGCTAACATCAGTAGAGGGACATGGAGAATTTACCAGGCTATTTTCTGTTCTTGCACAACATGGTAACATGCTATGCTCTCATTAGCTGGAGTTAATATCGAAACTCTGAATAGATTTCATGAAGGATAATTTAGGAATTCACATTTATTCTGAGACATTAATGAATAAGGAAGGATCTAGGGAAAAAATAACTGCAGAACTTAAGCTCTTTTGTTGGTTCTATTGATCTGTTGGCATATTCTAGTGTAGACGCCAGAATAAAATATAACCAAAAGGTTAATTTTGTCGTGAATAATTTTTTTCTTATTTAAAAAAATCGTGCATGGTTGTTGTAGAAAATATGGAAAATGCAGAAAACTAGAAAGATATTCTTAATCCTGCTATCTAGAGATAAAGGCTTTTTAACATCTTGATGTATGGCATTCATATTTTAAAAGGTAATTTAAATATCTCCTGAATGCAGAGATGGGAGGGGGTCATTATAACCTGTGATGTGTTGTTCTTGATATTTAAAGATGTTATTGCTAACCCTGACTGAAAGGGGCATATGTCTTGAATCCATTTTATCACATTTCTTCCCCTCAAAATTCATGATTTTTTGTGCTATTCCACCCAACCTCACCTGTGACAAATGAATACATTTGCTAAACCTATTTGAAACTACACAAATTAAAATGGTATATTACCATTTTCAATTCAATTTAATTCTACAACACTTTTTATATATGATAGGTACTATTTATTCTGCACTATGCTGGGAATTATAAGGATGGGGTTGGATAGAGAGATACAAATGTGAAGACCACACAGTTCCTGACCTCAGAAGCTCATATGTGTTCATTCATGCTAAAAATATTTATTGAACACCTACTATATGCATTAACAATATAGTAAAAACAATGAGGACAAGGTTCCTACCTCCATGGGACTTACCTTCTATTTGAGTAGACAAAAAAAAAAATACATAAATAAATGAGATTATTTCAGACAGTATTTTTGGTATCTTATGAACATAGTTATCACCATATCATTGACTATATTCCCTATGTTTTACTTTACATCCCCATGACTATTTTGTAACTACCAATTTGTACTTCTTAATCCCTTCACTTTTTCACCCAGACCCCAACCCCCCTCCCATCTGGAACCATCAAAATGTCCTCTGTATCTATAAATTTGTTTCTGTTTTGTTTATTAATTTTGTTCCTAGATTCCACATATAAGCAAAATGATATTGCATATGTCTTTCTCTGTCTGATATACTCCACTCAGCACAACACCTTCCAGGTCCATCTATGCTGCTGCAGAAGGCAAGAACCTATTCCCTTCCATGGCCGAACTATATTCCATTATTTGTGTATACCATCTCTTCTTTACCCATCCATCCATTGATGGACACCCAAGCTGCCTCCACATCTTGGCCATTGTAAACAATGCTGCAATGAACATATGGATGCACAGGTCCCCTCAAAGAAGCATTTTGGTTTTCTTCAGATAAATACCCAGAAATGGGATTACTGGGTCCTTCTTTGTCTTTTGTTATAGCATTTGTTTTAAAGTCTATTTTTTCTTATATAAGTATATAAGTATTGCTACCCCAGCTTTATTTTTTCATTTCCATTTCCATGAAGTATCGTTTTCCATCCCTTTACTTTCTGTCTACGTGTGTCTTTCAATCTGAAGTGAGTCTCTTTTAGGCAGCATATGTAAGGGTTTTGTTTTCTTATCCATTCAGCCACCCTATGTCTTTTGACTGGAGCATTTAATCCATTTACATTGAAAGTAATTGTTGATTGATATGGGGCTATTGCCATTGTATTATTCATAATTTTGACTTTTTTTTTTTTCATCTTAAAGAAGTTCCTCTAATATTCCTTGTAATACTGGTTTGGTGGTGATGAAATCCTTTAGCTTTCTCTTGTCTGGGGAGCTCTTTATCTGTGCTTCAATTTTAAATGATAGCCTTACTGGGTAGAGTAGTCTTGGTTGTAGGTCCTTGCTTTTCATCACATTGAATATTTTGTGCCAGTCCCTTCTGGCCTGCAAAGATTCTGTTGAGAAATCAGCTGACAGTCTTATGGGAGCTCCCTTATAAGTTACTAGTTGCTTTTCTCTTGCCGCTTTTAGGATTCTCTCTTTGTCGTTAACCTTTGCCATTTTAATTATAATGTGTCTAGGTGTGAGTCTGTTTGGGTTCATCTTGTGCTTCCTGGGCTTCTATGTCTAGTTCTTTCACCAGGTTAGGAAAGGTTTCTGTCATTATTTCTTCAAATAGATTCTCAATCTCTTGCTTTTTCCCTTCTTCTCGTACCCCAATGATGCAAATGTTGTTACACTTGATGTTGTCCCAGAGGTCTCTTAAAATCTTCTCATTCTGTTGGATTCTTTTTTCTTTTTGCTGTTCTGATTGGGTGTTTTCTGCTACCTTGCCTTCCAAATCACTGATTCGATCCTCTGCTTCACCCAGTCTGCTGGTGATTCCTTCTAGTGCATTCTGCATTTCAGTTATTGTATTCTTCACTTTTGATTGATTCTTCTTTGTGGTTTCTATGTACTTTTTTGTTACGCTTGCTATCTGTTTGATGGAGGTCTCACTAAGTTCCTTGAGAATCCTCATAACCATTGTTTGGAACTCTGTCTCTGGTAGGTTGCTTACCTTGATTTCACTTAGTTTTTTATCTGGATTTTTCTCCTGTTCTTTCATTTGGGACACATTTCTTTTTTCCCTCATTTTGGCTGCCTCTCTGTGTTTTCTTCTATGTATTAGGTAGATCTGCTATGTCTCCCAGTTTTGGCTGGGTGACCTTATGTAGTAAGTGTCCTGTGGGGCCCAGTGGCACAGTCTCCCTGGTCACCTGCTCTGGGTGCTCCAGGAGTGTCCCTTGTGTGGATTGTGCATGCCCTCCTGTTATAGTTGAGCCTTGATTGCTATTGGCACATCAGTAGGTGGGATTGATCCTTAGACTGACAGACTGTAGGGTTTGGCCATGTTCATAGCTTATGGGCTGCCGTGAGGGGGGCGGAGGGACTTACCCCATTGAGTGGGATTTGCCCCAGCAGGCTCTGGTGCCTATTGAGACCACGCTTTCTGTGTGATGCCTGTGGAGATAATTGGGCAGTGTTCTGCTGTGGTCTGAAGCCAAGCTTCAAGTATGTTGGCTTTGGGGCCTCTCAGGAGGCACTCCAATACAGGCCCAGGTTACCCACTTCCTGTGACTGTTCAGGGACTACCTGGTAGGAGCTACAAAGTGATCCATGGTTGTTCGCTGCCTATGCTAAGCCTGGAGACATGTGAGAGAGGCCACGCTATGAACCAAGTTTGTCTGCCACCAGTACTGGGCCTGGGGTCTCTCTGCAAAAAGACAGGACACCCTGAGGCCTGTTGCTACCCACCAGGACCCTTAAGGTTCAGCTACTGATAAAGCCTCATGGAGTATGCAAGTTGGGTGAGGCAGGATCTCAGGGAGTTTCACTAGAGTGGGAAGAGTTGTGGTCAGCTGGTTAGTCTAAATTCTGGTTTGGTGCCAGTGGTGAGCCTAGAGCTACTCAGCAAAAGTCTCAGAGCACACCGAGGCCAGTGGCTGCTGACTGGGGGCCTGCCAAAGTCTGATAATTTTCCAACAAAGAGTGCAATGTTGGTGGGGCTAGAGAAAGTGTCTCCAGCACTGGGGTAGCTGGGTGGGACAACCGCAGAGCTCACCAGGCCAATCAGATTCAGATTTGGACTGAGGGGCGGGCTTAGCACAGGAAAGATGGCGGCCTCTTGCTGGCTGCTCAGGAGGAATACCTCACACAGGGAAAATGCCTACTGTCTTCCAGTCCTCCCTCCAAAGCCACACACCTCAGTCTGTCCCTCATATGCCCCCAACACCTCCTGAGTCACTGTCCTTCCACCGGAGCCCAAGGTGAGTGCCTGCAAGCGAGCGAGTCTGTGCTCAGACCGTTTAAGAGGACATCTGAGTTTTCCGCAGCCTTCTGTCCCACTTGGATGGTTGGAATCCCCACTGTTTTTCACAGATGTTGTGGGGGCTCCTCTTCCTGGCATCAGTACTCCAAGTTGTGGAGCCTGGTGTAGGAGACTGGAGCCCCTTTCTCCTCCTGGGGTAACCTCCACAGCTGAGATATCCCTCCTGATTCTCAACCACAACACAGAGGTTTGGGGCCCATCCCACATCTCTGCCCCTCCTACCACTCTCGACGTGGCTTCTTCTTTATATTTTTAGTTATGGAACTTCTGTTTAGCTAGACTTCAGATGGTTCTCCAAGTTGATTGTTCTACAATTTAGTTGTAATTTTAATGTGTTCACAGAAGGATATAGGCACAGTGTTTATCTACTCTGCCATCTTGTTAATAACATTTTCTTTTCTCTAGCTTACTTTATTATAAGAATACAATATATAATTCATATAGCATACAACATATACATTGATCAACTGTTTATGTTATCGGTAAAGTTTCCAGTCAACAGTAGGCTATTAGTAGTTAAGTTTTGGGGGAGTGAAGTTATATATTTGGGGGAGTCAAGTTATATCTTTGATTATGCAAGGTGTTGGTACCCCTACCCCTGCATTGTTCAAAGGTCAACTGTATTGCAAAACGACTACCACAGTTTAATGTCTGTCTCCACACATAGTTACACATTTTTTTGTGATGAGAGTTTTTAAGATCTACTCTTTTAGCAACTTTCAAACATGCAGTACAGTATTGTTAACTATAGTAGTCACCATGCTGTGCATTATATCACCATGACTTATTTATTTTATAACTGGAAATTAGTAACTTATGATATTTTAACTTCTTAAAAATCTTGCTGGCAGGAAAGAGACTACCCTCCCAAGGTCTAACCCATTGTTAGAGATAGCAAAGGGCTAAACTTGGAGCACACCTTTCACATGCAAACCAACCAATCCTGAGTCTACACGCCAATAATATCCCCCTTATCTAACTCTCACATACCAACTTGTGAGAGTTAGATAAGGGGGATATTATTGAGGTGTAGACTCAGGATTTAGTACTTCCCCTGCACTAAATCATCTTAGGGCCAGGTGCCAGTCAACTAGAGAACACCCCTACAGCCCAAAACCCACCAGAATTTTTCAAACTACCCAATACTAAGCCATGTGTTCTGCCCTGCCTTGCATTTCCTAAAGAAACCCCAATAAAGGCTCAAGCCTGGGCTCTTCCCTTGCTCTTATATCTGCCTCTTGACCAAAAACTAATGTTTCACCTATGACCTTATGTGGGGTGGCATGGCTCCTTCTATTGGGAAACGTAAGTAGTACATTCTTCTTTCAGTGACATTGAGCTCTCCATGTTGTCACCTTCATAAGTTAAAATCATTGAGACACAGTGGTAAGTGCTATGAAGGTAATAAAACCGGTGTTAAAACAAACAAACAAACAAACAAACAAACAAACAAACAAACAAAAACACAAAAATTGTGGTGAAGTGTGCCACTTCAGTATGCCAGGAAGGAAATTCTTCTCTAAGAAGCTTGCATTTTTGGATGAGAATTGTATGATGGAAGGAGACAACCACACAAAGAATGTTCTAAGCAGGAGTAATAGCAAATGCAAATACCCTGAGGCAAGACAAGCTTTATCTGTCCAATGAACAGGAAGGCCTGGATGTCTGGAGCAGAGTGAGCTAAGGCAGAGTGGGACAGGAAAAGGTGGGAGCGATACGCAGGACAAAGTTCATGGAGGTCTTGGAATAGGGTGAGCCAGATACACGTGCAAATAGGCGTTACAGTATATTGTGAGCAGTACACAATATTTGCGCTTCTCTCAAAGTCTTTGGAGACACAATACTGGTGAACCCAAAAGTTTGGATCTCTGGTGCAATTCCAAGAACTGTGGCATAGCAATGAATGTGACACTTCTGGGGGGATGCATTTGGTAGCAACCCTCAACTCATACCCTGGCCTTTCTCTTTTATTTCCTCTAAAGTGAGTCTTTAAGTTGAAAAAGGACTGTTTTCATCTAAGTGTTGAGTAAAATTACGAATGTTGCAATGTGCAGAAAAGAGGCAAGAACCAAGCGCAAGGTCCACATCTCTATATGGGTGGAAGTTGGGAGAGGGGCAGCTCTCTTTAATGAAGTTCTTGCTGAAGCTCAGCTTACCAACTGTTGGCTTCAGAGCCTGCACATGAATCGTGATTCACAGGCTGGGCCCCGAATCCTGATTTTAATGACAACTAGTTGGCTTAGTCCTCAGAGCTTTTTAAAGATATTTCCCCTCGTTTTGTTTGGTTAACATAATTGTGTTTTCATTTGCTGGCTAAGTCTGTAAGAATATTTAATTCCTAAGTTCAGAAAACAGATTCCAGGTATTATAGGGAAACATTTTGTTTTAATTCCCCTTTTCCCATTACCCAAAATATTGTCTTTTGAGCAAAGTTTGGGTTGTAGCTGCATTCAGATGAAAGGGTGTGGGTGAAGAAGTTTTCTTAACAACATAATGTCAAAATGATGTACAGTCTTTTAGAATGGTATTTTATTTATTTTTATTATTATCATCATCACAACTCTGTTTTGTATCTGCTCTTATTTTCCCCACATTATAGATGAGGAAACTGGGACTCAAAGAGTTTAAATTACTAGCCCCAGACCAAACAAGCAATGTGGACCCACATACCTGGTGGGCCCTGCATTCAGGCCAGGTCTGTTTACCTCCAGCCTGTGTTTCCCACCACACAACAGTCTCCCAGGGCCCCGTTTAATCATCTGTAGGACAGGAGCAGGCCTAGCCCACCTTACACAGTTGTGAGGCATGGAGGATACAAATTAGGTTTGCAAAAGACAGTCAGGAATGGGCGGGGCAAGAGTTTCCAGTTGGATTAGGTGCCTCTGACCCTGCTGTCAACTCCCCCAGAACCTAGGGGACTCCAAGGGCATCCACGTCCATGTGCTCTAACCTGGCCTCACTTTTTCACAAGAGCCTTTTTGGAGCTAACACCTTCAGTCAAAAATGGGAGCGCGTGCAGAACTCCCCAGGCCTGCTAGAGTCAGGGAGACTTTTAACACCCTTTAATTATACTGTGGAGAGAAGCCACCAACCTCGTATAACCTTGCCTCCTGGGACAACCTGGCTCTCTATATAGGTTCTCTGCAAAGCTTCTCTTTTTCAGTTGGTGTTTAAAGGTTTTCCCTAACATCACCAAATTGTATTTTTATCTCTAAAAGTTTAAAAGCCCTCCTCAGTGAATTTAAATACAGGAAACGTCTGAGCTTGAAAGCATCCTTACATTTTCGTCTCCTCTAATCTCACAGGGTTGTCCCCACCGAGCAACAGCAGTGGGGCTGGAATAGGAAGGAGGGGAGAAGAGAAAGAGCAATGCCTCAGCCTGTGCGCCTGCCCCAGAGGCGCCCATTTCAGTGTTTTTAAGGTCATATATGCTGACAACACTATTACTAAAACTATCATGGAAAGCTGTTGGGGGAAGCAAAGTGAATGCAGGGTCATGAAACATAGGTCAGATCACCAAAGCCTGACCCTCCTTTTGTGCCCTGTGTCATTCTCCTGCCTGCTGCCTCCATACGCACTCACCCCCAGGTTAGATGCCAGTGTGACTCGTGCCTACAATACACTCGTCGAGCATCTCCTTTCTGCCAAGCTTGTGCCTGAAGGAACTTCTGGTCTTGCTGAGGATGAAAACTATGAAAGTATTTATTTATAGAATTAGAAGCAGTTTAATGCGCAAAAGGACTAGAGGCAGTTTATCTAGAAAGAGCAAGCATAATAACATGAAATACGGCTAACACAAAAATACATGAATGGGCAAACAAGAGATGGCATATACATTCAACGACATATTACTTAGCCTTAAAAAGGAAGGAAATTCTGATACATGCTACAACATGGAGGAGCCGTGAAGACATTACGCTGAGCGCAATAAGCCAGATACAAATGGACAAATACTGTATGATTCCACTTTTATGAGATACTTAGAATAGTCAAATTCATAGGGACAGAAGGTAGAATGATGGTTGCCACAGGCTTGGGAGAGGGGGAAGTGGGAGTTATTATTTAATGGGCACTCAATACTTTTTAAAACATTGATTGCAAGTTGAAATGATGTTTTGTATGTGGGGGATTAAATAAAACATTAAAAATTTTTAAATGCACACCACAGATGAAGAATCATGAAATCAAATACTTTCAGGGGGCCAGAAGGTAGCATACACCTGTGCAGTGACGAGGTGTATTTACCCTGTTTCCCCGAAAATAAGACTTAGCAGGACAATCAGCTCTAATTCATCTTTTAGAGCAAAAATTAATATAAGAGCCGGTCTTATTTTACTGTAATATAAGATCGGGTCTTATCTAACATAATATAATATAAAACCTGGTCTTATATTAATTTTTGTTCCAAAAGATGCGTTAGAACTGATTGTCCGGCTAGGTCTTATTTTTGGGAAAACACGGTACAACAGTGAATGGGTGTGTTTGTGGCAACCAAGAGACTGTGTGCCTAGCCCAAAGGCATTCAGGTTATAGTTTTAAAAACCCCAACTAAACAAATAAAACATGTCTTCAGCCTCAATTACCTGGAGGCAGCAGTTAGTGACACTGACATAGAACGTTATGTGATTGCTAAGAGGATGTCACAAATTTGGCTTGAGCCCTTAGCAACCAAATTAGCTAGTTACACAGCTCACAGCATTGTGAGGTAAAAACCAAGCAGTATTCAGAAGCACACGTGGCATTGATACTGAGATAGGAAGGAAATCTCTCCTGACTGTATCATAGAAAGAACACTGAAATGGAACAAACAACATCCTTAGAAGTTGTAACAAGTTCCATAGAATTTTCTCATCCCATTTTTCATTGAGGCCCATTATTTCATAGGACAGTGTCACACAAACAGTTCTGCCAGAGGCAGGTGGTCCAGTGAGAGGCAAAGTAGTGCTGAGTGAATGACAGAGATGACTGCTATTGGCGTTCAAAGGAGGGCAACCCTGCTGAGGGGCCATTGGTCAGGAATGGCTTTCTAAGTACCATGAGGTAGCAGCTGGAGCTTTGGGAAAGGTAGGATTTAGATTTCTGCCTGGCACATAGTAGATGCTCAGGAAATACTTGTTGCATGAATGAGTGGGTAGACAGGGAAAAATATAGGCATTTCATGGCCAAAGGAGTAGAGAAGGTATTCTGGGGAGCAATCTGGCTGGAGGATATTAGTCAGGACTTTCTTGGTGGCAAGTGAAAATTTAACTTGACCTTGATTTGGCAAAAATGAAAATGCATTGAAAGCGTATTGGAGTGTCTCACCTAATTAAAAGAAAGAGGGTAACATTAAACATAGGGAAGGGAGGGTGAAGGTGGGCTTTTGTGGTGGACCTGAGATGTGCTGCCCAGATCCCTTTCAAAGGATGTATTTCCCCAGATGTTAGCCATGTGGTAAGTAGACAGCCTGCAGCAGCTGTCAGCTGCTTCAGGCTCTGCCTCAGCTGTGGAGAGCTGCCTCACTGAAGAACAAGCCCTTCCCTGGGCAGCCCATATGAAGTCACTGGTCACTGGCAGTATACAGGCCAGGGCATTTTGGCTCAAGCAGAACGATTCCATTGGGCCGTATATGCTACAGAGCTCTACATGGGGTCAGCCAAGGCTTTGCTAGAACTGCATTGCAGGTCAGTTTCTCCCTCTACCCAATCCTACTTCCTCCCCACCTTTCCATGAGCATTGCTCCCTAATAAATATCCAGCACCCCAAAGTTCATCTCAGGGTCTGATGCCATAGGAACCAATCTTTTGACAGCCTAAGAAACATGTGGAACACGGGGGCTCAAATGTCATCAGGATGCTCTGTCTCACGTCTCTCCTCTCTGTATCTCTGCTTCTGTCTCTCCCACTCCAGATTGATTTTCTCCAAATATTGGGACACCTTATCATGAAGAGTTTCTCATAGTTTTCACCACAGAAATGGACAAACAGATTGTTATTATTTAGTTTCTTATTTAAAAAATATTGTTTTAAATGCTAGGAAAGGATAATAAAGAGCTCAGTGGTGTTCAGGTACCCCCCCCTGCCCCCCAAGCAAATCACCTCTGGCCTAGATGTCAAGACATTCTAATTCTAACTGCCAGGCTTGAGTCAAAACCTATTTCTCAGGGATAGTATCATATGATAACAAACATGGCTGCCCTCATAAAGCCATGGGGTTTGCGGGCAGGAATTTTGAGCAAAAATACAAGATGATATCCTCTATATTTAGGGAGTAATTGTAATTGCCTTTGGAAAATTAATTTGGGATTTTGAATGCCAGGTGTAAGAGATAAGAGATCTTTATCTAATTCATTGATTTTCAGACAAATGCTTGAAGCAACAGGACTCCTTTTCAAACAAAACTTAACTTGGGAACACCAACATAATAAATAGATAACAATGGAGCTGCTGATTTGAGAGGAAGTAGGTGGCCCAGAATCTAGTCTCTTGGTCTTTTCTACTTCTATTTCCCAGCAACCAATGAGTCACCTCATTCGTTCATTCGTTCATTCATTCATTCATTCATTCATTCATTTTACAAATATTTACTGGGCACTTATTCTGCCCCAGGCATTGTGCTAGACACTGGAAAGACAATGGCTGAATAAAAGTAAACACAATCCCTATTTCTGGAGCATACTATGCATGGTCCTTAGAATGCAGTTTGAAACCCACTATTCTGGGCAATTCTGTGGGAGTAGGGAGAAAGAGAATAAGGAATTGAAATAAAAAGTGACATAATTACAGGGATGCTTTAGAAATACTGACCTGATGGTTTTAGGTGTGGTCAACCTGGTTTGGTATGTTGATTAATTGGGAGAATATTGCAATAGCCAAGACATGAAATGCTATGTCTAAACTAGAGAAAGGGCAGAGGAGATTAAAAAGAAGTGTGGATACAAGCAATACAATGTAAGAAAAATTGACGAGTCTCAGTGACAACCTCTTAATGAATTTGGCTGTGTCTATTAATACATGATATTAAAATAATCTCACAAACATTTATAGAGACAAGTTACCCCCCTACACTTTTTCCACTCAATCAAATGTGTAGTATATTCCAATCCCCATCACAGCACTCACGTATTAATCATTCGTGCATTCTTGATAGCCCATTTCACTCCCCCCCTTTTTTAAAAAGATTTTATTGGGGGAGGGGAACAGGACTTTACTGGGGAACAGTGTGTACTTCCAGGGCTCTTTCCAAGTCAAGTTGTTGTCCTTTCAATCTTAGGTGTGGAGGGTGCAGCTCACCTCCAGGTCCAGTTGCTGTTGTTAGTTGCAGGGGGAGCAGCCCACCATCCCTTTTGGGAGTCGAACCGGCAACCTTGTGGTTGAGAGGGTCTGCTCCAACCAACTGAGTCATCCAGGAGCTCAGCGGCAGCTCAGCTCAAGGTGTTGTGTTCAATCTTAGTTGCAGGCAGCCCACCATCCCTTGCAGGAGTAGAGGAATCAAATCGGCAACCTCGTGGTTGAGAGACCATTGACCCATGTGGGAATCGAACCAGCAGCCTTTGGCATTAGGAGCACGGAGCTCCAACCACCTGAGCCACCAGGCCAGCCCTCAGTCCCATTCTTTTAGCACCATGACCACTCACACATTTCTCATGGCTCCAAGTGCAACACTATTTCCTGATTGATAGAAGCCCATGCCATTCCTAAAGTCCTCTATGTATTCAACTGTAATCAACATTAAATTCCTAACATTTACAGTTCAACTAATATTAAAATCTCTTTTAACCAAGACATTGTTCTCGAGTTTCTCAGGGACTTATTTTGTGTTATATGAAAAAAAAATATTTCTTTTGTATGCGATTATATGAGATAAGGTCCATTTTTCTGGCTGTCTTTGTGATGACTCAGAGTATTTTTGAAGCATCTTTGGGCTGAAGATGTTACACAATTACCCTATTATATATTCACTTTGCAATTTAGATTTCCTAAGAATTTTACAAGATTATCATCTCTAGAAAGGTCCTATAAGTCATTGCTCCAAAGGCCGGCCCCATTCATACATGTATTTCACAGATGAGGAAACTGAATGCTAGAGAGGTTAAGAGACTGTATCCTGGACTTCTTCATGTCTGTCCTGTGTTCTTTCTCTATTAGAAGATGATATGAGAAAAGGTAGGGGAATGCATATTTTTTGCAATCACCAAAAGGATTAGAGTAATTTGTATGGTCACTGAAGCCCTGGTCACAAGCAACTCACTGTGTTTAAACTTAATTCCTGCTGGAGAGCCTGTTTTTGTGTGTGTATCAGAGTTCTGTGTGCTTGTTCCTAAGTATCTACCAAGGCTGTGGGGTACTTGAAGGCATAGCCCATGTATTGTGTGTCCTTACATCTTACACACTACTTTATTTGGCACAAAGATTCTAGGTCATATTTTACTCATTTGACAAATATTTATTGATTATCTACAATGTGCCAGGCACGATTCTAGATGTTTGGGATATAGCTATAAGTAAAGAAGACATAGTCTTTTCCCCCATAGGACATGTTGTATAAAAGGAAAATAAGACACTGAACAAGAAGGATCTAATATAAGAGACAATATTCTACAAGTAGTGAGGGTGTGATGAGGTTTGTAAAATGGAAGTATAAAGTCTATGGGAACAATGATCAAGAGACCCCTCCCCTCCTGTCCTCACCCCACCTATCTCTCTCCTTGCTTCCCAAACTCCCTCCTCCTGTGCCTCACCCCTCCCTGGATCTATGAGTAAAATTGGCATCAGTGAGTGAAGTTGACATGAAGTACGTATGGTATTACTTAGTGACTTCTTTATCTGTTGGGGCCCCGTGTTGGGGCTTCCATATTGATTAACATAAGTCGGTACCTCAGAGCAAGTGTTATTGGTGACCTGAGCACCAGATTGATAGTGGCTCCCAGAAGGAAACAACAGAGAGTGACAAACCTGCATTCACTCATTCATTCATTCAGCAAACATTTATTGAGCATTTATTATGTGTGAGATACTGTGAGCAAAAAGACTAGTCACTGCCTTCATTAGTGAGCACGTGTGGTGGGGGACACATATTTTAAACAAAGGATCATGCAATAAAGGTAAAATTGCAACATCCAAAAACCCTACATGCTATTTGAAGTTAGGAGAATATATAAAAAAGTAATTTGACTTGTCTAATATCTCAGACATAATTAATGATTGTGATTCCCAAAGCCCGAATTCTCAATGTCTAAGTCACAATGATGTCAGCTATTACATGAACATGTCTAATCCCTGTCTTCCATATTCATCCAACTTCAATTACTAAGCAGTTCCTCCTTTTACAGAATCTGGATTGACCTTTTAACAACATTGTTCTAACCACTGCAGTCACACATAAAGTTGACCCCACATTTTTCTTCCAGTGTTTAAAAACAGCTAGCAACAATTTCCCCTCTCCCAGCCCTGAAATTTCAAACATTCCATCATGTGACATGCTAGTAAGTTCCCACATCATTTCTTTCCCTTCTCTTTAGACATGTTGTACAGTTGATGGTTGGCTAACAGGTAGTCAGCATGGCCCCTCTCCCTATCTTCATACCCAAGGGAGACATTGCTAATTGGCCCCATGTACTTTGCCACTGTGCCCAGATGAAGCCTCACAACCCCTCTAACATGGCAGTCTAGGCAGCTATGATCAAATGATAGGTTTTAGCATGAGAGTTGAAATCGTTTGCCATCCAAGCCTAGCACTGTCTCTCTAAAAGTGAACTGCATGGAACTGAATACCAGGTTCTGGCACTGGGTTCTAAGGTGAGGTCTAGGCTAGCCATCATTCTAGCCTCCCAAACTCCATTATCAATGCTTTCTACAGATGTTCCATTACCTGACATGGTTTTGCAAATACAGTGTGTGGTGGAGAGACCCAGACAGATGAGTTCATGTCGTCCCTCCACTATTTACCACTTTCTAGCCTTATTACCTAAAGCTCATTGTAACCATTTGTAAAATGTGGCTAATGAATGCCTACTTTACAAAATGGTTGTGGGGATTAATGAGACAATGTAGATAAATTTAAAGATGATTGGTACATTTTCTGGTCTCTTCTTTTTCCTCTTTCCTGATCACTTATGGTATAGGATAGTCTTTCCTCATTTTCAGATCAACCAAAAGACTCCCCAGAAAATTGAAAATAATTCCTGAAGGACTAAAAAAAGAATTAAATGAAAAGTCATCTCCTATTCTTGGTTAAGGTAACTCAATATTACAAAGATGTCAGTTATCTATAAGTTTATCTACAAATTTAATGTAATAACAATGTAAATATGTACCAACGAGCTATTTTGTAGAGTTAGACAAAATGACACCAAAGTCGTATGGAGAAATAAACATGCAGAATAGCTAAGAAACACTGAAAAAACAAAACTAAATAGCTAGTCCAGAAAGAACTAATCTCATTCAAAGATATGTAGCAATTAAAAAGGAACTAGTAAACAAATTCATAAAGATGTTACAAGGAAAAGGAAGCAAGAAACAGAAAAAACAATGGCAGATGAACATTTGGAAAAAAAAAAAGTTACCACGAAGCAGATAAAATTATGGTCAATGATAAAGCATATTGCCATATACCCAAAGAATTTAATAAGACTTTTAACAATCTGAAAGCATAACACAAGAACCAGGGAAGGAATGAATAGATATTACTGAGAATACTGTAAGGTACACAAAATACAGGGCTAAAAAGTGAGCAAAATGAAATAAATATGGAAAAACACAGTGCCATAGAGGCTAATCAAAGTTAAATGAAGATGTGTATACCTGCTCTCCTGAGATTACAGGTGTTCAATTCTGTATGTAATCAAGATAATATTCAACAAATAAACAAAAAAGAATCAAATGTACAGTGTTCCAAGAAAATTAATGTAAAACAATTGACACCAAGTTATAGACTAGAAGTTACTAGATTTCAAAGATAATGAAAGAATGCTTTGGGCATCCAGGCAAAAAGGCCAAGTCATTAATGAGGGTAAAGGAAGAGTGGGTGGGAACCAACTAGACCTCTGACATCCCCTCAGCATCATTTGATATTACAAGATAGAGGGGCAGTGGCCTACAAATGTCTTGCATTTCAAGGATTTTAAAATGAGCTAAAACAGGGTCAGAAGACTTTTTCAGTAATGGACCAGGTAGTAAATATCTTTGGCTTTGTAGGTCATATGGTTTCTGTCATAATTCTGCTATTGTGCCTGAAAGCAATCATGGACAACACATAAATGAAAGGGTGTTCCAATAAAACTTTATTTACAAAACCAGGAAGCCGGCTGGATTTGGTCCATGCACCATAGTTTTCTGACCTCTGAGCTAAACTATCCCTTGGGTAAAAAGGCAAAAGAAAACTATTGTTGAAGTTGTGAGATCCTTAGGAATATACTCCACATAATCTAAAGTGTTAGAAGACAAACTCAGTGGATGAAAAAGATAAGTGAAGAAATTGAAGCAAAAGTACTGGCAAGAAATAAGGCTGAAATATGCTCTACTACCTGGAGAACAAAAAAAGGCATACCTTCCGGCTCCTTTGGCAGCAAGTGCCTTAGAAGCCCCATGACGTGAAAGGATAATTCAAGAAACCAAGACATCTGTTGGAAGCCATAAAAATTATGATCAGTTCTAAATAAAGAAGGTGATGTCACATTCGCAAGAGCCCTTTTAAAAACATCTCACAATTCACAGGGATATTTGGCTTGTTAACCCACAGTGACAGCTGAAGAGGGCCTCAATTTTCTCAGATATAAAATGAAGGAGTTGAATTACATCAGAGCTTTTCAGTCCTGTCTGCTCATTAAAATCACCTGAGGCATTTTTTTTTTTAATGTCTGTGTCTGGGTCCCATCCCAGGGTACTTAAATCAGAATTTCTGGAAATAGGAAAGACAAAAGTATTTTTTAGACTCCTCAAATGTTCAGATATGTAGCTATGATGGAGAACCACCGGGGTAAATGGTTTTTAATGTACATGTCAATTCTGATATTCTATAATTATAAATTTATATATAAAGAATTATCACAAACATAGAAATTACTACATAAAAGAGGCTAAACTACTTAGTCAATGTGTGTTTCTATAACAGAACTTTAAATTCTAGAACATATACTCTGGTCTAAGTTACAGAGGCTTCTCAAGAGAACCTGAAGACCTAATTCCATCCTAATGTAAAGCTGGTAATTAGTCATAAATAAAGAAGTACATAACTCCTTCTTACAATGTAATCAAGTCCTTATTTTAAAAAGAAAAGTGTCCCTGCCAAGTGTCCCTGTAAATTGTCAAATATTCCTTATTTTTGCCTTGGAATGGTGTTTGTCTGCTTTTAAAGAGCAATTCCATAAGTTTTGTCTTTAATCTATTTCTTGAATGACTCATTTTAAAAAATCAGCAATGTCAAAGAGAGTTGTAAACACATCAAGAAAAATAGATGAATCTCAACAGAAAAAAAAACTTTCCTAGAGAAATCAGATGATCGCTAATGGTTAGGGTGACAATAGTTTCAGTTTGCCCAGGGCAATCTTGATGTGTACATGTTATTCCACAGTATTTATTAATAGTATAGATAATGCTTCTTTTCACTCCCAAACATTTCCTAGTGTAGGCAGTACATTATATGGTAACTCTATTATTGATATTAACAATAATAAGCTGTCTCTCTTCATTAGAGCAGATGCAAAGACCCATGCTTGGAAATATATTAATGAATACTGTATCCTCACAAGGTAACAAGTGTGTGTGATTGGGAATCAGTCTTAGTCTGTAGTGTGGGAGGTAGAGTAAAGTCATGTAGTTGGATCATAATTAGTATTTTCACAAGAGGATGACAAGAGATATTTGAAGATAAATTCTAAAAAACCAAATTGGAGATGTTGAGAGTGGTATTGAAAGAGTTTGGTTGGGAATCAGAAAGGACTTGCTAAGATGCTGAGAGAAGAGCAGATCCAAGGACCAGGATCCCAGGGACCAAATCTGATCAAGTATAAGGGGAGTGAGTAGTTCCAGACAAGGAGGGTTTGATATAGGACAGTTTTGTCAAGCAACTTCCTGCTATTTCCTCCAGCTTTTATTGACCTGGTCTCATCATTATCAGGGTGTCTTAAAGCAATACGTTTTTGGCTTTGAAGTAGAGGTGGAATTGGTAGGAAAAATTTAAAATGAAGTCTATTCTTATAAAGATTTCCTTAATTCAGGTATTTAATTAAAACTGTTCAATTATTTAAAAAAAAAGTTTTTTTCAAATCAGGAAGCCTGGCTTTTCAAGGTAATTATCATGAATTTGTATCATTACATTTGATCTTCTAAGACTCGCATACTTTATATGGAAAAGTAGAGTCTGTAGGAAGCACAAAGATTAAGTGTCAGATCAGTCAAATCGATCTTGTCAGTCAGTGGAGTGACACATGTCATTGTCACGTCTCTATCAGATCCAAGAAAGAATATGTGACAGCACTCTAAAAGTGAGGTATAATATTTACTCATTCAACAAATATTTATTCAATATCTACTATGCACATGACCCTATGCCTACCTGGTAAATGATGGGGGTTTTGAGAAGACGTGAAAATTTACAACAGCAATAAATATTTATATAAGGGTAATGGGAAAGTATCTCATGGGAATCTCTGAACTATTTATTCTGAGAATGGTTTATTGCTTATGGCTCCTATAGAAGGGGTGGACTTAACCACCAAGTCAGTAGCCCATGACCCCATAGAGGAGAAAGCAATTTCTTAGCTCTTAGCTTCCCATATGCTGGTTCCAGACACTCAAAAAGCTCACCTTCATTTCTTATCCTAGGGTTTAATGAGCCATCCTTGCTCCCCCTTTTGCTTAAGCTAATTTAAGTGGATTTCTGTTAACTGCAAATAAAGCACCTTGATTAAAATACATAACAAAGGTAAGCTTGATATTTTAATATAAGAAAGTAGGCATTCCTGACATTTGGTTGAATTCATGTCAAGAATATAGCAACCAAAGCGAATTATCTTCCTGGAAAGAAATGGATCAAATATAAAAGAGATAAAAATAAGAGATAAATAAGGTAAAAGATTAATGGGAATTCTTAAACTTGACACTGAAAGCATTTGAGTGAAGACCATGTGAGTGAGAATAAAATGAGAGAAAACAGAATTGATAGTTGTGGAAGCATTCTACAGCCCATTTAATCAGATAGAAATTATAGATCATTAATGCCTTCCTAAAATATACTAGCAACCCTGAGTTTTCATAATTACATATTGATACTCCTAAACTTAGTTTTATGCTTTGGATTTAGACATTCATCTGCGAGCTTTTGAACAAACATTTCAAGCTATCCCTGGGTAGCATTGCCTGTTGGTTGGCCAACATAGCTTAGTTTCGGCATTGTAGTCACCTTTGCCTTTACTGCAGTGTTTGTGCAATTATCTGAGTATTCTATTACACCACTTTGTAGTTATTTTCTAAAATGCGTGGGGAATAGAAAGATTAGTATCAGTGCTACTAATAAGTAATGTATTTCTCATAAGAATCCTATTGCAATTAAAACCAAGGTTGAAGTCATTAGTTGTGTTAAAAATAGTGATTCTTTGCCATCAATTGAGCTCATTGGGATTAAGCCGTCAAGTTGAGACTCAGTTGTAAAAGAAAAGAATAATATTAAAGAAAATACATAAAAAAACATAACTATCATCAGCTTTTTTTTTTTCTAAAAGTTGTGGTATAATTAAAGATTTTTTATTATTCTGGAAGCAAAATGCTCAACTTATAATATCCAAGTCTACTATTTAATATCTGTGTACCTGATTTCCTGCACAGTCTTAGGGAACTATCATATGCTAAAATAATGTACTTTCTCTATGACAAAAATGGTACAGGGGCAAGCTATATGTTGATGGGAAATCTCAACACTCTTGACATCTACCAGAAGTCTTTTGCAGTTCAAATCAAACTGGTTAAAAATTGTTTTATTTACCTTGTTGACAATATTATCTCTGAAATAATAGAAGCTACAGCAAAGAGACTGCTGTTTTGGGCCAACCTCTCTCTAACAGGAAAGAAATGAATGATTACCCTGTCATCTTGGAATTTGTAATAAGGAAAGGAAATATAGGGTAGAGGCTGACGTGTGCTGAAGATTTTAAGGAAGCTAATGTCAAAAGCTTCAAAGGAAAGGAAGGAGTTATAGAATGAGGGTAAGAGCTCAGACTACAGAATCAATGAAAGCGTAGGGTTGAATCCTAGGTATGCACTTACTAGTTGTGTGACACGGAGCAGATATTTAAAGTCTCTAAATCTCAGTTCTCCTTTGCAAAGTGAGATAATAAGGAAGAGCACAACTGCCTGGGAAAATTACTTAAACTCAAAAAGTTTTTTGTCTGTTTCTTTTTAAAAAGGATAGTAACTATATATACCACATATATTTGTTAGGAGAATTAACTAAGAAAATTCACGTACAATACCTAGCACTGTGTTTGGTAAATACTAAGCATTATTAGAAATGCACATACACACACATTATATACATATTTTATGGATTCTGAAATTCTAAGAAAGAAGTGAGGGATTCATGAAAGAGAATAGTCTAACGTGGAATTAAAATGAATAGAAGATGGAATAAAGGAGGGTATGACTAAGAATGAACACCGAAGGCTATCACAAACCTCTAAAAATAGAGTTTTAAATGACAGTCCTCAGAAAGAAATGAATGTGTAATTCTGAAGACAAAATCTTTGGCTACATTTTGTGGGAGAAGATGAGGAACAGAATACATGTCCTCTTCAGTGACTGCTATGTAAAGTTATCAGATGAAAAAGAAAAGGCAGAACTATGTAATTTCTGTTTGAGGTCTACAGTCCCAGCAAGAAGACTGGTCCTCAACTGGAAAGGAAAGAGGAAGCCAGGCAAAAAGAATATGTACAAAAATAGGTCAGAAGAGAGAAAAGGAAGACAGAGTTCCTACTTCACATGGACACAAGTCTCCAGATCCATAGACTAGGTCTCAGATTTTTCCCAGGATCATAAATGCAATTGCTTGACATAAAAAGATTTGTTGTAGCAATGAAGATCTGACACAGTTCTGGCAAAGAAACATTGATATGGAGACAGAGATATGCTCATTTAAATAAAATGGGCATCCAGGTCTTTATGATTTTATTGAGGTTTATAAATCATACATAGTAATTGATGCAATCTTGTATAGAATATTTAATTATTTAAGCCAAATAAGATGCTGCTAAAGCCAGTCAACCATTAGTAGATAAAAATTTGCTTCATCCTTCTGAAGATTGACAAGTAGGTCAATGAAAGTAATTTCTTTTTAAATTAAACTTAGTAGGGTAACATTAGTTAATAACATTTTAGGTGTACAACTTTATAGTATGACATATGTATAGGCTATTGTGTGCTCCCCACCTGAAGTCTGTCATCCAACAAATATTTTAGCATTTATTATGTGCCAAATGAACTGGAAATTTAAAGAAGATTCCTTCTTTCTTTACAATCGTGTGTAGTTTGAAGTTCAAAATATAGTTTGAAACACCAAACATACCCATATGTATAAGCAAATTGCTATGGGAACATAAAGAGAGGAAACAATAATTCTGAATTGGGAGATCAAAGAAGGGGGAAGATTGTAGCCAGGGTTGCTACTAAAATATATATAACAACTTACATGATACCACCAATCCGAATGGACCTCTGACAAAATCAGAGTAGACTTAGGCATTAAGTATCCAGTATAGTGATACTGGTGGGTGCCAGCTGAAAACTAGCTCTGGTTAGAAGGGAGGTCTCATAAAGGCTGAGTTTCAAAAGACTTGTGGAATTTTGATAGGTGTAGACGGCAGAAAAAAAAAACCAAAACCCTCTAATCTAAAGAAAGGAACTAAACATCAGACAAAAAAATGGATTGCATAATATATAACCAAGAACTTCAAGGTCATTGATAGACTGATGTGGCTGATTGGTATGATTTGTGGAGAGATATACAAGGAGATGCGACTGGAAAAGCTATTGAGGATCATCTATGGCTTTAAATATCAGAAGAAGGAGTTTGAAATTAGTTGTATAATAACCACAATAGTAGGTACAATTTTTTGAGTACACACTATATAACAGAAACTTAAATACATTATCTCATTTAATTCTTACAATAATCCTATAAAAAAGATGTAATTATGACTTCCACTTTGCAAACTGAGACTTAAACAATTTTATTAACATTCCCAAGTTCACACAGCTAGTTAAGTGTTAGAATTTAGATTCAAATCCATAACTCTCTAAACCCAAAATCCATAGCTCTCTAAATCCAAAACCCATAGCCAAAATGACTAAGCTATATATCCTTGCTTGTGGAGAAAACAGGAACAATGAATGGTTTTTGAGAGGGAAACATGATCTGTGTTTCTGGAAGACAAAAATTGTAACAATAGATTTCCTGAAGAAGTGAGAAATTGAAAGTAGGAAGACTAGTTAGAAAGTTATCAGTTGAGGTGAGAGACATGAGGGCCTGAATAGGGCAGTAGCAATAAAGAATAGGAGATGGATAAAGACATTGGAAAAGGAGAAGTAAGAGAACTTAATGTATTAGTTTTCTATGCTGCATAACAAATTAACACCAATTTAGTCACTTACAGCAAAATACATTAATGCCATTTGCGACAACATGGATGGATCTTGAGATAATCATGCTAAGCAAAATAAGTCAGACAGAAAAGTTGAGAACCATACGACTTCACTCATTTGTGGGATATAAAACTGAAAGCAACAAACGAAAACTCATAGACACAGACAATACTTTAGTGGTTACCAGAGGGTTAATGGGGGGGGGGTTGGAGAAGAGGGTAAAGGGGGTCAAATATATGGTGATGGAAGGAAAACTGACTCTGAGTGATGAACACACAATGCAATATATAGATGGTGTATTATAGAACTGTACATTTGAAACCTG
The DNA here is from genome assembly GCF_057876585.1 of Rhinolophus sinicus. NCBI lineage: Eukaryota > Metazoa > Chordata > Mammalia > Chiroptera > Rhinolophidae > Rhinolophus > Rhinolophus sinicus. The sequence continues at coordinate 160,452,917 of NC_142514.1, read as the reverse complement.
TATAACTTTACTAACCAATGTCACCTCAATAAATTTAAAAATACATGAATTTCTGTGGGTCATGAGTCTGGGCACAATTTAGCTGAGTCTCTGCTCAAGGTTTCACAAGGCTATCGTGAAGGTGTCAGTGGGGTTATGTTCTTATCTGAGGATTGACTGGGGAAGACTCTACTTCCAAGCTCATTTGGATTGTTGGCAAAATTTATTTCTTTGTGGTTATATGACTGAGTTCCCCGTTTTTGTGGCAGCTGTCAGCAGGGAACATCTGTTAGTTACCAGCAGGAACTCTCAGATTCTTGCCACATGCTCCTTCCTCTCACAACACTGCAGCTTACTTTTTCAAGGCCAACTAGGGAATCTCTGTGGCCTGGAGTTTCTTGGCTCAAGGAAGGTAAAAAGCCTCTTTTAAAAGACTTCCCTGATTAAGCCAGGCCCATCCAGGATATTCTCATTTCTATCAACTCAAAATCACCGGATTAGAGACCTTAATCACATCTGCAAAATCCCTTTACCTTTGCCATATAATGTAACATAATTACTAGAGTGACAGCCATCATACACACAGGTCCTACCCACATTGAAGGGGAAGGGATGATACAGGAACTATTACATGAAGGGGTAGGAGTGTTAAAGGCTATCTTAGAATTCTGCATCACTCAAAGTTTTTAGCCTGAGTAATTAAGAGTATAGTCGTTAACTGAGATATGACACACAAGAGGAAAAGAGGTTTAATGAGAAAGATCACGAATCTTGCTTGGGATTGCTCATCTTGAGGTATCGGTGGTACACCCATTTGTCCTAAGCCAGTTGCATCAGTTTGTTTCAATGGTATCTAATGTTTTATTAAACAGTGTGGAGAAGAAGGGCTTCTTACATTTGGGAGTGATTCTGTCATAACGTATACAATTTTTTAAAATGTTACAAATGGCCACGAACTTGAGAAACAATTAGCAAGCTGGTGGTATTTTAGATTCATGTCTTCTTTTTATCCCAGCAACCAGTCACAGTGATTTTTTTTTAATTGAGTGTTTTGATAAATGCTCCTTTCAGGCTCTGTTATTTCTGAGAAATAGCCAAACATCTTTTTTTCCTCCATGAATGTTTATCTTAAATGTATCCAGTAATAGCTGAATGAGTTGTTAAGCAAGTAGATAAATGAAATACCCAAAATAACCAAGAAAATATTAGGATTAGTGCTAATGTAAATTAGAATAGATAATCTAAACTCTCATTTGAAACTATCTGAATTATCCCATGGCTTCGGAGTTAGTGCAGATCGCATGTTCCCGAGCATACAGTGAAATCCAGAACATTATTGTTTGGCACAATGTAGAAAAAAACATTTACTTGGTGCCTAATGCCAAGCCCTGTGCTAGAACTTTCACACAAGCTCTCTTGTTTCATTCTAACCACTCTGAAATAGGCATAATAGCAGACTTATTTTTTTAATAGATAAGGTAGTTGAGGCTGAGAAGTTAAATACATCACCCAAGCTCGGAAGCGGGAATAGCCAGGTTTCAGACCCAAATTTATCTTATTCTTCAGGCCTTATTCTTTCCAGTATTAATCTTCCTTCAGTTCTCAGATTGGCTGTACCTTACTCAAAGAAGTCTCCCCTAACTACGTTCTGAACCTTTCCAGACTACATTGTTTGCATGTTCCCATCTCCATGACAACCCCTAAGTGTCAAAGTGCATGAGTTCTACAACTGCACAGGCAGGATCCACATGCCACAGGCCACGATTCAAATTCCAGTTTTACACATGGTAAAATGTACGGACTTGCAAAATTGACTGAGCCTCAAGCTTTTCACCAGTAAAATAGGAATGATATTAGTACCTGGCTCCACAAGGGATAGTGGAGAGAATGACCTAATGAACATAAATCCCTATTATTGTTATCGTCATCATCATATTTTTCCATTTATTACACTGAGTTGCAATTGCCTGTTTATTTTTTCGTGTTCCACACTGGATGATAAAGTCATCCCTGGGCAGAGGCTGCATCCTGTTAGCTGTGATTTCCCCAGAGCCTAGCACAGTGCCCATCTGACACATGGTGGGCGCTGCTGAGAGAACGAAGGAGGGAGGGAGGGAGGAAAGGAGACATATACTGCTCATCATATAGGTGTTCTTGCTTTTTCTTGGCACAGCCTCAATAAAGGCATAAACTCCCATGCCTATTGCAGCATTATCCACAACAGCCAAAACACAGAAACAATCTAAGTATCCATTGATGCATTGATGGATACTTATATTCTTATCTCAAATTTATATGTGTGTGTATATATATATATATATATATATATATATATATATATATATATATATCAAAGTTGTACCCTTGACCAACATCTCCCGATTTCCCCCACCCTCCAGCCCCTGTAACTATAATTCTACTCTGTGTTTCTACATGCTCCACTTCCCACTTTTTATTTGATCCATCTCAACTATGCTTATTTCAGCTCCTAACAAGCCAGTGCCTGTTTTCACTCTTCTGGTGGGAACAGTACATTTGGATTTGACTATTCTTAGGACTTTTACCTCTTTGAAGCCCTGCATGCAAGTGAGAACAAAATGTCCAAACAAGTGTATTTAATTAATATAAGGTCAAGCAGTTTGGGCACTGGTGGGCCATGGTAAAAAAACTAGATTTTTCATATTTTTCACATTTCTTATAATAAGGCTCAAATCGCAGGTAAAAATGCAAATGAGTCAGAAGTAATGATGGGAAATAGAGATGAATATCAAGGCAAACAGCCCTATTCATTTGTGATGCAACAATCCATTATTAGGAGCAGGTCTTCTCGGACAGCCTTGTGGATGCTGCATAATTCACCAAGCCCAACTGTACTTAGGAAGTGATGGTTAAATATTGAAAATCTGATTGGAAGATGGAGGTGGCTTCCTGCTCTTTCCTGTAATTACCTTGTCGGATTTTTTCTCATGAACAATGTATCACTGGAAATTTTGACTATGATAGAGTGCACCCTCCTGAGAAGCCTGCCCTGAAGGCCAGGACTCCAACTCCACAGGAATTATCTGACAGAGGACTTCATATATCTCCTCTGCACCTGTCACTCCCTCTTCCCTTGTCAAGCCCCAGGGTGTTGTGTGGAACTTATGAGCCTGTCCCCCGCCACCCTACTGCCTCTTGCACATTATGGCAGCCTAATGAGTTGAAGAGACAGAGGCAGCCCAGGCTTCTTATTACAATCACATTCCATTTTCTTCAAATAAACCCTGCTCAGAACACAAGCGGGGCCTTCTGAGCACAGCCTTTGTTGTGGGTGTTTAATCATAACATTTTGGTGGGCCCCAGAATATTCTGATGGTGGCTTTCCAGCAATTTGTGATATACATGTTTCGTAGATGATGTAACTCACATCCCTGCTGTGCTCTCTGCACCATCGCTTTGTGCAGCGTAGTTTACAATGACACTATGCTCTACAAATGCAAACAGATGTATTTCCCACGACCTTGACCCAGACAAATAGAGTTGTTGCATGTATTTCCCACTTAACATTTTTTGAAAGCTTCAAAATGCAGTCTCCTAAGATCTCTCAATACTGAGGCTTTTTACACTTTTAACTATTTTAAGTATTTCAGAAATGTAATAACACAAATGAGATATTAGGGTAAAAAAGAAGAAGAAGAAGCCTATAGCCTCCAAATTTTAAACATGTTGGTTTCCCTTAAGCTTAGCTCTCAATTAACTGACTAAAATGATAGGAAAAAGCTTTTAGAAGCACAACATTTAAAAAAATATATATTCAAGGGATAAACATCTAGAATAAGGTGATGTGTGAGTATAGATGTGAAAACCTAGCAAGGAGAATTCACAATATATTCTGAGATCACTGTACAACAAGCAAGTGTGATTTATCCTAAGAGAGTTGATGTATAAAATCTATTAAAACCATCCCTCTTCAAACGCCATAATTGTCTCAAGTAACCATTTCCTCTTTTGTATTTTGTCCTCCTAGGGCCTAAGGAGACAAAAAGAATGCAGAATAGCTGGAAGAGCCCTTTATTTATGCCTTCTTATTTGTGCCTATAGGCATGTTTCCAGTGGACCCTAGTAGTGTGGCGCTATGGATAAGAGCACAGGCTTTGTAGTCAGACAGGCTTGAGCACCTCTATGTACATTGCAGCCTTATTTACAGCAGCCAATATATGGAAACAACCTAAGTGTCCATTGACAGATGAATGGATAAAGATGTTACACACACACACACACACACACACACACACACAGGAATGCTACTTAGCCATAAAAAAGATGAAATATTGCCATTTGCAATAACATGGATAGACCTTGAGGGTATTATGCTAAATGAATAAGTCAGACTTCTTTAGAGACATTTTTTTTTCCTTGAAGATACCTTTAGTAGGATAATAGAAAAATTCATTAGAGATGGTTCTTCAGAGGTAGACATTTCTTTCCCATTGCTACATAAATCCAGATAACATATTACTTAAATGTTATCCAGCGATGACATTTTTAATGGAATTAGAGCTGTAGTCCAAATAAATTTCTAACTTGGTTTAAGGTTAAAATGTAGAGACTGAATGGTGAGCTCCAAATATCCCTCAAATATCACTCTTCTCAGCTAAGCTTTTTGACAGGCCTGAGTATCAGTCGGTCCAAGATTGAGCTCTTTAGAGGAAGTGAAGACATTGTGTTGATTGAAAAGATATCCATATGCTTTAGGCATATGTTTTAGACTGTCAGGTGTCAAGCCTGACATTCTGTTATGAAAATTCAGGAGCCTGACTTATATTCTCACCCAGCAGAAGGCCTTTCCCCCTCCCCAAACTGAGCAGTAGCCATGTCTATGAAAAAGCTGAGTCTCTTATTTAAAAAGAGCTTCAAATCTTCTCAAAGTCTTGGTAGAAATCTCAGTTGACATCTTCCATAGCACAAAAGGAATTTTCTAAGACCCAGAAGGAAAACATAATGATAAGAGAAGATGTTAGTTTAGAGGGAGTATCAAAAGGAAGAGACATGTGTGGCCCTGATCGTCCTCTTTATTCAAAGTTAAATGTACATTCAGCAAGGATCTTCCATGTGTCCGCCTCTTACTCGGTTCTGAGAACAGGAAGATGATGGTCAGCTGGTTCCTGTCCTTGAAGAACAGCTGGTTCCTGTCCTAGATCAGAACAAGACTAGAGGAAGAGAGAGAAGCTAGGAAATGACTAGTCATCATGAGACATAAAAGACAAAATAAAGCAATAAGAATGTAGAAGAGATATGGTATTTTAAACCGTATTTAAGAGACAGAATCTTAACAAATGTAGAGTAAAAATATAGGAAGGTTTACTATATAACTCCCGGATGGCTCTCACATCATTTGCTTGTTTGACCAGGGTGATTGATGGGGCCATTTATCAGCACAAAGAAGATGGGACGAAGAGAAGTAAAAGTAGCAATATGACAAAGGGTTCGGGTTTTAGATAGATTAGACTTTAAGTGTCTGGGGGACATCTAGTTGGAGGAATCCAGTGGGAAGTGGATATATGGGAGATTTCAGGACAGGACATAAATCTAGGAGTCATCAGCATATAGGGATGTAGAATGCATAGAAAGAACTCTAGAGAAGAAAGCAGGAGAGAGTTATTACTTCTCATTCCATCAAAAAATTCTCAATTGGTTGAGATATGTGAAGAAAAAGCACAGAATTGGCATTTTTTAATGTCATGAGACCACAGGACATTTACCTACTCTTCTTTTATTGTATCTTGGATTGGCTCAGCACATCTCAAGTACTGACAAAATAGTCAAGTACATTGAAAAGTTGAATTTGGACCTAGATTTATTCTCTGAAATACATAGCTGCTAGCAAAAGTGTCAGGCTGAGAGAGAAATCATGGAATCCTACAGAGGCTCCAGTCTATGATATCAGAAGGCACTGCAAATCCAAGTAAGCAGCATCTTCTATATGTGGACCAAAGCAAGAGAAGAATTGGGGCGGGGGTGGGAGGTGGGGGCAGGTGCTAGACGTCCTCCAACTGCTTCATGAAGGACCATCAGGACGTAGCAGAGCCCCAGCAATCAGGCAAAAGTAGGAGAACTGTACGCTAGTGCTCGGTGGGTGCAAGAAGAAGAATCAGGGAGAGCATAAGGAATAGAGAGACTCTAGAAACAAGGCAGAAGATCCATGATCAGAACTGTGGTACCTGGAGCTTGAGGGCTAGATCCCAGAGAAGAGAGATTAAAATACCCGATAAACTACCTCCCCAACAGTTCTCAAACCCATGCCATCATTTTCACTGCGAGTGCTTTGCTTCAGGCCACCATCAACTCTTCCCTGAATTGGTGGGACAGACTCTTCATTGATCTTTCTGTCTCCAGTTTTGCTCTCTTACCCTGATTTTACTCTTGTCACTGAAACTGGAGTAAATTTTTTAAAGTATAAATCTGATCCTATCTTCCACCTTCCATTTTAGAACCATTCCCTGTAACTTTGTGTCTCTCAGGATAGTCTGAACCCTTGACATGACTTAACAACTCTTTTCATGAATTGGTCCTCACTCATTTCTCCAGTCCTGTTTCTCACCGCAGGCACCCTAATATTCTGTGGTCCAGGAATACTAAACAATGAGCAGTTCTCTAAACATTTTCTTTCCTCCAGGCCTTTGCAAAGTGCTGTTTCTGCTGCCTAGAATACTTTTCCAGTTTCTTCATCTGGGTATGCCAGCTCTCCTTTAATCTCAGCTAAGATAGCATCACCTCTCTATAAACCAGAGTCACGTGAGTGCCTTAGCAATGTGCTCTTAAAGCATCACATATTTGCTCTATCATACATCATCCTGCCTTGCTGTAATTCTCGCTGTCTCACTCCTCTGTTACAAGTCCCAGGACAGTGAAGACTCTTCTTGCTTACCATTCTATCCTTAGCATTTAGCCTACTGTCTTGAAAATGATCAGTAGCCATCTGTCGATTGAATATTTCATTTTCCCACTGAACTACGGAATAATAAGTTGTGGCTGGCAAGGTATCCCCCCTGTTATAGTTGGTCTGGTGCAGTGACTGAGGTGGATGTAAGACTGTCACAGAGTTGGGAGCCCCAGCTGAGGAAAAAGGAGGCAGCTAAAGCCCTGGCATCTTCATATCCAGCTCTTTATTCTGCAAACCTCAGGAAAAAATAAGTTTGTGTCTATCTACAGAAGTCTGACATTACCTTGTCTGAGGAACCTTTGTTTACTAGTTTGTATTGTGTAGGGCTGACCCCACATTCAAACTCCAAGGTCAGGCTTTGATCCCAGCAAGGTCAGTTAGAATGTGCTATTCCCTATGCATAGTACCTCTGCCCCATTAACGGTCACATGGCCATAGATGGGCCAATGAGAGCCTCCCTGGCACTTCTGCTGGAGCAAAATGAAATCTTTCTGGAGAAAGTGTAAATTAGAACAAAGAAGGTTAAAATTGTGATCTACCTAAATGCACAGTAGTAGAAGACTTATTAAATAAATAGATAATAAAACTATTTAAAATAATGATATTTCTCTTTTATTGTTCAGTGAACAAAGTTAGTCATATTTTTATGAAAATACTATATTACACAGATGTATATGTGTATATATAATTCAAGTTATGTTTAGATAGATAGATGAGAGATAGATAAATGATAGATAGAAAAACTATTAACATGATTGTAATTATACTATTGCTGACTTATACAAAAAGTACATATAACAAGGTTACTAGAGATAAGACAGAAGAGCACAACTTTCAGAAAAATTATCCCTATATTTGCAGAGTGTGATTTTAGGTAGAGATCGTAAGACAAGACCATACCTTAGCAGGGAGGAATATCAATTCTCCCTTGAGGGGAATGATGTTTCCACTAGATAGAAGTTTCTCTCCAGGCAGAAAATATGGCAGGCCTAAAGACTAAATAAAGGGTTGACAAACTTTATCTGTTAAGACCCAGATAGTGAATATTTTTGGCTTTGCAGGCCATACTGCCGCTGTCATGACATTGCAGTTTTGCCACTATGGTGTGAAAACAGTCATAGACTATATGTAAATAAATGAGTGTGGCTGTGTTCCAGTAACATCTTATTTACAAAAACAGATGGACAATGGATTTGGACCCTGAGTCATAGTTTACTGACGCCTTGACTATAAGAACAAAAGCCTTCCTCTCTTTATGCAGGGTCAGTTGGACCGGAATCTTGTGTGTGGAGACATTCAGAGAAGTTTCATTGCTGAGAGTAAGCTCCCCTTGTACAATGGAGGGGCCTGGAAGAGGGTAATCAGAGCAAGTCTTTGCTTTCCACAAACATCTGTGCTGGCACTAGTTATAGCAACCGCAGCTGTGGACACAGAAGTGCATAAGATGTTAGCTGGAGGGGAGCTCAACCTCCGGGAAGTGACAGGGCTACCCTCCAACCTCGGGTTATGTCAGACTTCAGATAGAAGCAAACAGCAAGCTATCGGAGGCTTTGTGCCCAACAGTAGCAGTGTTGACATGACCAGTGGGAATGAACAAATATAGCAGGGGAGACACTAGTGATGGGAACGTAAAAAGGTAGTGATGGGGTAATGGAAGTTGGGGGTGAACAAAGGTGGGCTCAGAAGAGCAGGATGCTATGAGAGAAGCTGAGTAGGGAAAAGAGTATAGACACATGATAAGAAGCTCAGGTAGGAAGACCCCAAGAGACCTATTCCGTGTTCATGGAAACACTCAGAAATAGTTGGATGATATTTTCAGTGGGGCAATTTTCAATCCACAACAATTTGTAGAGCAAAAGGAGCGGCAACTGTATTTGTTGTCACAGGCTGATGAGGCCAGAAATGTAGGGGTTATATTACATCACAGCCAAAATGTTCTAGGGATTCAGGAGTACTTTGACATGAATTTGAGTTTTATTCATCACAACAGCATCTATATTCCTTTAGAAGAGAGTAATCCATAAATGTGTAAAACATGTTATTTATTCAGACTAAGATTGTTGTACAAGTAGATTTATATACTTACTATAATCCCATGCCTTACCCCCCACCTGCCACCAGTGGCTGCAGGTTGGCATACCAACCTTTTTGGTGTACCAATCATTTGATGTACCAAAGTTCCAAAAAAAAGAGTATGCTGGTGCTACTTAGGAAGGAATCTGCAGGTGGTGGTAGGCAGATCTAGCTGAAGAAGTGGAAAACAAGCCTTTAATGTCCTTCATGATCTGGCCCCTACTACACATTTAGCCTCATCTCACACCAATGGCCACCTTGCTTTTCTTACTCCAGACGTACTGGTCTGCTTTGGGTTCTCTGCAAGCACCATTCTTTCTCCTTCCTCAGGGCCTTGCAAGAGCTGTTCCTTCTGCTTAGAACACTCTTCCTTACCCACACCCCCATCTTTGATTAATATACTCTTAGACATCCTCCAGACCAAGAAGTGCTATTTTAGGTGCCAGTGGATTATGGCAGAATGAGAAAGCCCTGATTTATAGGTTGGGAGAACTTGTTTCTAGTCCTAGATCAAATTCCATGTAGCCATGTACCTTGGGTTCTTTATCTTCTCTGAAAATTAATTTACTTATTAGGAAAACACAGCTAAAAATATCAACTGTGCCTAACTCAAAGAGTTGTCATGGAATTATGAGATAAGAGTGACGAAGTGCTTTGAACAGTGTAAGTCACTCTATTTGGAAACCTCCACAAGGGCCTTTCTATTGCGCAGCCAGAGCTCCCTCTCCAGCGGTTCCTCACATTGTCTTTTCTCTTGACAGCAGGCACCAGAGAGCCAACTTGCCTTTCCCTTCCTGTAATAACTGCCACTACTAACCGAGTCCCCTGGAATCGCGTTGCACCCAGGCTGGTGGCTGTCCCTACCCATTATCATATTTGATGACTCAAAGAAGACAAGTTGTTTGACTGATAATTACCTCGAGGAAAGTAAAATAGCAAACTTGGTGTTGTTAGTCACAGAGTCCTGGAAAGAGTTTACAGTTCTCTCAGCCATGTTTTATTTCAGAGTAAATGAAACACTCTTGAACCTCTTTCTTCTAGTTTTCTTCTCAAATATGGAGCTCAACAAAAGTTCCTTGTCCTCTGACCCTGATGTTAGCAAAATTCCTGAGAATTCTTCCTGGAGGATGCTTCTTTTTTCCCAACTGGGAACGTCATACAAGAAGAAAGGTCATCTCCTTGTCTTAGGTACAGTTTGCAACCTGAAAGCGTCAGCTCCAGTGATTCCACAGAGCCTTGGCCCTCATGGGAATGGTCTAAAAGAAGAGAGAAAATGTGCAGCCCATGTGCTGGCACTCTCCATGCCAATATTCCCACACACATTGCTAAAGGAGCATAGAGCTTTTCTCAGCTGATCTCAGCCTAAACTCAGAGTTCTACTCAAGCCAGCCCTTTAGACAGCCATCATCAATCAAGAACTGGCAAGTGAGATAAAGCCAATTAGTTGTAAATACCACCGAGGCAGAACCTTTCTCCCAAAGTTCACTCTTAAAGTACTGGAACAACCTTTTACATAAAGCCTTCTGTTGTGCCAGAATTGGAAAGTGCCCTCAACTCTGTAATTTGTAGGTACTCTGGCCCCCTGCAATGGTGTTCAGTTGAGGTTGGTAGACTGCTTTAAGAAAATAGTAAATGGAGTAACTCTGTTTGGGGTGAAAATTTTTACAGGCAGGAATGGTCTTTATGAGATGATTTGGTCCTTTCTCCAAAGCAGTTTTGCACTTTATTTTCTATGATTGCTGTTTAGGGGCTAGGAACAGAGGCTTTTTCAGCCACCTTTGGTGGCCTACACAAATTCTTTCCTGTCTTCTTCCTTGCTGGCAGAAGCAGATTTCACTTGAGTATTCAGAGGGTTTTATTTGTTCCGATTGGTGCTATATCCAATATTGAATATTTTGAATATTATTCTCCCTCCACAAAGCCCTGTGCTCAGGGAAGGGTCTCCTCTTCACCGCCAGGCGTGAATTGCAATTTGTCTCAGCCAATTAAAGTGACCTCATTCCCTTTGCCAGTGATTGGTTTAGCCGTGAGTGTGTAGCCCACCCTGGCCAATGATGTGGGAGAGAAATTCCTGGAAAAATGTCTTTAGTCTTAAAAAGTATGTCCAAAAGGCTTCACAATAAAGATAGCAGATTAAATACATGTATTCACCACTCATCCCTTTCAAAACCCCACTGAAAAGACAATAAAGGAATTTCCTTTAAGGCATAGATTTGTAAGAACAAGAGGAGAGGAGAGGAGACCGACAAAATTTTAAAAGTGAAAAAGCATGCAGACAACTAGGAACTGACTTAGCAGACCCCAGAAAGCTAAATTCTAAGCCATCAGTGGAGAAAGCTGAGAAGGAACCCAATTTTACAAGAATGCCCCAAAGTCTCAAGGAGTGGAAATTCTGGCCACAGGAATAAAGATCAAAACAAAAGGATTTTTAAAATCTGTTGAAGGAAGGAAGGAAGGAAGGAAGGAAGGAAGGAAGGAAGGAAGGAAGGAAGGAAGGAAGGAAGATAGAAAAAAGGAAAAGCCATCCATCTGCAAATCCCCTCTTCTTATCTGGTAATTGCACCCCCCACACACTGAGGGGTTACTCTCCAGAGGAGTCAGAGAATCTGGCTTAGAAAACACCAAGCAAAGTTAAGGACAGGGTGGTATATTGAAAACAAGGAGACTAAGTGAGATTTCACATACTCATTATTGAGAACCTTAGGGCTCTTCTTCATGTTGGGTTCCCAAAATGCTGGCAGTCAGGATTATAAAGGAATTTCCAGATTATAAAGGAATCTCCAAGCAAGAGACTGGAAGATTCTTCTCCGGGTAACCTGTCAAGCCAAGAGAAAAAAATTAAAGGGCATGATGTCAAGAATTCCTCTAGTAGTGAATCTGCCCCAGCAGATCACACAACAGTGAAGCTCACAGTTGACAAGACCCAATCATGTGCAAAGTGTTTCCAAGTAGCTTCTTAATGGCCCACTTCTAAGTAAGATTAGAGTATAAAGGGTTGTCAGAGGAAGGCTCTAACAAGGCAAATACAGAAAAGCAATTTGGAAAGCACAGCTATGATACTGAGAGAAGAAAACTTCAAGGAACCATCATCAACATCCCCAGAGAGAGAAAAGGATGCTATTTTTAACAAAAGAGGTAAGGGAGAGATGCAAAGAACAGAAAAGAAGTCTTGAAAATTAAAAATAAGAGAGAGAAAAAATTTCAATAAAAGGGTTAGATGATAAAGCTGAGGAAATATCCCTAAAAATGAAGAAAAAGCAAAAAAAAAAAAAAAAAAAAAAAAAAAAAGGCAGATGGAGGAGAAGCAATCGTAGAGTAAAGAAGTCCAATATCCAAATATTAGAATTCAGAGAAAAGAAAGACAAACCATAGAGGAAGGATATAATGAAAGAACAATAATAACAATAATAATAAGTAATCCCAGGAGGTCATAACTTTATAGATGGAAGGGTCCAACTGAGTGCCAAACATAATTAGTAAAATTAGGCCCTCAATAAGACATATTATCATGAGATTTCAAAACACTGGGGACAAAGAGTGCATATAAAACTGGGGGAAAATTATATACTAAGGTTCAAGATCAAAATGGCGTTGGACTTCTCTGCAGTAGTACTGGAAGCTGGGAGGGTGTGAAGCAACGCCTTTAAATCTCTGAGTGAAAATTACTTCCAAACTATAATCTATACCTAGGCACTCTATCAATCAAATATTAAGATAGAGTAAAGATATTTCAACTATTCAAGGTCTCAAGAAATTGATTTCCCATGTATTCCATCTCAAAAAAACTAATGGAGGATTTACCCCACCAAAACAAGGGAATAAACCAAGAACCTGGAAGATAAGAAATCTGGGAAGCAAGAGCTTCAGCACAAGAAACAGACCCAGTGAACTCCAGCATGAGGTAGAGAGAGTTCAGCATGACAGAAGAGCAGGAGGTCTAGGGAGCAATCAGTCCACGTTAATACAGGTTAGGAGGTTCTGGGAAATATACTTCTGAAGAAATAACATTGATAAGTGGAGCTGCTAAAGGCCTCTGGCATCCATGAGGGAACAAGCCTTAGTCAAAAGCCAAAGTATTCAGTATAGCAAATAGGAAAGATGGAATGAAACTGAGGCCCTGAAGACATCACACAACCACCCTAAAACCATCCTGGTCTTTAGACTTTGTGCTATGTGAGAAAATAAATGTACCCTCGTTTAAATCACTTTAAGTTGAGTTTTCTCTTCCTTGTGGCCAAACTCATCCAGTTGATACAGAGACTCACATTCCTTCAGAAAAAAGATGGTAGGGTGCTTGACACAGTATGGAAAGCCATTATGAATTAAAGCAGTTTTCTCATTAGTCACATGAGCACTCTTACTTTCTCTCTCCTGCATCTATTCCATCTCTTCCCTTTCTTTAGCCATGGGCTCCTCTGCTTACTCATACTGTCTGTTACTTTTTTTAGCAAGTGGCGGGTCACCACCCTCCTCTATTTCATGACTTCTTTTTGACCTCAGCTCCCATTGTCAAAATGCATGTACCCTAGTAATTTCTCGAGGAAGCAAATAGGATAGGTCCCCCTCATATTTTAATACCAGGCTCCATGGTGTCTCTGACCAGCTTTCTGATTGGTTTCCATCGTCATAATTGCCATCCCTGGTGCACTCAGCTGGTGTAGTGAGGGGAAGAAAAGGAGAATCGGGGTCAGAGTGAAATAAAACTGGCTACCTCGACCCACCCACCACCTCAACAGAAGATTATTGAGAGAAGGACTTTTCTTTTTAGAATGGGCTACAGAATAGAATGACTTAATTAATCTCAGATAACTTGTTGCCTTTTTGAAACATCAAAAAAAGAGAGAATACGCAAACTCCTTTAATGGCCCATTCTTTCTGTGCTACCTCACAGTAAAGGCATTTTAAAGCCAAACCACAACTTCCTGCTACAATCATTTTCTCCTGTGGCCTCATTGGAAATGAGATACAGCAGCTTCCCATTACTTCTATAGTATTCATATGGAAATATGGGTAGTCTCATCGCCAGGCAAAAGAAATACCATTTCTTTACACTGTCATTTTGAGAAATAAAGGGAAAAAAATTCATTCATCACATTTATAAAACTTATCTCCACAAAATGAATGTGCAGATAAGTTTTTGTTCAATAATAATGCATACCATGTGAATACGAAAGGCGATATTTTAAGTTATGACATTTTAATTCATAGACTATGTACTAAATACAGTTTACATATGCAAAATCTGTCCTTGCATTGATCACAAAATACACAGGTCATTTCCTGTAGGAACCCAGAAAATCATCATGAGTGACAGAATAATAAGTAGATATACATACAGACATATAGTATATTATAAAGAGATATACGTAGATAAAACTAATATTTCTTTAAGGGCATATAAACTTCATGATAGCTTAGTACATGTGTATCCATTTCTAGAGAATGCTATTATACCTTATGTATATATAGGAAGTTTTGAGTGTGTGTGTGTGTGTGTGTGTGTGTGTGTATGTGTGTGTACAGATGTTGAAAAAGGGAGAGAAAAAAGTGACATGTCTTTGAAGACAAGTATTAGTATGTTCCACAGATATATTTGCATTATAGTGTATCTTTAATTTATATAGCTTAATATGCCTTTAATGCTAACCTTCTGGCAGTACAGCAAAAATATAAAACTGGCCTAGAAATGGGGTCATGGCACATTCAAGTACAGGAACTTTCTCATTAGCTTATATGTATCCAGTTTATGATCAGTAAAGCTCATGTTTACGGAATACTTACTAGAAATGGTGCTATGTGCTTTTCATCTCATTTAATTTAAGGAAGAACAGAGGGAGCTAGTCTATAGCCAAATGTCGTCAAATCTTCCTTGGTGTTCTCATATTTGGTCGTTCCTTCCTATCTGAACTGCCATCGCCTGAGGCAGACCTGGTCACCTCACACCTGAGCCTGGCAATTGTTCTTTAGTTTTCTCCCTTCCAGCCCTTTCCCCAGACCCTTCCTCCTTTTTTACAGTGCATACTCTGAGGGATCTCCTCTCATCGGCCTGTGAGTTTGGGGGGTCAGATACTGTCTTCCTCTCTATAGTTCTCCCATTTCATCATGAGAGATAGCACTGTATGCAAGGGCCTAAGAGAAGTCACAGAGCAAACACTGGCTTAGCAAAGTTTGAATTCCATCTTTCCTACCCTGGGTATTCTTGGGTAAACTGGTGCAAGCTTCATTATCTGGGAAATTATACAAGTAGGCAGATGATTTCCAAGACTCATCTTCACTCAGATTCTGCCCTCTCCAAAGTTCCCCCAGTCCCACTCAGAGGGTTGTTGGGAGGTTGGGTTGGAAAGTTATCAGTGACTCTTCAAGCTCTCACCAGAGGCCCACGCCTCTAGATGCACCTTTCTCTTGGGTAGAGAAACCATGGGGACTTTCCGATTCTACCAGTTTGGGAACAAGCCTATTTCAACATATACAAAACAAGAAACATACGAGGTCAGATAATTAAGTTCGTGAACTCATCCTAGAAAAAGTGCTGCATACCTCTTTTCTGGGTATTACTATGGTCACCTTCGAAGTACTCACCTTGGGAAGCTATGCACCGGACACCAGCGCCTAGTCCACCCTTCAAAGCAATTTTGAAACTCTTTTTCTGGAATGGCCATCAGAGCTGTCGTCGTATTACCCTTGATGTCCTGAATGTCATCAAAATGTCTTCCTTTCAATATTTCCTTTATCTTCAGGTAAAGAAAGAAGTCATTGGGGGACAGATCATGTGAGTAGGGAGGGTGTTCCAATACAGTTATTTGTTTACTGGCTAAAAACTCCCTCACAGACAGTGCCGTGTGAGTTGGTGCATTGTTGTGATGCAAGAGCCATGAATCGTTGGCAAAAAGTTCAGGTCATCTGACTTTTTCATGCAGCCTTTTCAACACTTCCAAATAGTCAACTTGGTTAATTGTTTGTCCTGTTGGTACAAATTCATAATGAATAATCCCTGTCATATCAAAAAAGGTTAGCAACATCGGTGCAACAAGTTTGCAAACTTGATTGACAGACCTCGTATACAAGGGAATGGGAATAGTTCTTTTTTCCTTTTAGCCCACAAAGTTACTACGATCAACCGCACCTCATCTCCTTTTCTCCCACGGGACAGTGACATACCCTCAGACAGTGCAGTCTTAAACTCATCCTGAGCTTCTTAGCTGATCTGAACTCCAGTCAGTTTGGGAGAAGGGAGTCTGCTCACTTTTAGGATTATTTATGTTAACCCAATCAATTAATATTGTTGTGTTCTCCCAATCTAAATGTTGAAGGACATTTTATAGGAAAAGGTTAGTGTTATACCACCATATCAAAGCAGTCCAGTTCTTCCACAGAAGACTGAAATTATATGATTTCAAGCAGAAGTGGTGTACAAATTTGCCAGCCTACCTCCTTGTCTGCCTTAACTACAGAGATGGAGTTTACTCCCAGGGCTGAGGGGTTGAGAGGAGGAAGAAATTTTGTGCAAAACTTGTAGCAGCTGTTCCTAACTATAAAACATTAAGGAAGAAAGAAGCCTGCTAGTTCAGAACAACTGCAAAAACCAATCACAGAGCGTAAAATTCCATCTTCTTCTGTCTGCCAAATTAAGCCAGTTGTTCCCGACTCTCTCTCCTAAATCAGTCATACATTGGACAAGGACCTGCCTAGGGTTACTGTCACAGAAAAATCACAGGTGTTTCTGTAAGGCTATTTTACCTATGAGATCTATCCACACAGGTAGCATATGCAAAATGAAGCTGTCAGTTACTTTAAACATATGAAGTGGAAGGCTCTATAGGGTAATCTTTCATCTGAATCTCTTTTAGATTTCTATAATTGCTTTTAGTGTCGTAACTTTGTTCTTATCATACAAATAATTTATGTATAGTATAGAAAATCTGGAAAATAATATTAGGCCTAAGAAAGGCTATAAAAACTATCACATTTCCTATCCTAACACCTTATAATAAATGTTACTATTTTGGAATATATATATCTCAAGTCTTTTTTCTATTCATATAGGTTATAGATTTTTTTTTTACTAATGAGTGTATCTCACCAAATATAGTATTGTATAACATCTTAATAAATCGCATGCATGTTATATGCATTAAATAGTTCTCTTACAGCACTAATTTTAATGGCTGCAAAGTAGCTCATTAAGTGGTTGAACCATAATTAAAAAAATATTCAGTGGTTGTACATTTAGATTATTTTCAATTTTTACTATTGAAAACATTGTGGCAATGATTCACGGTTGATAAATTTTTGTATGCATCCATGACCTGCTCTATTCCTTAAGATAGATATGGTGGGTCAGGGTTTGCAAAATTTTAATACTCTGAAAGTTATTCACAGAAGATTCATTAAGCCAGGAATTTCACCAGAAGAGCCAGAAATGTTGTGCCAACTCTATTTTTAAAAATTTTAGATTCTTTTAGAGTAAATTAAAGGAAATTACTTCTGGAGAGTCTAATTTAATACTCTGGAGTGGAGCCCAGGCCAGGCACATATATTTTTTAAAGTTCAATAGCTGATTTTATAGTACAGCTAGTGCTGAGGACCACTGGGGCTTGTTAGTGAGTTTCCTGGTCTACCAAGGAATTTTACTTCTAGGGAAGTAACTGAATTACATTCCCATAAATTTTTTTTTTTTTTAAAAAAAAACCTCATGACTGGAACAGGAATTTTTTGAAAGATGCAACTACAAGTCTTCATAAATGAGTTTTATAAAATACCTTTCTTCTGCCTGCATCTGTGTGTAAGCACACGTACACTAAATACCTAAGTCGCAGCAGTGGTTGATGAAAGAAATATAAATTGCACTTCCTGCCCCATCACCTCCTTACTGTGGAGTCCAAGGGTAAAGCTACAACAAACAAATCAGGTGGTCATTTTTCACCTCTGTTTTGTCAT
The DNA here is from genome assembly GCF_057876585.1 of Rhinolophus sinicus. Lineage (NCBI taxonomy): Eukaryota > Metazoa > Chordata > Mammalia > Chiroptera > Rhinolophidae > Rhinolophus > Rhinolophus sinicus. The sequence goes on along the minus strand of NC_142514.1, from coordinate 160,435,006 downwards.
CTTAATTTTTAAAAAAATCTTTACAACGGAATGGATGAATAAAAGACACTGGAAACACAGCATTTAACACCATAAATTCTCAGAGGTAGGAAGATGAGCTCTTACTATTTCCTGTTTCTAAGTTTGAGTAATCTCTCAGAACATTATAATCTCCTCATTGTCCTAGAGAAATTCAATCTGTAGCTTACTCGTGCTGCTCTCTCTCTCCAGGCCCCTTTTACAGCAGTGACTGCCATCCAGTGTCCCCTCCTCCCACAGGCCCAGTTTGCTGTGGACATTGATGCACTTGACAAATAATGCCTCCACCTCTCCCCCCAGTCCTCTATTATAGTGTCTCTTTCCATTTATATCTTTAGTATTGTTTCATCATTTATCCCAGTTGAGCTCAGGTCTTTGCATTCAACTCTAAATATGTCTACAATTCCCATTGAGGGGCCTAACCATGCCAGCTTAAGCCACATAAAGATCAATTTACAAAAGACAGGAACTATTTGTGCCTGAACATGTTAACTTGTGTTGTCTTTGGCCATTTCCTACAGCATAAAGCCACACTCCTAATTAACAATAAAAGTAAAGCCTAACGTTTATGAAGTATTCCATTGAATAAGCCTGGCACTACAATAAGTATACCATCTGTAGTTTCTTCGGCCCTCACATAGTACCTGTTTTACGGAGGAGGAAAGTGAAGCTTAGAGAGGTCAAGACACTTATTTAAGGTTACACGACTTGTAGGTAATTGAATGAACTCAAGCAGAGGTTCACCATCTAACTTGAACACTCAGATACTTTATTCACTGCACTTCTAACCTAATCTCAAATTGAAAAGATTCCATCCATTCTCCCCTTCCAATGCGTCTTCTAGCAAACTCCAGCCAAATTGTCCTACTCCCAGCTTTCCTAAAACACTATCTGGAATTATATTAAGGGAACAGTCTCTTTCATTAGAGTAAACCACAGGAACTTACAGAGTTTTAGCAGAAAACTCTAGAAAGATAAAGTTCAGGAAGGGAGAGTGTCGAATATTTGTTCATATGTACATATCTACCCCAATGTTTTTCTGCCAGAGGTCTTGTGTAGATTTCAGAAGACAGTCTGTTTCTTTGTACCTCTTCTTTCTGTTTATATCATCCATCAAGACCACATTTACGCCTTCTACACAGTGAATTTGCTGCCTATTTACTGCCAAAGTAATTCACCTTCTTTCCATAAATTTCTGGTTCAGCCAACTACACAAATTCATCTAGGGAACCACACGTGACATTATGCATATCTGCGTCTGTGTGCTATACTTGGGGTGGATACTAGCTTTATGTAAAGGGGACAATTTGGGAACTAGTAAAATAGGTGGTGGAAGAGGAGGAAAGCAGATTAAACATAATCCTGGCCAAGTTGTTTCATTTCTGAGACTCAGTTTCTTCTTGTTTCAAATAAAGAGGTTAGGTTAAATAAACTCAGTTCTTATTTCTTGGACATCTTTGCATACCTTTCATTGTCGGCAACATTGTAGGTTCTCAATTAGCAGTGTTGAATTCACTTACTAATTTTGAGTCTTGCAAGAATAGATAATGTTTAAATCCTAAACACATGCAATTATTATCTGACTTCAAGTTTTGCCAGAAATGCTCATTTCACTGAAATGTTGATTTAGCTTGGTGTGGTGATTTGAGGTAAGAGTAATCTTCACACCTAACCTTATTCAAGAATGCAAATCCAGATAAGCCAAGGTTTTATGAAGGCACTTCCTTACCTCTCCTTTACTCCTAAACCTATGTCCCTCTGGCCCCATCCCCCACCCCCAACACTAAAAGTGCTTTGGCTGCATTACCAGTGACCTCCTAGGTACCAAACACTATGATGACTTTTCAAACTTCATCTTACTCAACTTCTCCATGCCATTAGGGATTGCTGACTCTTCTTATTGACCTCTCTTGGCCTGTACGATCCCTTTCTCTCTGATGCCTTATTTCTCTTCCTACTCTTGTTTCAATCTCATTTATGACTTCTTCTTCTCATATTCCCTCAAATATTAATGTCCCTGGATTCTCTGGTATTCTTTCATCCACATCCCTAGTTTCCTAAATGGAATTTCCCACCCTTACCTCTCTCCTGAGTTCTTCAAATGTATACAACAAATATCTCCACCAAACATACCTCACAAATAGCTTAAGGCCAATGCATATAGAACTAAATCATTATATTTCATCCAAAGGCTCTCCAACTTCATTAACATGTGTACGCACATAAACGAATCCTCTCTCTCTCTCTCTCTCTCACAGATGGATATAGACAATCCAGGGAATAAATGCAACCAAGTTTTGGAGAAACTTATTTTAAGCTCCTATTCCTTAAGTCCTTCAGCACCAAAATTTCCTCAAGTAACTATTTTATTTATTTCATTTTTAAATTAATATGCAATGTAATTGAATGTTTTGTATATAGTTCTATGGATTTTAACATGTGTATGCATTCGTGTAACTACTTCCACAATGAAAGTGCAGAACAGTTCCATATCCCCGCCTCCCTAAAATTCCCTTGTGTTATCTGTTTGTAGTCACACACTCTCATTCTTTACCCCTAGAAATAACCAATCTTTTCCGTTACCACAGTTTTTTTAGAGAATGGCGTATGAATGGAATTAAACAGTACGTCTTCTCTTGAAGCTGGCTTCTTTCAATAAGTATAGTGCTTTTTAGATTCACCAAAACTGTTTTGTTTTAAAGTAGTTTGTTCCTGTTATTGCTAAATAGTACTCCATTGTATAAATGTGGCATGTTGTTTACGTAATGCAGTCACCACTGAAGTACATTTGGGTGTTTCCTGTTCTTGGTGATTATGAATAGAGCTGCTATGAAAGTTTATGTATGCCTTTTTATGTGAACATAAGTTTTTACTTCTTTGGGGAAAATACCTAAGAATGGGATTGCTCGGTCATATGGTAAATATATGTTTAACTTTATAACAAACTGCCAAACATCTTATCCAGAGTGTCTATTTCATTTTGTTTCCAGCAATGCATGAAATTTCCAGTTGCTCCACAGCCTCACCAGTACTTGGCAACGTGTGTGTGTGTGTGTGTGTGTGTGTGTGTGTGTGTGTGTGTATTTTTTTTTTTTTTTAATTTTTATTGGGGAATATCGGGGAACTGTGGGTTTTTTCCAGGATCCATCAGCTCCAAGTCAGGTCATTGTTTTTTTTTCCCCCTCAATCTAGTTGTGGAGGGTGCAGCTCAGCTCCAAGTCAAGTGGCTGTTTTCAATCTAGTTGTGGAGGACACAGCTCACTGGCCCATGTGGGAATAGAACCAGTGATCTTGGTGTTGTAAGTACTGCGCTCTAACCAACTGAGCCAACTGGCAGCCCCATCAATATATGTATTTTTTAATTTTAGGTATTCTAATAGATGTGCAGTAGTATCTTATTGTGGTTTGAATCCATATTTCCCAAGGGGCTAATCAACATTTTTTATGTGCTTATTTGCCATCCTTTTGCCCAATTTGTTTGGCATATTTTAGTTCTTTTGTTTTGCCATATAAATTTTAGAATGCACTTTTATGTATCTTCAGAAAATCCTAGTGGGATTTTGACATGAATTGAGTTAAATCTATAGATAAATTTGAGGAGAATTAAATATTTACTATGTTGAATCTTCTAATTCATAAAACACAGTATTTTCTTTAGATTGATTACTTTGTTTTCTTACAGTTGAGTTCCGTAAAAACTCAAAAAACTCTTTACAGAGTTCTTTTTATGTTCTAGATACAAGCCCTTTGTTGGATACATGATTTGCAAATATTGTCTCCCAGTCAGTAACATGTCTTTTCATTCTCAAAATAGTGTCTTTGATAGAGCAAAAGTTTTTCATTTTGCTTAAATCTAATTCATCAATCTTTTCTTTTATTTATTGTGCTGTTGGTATCACATCTAAGAACTCTTTGTCTAACCCCAGGTCACAAAGTTCTTCCCCATTTTTTTCTTTTAAATTTTATAATTCTGTTTTACATTTAGTTCTATGACCCATTTTTGAGCTAATTTTATATAAATTTGAAGTTAAGATCAAGGTTTTTTGTGTTTGGTTTATTTTTTGTATATGGTTATCCAGTTGTTTCAATACTATTTGTCAAAAGGTATCCTTTCACCATTGAACTGCTTTCACAACTTTGTGAAAAAATCACTGGGGCATGTTTGTGTGAATCATTTCTGGGTTCTCTGTTCTGTTCCATTGATCTATGTGTCTATCCTTTTGCCAATATCACACTGAATTGGTGGCTGTAGTTTTATAATAAATCTTAAAGCCTGGTAGTGTGGTTTCTCCAACTTTATTACTCTTTTTCAAGATTGTTTTGGTTATTATAGTTCGTTTGCCTTGCCATATAAATTTTACAATCAGCTTATCTATGTCTATAAAAATAGTGCTGAGATTTGGTTGGAAATGCATTAAATCTATAGATCAATTAGGGAAAGTTACATCTTTGCTATGCTGATTCTTTCAATCCATAAAATAATATATCTCACCATTTATTTGGGTCTTCTTTTATTTTTCTTATCAGGGTTTCGTAGTTTTCAGCATACAGACCCTGTTCATGATTTTTTAAAGATTTATACCAAGGTATTTCATTTTAAGGAGCTAATATAATTTTTAAAACTTTGTTCATTGCCAGTATAAAGAAATATATTTGACTTTTATGCATTGACGTTGTATCCTGCAACCTCATTAAACTTACTAGTTTCAGAGTTCTTTTGTAGATTCCTTGGGATTTTCTGCATAGACAATCGTCTCATCTGAAAATGTGTTTGGCTATTATTTTTTTTCTTACCTTATTACACTGGTTAGGACATCCATGGTGATTGGTGAAATTGGATATACTTACCTTGTTACCAATTTTAGGGGAAAAGCATTCAGTTTTTTCAATATTAACTATGATGTTAGCTAGGTGTTTTGTAGATGCCTTTCATCAGGTTAAAAAAGTTTCCTTCTATTCTTAGTGTTTTGAGAATGTTGCTCATAAATGGATGTTGAATTTTGTCAAATACTTTTTCTGCATCATTGATATGATTATGTGATTTTTTTCTTTAGATTGTTAATATGGTGGATTATACTGACTGATATCCCAATATTGAACCTGTCTCATAGTCTCAGTATACTCTCCACTTACAGTGTAAAACTGTTTTATATATTGAAATATTCAATTCTTTAATATTTTATTGAGTATTATTGAATTTATGGTCATAAAGCATATTTGACCTGTAGTATTTTTTGTTGTTGTTGTTTTGTTTTCTAGTGCTGTTTTGGTCTAGGGTTGGTACCTGGGTAATGCTGGCCTCATAAATTGAGTTGGGAGTGTTCTCTTCTCTTCTAATTTCTGGAAGAGATTGTGTAGAATTGCTGTTAATTCATCTTTAAATATTTGGTAGAATTTGCCAGTGTAACCATCTGTTCCTGGAGGTTGCTTTTAAAAAATTTTCAACTGCAAACTCAATTTCTTTAATTGTCATAGTATTGTTTTAGTTATCTATTACATCTTGGGTGAGTTTTGGTAGTGTGTTGTTTTCAAGGAATTGTTCTATTTCATCTAAGTTTTAGAATTTGTGTCAATAGAGTTGTTCTTAGTTTTCCTTTAATATCTTTTTAAAGTCTATGGGATCTATAATTATATTCCCTCTTTCATTCTTGATATTAGTAATTTACGGTCTATCTCTCTCTTTTTCTTCTTTTTTTTTGGTTAAATATTGCTAAAGGCTTATCAATTTTATTAATCTCAAATAATCATCTTTTGTTTTATTTTCTGTTTTCAATTTCTATGATTGCTGCTCTTACCTTTATTATTTCTTTCTTTCTGCTTGCTTTGGGTTTATTTTACTCCTATTTCTCTAGTTTTTTTTTTTTTTTTTTTTTTTTAATGGAAGCTTAGGTTACTGATTTGAGACTTTTCTTCTTAGACAGGCATTTAATGCTATTGATTTTTTAAATTTTTGCAAAAAAATTCTGTGTGGTAGAAAAACAATCAGAACTGGTGTTAGGGTGCATCAGATTTAATTTGAATGCAAGACAAGACATTTTTAAATTAATGAATCTATAACATCATTTGAGGGAAAACAACAAAGTGATTCAAAATGTGAATGCTTTAGATGGTCCAGTGCAGAGTTAATTGCAGACATATAACAGGCAAAAGTTGTCAGGGAACAAAGAACAAAGCACTCCGTACAACAGGGTGGGAGGCTCTTCTGCAAGGCTCTATTCTACTAAAAGGCACTCTAATAGCCGTATGTATTTTCAGTCACACATGCTCCAACTTTTATGTCTCTTCTACTAGGAAACAATATGCATTGTGGGAGTGTCCACTATACATGGTTTATAATATACTCAATTGCATCCTTTGTGATTCACTCAATAAATAGCAATAGATATTTCCAATGTGTTTGAGGCTACAAAAAATTATTTCGAGCCCGTGTTTTAATGAAGTCACAGTTGCCTTATGGTGAAACATGATATACCAAATGACATTGATATCAGTCAGCGCTTGAGATCATTTATTTCAAACATACTTTGTTCCAGACAGTGTATGTGCTGGTACTTCAATACATTTAATCTTTACCACCAACCTGTAAGCTATAGAGAATAGGAAAGATAGTTTCATAGAAATAATATAGGTTTGGGAGTCAGAAACCAAGTTTGAATCTCTGCTCTGGCATTTAATGTGACTTAAGCTAGTTATTTTAACTCTCTGAACTTCAGTTTGTTTGTTTATTTTTTTAAATTTAAAAATGAGGTAAAGTTGTGAGAATTAAAAGTGATTAATATATGAAAAAGGCCTAGTTGGGTGAGAAAATAGGAGTTTCGAAGTCTAAAATACTTCCCTTTAAACCCCAAATCACAACATGTTAGGTATGAGACCTTCAGCAAATTACTTAATCTCTCTGAGTTTTTATATCTCATATATTAAATAGGGCTTATTAGATAGATGGATAGATAGATGATAGATAGATAGATAGATAGATAGATAGATAGATAGATAGATAGATAGATGCAGAAATATGGACAGATCCTCTTCCCCTTCATCACAAAACCTCTCCTTTAGGTGTTCCCTTCTCAATTACTGACAACTCCATCCATCCTCTCAGTTGTTCAGATCAAACAACTTGGGGTAGTTTTTGACTCTCCCCATAGCTCACAATCTCTGAAAATAAATCTCATTGGTTCTACCTTCAAAGTCTATTTAGACTTTTTTCACCACTACTATCTCCTCCTCCATCATCATGGTCTAAGCCTTTCCTATTAACTTCCTAACTGGTTCTCTCACTTCCACACTTACCTTGCCATCCACTGCCCTCTTCGAAGCAGCCAGAATGGCCCTTTAAAATATAAATCAGATAAAATTCTCTAATGGCTTCCCATCTCAGTCAGAGTAAAAGTCAGTCTTTACAATGGCTTAAAAGGTTCTTCCAAAGTTCGCCCACCTCTGCCACCCATTCTGCCCCACTTAGCCACCCCTGTGATCTCTTCTGCTATGCGTTCATCAACACCTACTCCACTCCAGGTCCACTAGCCTCCATGCCATTCTGGTACGTCCATGTTCTCTCCCACTTCAGGGACCTTACACTTTCTGTTCCTTCCACCTGGAATATTCTTCACCCAAATTCTCGAGCCTCCCTACCTCACCTCCTTTAAATTTTTCCTCAAATTTCATCTTCTTAACAAGGTCTTCCCTGTCCACTCCATTTAAAATTCCAACAGCCTACCCTCCACCCAATATTCTCTATTCCCTTACCCTACTTTATTTTTCTATAACATTTATCACCATCTGACAGTGTTGTATTGTACTTATTTTGTTGTTGTCTATTACTCCAACACACACAAATGAGAACTCTTTGTGAGAGCAGGGATTTGCGGTTGTTTTGTTCATTGTTGTGTCTCCAAATCTATAACAGTATCTAGCACATATTTTCTCTCACCCTCTCTCTTGCTCCTACCCCCATCCTTCCTTCCCTTTTTCTTCCTCTTTCTCTCTCTCTCCCTCCCTCCCTCCTTCCTTCCCTCTCTCTCTCAAATATATATATATATATCATTACAACTTTTCTGTGTTCATAGAACCCTAGAGATATACAACCCAAATCTTGGTTTTCTTAGCTTATTAGAAACAACTCCCTTCATTGGGAAAGAATGCAGATTTGATGCTATATTTAACATGTGTGTACTAGTACCTACTATGTGTCAGGTATTGTTTTATTTAAGATAAATAAGGAATAATCTGTGTCCTCAACTCATTAACTGTCTAGTTTGAGGGGGGAAATGAGTAAATATATTAAGAAATAAGAAAAAGGTACTCGCAAAAAAAGCATTTTACTTAGTGAAGAGGGAATTGTGAGAGGTTTAAAAATAGATCTGCTGTGGTCAAGACAGAAATGGCAATAACAATCAATTAGAGAGAAGACTAATGGCACAGTGTGAATTTGGTTTAGAAGTTTCCCCATTTGATCAACCTAGGGGTTGATCAGATGATTCAAGTGTTCCTTTGACAATGAGTCATCCATAATTTCACGATTGCTTTTGCCTGTGTTTGCAGTTATGAAATGATCCTCATGTTACCATTCCTAATATTAGAAGGTTCCATTCTAACCAGTACAGATTGTTAAGCCAGGAAGTGGGTGTTCATTGTATGGGTTTATTTGTTCTCCAGTGGGCCTGGGTTACAGTGCACTCAGCATTTACTGAATAAGAAACATGTACTGGAACCTTCCCTAATTTGCTGAATGAGACTAAACAAGAGGTGCTTGGGGGCACATTCAGGAGAACTCAAAGAGCTAGATGGGGGAATGAGGAAGGTGAGTCGTAATAGCTAAAGTGTTCCTGTATTCTGTAAACGAAATTGCCCTTCTGAGTAAACATTTAGTGAACTGGCAGATTCATAACTCCAGGGTGCAGAGGGCTAAATATGCCAATAGCAACAGCAAGAAGAAGCCTTGAGGACATACCTCCAATTTCCAAACTTTATTTCATTAGTGGAAACTTTGGGAGTGCTGCTTCATGCCCTAGAATTCTAACTTTATGTACATGTAGTAAGGTTGAGGATGGAATGTTTGAACACACGAAGAAATCTGGGGGGAGAAAAACACACGTTCTTTAAAGGGATTCTTTGGAAAATGGTCGGAGTAGCAGCTCTTTGGTATTGTATGGTACCTGTAACTATATGGTACTTGGTGATTTTACATACATTATCTCATCTGATCCTCACGCTATCCCTGAGAGGTAAGTACTATCATTTTCCACATTAGATAAAACAGAGAACTGAGGCTCAGAGAGATGAACGACTTTCTCAAGAGGCAGAAACAGGAAAGAATCATGGTCTTTTCACCATCCTATCCTCATCTTTCTTTACTGGCTGTGATGAAATTCGGTGAAAAAAAGATTTTGTAAATTTCTGATCTAAAGGCCTGGGGAAACCCCTCTTGGCAATGCTAGGCTAGTGGGTAGCTGTTCCCATCAGGATTTTTGGTAGGAAGAGGTTGCTGGCAAGTAATATAGGTGACAGAGACTACAGTATTTATAACCCTATTAATTTCTTGTGTTTTCTCGGTCACTTTACTTTGGTTCTCCTTCAAAACTTAGTCAAGTATTTTTAAAAATCATGACTGAATTACTCCCATCTCTTGAGACAGCTTTAAGTGAGGATGGACACTCACTTGGGGTCAGAATGGCAATGGGTTGACAGTAAGACCACAGAAGAACCCCCAGGGCAAAGTAAAGGCCTTGGGATACAGACAGCCCTTTTTATTCTGTCATGGCTCTCTTTTTGGAATCTCAAGACTGACTACCCTTTGCAATATTCCTGAAGGCTTAAAAACTACCCTGTTTCCCCAAAAATAAGACCTAGCCAGACAATCAGCTCTAATGCATCTTTTGGAGCAAAAATTAATATAATACCCGGTATTATATTATATTACATTACATTACATTACATTACGTTACGTTACGTTACGTTACGTTACATTACATTACATTACATTACATTACATTATATTATATTATATTATATTATATTATACCCAGTCTTATATTATAGTAAAATAAGACTGGGTCTTATATTAATTTTTGCTCCAAAAGACACATTAGAGCTGATTGTCCAGGTAGGTCTTATTTTGGGGGAAACATGGTTACATGATGCCATCTGAAAGCATTTAAGTCAGAATCTCTGAGGGTGGACCCCAGGCATTAGTGATTTGCAAAGTTTTCCATAGGGTTGGAAGGGTTAAAAGTCATCAATCCCCTATGTCATTCTCCTGAAATTCTGAAGAGTAGTGACCTGTTGGAAAGTAGGAGCTGGATCTGAACTGAGAAAAGCATCTGTATAATGTGTCTGTCTCTTCATGCGTATCCTCCCCCCTCCCAAGTCACTCCTAATATTCCCATTATAGAGTTAGGCACAGAAAGCCCTGGTATAGCCCAGATGAAGCAGCTGCATGCTCCCGATGGGACGGGATGTTATTGGTAATGGGCAGTCTTATTTCTGAATTGAATTTGAGTGCTGGGAAAGCATATTGTCTAATGTTTCAGTCCTTTGGTTGAATTTGTATCTTTGCCAACAAATGCCTGTGGTTGGGGCTATACAATTCTCATCTCCTTCCATTTCCCCTCTATGTATTATTTCCTCTAATGGGAAAGAGAATCTTCAGTGACTCTTCTCAGCTATAGGCTGCCTCTTTGTGATTTATGAAGAGGAAACTGTCCTACGGACAGGGCCTGTTCAGAAGGCAGTCAATTTTAGAGATAAAAATTAGAAATTCCAGGAAGGTGCAATAATAACTGATATTTGTTACATCAATCTCTTTGGACTGTTCCAAGGAAAAGTGATGAATACCATGTACAGGTGCCATCTTACCACCCATCACATTGAAGCTAGCTCCTGGTACATTTCATCTAAGAGAAACTTTAACTTTGTTTTTCTCTGTGTCCTGCCAGTCACTGGGGTTCTAGCCTTATTAAGTAATTGACATAACAAATGAGCCACTGTTCAGATGTGATCCTAATCCCTAAAACAGAGAATGCTCTGGTCATGTCCAAGCTCAACAGTGTATTAATCCCTTAACCATATAACATCCAGACCACCCACCCCCAATTCCTATAATGAGTAATGGGAGTCATGTAGCATTTCGCGTATGCCAGGTGATGTGTGACTATACAATGATAGTTAATAATGTGTGTGGATTGAGCATCCGTGGGCTGTGACACTAATGATAAAATGAATGATAACTACCAGTGATATTAATGACCACATACGGAGTACATATGGTGGGCTCTATACTAACTCTTAACATTTAATTCTCACTGCAATAATCCCCACAATATTGTACTGTTATCTCTATTTGCAACTAACACAACTGGGAGTTAAAGTCAAAATAACTTGCCCAAAATCACATAACTAGTAAGTGGACAAGTCCTATTCCTTTGCCATCTATGACACTGCATTTCTCAGTCTTTAATTCTCCAGAGTTTATTCCAACCTGTTTGAGGGCAAAGGCAATCCAACTCTATATTCCAGAGTTACACCTTAAACTAAGTGGCTGGCTTTTATACAGTAGTAGCTCCAGCTTGTGGCAGATTGGAGGAAATAAAATATATTAGTAAAATGTCTATCTAATATTAACCCGGAACATCAAAAAAATCCAACATTTGACTAGAAATTTTTTTGGTAAACTTTTTTAACTTTCATATTATTTTTCTAAAGGTATTTGCACCATGGTATTCGATAACTCTTCTATGAAGAAAGTCCTGGGAATTGTTCCCCCAAGCAGCCATTCTTGATATAGTGTGGGAGAAAATGGATCTGGGCAACCACATGACTTTGGGTAAGATATTTAACCACTTCTTGTCTAAAAAATGGGGATAATTATACTTTCCTTGTAGAGTTATTATGAGATGTAAATCAGATGTCATTTGTAAAGCCAGGAACATAGTATTTGTCCAACAAATGATAGTTTTCTTCTCCCCTGAGAAAAGGAATTGAAAAGAGTACGTCTGCTCTTTTGCCTTGTTGGTGCTGATACCATTTGCAAGCTTGTGCTGGCGGTGATTGCACAGTGTTCAAAGTGGTATTTTATTTTTAAATGGCTCAGATTTGTCTGAGAAAAGGTAATATTAGCTATAAGGAGGCTTTAAATCCTGGCTGGAGTTTACCCTGGGAAAAGATGATACAACTTTCCCACCTGTGAAGAGGCAGATACAGGCACTGATGCAGCTTCCGTGATGAAAGCTGCAGACCACAGGAGAGTCTCTATATATACTCAGTACACTTTGGTTCAGTGTGCATGCTGGGAGTTCCCCAGCCACAGGAAATCTTTGTATGCAAAGAATCCTTTGATTCAAAGAACACTTATTGGTACTATTAGTATACATAGTCTATTAAAACCATATAACGCCATTTGAGGTATTTGATGTAAGTCATAATGAAAACTTAAATCTTCATAAAATTATATAAGCCGGAACACTAATATGTTATTTTATCTTTACATTTGATTAAAATTATTAATAAATTATTTTATTAGCATTTTTGCAGATTTATATTTAATATTTAAAATATAAATAAATCTTTACTTTTCAGATGGTAAAAATACTCCTTTATTTATTATTTATTTATTTTTAATGGCTGAGCTGCATTTTATTGGTTTTCCTTAGATACTTTTTAAAAAATCAAAGACAGTGAAGTCTGTAAAGGTGGGGGTATGACTATAATTTTGGAAAGATTAAATATTTCAAAAACGTAAGTATTGTAGGTCAGAACATATAGTATATTAAATATTTCAGAGTTAGATGAAATATTTATAGCACAGATATGTTTAAATCCTGATGACAAAACCTACTAGCCTCAGTTAATTTGTCAATAAAATGAGGATAATTGTATAGTATAATTTGTGGAGTTGATACAAGGATTAAATAAAATGACCTGTGTAAAGAGGCCACCTAGCATGAGACCCAGCATGGAAGAGACACTCGGTAAATATTAGTTCCTTTTGCTTTTTCCCGTGTGAAGATGGGCTTCACCTAGCAGATTGTAATTCCACAGAAATGGTTTAAATAGTCTTTGGAGACAGAGAAAACAGCTTTTAGCAGGCAGCTTTAAACCCTCAGAACATTAACCAAAAATAAAATAAATTAAAAGTCAGTGTGAAAATTATAAACATAGACTTATTCAGTTATTTTTATAAAGCTTGTAAAAACTTTTAAAATGTATAAATGAGAAAGAATGAGGTGAGGAGCTGTCCCAACTCAGAAATAATTCTGTGGCTTTGGAGACTTTATGCTTTTTATGCCTCAGTTTACCCACCTTCCTAACAGGGATACAATAGAGAAAACAAAGAAAATACTAAAAGGCTCGAAGTTCTTCCCCTCAAAACTCATTATTATGACATAAAAGCAACTATTTGTAAAACAATGCTTAGAATTCCCATTGCCATATAATTAGAATGAATCACATTCTATTCCCCTCCATATATTGAAAATCAAGGGGATATCAAATTTTGAGTGGTGGCCATTTGGATGGAAATGATTGGTCACCAAAGGACTTGTAATGCTGCTTTTTATTTCACCTCATTAGCAGCTATTGAAAATACTATAAATAAAGATACATAACAACTGAATGAACTATCCAACAAGATTTTTCTTATATTGATTCATTTCTAGTTATTTTCTTGGGGCTTTGAAATGGTCCTCAATTTCCCAGGACCAACAGGGCTCCTACTTTTGAAACGTAAGATAGGCTATACCATGTAGCTAGCTAACAAAGAGCAGTAAGCAAATGATATTAACAATAGCCTACATTTGTAGAAATAAAGCACTTGCTAGCCACTATCTCATTTTGTCCTCATTAACTCTGTGGCATGTGGCAAGGCAGGAATGTCTTACTATGCCCATTTTACTCATGAGGAAACTGAGTCTCAGCAAAGTTATCCATCCAGCAGCTTGTAAAAACAGGAAGTGTGAATGAGGGTGGGATGGGAAAGGGAAAAGTTGACTTCCTCTCAAAGAAGGGAGATTATGGGCAAGAATGATGTTACAATGGCATCAGATCTCTATGGGGTGGGAGAAATAAATAATAAATGCAAGTTTTTAGCAGACTGATTAATATATGGCAGCAGTGACACTGCATCTGCATGCCATCTTCCATGGGTTCCTGGGCTCCAGCCTGGGGTGCATTGTAGTTAATTACAAGAATGCAAGCAATGCCGTTTGGTCGAGCACCATTTAAACTTTAAGTTCATCTCGATATAAGGAGAACACGCCATCAACCTGGATTATTAAAGTGAATATAAAAGCAGATTACCCAAAACTTAAGAAAAAATAAATTTAAAAGGGCTCTCTCTTACCCGACCCCTCGGGATTGCTGGCTAGGATTTACTTAATGTGTTAGGTGCGTGAGAAAAGGGAAAAAAGAGAGGGGCACCCAAAATCAAAATCAATAACCTTTGTGAATCTGAGCTATGGACTATTTGCCTAAAGGAGATGAGGCAGGAACCAAGTTTCCACCCTCTTACGCAGAAATAAGAGCAATTGTTGATAGAAAAAGGAAAATCTTTCCTCTTCTTCCCTCCCCAGAAAAAGTATGATTAAATAACACGATGATGCCACTCCAAACCCCCACATCCTAATTAGAAAGGAAAAATGACATGCTTTAGAAAAAAAACAAGTATACGTGTTTCAGATCCAAAACAGCAACAAATAAGGTGTTTCCAACCTTGGGTTTAATGTGATTACACACAATAATTAACAACAGATTTGTAACCAGCCCTGTTGGCTCTGATCAGATGCCAAAGATGGCAGTTCAGTGGATTCAGTTCTGGGTGTAGATCCCTAATCTAAAGGCACTGAAACTTCTATGCAATGAACAATGGATTTCAAATGGTTGCAGAGACTTGAAGGAAAAGAACAAGACTTTTGAGACTGAAAATCAGCCAGACACCTGGGTTGCTTTTTTGGTACCAAATGTCATCAGTGTCTGGTCCACAGACCTCTTTGGGACAGAATCAAACTCAAGGCCAACATATGCAGCAAAGCACAGACCTAGCTCAACATTAAGCTCTCTGCCAGCCTGAGATTAGGCCTGAGGACATTTGTCCCAGCCAGGAAAGAGGAGTGCCAGAAAGCTTGAATTCAGGCTGCCGTCCTGCGTTTGCTGGGACTTGTAGAATCAGTATCAGCAGGGAGAATTTTAACCCTGGATGGCAAATTCTTGTAGGCGTGGCTTTGTACAAGGCTGAACAGAAAGACCTTCTTAATGAAGGATTTGGATGATGGATTATCGTCCCGTGGTGATCAAACCATTTCAACCATTCCCACACAGAAGAATCACATCACCATCAAAGGAAACAGGCTAGCCCTAGGCCAAATTAAAAAGTAGGTCAAATCTGTCCTTAGCGTGCTCAAAGCTGGGTGTCTCTTCACCTGCCTCCCTTCTTTCAACATGCTCCACCTTCCCCGTCTTCTCCTTACTTTCCACCCCAGCCAGGCTCAAAATCCAAGATCCCGGTGAGTAAAACGGTTATCTGACGGAGGCCTTGCCCCACCCCAACAAACATTTGCTAAGTCTTAATTATGGGACAGACAAAATGTAACATACCAGAAAGACAAATATATGAAAAACATGCTTCTGAGTTTTGAAGAGACAAGCCGTGTAATTCACTCAGGAACACGTACTGAGTTTCCTACTGTGGGGAAGACGTAGTTCTGGGCATGATGGAGAATACAGAGATTAGCATTACAAACTTTCTACCTTCAGAAATCCCTTGAAATCAAGACTAAAGAGATAAGAGAGGTAGTGCTGTGTAAGAGGAAGCATCATAAGGTCTTGAGCAGTTACTGTAAAAGCTTCTAACTGCTTTCTCTGATTCTGCTTCTATCCCCTATAATAGTAACAACAATAATTGACACGATATATGATACGAGATGAGATATGATATAATTCCATTCACCACTCCAGAGCCAGAGTTTTCTTTGTAAAACAAAAATCAGATCATGCCACTTCTAGCTTAAAACCTCCCCAAGGCTTCTCATTGCACATAAAATAAAATCCAGTCACTGACCAGGCACTGCTACATGGCTGTTCCTCGCTTACCTTTCCATTTTACTCACTTCAGACACATTGACTGTTTTTCTCTTCCTCAGACATTCCTGCCTCGGGGCTTTTATCTTTGTGGCACCCTCTGAGTGAAATGCTTTTCTTCCAGATTTTTGCTTGGCTGGCCTCATTTGATCATTCAGGACTCAGTTCAAACGCTACTTCTTTCAGAGACACTTTCACTGACAAGCCCATCTAAGAAGCACCTCCCCGGTCACTCCATGGCTATTTTCTTCATGCCACACATCGTTATCTGAAACTATCTTCATTTTTTTTTTATTTGCCTAGTCGAAAACTCACACTTAACAAATCCAAAATTGAGGTACTGGTTTGCCTTCTCAAAACCTGCTGCATCTTCAGTCTTCCCCTTCTCACTTAAAGACAAATCCATTTTTCCAATTCTTCCAGTGGCTCTGATCAAAAACCTGGAGTCATCCTGGACTCCTTTCTTTCTCTACAGTCTATCTGGAAATCCTATTCATTGTCTCTTCAAAATATAACCAGTTGTTATATTTCTTACAATAAACTTCCCCACCATGTCCCTTTTTTCACTTGCATTGGCCTCCCACCCGGTCTCTCTGCTTCCTCCTTGCTCCTGCATCATCTGTTTTCAACACAGCAACCAGAATGACCTTTTAAAAGTAAGCAAGTCAAGTTATTTCCCTCCCCCAAACTTTCCAGTGATTCTTCATCTCACTCAGTACAAGCTAATGTCCAGCACCTAGATCTGTGCTGTCCAATATGGTAGCCACTAGTCACTTGTGGGGCTGGCATGCACAGTAGCCAGCTTTGGACAGAGCCAAACATCACCCAGCTGCCTCCAAGGATGACACACCCAATGGGCAGACTGGGCAGGCACCAGAGCCCCGCTAGAGCGAATCCTGCTCTGTAGGGTCAGACTCCGCACCACAGCTCGCCCACTGTAGTCACGGCCAGTCCTCACAACCAGTCAGCCTGAAGATGGAGAAGGAGGTGAGTAAAGGTATGTGGGGTATGAGGGACAGTAAAAAGATGGTAGGACAAATGCATTGTCTGATCAAAGACTTTTTAAGTCAGAGGGCTAGGGACAGTGAAATTTAAAGATATGAGGTAGTGGTCCCAGAGTGGAATGCTTGAGATTAAGCTTATGGAGGGGTAGATGAGGATAAGGTGTAAGGTAGGGGAGGAGTGGCCCATTCTGTGGGGATGAGTGGTTGAGGTTGGGAGAGAAGGAGATAATTAGAGAAGAAGAGGTCAAGGGAGTCAGAGGCCAGAGTATTGAAATACTTATCTACCTGAGGATTGAAATCCTAAGAACTGAACTAGGCATATTGTTAGAATGAACGAGGGTGAACTAGGAGCTTAAATCTTCAAGGAATGTGGGGGAGTGACCCAAAGTCAACAGATAAACTGTAATAATGAGGGGTAGCTGGTAATGATGTCATAAGCTTCACACCAAAGTTCTTTAAGGGAGAAGAGAACTTGGTCTGACAGGAGCAATGACATCCAAAGAGGCACGTCCCCTACCTCTAGGTCTAGAATTGTATTCCAAATTTACATTCCAAGTGTAGGTTACTGATCCCACAAGAGTCATATTCTCTCCCAAAAGAAGCTAGAATGACCATAGGCTTCCTGCTTTAACTCAAAGGTGTGTGGGACAGAAAACAAGTACCACTTAGCAGGCTACAAGAAAGCAGGACTGTAGGAGGTCTAGATTTCAGTTAAAACAATAATGTGTGAAAGGAACATGCAGAAGAGGTTGAGGGTACAGGGGTTCTTGCTGATGATGGACCACAGAGCACAGGAGATGGGGAGAAGTGGGGAATGAAGAATGGGGTCAGTATAGGGAATGTCCAGATAACACATAGGTCTAGGTTATCAGGAATGACCTAGTAGTTTGGAATAAGGAAAGTGGTAGGAGTTTTCTTGATGGTCTCTTAGGCCAATTGTGGTGGGGAGGCTGTGAGTGTTGAGGGAAGCGGGAAGCGAAGGGTCATACCAGAACTTTACAAGGGCTCCGGGGCTCCTTTAAAACTCTGGTACCATCGCCACTACTTCCTAAGGCCTAGGATGACTGCCCCCCTCCTCCCATTAAACCTTGCTCCAGCAGAGTTGAAAACCCCTTAACTAAGCCAGCTTATGGTTTCATGAAGAAGTTCACTGAATTCTACAGGAGAATGTAAGATGGAATAACAAAAAGAAAAGATACAATATCCACATTCTGAATACAGGCTTTTGATGCCAAAGCAGTCTTACCCTATCTCCAAAGAAGCTAATGTGACTAGAGGCTTCATGCTTTAACTCAAAGAAAATGCTTATTAATTGCTGAGACCAGAGGCATTACACACCACCTGGGTGGGAAAGATGTTTTGGGAAAGGGTCTTTAAGCCATACCTGGGGGTTGCCCCATATGTGCAGCTCTACTTGTATAGTGTCTTCTTCACATTACTAACAACAATTAAAACACGTAACAATCAGCCCAAGAATTAATGTTTACTAATAACTAGAAAAGTAAAATTTTATCTGATGCTCTGAATGAGGATGTTCAGGTCAAGCTAATTGAGAACTAGCAAGATGAGTCGGAGGCTAAGCTCTGTAGAACTGCTCTTAATGATTTTTACAATTGTTTCCTTAATAATGGAATCTTAACAAGCAGGTCAATGTTAAATTAATAACATGGAAGCATTCTAAAAAGCATATTGAACCATGATTTTAGCCTGTTCATTCAAGGCTTAAAGCCGTACTCTGTTTTCCTTTTTTTTCTTGATAAAATATCTATTGGAAGGAAATATTTCAACAAGGAGATGACGTTTAAGTCATAAAATTAATAAGAAGGAAAAGTGTAGTTTTTACAATAGTTGTGCCAGGGCTATGTAGACACAGAGCTACAATCCTTCTGCAACTCACTGGCCTCATCCACTCTCTCCTCAATGAATGATCACTGAGCATGGGTAATAGGCCAGACAGATACTTTGCTACCTATTGGAGATTCAGAGGAGAACAAACTACCATTCTCACCTCTATAGTGAACCCATATCACTATCTGAGTGGAGTAAACAAACACTTTAATAAACAGAATACAATATTGGTAATTTTATAAAGAGCAGCACTGAGAATGAAACATTTGAAGTGGGATTGAAGAGTGAGTGGAAATTTGCTAGACAGAGAAGAAGAAGAGTATGCTAAAAGGAAAGTGAAAGAAAGAAGAAATGAAGGGGACTACATCAAACTAAAAAGCTCCTTCAGAAGAAATAATCAACGAAACAAAAAGGCAAACAACCAAACGGGAGACCATATTTGCAAACACCTGATAAGGGGTTAATAAGCAAAATATATAAAGAACTCATACAACTCAACAATAAAAAAGCAAACAATCCAATTTAAAAATGGGCAGAGGACCTGAATAGACACTTTTCCAAGAAAGACCGAAAGACATGCAAATGGCCAACAGACATCTGAAAATATGCTCAACACTAGTTATAAGGGAAATGCAAATCAAAACTGCAATGAGATCTGTTAGAATGGCTTCTATCAATAAGACAAAAATAACAAGTGTTGCAGAGGAAGTGGACAAAAGGAAACACTCATACACTGCTGGTGGGACCATAAATTGGTGCAGCCACTGTGGAAAACAGTATGGAGGTTTCTCAAAAAATTAAGAATAGGACTACCAGTAATCCCTCTTCTAGGTATCTACCTGAAATTTTTGAAAACCCTTATTCATAAAGATATACGTACCCCTGTGTTCACGGTAGTAGTATTCACAATAGCCAAGACATGGAAACAATTTGAGTGTCCTTTGATGGATGATTGGCTAAAAAAGATGTGGTACATATATTCAATAGAATACCACTGAGCTATAAAAAATGATGAAATATTGCCATTTGTGACAACATGGATGGATCTTGAGAGTATTATGCTAAATGAAATAAGTCAAGCAGAAAAGGACAACAATGGTATGATTTCACTCATAGGTGGGATATAAAATAAAAAGCAGCAAGCGAACAAACAAAACAGACTCTAAGATACAGACAACAGAATGGTGGTTGCCAGAGGGGAAAGGGGGTCGGGGGAGGACAAAAAGGGTAAAGGGGGGCAAATACATGGTGACGAAATGAGACTAGGCTTCAGGGGGTAAGCACACAATAGAATATACAGATATCATCTTATAAAGTTGTACATCTGAAAATTATATAATGTTATTAACCAATGTTACCCCAATACATTTAATAAACACATTTTTAAAAAGAAAAGAAAAGCATGCCAAGCAGACAGAAGAGCAGGAAAAAGCGGAATATGTGAGGGGCGCGAGCAGTTCTATGGGGCAGGACGATAGGAAAAGAAAGAATAGATGACATTGCTTATTGAATAAGTATCCAAATTTGCCCCACTTCTAGCCACCACTGCCCCATTCTCACCATCCTGCCCCCTCAAAGCCCAGGAAATCCAAATATAGTCATTTCCCACGAGAAATCCAAATGCAAGTATGTTGTGATTTTTGCAAAGGTTACTGCAGATTTGGGGCCACAAGGAAGGCTCTCACAGTATAAAACTAAGCAGTGCATCTCTCTCATACCCCTTGGTCCTCCTCACCACCGCACTGTCCAACCCACATCCACCCGCACCACCTCTCCTGGGCCCAATTATGCAGAATTTCTCTTTTCTTCTGTGAAATTTTGGCGATCTCCAACACTCAGAGTGTAACAACAGATAACACCCAAACAAAGTTGACTCCCTCGACAATTTTCTTACTATCTGCTATAATAATCAAAGCTTCTCCTTGTGATTATATTTCTAAAAAGCCTTCTGAATGCAAGCACTTCAATTTTTAAAATCCTTCAGTGGCTCACTCTAGCCCAAAGAACAAATCCAAGCATTTAGGAGCCCCCAAAACCTACCTCAACCTAAATGTTCACCCCTCTTTTCTTCGACACCCTTCCAGTTGAAGCCCTCCTCATTTCCTATACATGAAATAACTTTTTTCCCTACATGTCTTTGCTCACTAAAGCCCTCTCTCTGACAATACCATTCCCCACTTACCACTTGTGAAAATTCTAGTCTTCCCTGTACAAATGTTTCCGTCTTGCTAAAGCTGGGTTTCTCAACCTCAGTACTATTGACAATTTGTGCAGGATAATTTGTTGAGAGGGGCTGTCCTGTGCATTGTGAGATGTTTAGCAGCATCTCTGGCCCCTACCCACTAGATGCCAGTAGCAATCCTCACCCCACCCCACCATATGTAGTTGTGACAATTAAAAATGTCTCCATACATTGTTGAATGTTCTCTGGGCTTCAAAATCGCCTCTGGTAGAGAACCTCTGCTCTTTAAAGCATTCCGTGGTTACTCCCATGAGAAATCATTTCACCGACAACCCCTGCCACTAAAGCACTAACAAGAGCAGCCAGTTACAGCATTTAACATCACCTCTTTTGTTTCTGTGGTTGGTTATATGTCTGTCTCCTTACACTGGGTTTGTGAGCTTTTTGGAAGCAGGGTATCTTCCTGGTATCTCCAGGACCCTGGTATCTTACAATAGTGGGTCATCAGGACATAGTTGCTGAATTGACTTGATAAGCCCACGGTCTTGGTCTATCTTCTGATTAGCCATTTGATGAGTGCATCATTTGGAAGATTGAGAAGGTAATTATTCTGATGCTGTTTTGCACGGTTCTGTCCATACCTGGCAAATTCCAAGAGGTATTAAGTACAGTGGTTCCTAGAGAGTTTGTTTTATTTTCACTCTTCACATTTTGGAATGGTTTGTAGTTGAGTACGTATTAATTTTCAGACTCAGTTTAGGTTAATATAGTAATGCGATTCATTTCAATAAATAGTTTGAGTCCATTTGCAGACTAATTATTTTAAGTTTAAAAAATAAATATAAAGTAATGGTCCAAACCATAAAACATAGCATTTCACAAGATGCTGGTAGATAGCATTGTGGATGGTTTCATTTGTATAGATTTCATTTGCCCAAATCTTTTGAAAGTTCCTGAGGAATAGAAATATCTGGCACTTCTCTTTCCCATAGCACCTGTTAAGAAAATACTTTTGAGTTAAGTGGTTAAATCTTTCCAATGGAGGAAAATAAGTCTACTAACCTAGAATGCTCCAGGAAGTAACGACCAATGATACAGATCAAAATATTATGTGGGACTTCTGCAAAGGGTGCTTAAAAGATGCTGACTCAACTTGGAAGGGAGATTTTTACCCTTCTGCAATAACTTTTATTTTTTGGCCTGTAATTCACATGTAATAATTGACACTATTGTAGCCATCTTAAATCATGAGAAAACTTGATGGAAGACATGTCCTAGGATGCTGGTGCAAAATGACAGAAGCTCGGATCCTATACTTGCCCCAAATTACCTATCTCTGGATTTCTTTTACTTACTTGTTTTGGACTTTTGTGGTTCTATGAAGCTGTTTTTAATATTAACTGATACATAAATATTTAATTATAATTCAACAATATTTTTGAATGCCTGCTATGTGTTAGGTCAGTAGATCTCAACAAAGAGCACATCACAAAAATCGTCATAGTTTTCAGAAAATGCAAATATTCATTTCATACTTAGGACTTTCTGTATCAAAGTTCAAGTAGTGGGCCTCTGGCATAATATATATATATACACATATATATATCATATATAAGAATATACATATATACATATACATACTCACTACTGTATATGTCAACAAATTGATAATATAGACATGAATATACAGTTATATATGTTATTATATATATGTATTATTTTAATATACTCTTTATTTCTGTAAGGTTTGTAGTAAAGTCCACTTTTTCATTTCTGATTTCAGTAATTTGAATCTTGTCTTGTTTTTCCTTCTCAGTCTAGCTAAAAGGTTTGTCAGTTTTGTTGATCATTTCAAGGAATCAAATTTTGGTTTCATTGATTTTCTCACTTGTTATTTCTATTATTTTTCTCTATATTATTATTATATATATACACACACATGCATATATATTTAATTCTTATAATATTTTTTATTCTGTTTCTGTTCTAATCTTTTTTCCCCTCCTTCTACTTACTTTGGGTTTAGTTTGTTCTTTTATGAGTGTCTTAAGATAAAAGTTCAAGTTATTGATTTGAGGTCTTTTTTCTTTTTTAACATAGACATTTATAACTATAAACCTCTAATCACTGCTTTAGCTGCATCATACATGTATTTTTAAAGCCCTGAAGAGAATTCTGATGTGCACACTTGGTGTAAACATGCTGTACTTCTTTGCCACTGTAAGATTTTTTGTTTGTTTGTTTTGTTTTGTTTTCCATTTCCCAAGATGGTTGTTGACTTTTTGAGTAGATGAAGGTTTTCTTATAAAGCAAAATGCCTTGGTTTGGGTTTGGCTGGG
The DNA here is from genome assembly GCF_057876585.1 of Rhinolophus sinicus. Lineage (NCBI taxonomy): Eukaryota > Metazoa > Chordata > Mammalia > Chiroptera > Rhinolophidae > Rhinolophus > Rhinolophus sinicus. The sequence continues at coordinate 160,411,547 of NC_142514.1, read as the reverse complement.
TTTGCAGAAAGACTCTTGTTTGCAGCTCAAATATTTCTTTCACAGTCTAATCTAATAAGGCAAGGGCATGTTTGTTTTACTTGGTCTTCTCTATGAAGTAAAGACTTCCTAGATTATATGAGCCATTCTTAAAGGGACCTTTCAGTTGGAAGTTTCCTTCTCTGCCTGTATTTCTACTAACCATATTTTTGGCAGCCCTGATACAATGTTTATGTCCATTAAGCAGAGGTCAGCTAATAATGAATGCTTCCTATGCTATCACAAGCCATTTCCATTGGCTTGTGTACTTTGTTATTTGCCTTGCTGGTCCATAATTTGGCAGCATTATCACCAGTCCACATGACAAGTGACATCATTGCTATAATGAGAATTCCAAGCAGCACCACTGGATCAAAGCCCATCTGTGTGCCTGCTCCCACACTTGACAAAACAAATTCCAAATTCATTCAGCATGCCGGTGCCATTTAGTCACTGTGACATATCCCAAATTTTGGACTCTGTGCAAATACCAGTCTGTGCCCAAAAAATTAATCATGGAACACATTTTATGACGTTTGACAACAACTTAAAAGGTTCTCATCTCTGGCAGGTGGCTCTGCCAATCTGCAAGTATGTGCATGACAAATTCTGAACAATGTATTGTATGGCTGAAAATATATTGTGCAGGATGCACACCCTGGAGAGAACCAAAGTGAGTCCAAACAATGCTGAAGTCTGTCTCAGGGACACATAGCCAGACTGCTATCTTGTGAAGGTAGGATGATGGCCCCAGGTACACATAAAGCCAAAAAAAAAGAAAAGAAAAAAAAGGCAACAGCTCGTGTGCCAGTAGATGCTGAGAACATTGGCACAATTGCCTGTGTTGGCAGGACCAAGAGTTTGAGATGGCTAATTTAAGCGACAAAATCCTGGCAAACAGATTTATTTAGGGCAAGGGTGCGTCAGAAAGATGCCAGAAAAATACATCAATCTGTGCCTTTACATGTACTGTAGAGTGATGATGAAACAACTGACATTAAAAAAGTAAACCCTTATACTTCAATATAATCTGCAACTTATCCTAACAGAAAGTAGGGTTTCCTTTAGATCTCTGCTACTCCAAGACAGGACTTTGCGTTCTGATCTGAGATCTATGATCAAGAAAGCTTCCCCTCAAAAGGTGTTTTTGACAAGATTTCCCTATGTTGTTGTGTTTAATAGATTAGACCAAGTGTTTTTATATATTGTTTAATTTATTATAAAACACAGGCTAATTCATATTTGACAATATTATTCATGTGAAATAAAGGAAGCCATTCATCTAAAATTTTACTTTTCTAAGAAGTACATTATAGAAGCTCAGTTGGGAATAGAAAGAAGCCTGGGACTTTAACTGTAATGATAGAAGCCTGAATAGATCTCTTTAGTTAAGAGTAATGTTTTACTCCGCAAGATGACATGCTTTAAATGTCAGTTCTATATAGCAGTACATATTTGTGTATGGTTCCATGGCAATAAAATAGTAAAACATTCCACTTGGAGTGTCTTGCTTCCTCGTATTTCTTTCCATTTTTCTAAATTCTCTAGATAGCCTCCTAGCCCCAATTTCTCCCACCCACTCCTTTTTTCTCTTAATTGATAATGTCTCAGTCCATTGCATTTACAATGGGTTAAGAAAGCTTTCATATTTAGCCTACTTAGAACTTTAAATTTTTTTGTACAAAGATTAAATTTGCATAATTTAGTACCAGTGGGATTTATCTAGATTCAGTCTTCTTATTCTAATTTGACTGTTCCTCTTCATCTCCGAGGCAGGAAGTAATATGTGAAGCAACAGATGAAAATGAGTTTTTCCACAGGAAGGACAATTCTAGATTAGGAAGCCTGGTGATTCAATAAATTGACAGGGACATAAAAGCTAAAGCAGCTCTGCCTCATTTGTACTCGCAACGCCTCCTTTGAGACATGAGACTGCAATCAGTCTTTTTTGTAAAGTGAAGGAATTGGACTCTCTAGGTCTCTCCCAACTCCAATATTTGAGGAATTATAAATTAGGGAGGGACATTAGGGGGTCTCTCCTTATACAATAGCTGATTCTTTTTTTTTTTTTTTGTACATTGAATACAAATGGATTGTTAGTGACCTGAATCATATTTTGATTGCATCTTTTGATTTTGCATATTTTGCATCTTTTGATTGCATCTTTTGATTTTGCATATTTTGATTTTGAATCTTCTTTTGTGCCCATGCTTTATTTAATTAATTAGTTAATTAATTGATTAATTAGTTGATTAATTAATTAATATATAATAGTTCCGATTCCACATCATTAGAATGTGGCTTTTCATTCTTTTTATTATCTCTGAAAACTTTTAGAATCTTCCATTTATCCCCAGAACTCTGAAATTTCATGATGATTGTGTATGTTAAGAAATTACCAAGGACAAGGAAAGAATCATTCAAAAGGAGCAAAGTAAACAACCCACAATCCAGTTCATGAGAATAGTTCCTGTTCCTGCCAGGCAGAGTAGACCCACATAATTTGTGGGATCTTGGGTAAAGAATTTAGAAGGGTATGGCCTCAGTAGCAGGACATAATTAGACCTACACAAAAGGCTGAACTAGTTCCACTTACCAAAGCTTAAAATCAAGCCTCAAAAGGACAAAATTATTTCGAAGTATCCTATCTGCATTTCAAAACAAATCTCAAAAATATTTAGAGGACTACAAAAATATCCAGCACTCAAAAAAGTAAATTTCACAATGCCTGGCATCCTATATATATAAAATTACCAGTCACGCAAGAAGCAGGAAATTATGAGTCGTAATGAAGAGAAAAATCAATCAATAGAAACAGTGCCAGAAATAGCACAGATGATAGAATTAGTAGACAAGGACATTAAAATTGTCATTATAATTATGTTCTATATATTTAAGAAGCTAGAGAAAAGATTGAGCATATTAAGTAAGGACATAAAGATGTAAACACACACACACACACACACACACACACACACACACACACACAAGCACACCTAAATCAAACTTCTAGAGAAAAAACTATAATACATATCTGAGAGGAAAAATGAACTAGTTGGGATTAAGAGAATATTAGATATTGAAAAAAGGAAACAGAGAAAAGTTTGAAAAAACAAACTGAATAGAGCATCAGTGAGCTGTGAGGCAATGTTAGGCAGTGGAATATACATGTAAGTGCAGTGCTCAAAGGAAAGGAGCTGGAGGATGGGGAAAACATTTGAAGAAACCAGGGCTTTCTGTGCATTTGTCTACCTTCACATGGTATTGTCAGTGCCCAGCAAAGCGCCGGATAGACATCAGACACTCAGTACACATTTCTTGAACGCATTTGTGGCAGAACAATGGATAGGAGATAAGCATGTGAGTGCTATTGTGGGGCCATGAGGGACAAAGAAGGGAAATGATATGCAGAAAAGGAAGGTTAGTAGAAGTAGCATGTCTTCAGCAAGGACCTGAAGGATGAGTTCCGTTTGAGGGTGTATACAGTTTAAAGAATTGGAGGAGATGAAGCAGGGTATTCCATATAAGGACAACATAAACGAAGACTTGGAAGCAAGAATAAACATGGCTTTGAATATACAGTAGTCCCCCATTATCCATGAGGGATACATCCCAAGACCCCCAGTGGATGCCTGAAATCACAGATAGTACTGAGTCCTATAAATACCATGGTTTTTCCTATACATACATACATACATACCTATGATAAAGTTCAATTTATAACTTCAGCACAGTAAGAGATTAATAACGATAATAATAAAATAGAACAATTATAACAATATATGGCAATACAAGTTAGATGAATGTGGCCTCTGCACCTATTTCTCTCTCAAAATACTTTATTATACTGTAATCACTCTTCTTCTTCTTGTGATGATGTGAGATGATAAAATGCCAAACCTATTTTTTAATCTCTGGAATCCCTTACTTGCAGTAAATAGCTTGGTGTCACTCGTTTCAGGGGATCCCTTGGTGAAGTTTGTATAAACCTGATGCTTTCTGATGCAACACACTACTGTTGATCAGACCACATTGTCTGTTCATGGCTTCCACCCACAAATTTTAACGCCTTTTCCACACTAACTAAGGCACTTATCATACACTGTGGCCATAACTTTTGCAGGTTGAGGTGCAACAGCAAAACTAGCACAAATTTCTTTTTGCTTCTTCACAATTTCACAGGTGGAAGATTTGTTCTTACCACATCTTAGCAACCTCAGAATACTGTTTTTCCCTTTCCTTATTAAATTGAGAAGTTTCACCTTTTCACTTAAAGGGAGTACTTTATGTCTTCCCTTTGGCATATTTGAATTGCCAGCATCTCTACTCTTACGCTTTGGGGCTATTATTAAGTAAAATAAAGATGACAAACACAAACACTGCAATACTGGGAGAATGGATCTGATAACTGAGGTGGCTACTACGTGACTAATGGGCTCGAATGTATACAATGTGGATACATACACTTTGGACAAAGGGATGATTCACGTGCTGGATGGGAAGGAGCCGGACAACGTGCGATTTCATGATGCTAGTCGGAATAGCACACAATTTAAAACTTATGAGTTGTTTCTTTCTGGAATTTTCCATTGAATATTTTTGGACTGTGGTTGAACCAGATAACTGAAACCACGGAAAGCGAAACCACAGATTAGGGAGGACTATTGTACCACCTAGCATGGAGTAGTGGTAGCACTTGAGGGATGATAGAAAAGAGCTTAGATGGATGTGTTAGGGTCAGAGTATGAAAGTCTTTAGAAATTGTAAATGGAGAAACCAATGAAAGTTTCTGAACAGAAACCTTTGATGATGAAATCAGGGTCCAGGGGGTGGGGGGAAAAGCATAGTGGTGACATTCATAGAAGAAAATATCACTACTGACTGGAAAGAGTGGGACTGCCTGTCATGAAATGTTGAAACTTGCGAGTGCTTCTAATATATCAGCACAGAATAGAGCTTGAATAAATGTTTGTGGAATTTAAATACTGGGTAAATTAGTATTTCATTTAAATTAAGGACTAAAATTTTTCTTGGTTCATGAAATTTTCAAAGGTTGCCCTAAAAATCAGTAACGCATGAAGAATATTATTTGCTTCATAATATTTCATTTATATAAGATTCTAGGTCAACTTTTAAAAATGACGTTGTGGTGCACCAAAGTGCCATGTTCTCTGCGTCACGCAGGTATGTTTCATAATTTTTGTGCTTTTCATCCTTACTCTCAAATAAGATTTGTAGGGAAGATTTGCACCTCGGATTTTTTAAAAATGAAAACAATGCTGCCACAGAGAGTTTGTGATATCCGTTTACATACTTAGGTGTCACCAAATCCCAGAATTTAAGAATGGAAACGACCTCGGGAATAGGGCTCTTTGTTGCTCAGATGGGGAAACTGAGGCCGAAAGTGTCTAAGTGAGCATTGAGCCACCAATGGTGAAGGTGGGACAAGAATCCAGATTCTTTAACGTGAGCTGAGGGTTCCAAGCTGGTGGGTTCCAACGTGAATCCCCAAGCAGGGAACAAAAGCCGGGAAAACGGCTCTTTTCAACCTTAGGCGGCCGGGGTAGTCGAGAATCTCAGAACCACTACAGATGCAGCACACCCTCGAGCACCCGGGACCAGTTACCTCCACCCCCAAAGGCAGGGGTAAAGTCCAACCCACGGGTCTCCTTCTCGCGATACTGGCCCGCGCTCGCCCTCTCGGCTCCCGCTAGGCCCCGCCCCTCGCCGCAGCCCCTGTGTCGTCATTTCCTGTGGGTCTGCCGGGGGGGAAAGGGAGAAGATGGCGGCGCTGGGGGAACCTGTGCGGCTGGAGAGGGGTGAGTGCGGCGGCGACCGGGACGGAGGAGGGCGGAGGGGGTGGAGGAGTGCCGTGTCGCAACATGGGAGGAGGAGCGGCCCAGGCTCCGAGACCCGGAGCCGGGCTGTCCCTCGCGCTGGCGCCTGTGACCGTCGACGTCACTGCGCCCGGCCCCAGGGTGGGCGCTTGCAACCTCTGGACTAGTACCCAGATCCCTCCTCTGTTCACATAAACTCTCCCGGGCTCAGCACCGTGGAACACCACCTGTCCGCGTTCGCGCACACACGCAGCACACGCGCACCCTGGGTGGGCACCGCAGACAACGGCTTTCAGAGACCTGTTAACCCGACACAGACATCACACGCCCAGTCCTCACGGACAACATACGGAACACGCACGACCCGTGCTTATGCGATGCACAAACCCAGTGTCCCCACCCTTCACTCAGTTACCGCTCGCATCCCGGACACCGGGCACAGTCGCACAGAACCTTCCCCCCGCCCCTTCTTTACGCACAAACTCCATGGTTACTTTCACCTCAACCTCCCTTTTATTTGTATTAGGGTGTTTGCTGGCTTTAGTGCCCCTCACGGGTACAGAGAAAGTGCTTTAAAAACAATCCTACCTCCTTAAAAAACAAACAAAAAACAATCCTTCCGGTTTTTTCTTGGGAAGATTACATAACTAGGAGGGAATAGTGGTAGGTTGTAAAATATTTTGGAAGTGCAGTGTTATTCCTTCTTTACAATTGCAAACTGTGGCTGGTTCCTTAGTTTTAGAGCAGCAGACTGTCAAGGAAAATAAAACCTGCTGAATAATTAGAAACCGAAAAGTCAGTGAAAATAAAACCTGCTGAATAATTAGAAACCGAAAAGTCAGTGAAAATACGTGGTTACGCGGCTATAAAGGTCCTGTTAACAGATTTTCAACAGTCCACTGTTCCCTCCCCAAATCCTTTATTTCAAACAACTTCAAGCATGCTTTTGACAAACTAGTATTCGAAGTCATGGGATAAGAGTCCAGAAGTGCAAACTAAACATGTTAAGTACTAGTAAATAGTAAACAGAATTTAGGAAGGAGATTGAAGATATCTTGCAGATATTAACATTTGCAGTTACACTCTGAATATTAAGTAACTTCTGCTCTAAGAAAGGAATACACTTCTAGAACTGTGTTTAGAGAAACCTCTTTCCTCATGTATTCACACAAATTGACAAACTTAACATTGTTTATTCCTTATGGTGTTCACTTTTGTAAGCCTTTATAAATGACATAGTTTCCCTCCAGTCCACCAAACCGTTAATTAAAGCATAGTTTTTGACAGGGGATTAGCTACTCTGGGAAGACTTGCTAAGTTAGGCCTAAGACTGTGACATCTTCCTCCTGAGCACAGTGGCACTTTGCTTTTAGATGGGAACAGATCTGTTCGATGTTAACAGCGGTAGGTGTTTTTCTTTGAAAACCAGTTGCAGGACTGTAACATGTTGGCAGTCTTTTGTATTTTTCAGTGCAGTACAAAATGTGAAACTTAACCTCCGGCATTTAGTTTTTTGGTAGTCATGGCTCTGTTTTTTGCTGTTTCAGAGATCTTTTCAGTTCCAGAGTAGAATGCTCAGCATCTGAGTAGGATGGATTACCAGTGGTTGCCACTTAGCAGGATAAGAAAGTCAGATTACATCAACACGGATTCTTATGTAGAATTCTGTTTAATAGACTATTAAATGTTGCCAACAATCCTACGGTATAAAATCATTGCATATGATCAAGATCCCTGAGTGCCCTCTAAATCATCAAAACATGATTCAGTAGAATACATTAAGCATATATTAGGTACAGTGTAAGTTCAGTAGAGAGTATTTTCATTTTTTTAATTGTAACTTTGCAAATTAAAATAATTGATGAACCAACAGTCCCCATTCACCAGCCATTCTAGTGGAGGGATAATCAGAATGGGCAAAGTCTGTTTCCATTGTATATTTAACATCAGTTTAAGCTTGTATTACCTGAAATTAGGAAATCTACTTTTTTCTTTATTACATTTATTCTTAGTTTTCCAGCTACAGACACAAAGAAGTCCACATTCTATGAGTAAAAAGTTGTAGTCCTTCCATATAATATAAAATTTAGAACTCCTTCCACTTAAAAAAAGGCAAGGAATAGTAGAATAATAGCTACTCTAGCCCCCTGGGGTACAAAAACAGTTTAAAAAAAGATAGCCATTAACAGTGTTGTAACATGACTCTGACTCTCATAAAATTTCTTACTTCATAAAATAGTTACCTTCACACTTTCCAATGAGAATTGTCTAACATGCTTAATATATTTGTGTAAATGTGTACCATCCCTTAGTCTTTCTTAGGATTAATTGGTGCCAAATGTAACATAACATTTATGCTTGCTACATGCCAGACCCTTTTCTGTGTATTTTTTGGTTTAGTCATCAAGTAATTCTTACAAGGAAGGTACTGTTATTTCCACTTTACAGTGGAGAAATAGACACAGGGAGGTTAAATAATTTGCCCACGATCACTGCTAGTATTGAGACCAGAGTGATAAAACTCAGTTTTTATTTTTCTATTTTGTAAACCTTTGTATTTGATTGTCTTAATTAAAACACTGTTTTGTTCCTAAGTTGAAAACAGGCCAGTTAATTGTAGTCACTTGTGCCATTGTTTTAAATGTGTCCCTGCCACTAACTGCATCTGTAATTGAGCAGTTTGTATCTACATAGATATCCTTTGGGAAATGAACAGTGGTTTCACTAGCACAGTGTTTTGTACTGTTCAGTGCGTTGATTACTAGAAATTATAGGTAAATTTTATTGACTAAATAGTTAACTTATAATACTGTCAGCTTTTCTGAAGCAGTACAATGTTCCTATGTCTATCACATTTGACCCCCAGTCCTTTCATGTGACAGTATTTTACATTCTTCTCAGATTTTACATTCTTATTTTCATATGTACACACACACACACACGCACGCACACGCACGCTCATACTCTTACAGGTTTTTTCCCTCTATGTTCTACATATTTGTTGTTAGTCTTTGAGGAATGAATTCTTACTGCTACACTGTTACATAGTTATTTAGAGAATCCTCAGAGAAAATTATCTGTCAGTGTGTGTTTGTTTCACTCTAGATATTTGTAGAGCAATTGAATTATTGGAAAAACTACAAAGAAGTGGAGAGGTACCGCCACAGAAACTTCAGGCTTTACAAAGAGTTCTTCAAAGCGAATTCTGCAATGCTGTAAGAGAGGTGAGCAAATGAGATTTAAAATTTACTAAAAGTTTGAGTTAATTAGATAAGATAATAAATACATTGAAATTTGGGTTCAGAATTTTTAAGAAAACAAACTTTAGAAAAACATTAGAACCTGTCCCTCTCATTTTTGGAATTTCTAATGGAAAATGCATAACTTTGCCTAAAATTTTAACACATTCATTAACATCACAGAACTCAAACATGGTATATTCTGAGATTTAAAAATCAGAGTGATAACTTTGGGTTTTCTAGGTGTATGAACATGTCTATGAGACTGTGGACATCAGCAGCAGTCCAGAAGTCAGAGCTAATGCCACTGCAAAGGTAAATTTTTTCATTTACTCAAACTGAGAGAATTCTGTATAAATTAGAGGTTTAAAATATGCAGTTATTAGATTCATAATAGGCTTATTTTGAAAACTAACAAATAGTGTCCTTCAGCCTACACAGCACTTACTGCTCAAGTACTAAGTAATAGGACCATTGTGATTGTCTTTATAAAAGATCATTTATCATGCAGTTTAGATAATACATTAAAAATACACTTGCACACAAATAATAATACACATAATACATACCGTGTTTCCCCGCAAATAAGACTTAGCTGGACCATCAGCTCTAATGCATCTTTTGGAGCAAAAATTAATGTAAGACCTGATCTTATATTATAGTAAAATAAGATTAGGTTTTATATTAATTTTCGCTCCAAAAGACGCATTAGAGCTGATGGTCTGGCTAGGTCTTATTTTCAGGGAAACACGCTAGTTATTCTATACAATGTATTTAATTATACCATTAATGATGTAAATTTTCATCTAAATTTTGATGTATGAATTATTATCCTGATTTTATTGGTGAGGCAGCATCAGACTAGGTTACCTGCCTCAGACTGCACAAACAGTAAGTGGAAGAATCTGGGATACTCACCCGTTTTGTTCTTTGCTTTCTTCTTTACTTTAACTCTGCAAATATAGAGTATTGTCAGTAGTAGGTTATCTCTTCAGAGCTGTAGATGGCAGGTTTAATTTGATTTCTGTACCAGCGCTTTCCTCTAATAATTCCAGCATTGATCTTAGTGTCTATCATATATGATTAGAATAGGTTAATATCAGCAGTAGGTGACTTAGAGTTAGTCATTAGCAGGTCATTTTTCATTGATATTTACTGGCTCCCAAAAGGAAATACTGGATGCTTGTTTGAATACAAACACTTAAAACATGTACGTGTTGTTTGGCAGAGTAAGAAAAAACCATAGAAACGTGACTTTAATTCTGGAGTTATGTGACCTTGACAGCTTAGGGAGTGTCTGATCCTTAGTTCTATTATCTGTAAATGACGTCTCTTTCAGAGCTTAGAACATAGTATTATTCAACAAATTTTGATTTCCTTTCTCTAACCCTTCCCATTTTTGCTCATGCATCCAGATCCATCATGAAAAACGGCACCAGATTACTTAATTAACTTTAAAAGCAAAATGAAACCAAATATCTCAACTTTGTGTTAGAATTAATCTAGATTAGTCTAACTTTGAAAAGTTTAAAGATGTGGCTCTCTTTCATCTTCTGTGGGGTTGTGGTAGTAACTAGGTAGTTAATTAAAGCAACAAAAAACATTCATGTTGACTATATGTAGTTCTCTCTTTCTTGATACTAAGTTATTTCTCGGTGAGTTATTTAGTGTAAAGAACAAGTAGTACAGCAGCCAAGAGCCATGCATATGAGGACACCTGCCTCTTATAGGTTATGTAGGTAGGATGAGTCCCCCACAAAGGCTCTTAAAGGAGCCAGGCTATCCAGCCCCAAAGCTCAAGACTGCTGGCTTGCTGGGAACAGTTCTCTTCTTCAGTGCCAATCAGGGTTCATCCGCCCAGCAAGCCTGCTTGCCAAATGCTGCACAGATGTCCTGGGCACTGGATGGATTGACCTGAACACTTCCTACATAGTCCCAGGGCATGCTTTCTAGTCATGTTCTCTAAAACACCATCCACTTAGCTTACCTTCTCCTCAGAACTGCCAGTGAATTTATGGTGTTCAAGCCTCAAAAGTGTGTACCTCGAAGGATTTCAAAAAGAGACTGAAGAACTAAAGTAAACAAAGGTATTATTTTTACGTATGTAAAATTTTCTTTCAGGCTACTGTTGCTGCATTTGCTGCCAGTGAAGGACATTCTCATCCTAGAGTTGTTGAGCTCCCCAAAACAGAAGAGGGCCTTGGATTCAATATCATGGGAGGCAAAGAACAAAACTCTCCAATTTACATATCTCGAATCATTCCAGGTGGAATTGCTGATAGACATGGAGGCCTCAAGCGAGGGGATCAACTTCTTTCTGTTAATGGAGTGGTAAGGACATTTTATTTCTATTTGTAGTAATGTGCTGTGACCACTTGGGGGTGCATAGGAGTTATAGAAACAGAACATGTAGGGGAAAAAACCAAAAAAGCTTTATAGTTTAAAAATCCCTCGGGGGAATCCTAGGCAGTACTATTTAGTACAGTGATACATTTTAAAGGACTTTAAGTGTGTTTTGCTTCTTTCCAATATAAATTAGCAATGCTTAGTGTGATTTTTTAATGAAGTAGTTACGCTATTTAGTAGTTAAGGCAGTCATTAAATTAGAAGTCTACCTCTCATTTTAGTCTTATAGAATGGCAATTGCTTGATTTATTTCTGGTTTAGTGAAATAATAGGGCATGTAGATTGATATGCTGATTATTTGGGTCTTAGAAACCAGTTCCTGGACTACAAACAGAATATGACTTAGAGGATTTCACACTGATTAAAATGATAAAGCTGTGGTGTTTTATAGGTCTGTAGTATTGAAATGATGTAACATGAAAAGTTTTTTACTCATATGTATTTTAAGATATTAATTATGTATTTTTTCCCCCTAGAGTGTGGAAGGAGAGCATCACGAAAAAGCTGTAGAACTGCTGAAAGCAGCTCAAGGAAAGGTTAAATTAGTGGTACGATATACACCCAAAGTCTTAGAAGAAATGGAGTCACGTTTTGAAAAAATGAGATCGGCCAAACGCAGGCAACAGACTTAATGCAGTTCAAAACTTTACATTCCATTTTGCTTTTAGCTAGAGAAATTTTACTTGTGACCTACTGATGGCCGCAATGCCAATGATTGTAAAAAAAAACAAACAGAAACTTCCCGTGAAATGCTCCTTGCCATTTTATAAATGCCTATTTTAACATCATTTATGGTTCCAGAAATGCATATACTTTTTTCTGACAAGAAAAAGTAAAAGGTGATGAGGGCACTTCTGTCCTGCTCTTTTTACAGACTTTTTTCAAATGCAGATTTTGTCATAAAGTTGTTATAGATTTTTAAAAATGCTTTTTTAATATTAAGATGTACTTTTACATTCTTAATCTTTTTTTAGGGAAAAAAGTTTTCTTCATTTGGCTGCTTATTTAAAAATAACAGTTCTCCCATTCTTTTTTTGCCTACTTTATTTTTTTTAACCTGTAAAATTTCTTTACAGTTTTCCAAGAAACTAAACATAAACAATTTGAGCTACAGCATTTCATTACACTGTCAATGTTAACATCACTGCTGCATTTTCTACTTTGAACACACATATATAATCACTGGCAAATCGTAACTCAGCACAGTGGAAGTTTTTTACTTTTATTTAACATAATGTATAATGAATAGTCATTTATACTGATTTATAAAAGTAAGTTTTTAAACACTGAAACAATCATTGCTAAAACGTGTATTCTTTCATAATATTTGAGCAGCAAGGCAAGAGGATGTAATTTGATTTTTAGCGTTACAGATTACATCTCTTTATATTCAACAGTTACCAAATTACAAATGCAAAAAACAGGTTCAGGTTTCATCTTTTACAATTTTTTTTAATGCTGTTCATTTTTATGTAAATATATTTCTTATATTTTGGTCCTTCCATTCCTAGAGATGAGCCAGTTAGTTTGTGATGGGAAGTAGCAGAAGCAAAAAAGAGAAAGTATTACTTTAACCTCACTAGCCTCAAGAGTTACACTCTCTTACCAGCTCAGTTTAAAGAATTGATTTTAAATAGGAAGGTATAGAAGGATGTATTGAAGATATATAGAAATTATGAGGTGATGTATTCATAAGAATCTGCAGGCTCTTTGTCAGAATGAGTAGGAACTTAACACTAAAATGGTTGAATTTAGAGATGTGATCTTTGTTTATGATTCAAATATGTTGAATTCTGAGAGATACTTTCATTTGTCCACTGAATGTCACTGTTTTACTGAAAGGCAGCTATTAGTGTAAGACTATGACTGAGGTCTTTTCAAAGGCTGAAATTAAGGAATTGAGGTTCATTTTTCAGTCACAACTTATAGGAACATTTGTATGTTTTTTTAATTTTAAGTGACAGATGCTAAAAAGAAGGTAATGGTTAGAAATATGTAAGGAATTTAGACCCTGTGTAACAAAGTGGGCATTTTGTAACATTCCTTCAGGATGACTAGAAATGTATGCCTTTTTCTGCATGTTTGTGAGCACTGTGACTCTTAAAGATTATTCCAGTGTTCAGTGATTTTTAGACTAAAAGTCAATCAGCATTGTTATTTATCATTTAGGTATTGAACACTGGATTGCATGGTTGAATGTGTCTTTAGTCCACTATAAAATGTGCTTGTTATTGATAGGATCATGTTGTGAAATTGTATATTTTCAAAATTCACTGTTTTTTAAAACGTCGAGACCAAAGTAGTGTAGAAGAATTACGGACTTAATTTAATTGTAAAATTATTAGAGGTATTTGTTGTAGAGCTTTATATATTAAAGAGGTATTGGTGCATATAAAAACAGTAATATTGTTATGCTCGTATTCTTGCATTACAGGGTAAGGAAACCCTGAAGAAATCTTATTTTAGTATAGCTACAGCTGCAGTAGCTTTTAAGGGTGTGTCAACATTTCATTATAAATTATAGCTTCCTGGTTCTGTATCTCAGCTGTTTCAGAACTTGCAGCCAAATTAAATCTTTTTTGGTGTTGAAACTTAGTAAGTTGAGTAAGCTGTTTTTTTTTTTTTTTCTACAGTAATCCACAATCTGTTCTTTGTGTGGGTTGGCACTTATTTATAATTCTTAAAATAAAGATAGCTTAAAGGAGCCAAATACAGTAGTTTTGCTTGCTACTGTTGAGCATGAGTAGCAGTAGTTTGTTTTCATTAATGCAGTTTTCAATGTACCCCAGAATTTTAAACCCTGACCATAGAAAAATTCAGTCGTTCAGTGGCAAAGATGTACAGTAGTGGTTTACTATAGTGAGGAAATGAAGGGATTTTTCATCTTATAAATAAATGTATGATTCATGAACATAAGTAGGAACATAGTAAGTGTATCATAGGTATTTGATTTGTAAATTATAAATATAACTATCCCCCCTCTTGCCAATTTCCATTTATTTTCTTGGTATTTCAAAATGAGTTGACTCAGTGATTCTGAACCTTAGCTGCATATTAGAACACCCTGCAGAACTTTAAAAAAATATTGATTCCTGAGTCCTATCCCACACCAACTAAATCAGAATTTCTGAGGGTAGGGCCTGATCCTTTTTTTTCCCCAGAGCTTTCTGGGTGGTTCTGAAGGACTTGTAGGATTGAGAACCACTAATTTTCCTCTTTATAAAATGCTCTAATTACACTGGACTATATTTGGAAGTATCAGAATAGAATAATTCAATTTACAGCTACTGTTAAGTAGCAGCAAATATAATGATTGGTTATATTTCTTTAGGAATAAAGGTACTTGGGGGGTGGCTGGTTAGCTCAGTTGGTTAGAGCACGGTGCTAATAATACCAAGGTTGCTGGTTCAATCCCCGCATGGGCTACTGTGAGCTGTGCCCGCCCTAAAAAAAAAAAAAAAAAAAGGGTACTTGGTGTTCCTTATTTGGGAAGTAATCAGTCTCCCTTTTTTCTTTTTTTAAAAATAAAATCTGCCAGTAGGTTAAACGTGAACTTTTAATGTTTGTATCTCTTTGTCCGCTTTGCCTTTTTAAAATTTACAAAGATAAATGATTATTATTTGAGGAAGCATGTGTAAAAACTGCAGATGAGAAATAATGTCATTGATAATTATATGCTGTCTTAACTTGGCCACTTATTAGCATAATAATTATAGTGGCCTGGTTCTTTGGGGGTTGGTAATTCAGATGTGTTGTTTAAAAATCATCGTCTTTTAAATTTTTGAGAGTTATTTTGTTCAAGTACTTAAGTAGTTTGGCTCAAGTACTTTGTTTACAATTTAAATGGATATTATAGGATTTAATAGATAAAAGAAATGGCTATGGCTTATCTGAAAAGAATGTCAGCATGATTTGGTGTGGACTTAAAAGAATAACGTGAATATTTTATAATGTGGAATGATTGTTGAAATATCAAGGACTCTAGTAATTGTATTTCCTGAATAAATGTATGTTTATGAATTTTCTAACTTATATTTTGTTGTCTCCTCTGCTAACAATCTGGTTTTATATTTTTCTTGTCCAAAATTTCACTAACAGTGTTCTTTCAATCATCGCAGTTCTGTAATGGTTAAATAATGGAAAAAAAACAAATTGCCTGCTCACTAATTTTCAAGAACTTCCAAACTGATTTGTTTCTGGACATAGTTTTTTAAAATACTAGCAGATAGTATGCTTTTGTTTTAATTCTTTTTCGAGGTAAAGAAATAGAATACCCAAAATGGATTTAACACTTTTTCAATGGGTGACTTCATTTACCAACTTAATTCTGATTCTAAGGCTTATTTAAAATAAATTTGTATTACTTCTTGTTCTTTGGATTTGGAAAAAAAGATATAACTGCACAACAGATGTATTTCTGGAAGCTATGTATAAAATAACTTTAAGGTAAAAGCAAAATCTATGGTGATTACTGGAATGAAAGTTTAAATTCCTATATTTTGCTTTGTTTTTCATAAAATATAACTACAGAAAAAAGTTCTCTTGTGTTATTTTAAGAAAGGCAGTATGGTATGTGTTGGAGAGCACAGAATCTGGAACCTGACTACGCTGGTTTAAATCTGGGTTCACCATTATTGAGTACCTTACACAAGTTAATTTCCCTGTACCTTAATTCCCTCGTCATGTGCAATGAAAATGTAAGTGTTCTGTCATCTGTAAAGCCTTTAGAAAGGTGCCTGGCCATAGTAAGTGCTGTTGTGTTTGCTATTATTTTCATGTATAATAGCATCAGGATTTTATTCACTAAAGGAAGAAAGACATTGTGGCCAGTAATTAAAAACTATCAAGTTCTTATTTTTGATACCTAGGAAACAGATAACTTTTAATTTGTGCTTGAAAACTTTAAAAGGAGTAAGGTTCATAGTAATGTTCAGATTTCTGTGCAGTATGATCACAAACTTATGGAATTCTAAAATGAGTGGGGTTTTGAGGGTGAAGGGTTGAAGCTACATGTAGAATAAAAATCATAAGAATATAAGTCTTAGGAAAATAATTCATAGGGAGGAAATGACCTAGCTGTAGAGACAATGGATTGTTGGAATAGATGGCAGGCAATACAAGGCGTAATTCACCATTCTGAATTTTTTAGAAGTATAAAAATGTACCAGACAACCGAGGATAAACAAAGCATTTGTTGTTAGCCCTCAGTTTCTTCAAAATTTCAGTAAACCAGAATACCCATCCTTTAAATCTTCCCATTCTGATTTTGTTGTATTTACTATCATTGATTATCTTGGTTATAATATAATGAAATGATGACCAAAGTTTTTGTTCGTTTATATGTATGCTGGCAGAGAGCCACCTGTTGAAATCTTTAAGACTTTATATACAGAGCCTAAGGTAAATTCCTACAGAGCCCATTTGTCAATTTTATTCCTTTGATTTTAAAACTTTTTCTAAAAAGTGCTTCATGTCAACCAGGTACGTGTAAGCTCTCCTAACCTTCATCAACTACTAAGGTATGTTTTGGCCACAGTCAAGATTTGGTCCTTTAAAAACGTTTTCTTTAGGAGAAGAGGTATGGAAGAATTTTAATTTGTTATAATCTCCAGAATTGCTTTAACCAATTGGATATAAAGGAAAAAATGTGTAACCGTTGGCTACAGATAAACTCCCCTTATATGGCAATTACTAAAAGTAATTTATTTGATCAGCGAGGAACAAAAACCCAAACCTTTAGTTTTGTTTTTTATTTGGCAAAGAAATGCAATCTGAAAGCATGAAAGAGCCAAGGGAAAGTTATTTGAGTCCAGAGTTTAGATACTGTCTAGTTTTTGACTTTTGTATTTTAGGTGTTATGGGTTGGATCACCCCCAACACACACACCCAAGAAAAAGATATATTGGAGTCCTAACCCTTCAGAATGTCTTTACAGAGATAATCCAGTTAAAGTGAGATCATTAGGGTGGGCTCGAATTCAATATGGCTGGTGTCCTTATAAAAAAAAGAAAAGAAAAATTTGGACACATAGACACACCCAGGGAGAAAACCATAGAAAGATAAAAGCAGATGAGACAACGTGGATGAACGTAGAGGGTATTATGTGGAGTGAAATAAGACTGAGAAAGACAAATACCATATGATGTCACTTAAACGTGGAGTCTAAAGAAAAGAATACATGAATAAACAAAACAGGCTCATAGATACAGAATAAACATGGTTACTAGATGGGAGGGTGGGTGAGAAAGGTGAAGGAATTAAGTACAAATTGGTAGTTATAAAATAGTCACGGGGATATAAATTGCAGTATGGGAGAACAGTCATATTGTAAAAACTGTATAGTGTCAAGTGGGTACTAGACTTACGGGGTGGGGGGGAGTCAAATTATGTAAATGTCTACCCAATACGTTGTACACCTGAAACTAACAAAATAATATTGAATGTCAACTATCTAAAAACAGTCACAGGGACAAAGTACAGCATAGGGAATATAGTCAATAATATTACAATAACTGTACAGTGTTAGATGGGTGACAGATTTATGGGGGTGATCACTTTGTGAGGGGTGTAAATGTCTAATCACTATGTTGTGCTGTATAGCTGAAACTAATAAAAAAGATGAAGGCAGAAGTTGGGGTGGTGCTTCTACAAGCCTAGGAATGCCAAAGAGTGCCAGCAAAGTACCAGAAGCAAGGAGAGCTGTGTGAACAGATTCTCCCTCAGTGCTCAAGGAACCAACCCTGAGGACACGTGAGCTAAAACTTAGAGCCTCCAGAACTGGGAAACAATCAGTGTCTCCTATTTAAGCCACCCAGTTTGTAGTACTTTGTTATGGCAGCCCTGGAAAACTAATACCTAAGAGAATAGGTATTCTGGTGGCATTATCAACGATGGATACTGAAACAAAATTAAATGTGGCTTCTCCCATGTGTGATAAGGTTTCAGTGGAAGTGGTTTGGGTTAAGGAAAGATAAGATTCCTGGCCTTTGGGGGGTGAGGGGAATGCTGAGTTTTTTTTCTGCGGTGGAAATGTTTCCTTAGACACCTGTGCAGCTGTGTAATTGAGATCATGCTTCCAAGCGGCCTCCTCAGTTCATCAGCGTCTCAGAACTTAGCTTTTTTCCCTCATTCTAGGCTGCCAGTGACTGCATGGCTGCATCTTTCTCAACTCAAGGACTTTCCAGGAGTTGGCAGTGGCAGGAGATTCAGCACTGAGGAGAGATTTCTGCAGCAGCCCTCGCTCCAATTGGAATGTGATAAGAATTTGTCATTGCCTAGGGTACGTCACCCTGCGAAGGTTTGTACTGCCTCCTCACGGTCCATGTGCCTGATGGAAAGCATTAATTCAACCAGAACCGATTGTGTTGCTCCATCCTTAAGACTCTCCATTGTACTTGGATAAAATCCAAATATCTTGCCATGATTTGAGAGGTGCTGCATAACCCATTCCCTACTTTCACTCAAGCCTCATCTCATCTCACTGCCCCACTTGCTCTTCTCCACACCAAATTCCCCTTGCTGGAAGGCTGCTCCCATTCAGGTGTAAACTGAAGTCACCATTTCTGTTAAGCTGCCTGTCCTCTCCATCTAAACGTAAGTTCCTCATCCTCTGTTAGGTGGCAACACCTTGTTTATATTACATGCTGAATTATGCCTTCCCCATTAGAAGTTAAGTTCCATGACAGCAAGAAGGATCACAAATGTGTCCTTCACATCTGTTCCTCCATCACCTCGCACAATGCCTACAACCTAGTGTGGTGATTTGTTGTGCACTGTTGAATTGGTTTACTTCCCATAATTCCACAGGTAGATCAAGAACGTGCATTGGAACCATACAAAAACAAAACGATGCACACCTAAGTTAGACACATAATTTGTCAGCTGATCTTGTTAAAATAACTGTCTAAGAAAGGACCAAGATACTAAAGGGGTAATACCTTTGGTCAATCTTTTATCACCTCACTTAAAATGATGAGTTCCAGAAGATGTGGAGAAAAGGGAACCCTTGTGTACTGTTGATGGGATTGCAAATTGGTGCAGCCACTATGGAAAACACTATGGAAGTTCCTCAAAAAATTAAGAATAGAACCTTGTGACCCAGCAGTTCCACTCCTGTGTGTTTATACAAAGAAATCCAAAACACTACTTCAAAAAGATACATGCACCCCTATGTTCATTGTGACATTATTTACAATAGCCAAGATAAGGAAACAACTGAAATGCCCATCAATAGACATTTGGATAAAGAAATAGTGGTACATATATACAATAGAGTATTACTCTGCCATAAAAAAAAAAGAAATCTTACCATTTGTGACAACATGGATGGCCCTAGAGGGTATTATGCTAAGTGAAATAAATCAGACAAAGACAAATACCGTATCATCTCACTTATAAATGGAATCTAAAGAACAAAATAAATGAACAAAACAGAAATAGAGTCATAGATACAGAGGACAAACTGATAGGACAAACTCATGGCTGCTAGATAGGAGGGGGTTGGAGGCCTGGGTGAGATAGGTGAAGGGATTAAGAAATACAAATTGGTAGTTACAAAATAGTCATGGGGATGCAAAGTGCAGTGTGGCAGATACAGTCAAATATGATAACTGTATAGTGCCAAATGGATACTAGACTTACTGGGGGATCACTTCTTAAGTTATATAACTGACCATCACACTGTACACCTGAAACTAATATAAAATAATATTGAATGTCAGCTATAATTTTTAAAAAATGGGGAAATAAAGTACAGCATAGGGAGTATGGTCAATGAAAAAATGATGAGTTCCGTTTGTGGAGGACAGCAATGAAGGTTACTTTAATCTTTTGTCTATGTAAAAATAATAGGAATAGTAGCTGAAATTTTTATAGTAACTAATGTCTGATTTAAAGACAAAAAAAATGAGTGAAGATTTTCTTTAGTTGGATATTACCACAACCAGAACTACATGAAGAATTGTGCACTG
The DNA here is from genome assembly GCF_057876585.1 of Rhinolophus sinicus. NCBI lineage: Eukaryota > Metazoa > Chordata > Mammalia > Chiroptera > Rhinolophidae > Rhinolophus > Rhinolophus sinicus. The sequence goes on along the minus strand of NC_142514.1, from coordinate 160,391,078 downwards.
CTAACCAAGATCTGCTTTTTAAAATGTCTATTGTATAATTTTAAATAAATAACAGCAAAGACATAGTATAGTGGAAGGAACACTGTACTTAAGTCACAATTCTGTCACTGAACACATGACTCTTAAGTCCTAATTTCCTTGACTGTATAATACAGGGGGTAGGTAGTTTCCAATTGTTTATTATTATTCTTAGAGAAATCCTTCCGTCAAAGCCTGATATGTGTTGACTAGAGCTACTCTGGTTCAAGGAGTTGGGGATCCCTGAGTGCCCCTTTAACAGCTTTTCCTGTGCTCCAGAGCCCAGGGGTTCCTCTGAGCACAGTTTGCAAACCTCTGTCCTAGATAATCTCTAAAGTCCATTTCTGTTCGAAAAGTTCAAATGACATTAAAATGTTCTTGGTTTCATGTGAATGATTTTTATCGTGCAACATATAAACTATGCACAAAGAAGCATTTACTATAATATCAGAAATACTGATAATAGCTGCCTTTCCTTAAACATCTACCAGGCTTAATCCTTAAAACCTAAATCTAATTCTTAAAACCACCTAATGTGATAGGTGTCATCTCACTTACATACAAACAGAGACCAAATAGATTTCCCAGAATCACACTGTTAGTGATCAACATAACCAAGATTCAATCTCAAATGTTTTTTCAAAACCTATACTTTTCTCCCAATGTCACAGTGCATGTTTAACTAGTTTTCTCTTTGCATTTTATTTGTTAGGTTTCTTGGCCTTTTTGGTTAGATGTTTCCTTTTGTTGAGCTGGAGTCCTGTGTTACGCACGCACGCACACACACACACACACACACACACACAAAGCAGAAGAAATTTAACCAGTGTATTATATCAATATTCACTTGGGCATTTATTTTCACGTTGGCATCTTATCTCCAGTATGTAAGTATTCCATTAAAGTGCATTAGCACATTGAAAATACCACTTTCTACCTATTGGATTACCTTGTATCATAAAATTAGTAATACGTAGATGGTAACAATTTAAAAATTCTAAGCTATGAATGCTATAGAAATGGCATAAATTTAAGTGAATTGTAGACGTGGCAAAAAAAACTTTAAAAATAACAAAATAGCATTTTAAGAATGGTAGAAGGAACTAACTAAAGAAATGACGAGAAAGTTGGAAGGAGAAAGTTACCAGCTATGGTGCTGTTCATTCAATTAAATGAAGTTGATTTTTAATCTCAGTGGGTAGAAATCATAAAATCTATTTAATTGTCTCAACATGTATTTATTGAGCATTTATTTCGTACTGGGCACTTGCTGTGCTTAGGATACAGCAACAAACAAGACAAAGTCTAGCTGATACCGGGCTGGTGGGAGAATCAGAGGAACAAGAAAACAATGTACTTTTAGGTGGTGATGAGTGTTACAAAGTCCAACAAGGTAGGAGGGCTAGAGGGCCATACGAAAATAAGACTCAGGAACATTAAGTCACTCTCAAGGTTCACAACTAGTGATCCCACAGCCTTTTCTTATCCTAGCCTGTCTAAGGTGGGCTCAGGGACACAGGCCCACCATGTCTGAGCAGCTAGCTTTGTGGTTTTCCTTGGAACCTTTATACAGCACCAATTGCGCTTCTCACACTGCTTGCAATGCCTGTTAAATGCTTGCACTATTTTTAAAGCACCTACTGCACGCTGATGGTCCCTTTCTATCAGTTACATTATCGTGTCCATTGATCCTCCACCCTAGTTGGAATACAAATCTAAGCATGACTGAATTCTCATGATCCCCTGACTGCAGGGGCAAAGCTTGCTGCCCACCCAGTAAGGGCAGAGGAGGGTCACAAATGCCTCTTCCTTCTTCCGAGATGTACCAATCAGATTCGTACCCCATCTCCCGCGAAATGATTACTTCCAGTTAGGAGCAGCCACAGAAGTGGAAGTAGGACCTAGAAAGTGTGGTGTCCTAGCAGCCAGGTAAAAATATGAACATATAAATTGTGTGAGCCGAATGGCTGGTAACAAAATTAAGACAAATTGTTAACCCACCATTTAAATCATTTTTTAAATTTGCAAATATTGGCAGAATTGGATTAAGCAACCCAAATGTGACTTCTTATCGACTATGAATATTTTTTAAAGCAGATTAAGGCGGGAAGGAGTCAATAACACACACACACACACACACACACACACACACACACACACACCCCTACCTTTCCCCCCCCACCTCCTTCTGAGAATACACAGAATCTTACAGTCCTACCTTTAAACATTTCACCACAAGGTGGCACCAAAGTGCTGTTTCTGTTTTAGAATTTTCCAGCAGTTTTTGCTAACTAAAGATCAGACCTAAGTTTAAAAATGTATGGATCTTTTCTTGTAAACTCAATGTTTAAATGTATTTTATGAAATTCAAAGCTTTGTAAATGTGGAGAGAAATTTTTTTCCAAATATACTCTAAAAGAAAATAAAACAAACCTATATAAATTACGTGAATATCTACCACTTAGTATATAGGTTTGGGGGTGGGGGAAAGGCATTGATTTAGTATTGTTTTGGTCTGTGAACAACTATAGTTGACTGGAAATTATATTTGGCTTTACATCTCTTAGATATCTTCACCTAAGCTCAAATAGGATGTTTGATCAGGAGAAAAGTCATTTCAGAGGGCACGTGGCAAATTGCTTTAACTAAACCAAAGACCATCTGAGACATTGAGATTAACTTGCTTTGTCAGACACTAAATTTGTCAAAATGTTTCTCTTTTCCATAAAAATTAAAAAATACAAATTAAACCAAGTATAGAGTGGAAAGAACAATTGACCTAGATATTAGCTCCAGTTCTGCCAATAATTAGGTATGTTGTTGCCTTGGGAAATTTATCCTCCGTGGGTCTGATACCTCACTGGTAAATAAGATTTAACACATGATCTTCAAAGTTCCTTCTATTTCTGAGGATTTTGAAAGTATCATGGGGAAAGTTTGGCACAACGGAAGACAGAACTTTCTAACAGCCAGAACTGCCCAAAATGAACTCTACTACCAGTGGCGATGTAATGTGATGTGCTAACCCTAGAGGTACCTAAGAGTAGCTGAGCTACTGTTGCGCATTCTGAAGCCTAGGCAGTTGACTGAACTAGTCTTAAAGTCCTTTTAACCCTAAGCTTCTAAATGCCATTAAATTAAATTGAATTGTAAGCTGCTTGAAAGAAGGGACTCCATCATACCCTATATCCTGAGGCCACCGTGAAAATGCACCTCTCAGGTCTCTAACTGTAGGGAGACTAATTGACTAAGTCCTGCTGAGAAATTCTTGACCACATTTCCCACAGTCTGGTCCTAGGCACTGACTGAGCACAGACCTGTCTGTTCAGGAGACAAGAGACCCCTCTGATGGCTGATTTTGTCGTGCAGCTCTCCTCATTGGTCTTCTAGCAGAGAGACATAAATTGACAGGTGGGGGCTGCTTCATCAGAATCAGGATATGTAGAATCCAGGGCCCCATCCCAGATCTGCTATGTCAGAATCAGTGGAGGTGGAATGTCTGTTTTTAAAATCTTCCCCAGGTGATTTACATGGAGACTGGCCTGAATTAATCTAAATTCTTCAGTCCCTAGCAGAGCAGATTCTGAGTAGATGCATAGGAAATATTCCTTGAAAAAAAAAATCCAAAAATGTTGAAAAGCTTGATAAGTTTGTGTTCTTTTGAAATAAAAGGAGCAAACTGACAACGTTGCTATAAAGTGTTTCCCTATCATCTCAAGGTCCTCCATTTTCTCTTTCATATATAAATACTTTTAAAATTTTCACACAGTGTTTTATGAAATGAATACATATATTTTAACACTAACATGAGGCAAAAAAAGAGTTGGACAAATAGTGTCAGATTTTGTCACCTAAACCCTAAGAACAGCGTGTTTGGCACCATCATAACATCCAGTACCATTGGCCTAATCTCCATAGCTTTCTTTGCTTTGCCTCTTCTGGTTGGTAGTTTGCTCGTGTTTTAAAAGCCTTGCCTCAGAGTTTTAAAAAAGTGATTTTAAAGACATTTTCAAAAACCTTAGGATTGTTAAATGTTTCATTCTGATTGACACTCCTCTTATTTTAAAGAGAGCCATAGTAGCTGTGACTAGACAAAAAGGAAGGTTTGGGAATTACCCAAGAGGTATTTACGAGTCTTTTTTGAGACATTAGGTGTGTAGGTCAGGAAAAGAAAGATAAGTTACAGAATGTGAAGTCTTCTCTCCACATCCTACCACAGTTTCTTCTTGATTCTAAAATCTCGTATTGTTCTTCTTTTCTAGATTGCTTTCCAAATATGTTCATGTAGACAAAGAAGAACTTTCTAGAACATTTCAGTATCAGCAGCAAAACCAACCCTTATCCCACTCCAAGAGCTGCTTTTCTGTATGCACATTTTTATTTTTTGTGTGTGGGATACACAGATTTTACATGCACTTCTTTGAAATAATTGTCTTGTGCTAAGTTGTTTCCAAAATGTGTAGAGTTTTATCTGGAATTCCAAGGGAACAAAAAGGAACACAATTCTGACTGAACTTTCTGTTAATACTTTGGTCCTAACAAATTCTCAGAGTGATTAGGTGATGATCTTCCCAGTTTTTTCTTCTGTTTTTTCTACCTTCAGTTTTCTATTACATCTGGTTTCTTCAACACTCATTTAATTTTTTGCCTCATTCTGTTTCATAATATTATTTGATGCCCTCAGTCCTTGGCATCCACATGGGGTTCTGTCCTTCAGAAGTTGTTCCCTCAACTCCTCTTGGGTTAGATTTGAAAGGGAAAGATCAGGAAATGAAAATAAAATTTAGAGAGAATGAGGCATAGACAGGAACATATTTCTGATATTTATCCTAACATTTTGAAATTTGAGGTCAATAGGGGGTCTTCAGTAGTGCTGGAAAGGGTGTCTGACCCCAGGATACCAGAGCAGGGGAGGAGACTAAGAAACTTTTCAGTGATGTTTTGAAAAGGGTGGTCTTCAAGAATGGCCTTCAGCGTGTCACAGCAGGAGCATCGCCACTAGTCCTCACATCCCAGAGAACCCACCTGGTCTGCACAAGTGTCATCTGCTGCAGCTAACCATCTTCAATCCTTGCCCGAGCGCCAGGTAGAATACCTCTATTCTAAGGGGGCCCAGAAGCCCAAATTCAGCTACTAGTGTAGCCTCTAACGATGTTTTTCATTTGTCAACAATTTTATATTGTTATTTTTTTGGTGTGCTTCAAAATGATTGTTGTTATTTTAAATTATCCCTAAAACATAGGTGCTATTTTCGGTGCATAATAGGACCATTCTGGGAACAGTGAGACTCAGAAGAAAAGGACAATTGAGTAAATGCACCTATTTGAGACTGCAAGTGAATGGGGCCCAACGTTGGTGCTCCTCCATCCCAAAGCCCCAAATGCAAATATGGAGGCACCAGAACACAGAAACAATAGCATGTATCTTGAGGACTCAACTGTTAGAGCACGTACATATCAGATGTCTGATAAGTATGGATTAGACCTGATATTCTTTCCTTATTCCCCGAATCTATCATGTTTTTAAATGTTTACGTATATATATGTGCATATAGATACCCATATATGTGTGTGTGTGTGTGTATACATATATGGATACATATATAGTTTTAATATACATATTTAGCTTCTAACATCAGGTGGTAGGTTTGGCACCTATACTTTCATGAAGCCAGCTATTTTTCACAGGTCATGTGATTGGATCAGGTCAAATATTGGGGGTGCCTTTTGGGTGAAATGTATGATGAACCCCAAGTGCGCAGGACAACTTCTGGGCCATTCATTCCAGAAAGAGGGCCATTTGTAAGGTTGGAATGGGTTCTCTTTGGCTCATTCTGCAATATAATTTTCAGCATGAGCTCACCACACAGACCAGAAGTTTGAAAGTGCTTGATCTCAACTTGCAAGAAAAGGTCACCTTTGAGATGTGGTCCTTTGAGTTTACATAATGCTGAAAATGGCTTTCAAAAATAATCAGATTTCAATAAAGGATCAGCACCTGTACTGAGTTGGAAAACTATGACCCATCGGCCAGAACTAGTCCAACATGTGTTTTTGCCAAAAACGTTTTACTGGAACACAGCCACCTCTGTTTGTTTATGTGTCGTTCATGATTGCTTTCATGCTGCAATGGCAGAGTTGAATAGGTTTGATCGAGACAGTGTGGCCCATAAAACCCAAAATATTTATCACCTCACCCAAAACAATAAAAACAATATGAACAGCCCAATAGAAAACAAACAGGCAAAGGAAATAAACAGGCAATGCATAAATGAGCACACTAGATGTTCAATACATATTGAGAAGATGCAAAATTTAAATTCAAATTAGATTTAAACTGCACTTTGATTTGATTTCATATGTATCAGATTCTCGAATATTTAAGTCTTACCATATCAGATGTTGGTGGTATGTAGAGTGATGAGTTTTTTTATTCTCTGCTGAAGGAGGCATACATAAGTACAGTAACTTTTGAGAGCAATTTGACAGCATCCAAAAATGGTGAGTGCACAATCTATGACCCAGCAATTACACACACACACACACACACACACATACAAACACACACACACTCAAAGGAAATACATCTTAGAGAAACTCTTGCATACATGAACAAGGATATTCATGGTAGCATTGTTGGAAAAAATAGAAATACATTTAATACTAATGAGAAGTGGATGAATACTGGGTATATTTAAATGGAACACTATACAGTAATGAAAATGAATTAACAATAGCCACATATTTCATGAACATGAATAAAGCTCACAGGTTGAGTGAAAAAAGCAAGTTGCAGAAGAATACAGAATGATCTTATTTATATATGCAATAGTATTTATTGTTTAGGGATACACACATATGAAAAGCCTGAGAATATGCATGGGAATTAATTACAAAGTTTAGGAAAAGGCTTACTTCCCAAGGAGAGGAAGAAGGGAAGGAGGAAAGGAATATGATTGGGGAGGGATACAAAGGAAGTTTGAATTGCATTTGTAACATTTTTTTTTTCTTAAGTTGGTTGCTATGAACTCAGATTTTTGTTCGTTTCGTAAATTGGAAATATTTCATGAAAAGTAAAATTTATGTTTGAGGACTTTTCATCCAGTCAATCACTATAGCACTGCCGGAGAACCCTCCCATCCCACCCCCCGACCTCCCAAGTTTTTGTTTCCTTTATGGAGCAGGTAGGGCCTCTGCATACACTTGCATAAGCTCTATATTTACAAGAGTGCTTGGGAGAGGGGGTGAGTGGGACCAAAGTCCAGTTTATCCACTAGGCAACAAGTCTTAAGCCCTTTGCACAAAAGCCCCAAGGTGAGGATCATGTGAATTGGGTGCCTTCTTCATTGCCCAAAAGCACCCTGCAGAATATACAGAAATGCTGCAGCCAGGCTCCACTTCCTCCCATCTAGCCAGTGGATGCTATAAATGTACACATCCAGAGTCATGAAAAACTAGAAAGAGGAACCAGTCTGAACGCACTCTATTAAGTTTATTTTTTATCTGCCACCAAATTTTAGTTCACCCTGATATCTTTCTAGGTTCTTATGGTTTATGTAAGAGCTCATCACTTTTTCTAGTTATCAAGAAGTATATCTTAAAAATTTGTTTCTTTTGCTCTCTTAGGCCATCTTATCCCAAAAAGTGAAGATGAATTGCCAATTTATCTTTAATGCAAAGCACATGTAATGTAGAAACTATAAGAAACACTAACACATTCTCTACCCGAGTTCTTTGTTCTTTGCTATTTTGTCTTGGACAAGCTGCATATTTGAATCATTCTTTCTTATCCTCTTCATCTGATAGACAATAGCAATTTGTTCTTCAATAAAATCTACATCTCTCCTTTCTCCAAAATCTAAACCTCTCCTCTCACCTACATTACCAGCCCTAAGATTTTATTCCTTGGAAGCAAAGCATCGAGTTTTACAAGTGTGGTTCACGAACCACCTGTATCGTTTTCATGCGAGGCAAGTGCTCCACCACAGGCATATTAAATCACTTTGCATTTTTAATCACGCATTGCAGGAGAGTCTTAGGCTTACTAAAGTTTAAAAACCACAACTTTAAAATAAATGAGTTAATTGGCAAAATAAAATCAATCAGTACAGTCTACAATTATTACTTAAAAACAGCAGCAAAAAGTGATATCTTCGCAAGAGAAATTGTCATCTTTCAATGCTTTTATAAAAGAGAGGTCTTAAAGGAGTCAATTAACTAACCCAAATTTACAATATTTCCTAACTACCCTTGCTTATTTGAGTAGTTAGAAAATAATGAAAATGATTTAGACAATGGAAATCAATTTAGGGAAAGCTCCAAGGACATCAAACACAGAGTCAGGAGCCTGGGAGTTGTTCTGTGATGATCTCAGGCAGAACACAATATCCGAGAGCTCCAGATTTCTTAATTATAACCCCAGAGGGTTGTACATCTTTAAGTTCTCTTTCACACCTATAACTAGAGGAAATATGTCATCCCTAAAACTTAAAGTCAAGGCATATCTGTATTTATTGACTCTCTAGCATATAAATAAATTTATTATATGTTAGCCATATGCCCAAATGGGCATTATTTTTAAAGATAAACTCGTGAGTGCAAAGACGATGAAAATGTTTCATTTTTCATTTTTAAAAATTTTACTTACATGACATGAGTAGTCAACTTTATGACAGTGACATTTTAACCCTGTCTTCAAGTATTCATGAAAAATGTCTCTAATATTGTGTAAAACAACCCACAGGCATAGAAGAGAGCAAGAAAGGAAGTGTCCATAAAGCAGTATTTGGTACAAATAATGATTTTGTGGGGGTCTATTAAGCCACAAATGTCCAGAAGGGGTAGGAATGCTGATAATTACCTAACACCAAAGTTGCTGCTGGCTTTTCAGTGGTAGCTATCTAGCACTCAAACATTTTGTTGTCTGGAAAAATTGTCCCCTATTCAGAAACATCCCCTGCTTTGACCATTACAAGATACCGGTGTTTTAGGATTTTAAAGTATGTGAGAAAGCAATCTGAATTGCGGTCACCAAAACTCCGTATTGTGTATGGTTAATTGATAAGATTTAACTGTCAAGTGCATATCAGGATAGGTATAAAAGATCTCAGGTGAAGTGAGAGGGTTGTGGGAATAAACGTTTAATTTGGTATATAGCTAAAATCCAAATATTTATGTCAGACCAAGGAGACTTTTTCCTTCCTTTTCAAAGTCTTTTTTCCCATTTGTACAGCACCCAAAGTCCTCGCCCTTTGAACAGTGAGTGGAGAGTCATTTGAAACTTAACTGAATGCTGGAGGCAAGCTCCATTTCTCAGGTCATCCAATTAGGAGATCCAATTTCTGCAGAAGAAGACGGGTGGGGGAGGGAAAAAGCACACTGTACGTTTTTAGATCCTTCTACCTTCAATCCACAACCTGCCACGCAAATAGAGCCAAGTCAGGGATTTTTGCTTTGAACCACCAACCACCACCACTACCTTGTCACTCACTCCCGATAAACACGCCCCTCTGGTCCTACTCTTGGCCAATGGCGACTACCCTTCTTGCATAGTAATGAGCTCGAGACCTCCCCCGGCCAATGACGCTCCGGCAGAAGGGTTAGTTTTGCATGTACCTAAGTGATTTGCATAACTCAGTGGCTAGGGGTTTGGGAATCCGAGCGTGCAACCCTAGAAGGGAAAAGGACGGGAGGAGATTGAGCCGCGGCGGCGAACGAGCGAGAAAGAGTCCGGGTGTTTGTGCGAGAGCCGGGCGGGGGCTGGGGCGAGGGGCCGGCATGGCTGAAGGCTGCGCTCCGCAATCTTGAAGAGCGGCTGCAGCGGGAGGCCGGGACCCGGGAGGCGGGGAGATGGCAGAGCGCGGTCTCCGTAGCTGCGCCCGGTCGGGCCGGCTGGCCTGAGCCGCCAGAGGAGTGGGACTGCCTCTGCGCTTCCATGGAGCAGCGGGAAGGGAGAAACTCCAGAGCACCGCGTCCCTGCGCTGCTGCCGCGGACTGTTGAAGGGGCCGAACCCGTGCGACTGCGAAGAGAGGAGAGCGCCGACCCCTGCCCGCAGGCCGGCTGCCCGGGGGCGGCGGAGGGCAGCGGAGGCGCGCCGAGCGAGCTGCGCCGCGGGAAAGGCCGGCGCGGGAGTCGGCCGCAGCAATGCCGGGCCCGCTGGGGCTGCTCTGCTTCTTCGCCCTGGGGTTGCGCGGCTCGGCCGAGCCCAGTGGCGCGGCGCCGCCTCTCTGCGCGGCGCCCTGCAGCTGCGACGGCGACCGTAGGGTGGACTGCTCCGGGAAGGGGCTGACGGCAGTTCCGGAGGGGCTCAGCGCCTTCACCCAAGCGCTGTGAGTTCGGGCAGTGGGGGCGTCCGGGAGGGGGCAAACCCGGGGACGGTGGGGGGGCGGAGCCATTGGTTAATCCCACCCCACCCCCCAGTGTCCCGAGGCGGGGGGTGCTGGTCACCTGTGTGGGTGGGTGCTTGGCACCCACGACCGCGCCGCGGGCTTTCCAAACTTGTCCAGTCCGGGTCCGAGTCGTGGGTAGCTCTTTTATTTTTTTGCAGACTTTTTGGGCACAGTTACTTCCCCACCAACTCCCAAGTGCATCTGGGGCCAAGGAGGAGGGAGGAATCTGGAAACGTTTGCCCCTGGCAGCCTTTTCACGCGACCTTCCCTTCTCTCGCGGGCCCCTGCTCAGCTGGCAAGAGCTTTGCAATCGGCGGGGGTGAGGGCGCCTACAACTTGGCCTGAGTCTGCAGACCCAGGCACGTTCCGGGGGGGAGCACCTGGAGCCTCCTGGGCTCCAGCATGTGGGTAGAAGAAACACCTGTACCTCAGGGCAAATCGCCTTCCAATTTGGCTCTGTCCAGGTAGAGCGACCTGGGACCTCGGTCCAGTACCACTCTGGCCTCACCAACAAACGCCCCAGGGTCTGGAGCGCGCAGAGGAGCCAGGCCAAAACAAGGGAGAGGAAGGGGGAAATTGCAGGTTTCTCTTGGTGAAGATAATCTTCTTACCCAACGAGGCCTTTTAAAAGAAGGAATTCTGACCTGAAGTACAGGATGTTGGAAGAAAAAGTTCCAGAGCATATGCTCTGCCCAATTGGAAAGGTAGGCAGCAGTTTTCTGCTGTACCTTAACCAGCAAAACTTTCCTTTTGAGTTGCCTGCGGTTGGGAAAATCTCTCAAATGGTTGTCACTTAAAAAAAATCTCCCTCTTTAAATGGGGACCAGAGAGCTTTAGACTTTCCTTTCAGAAAAGAAGAGGAATCTGAAATTGCTGTTGGAGGTGGCATTGGCAATTGCCATTAATAGAGAAAGAACAGGGTAATTGAGTGCAGGGCTTGGTGTATGCTCTTGTTGTATTGTGCGGCCAGTTGAGTGATTAAATCAAGAGCAGTGAAAGACCTGTTTGAGAGAGGAAGGGATTCTGAGAGGTCCTCGGGTAAAGTGAATTTCCTTTTACCTTATAGCTACTGAAAGGGACCTCTTAGAAATAGACAGTTTTAAAGGAATAACAGACTCGGTGAAGAAATTCTTTCTTTGCAGGCCAGGTGGGTGATGGGAGGTGTTCTACTTGCCCTCTGCTAATGGTGTTTTATTGAGGAGGCCTGTTGCCTTGGAACCTGTCTCATTCTTTGGCCTCCAGCCTCTCTCTCACCCACTCCCTCCTCAGGTGTTAGTTATGTGTATGAAGTCATTTTCGTTCAGTGTGGTGAAATTTAACTTTTCACTGAAAAAAGTTAACTTTGCAGTGAAGAACAGTTTGCCCACAAAGGTACTTTAAGTGGGAAAGTTGGAGTGGAAGTGGGGAGAAGTGTGGGGAAGAAGACGTGGGTAGAGAGGATGGGGCTATTTTTTTTCCCTAGGTCCTCTTGAAAATTTTGGGGAATTCATGCATGACAGCTGCCTTTACCCGAAACCTCTGCCCAGCCTCTCTATAAAGCAAAAGCATGGTTTTACTATTTTGATCCATTGTAAAGACCTTGTTTAGCAGATTCCTCGAGTTTTAATGAGTAGGCTTGCCCTATGAGGAAAAGGGCTGTTTTACATTAGCACCTAAAACCACAAAGAAATATCACACTTTTATGAGAGCACACTCTGTAGAGCATCAGGCATCTTCCTTTAGAACTCACTGAAGGTAGTGAAATGCTATATTCTCAACCCTGAGCCTTACAAAATGTATTATTCATGGCTTGGGATACAAAAATAATTGGTACCAGTGCAGATTATAGTGGCTAAACTAGCATCACCATAGCACTTTCTGAGCTGTGGTAGTGAACATGTTATAATTTTTTCTTGCATTAGTGACCTCTGGATAGAATGATTGTACATCATGATAACTCTTTATTTGATCCTCAAAAATATACATCTAAAGGGCATTTCAAGGGCACCATATTTGCATTTTGGGAAACCAGCTAGTTTCCAGTGATTCCCAAAAGCCATGTTGAGGAGAGACAGGTGCTGGGGGAGGGCACACTTCAGTGATCTCCCAGGACACCTTGAGATCACCTGAGGTCTCCTTCCAAATCTGCTGTCTCATCACAGCTTCAGTGAGCTGCACTTACACACTAAGGGACTGGATTCCTGATTCCCAAACTTTTGTTCACAGATTCCTAATTTCTGGAGCATGTGCATCAAGGTGTACTTATTAGTTATATATAAAATGACAACCACGAAAATGGAAGTTAAAAAGGTGAGACTGTCATTACTCATCAAAGTGCTTTTATTTTCCTTGCATCCCTCAGTGGTGTCGGACCTTTACCTCCCCCAGGGGTGTGCGCATCCCACTTTGGAGACCTCAGCATTGACAGTGGGGATTTTATTTTATCCCCACTTGGAGTCCACAGAACCTAGTACATAGGATGCACTTAAAAATGTTGCAGTGGATAACTAAGGACTCAAACCCACACCAAGGGACAGAATCGGGACTAGGAATTCAGGCCTCATTCCCACATGGGATTGCCAAATTTAGCATTCTCACCATTTTAAGTCTTTTGTCCAGATCTGAGAAGGCTCCAGAGAGGATACCTGCTGCTTCTTCAGGCTCGTTTAAACTTGTTCTGTCTAACAGTGTCTGTTTCCTGCTGAAAGCTGCTTTATCCGAAGCTGGGGGCAGAGTCAGATATAATCCTCGGTATTGTTGATGGGATTCTTGTGTTCACACCATTTGCTGCACCTGTAGTTATTTATATTTTGCAATGGCAGTTCTCAACCCTGTGTCACAATGCACTGGCTTGTCCCAATTCACCCTGAAGTGTATTAAAGGAAGTACTCTTACTAGCATTAACATTCCGAAGTTTGTTTTATCAAAAGGATTAAAGTTATTCCTGTATTCTGGTATTAAGGTGACTCTTAATTACCTCCGATGCAGGATTCTTGATTAGGGAAAAAGAGAGGAAGTCACAAGGGTGGTGGAGAGAGGCTTGTGTACTGTGTCCTCTGGTTGTGTGTGTTACTGCCTCAACGTTTAAGAACTAGACCTAGAGCACAAATTTCCACAGCCTAGATTATGTCTGGGGCAGTTGTAAGATTATAAAGGCTGTTTCCGTGTCTGTGTGGAGCTGGTGGTGGGCCTTCATGCTTGATCCTAGACCTTACCAGGCCAGTAAGTAATTATGTAGCCTTGGGCAACTCATTTTTTTTTTTTTTGGTGATAATTTCCTTGTCTGAAAAATGAAGTAATTGGGTTCACTAGATTTTATATGTAAGGCTGCTTGTAGCGTCCAGAAGTTCTATGATTTTATAATTCTTGCACAATTTTAGGATGGCAAGGTGAAGATAACGTTATGATCCTGTCATAAAAAGATCCCAGGAGTAGCAGAATATCGTTCTAGTTGAAGTTGCACAAGCCCATTTATTACCACTCGGAGGAGGAGTTCTTTGTGTTTGGAAGTGTGTGTTAGGAAATTTGCCATGGAGACTTGTTGCAGAATGCTTGACTAGCTAAGGCGCTTTGCTGGGGTAGAATAGCCCTGCTTGTTTCCTGTGGGTATGGCTTAACACTTGGAAAAGAAAATCACCCTGTTTCAGTAATTTGGATACTGTACAAAAAGTTACTCAATGTCCTCACTTCCATATAATTAGTCATAATCTCTTTAACCTTCACAGTGTGCGTATCCTGTACATGGGCAGGTTATCAAGTTTTCTATATAAAATTGATGGTTACCTGAGGGACTTTGAAGTGTTTTTTAAAATAATCTGTTGCTTTTTCTTCTCCTTTTGGAAACATCGCCTCAGATTTTTTCACTATACTGAACACCTTTCTTCTTTTAATATAGTATCATTCGACAGTATTTTCTTATGTTTCCTCCAATGTCTGCTGTATTCCCTGGCAGGTCACTAAATCAGGGGCTAAATATTTATACGTTTTGTGATGGTAGAGTTTTGATATCTCTTGATTTCTGAATTACTATCTGTAAATTTCAATGTTAGCTTAGTTCGAGTGGTATGTCTTTTTAGAGATGTATTAGTATTACACATAACTGAACTTGGTTCTAAAGGTCAGTGTAAGAACATCTTTAAGTACGCACATAGATTCTTTATTTTACAAACGAGTGAACTACTGAGTTCTCTTTGAATGCAAGAGAGGCAAGAGCATTCTGCTGGGAATATGGAGAGCTGGTTTCCAGATCTGTCAATAAATCACACGAGTGACCTTGAGAGGGTCACATACCTAACCCTTTGGAGCCTTGCTTTCGTCACCTTTAAAACAAGGAAGTAAACAGCTCTTACTGCCAAGAGTTTTCTTTTTATTTAATTTGATTTTTGTGTTTTTTAAAAATACATTTCTTGGATCCTCTCTGTTGTGTTAAGGGAAGTATAGGTGTGTAAACCACGGACTACCACCCACCCAGGAAACCTCCAATTGTCCAAATCTACTGGAATATTTCCATTAAATGGGGAACTCACTGCCTTACAAGGTGACAACGTGCTGGGCGTGGTCTGAGCAATTCCTAGGACTCGCATTCTGGGCTTCTTAAGTCTTGTAACCACTCAAATTTTATGATTTCCAGTTGAACTAAATGCTAATGGCAGCTACGGTATCACAAACATTTGTTGTCCAGGCACTTGGCTCTTAACATTAGAGTTGTACGGTAACGTTTGACAATTTAATCTCTTAGGGAAGATCAAAGTTCTCTACTGGTAGGTGGATCCAGGCAAGTTTAGGCATTTTCTTGGTCTTTGTCAGTCTATCTCTCAAATTCTTATTTTAGTAATCTTTATAAGAGTGGAAAGTACTGACAGCCTGCAAGTTTGGATTTTGCTTTCTAGTCTCTTTGGTTGTACCTGTCCTCGTAGTTCTCATTTGCTTATCAGTAAATAATAGATATTGGAGTAGATGATGGCTCATGTCTCTCGCTGCTCTGAATTTCCCAGCGTCTGTGTAGAATATTAAGCAAGTAGAGTTTTAAATATCCTTAAGTGACTCACTGAAATTTTTCTAAGACTGTCTCTCACTTTTTCTCTATAAAAAAGATGTAAGTTTCCATAAAAGCACAATATTTGTTGGGATACCTACATTAAAAGTTAAATTCTGCCAAATGTGCCCTTAACTCTGAAAAATGTAACATACAACGTAGAGTGCTCTTGGTAAGACAGCTTAGCTCTTTCAACTTTTTAAAGCTAGATCTCAAGGTTTTGGCTTTGGAAAAACGTTATCCAGCTTGTTCTTTAACAGCCTCCTACAGCCTTCAAGTTTTTGGCAGTGCTGCAAGCTTGTTTTCTTACATACAAAAGAATATTGATAACTTTTTCCTTTTTGTCCCCCCAACTTTGTTCAGCAAAGAGTAGCTTTTTAAAAGCTTCATTGAGGATAATAAAATGCTCTATTTTTAAATTCTGTCAGTGAAGAAGAAAAATCTAGGGCATTTATCAAATTAGTACTTTTACACAATGGCTAATTTGTCTACCTTTCTTGACATTTCTTTTGTGTCTTTAAATGCTTGATGGTCAAACTGTAGGCGGGGTATCAGCTCTACTGTCTGAAATTGGGCAAGTTCAAAATTTAGTTTAGAAATCACTCTTAGCAGGAGATAGATCATGGTTTTATAGTTCCTATACATTTAATAATTTCTCAACTTTCTAAACACATTAGTAAGTTAGTACTCAAATACCCCCTTTAAATGGCATGATGGAATTAAGTGGTAGTATGGACTCTGGATTCACTCACCCGGAGATAAATAGTTGTTATTAAACTATGTATATGGCCGGGACTATTTTTAGCAAGATTCTTAAAGCATACTGAAGTATTCTGTGTCATGTACAAGCAATTAAAACTGAATGCTTGGGGTGGTTGTTTTTAGCCTCTAAAGCATGTTTTGATGCCATTACATATTTTAATTGTCAAAACACACTAGCGAGATTTGGCGGTATACAGTTCTTATTTTAGATGCAAATGATGAAAGTTTTGGAATGCCCTTCTAATAGTCTAGGAAATGAACATTTTTACAAAATATATTTTTGTAGTTCTCCTAGCTTTTCTGTACTGGAAGATCTTATGGGGAAAACATTGGACCACCCCCCTGTGGCAACATGTTGGCACATTAGAATATAAGAATATCCTTGAAAGGAAATGTAAACCATAGATATTTTGGGAGGCAGCTGGGCCAAGACTGGGTATATGTTTAGATCTCAGGCTGGTCTATTGCCTGTGCTAGTGGCATGTGGGGAGGAAGCATATCTAATATATTACAATATACTTAATGACCTTTTATCCTTCATGTTTAAATTTGCATATGAGTATTCTGAGTCAATACAAGTAAAGGTTATGTAAGCCCCTTTGGCTAGTGTTTTTCCCTTCTATTTTTACACTAAAAGAAGGTAGCCTTTTCTTAAAGTTTTAAATATAAAGTTGACCATTGATAGAACGAAATCTTGACAAGAACATATTTTTCATACTTGAATCAGATTTTAGAATCTGTTATGCAGAAAAATCCTGAGTTATATTCTTGCCATGGTAGTATATATTTAAAGTTTTATTTGGGGAAATTTTTCCTCCTCAGAAGAGTGACATAAATTTGGCAGGGGGATAGCACCTTTACCTAGAGCTGTACTAGGCAGGGCTAAGGAATGTGCCTGGAATTGCTTCAGGTCTCACTTTTCCAGTCCCCTCAGGCGAGGAGGTTTTCACTGTAGTTCTTTCTACGTTTAAACCTCAGAGTAACTTACTACAAGTGCTGACATTGAACCTCCCCTGAAGAGTTTGATTAGAGTGGTTTTCCTATTTCCTAGCAAGATAGATGGATGTTATTAATTCTCACTCTCTTCATGTTTCTTGATTTGAAGGTGCAGGATGGGAGGTGTGCTTCCAAGTTGGCAGTCTTTTCTCAAACTTGAGGGATTGGGCTGTAATGTTGATTAAACTTCCTGGTTTTGCCCATTTTCCCAAGGGTAAGCGTCATGCTTGGAAGCCCTTGGAGAAACTGTATGGATCATATGTGAAGGGCTTGGCAGACTACATTTTTTCTCAGGGGAGAGGAAACCCATGATTGCCACTCTTCTACATTGTCACCCTTCCCTTGTGGATGAACCATCTCAGAGGGCCGCTTTCTTGCAGGAGAATTCTCCGGCAAATGAGAGCACTGTCTCTTGAAACACCTTAGGAACTCAATATTCGGAAGTCTGTCAACTCTCCTCTTGTTGGTAGCGGGAGAGAAAACGAATAATGTCAGCTAACCTTTAGGTTTCTTAATGTTCTTGAAGACGCTTCATATGCATTTCTGTTTTAGGCACTAAATTAATCCAGTCTTTGCATTTTCCGAATGTGATAATTGCCTGTTGGGTCTACCTCAAGCTCTCATCTCAGATCAATTGAAACATATGCAGAATTCTCATATAATTAGATCAGAGTTAAGGGAATATTAAATCTCAAATATTTTAGTATCCTCCTCCAAAAAATTAAATTTTATGGGCTTACTAACTTGATATTTAGCAGTTTATCATTATCTCAGTTTTTATCCTTGCTGAGTTAACTTCTGCTAGTTCATCTCATTTGATTTTTTTTTTTTTTCTTTTTAAATCTTAATATTTTCCTGTCTTTGTAATACAGAAAAATTTTCTTGTTGGCCTTCCGTTCTCTCCAAGGTTATTTTAAGTCCATGGTCGTGTAATCCAGCTATTTATGTCACTATCTACTTTCCAGTCTTCTTTTTATAGGCATATTTTTGTGGACAGGCCTTCAAACATGGTTTTGTTTTTGAGAGTGTGACACAGGGAATCAAGAGCCCTGAGTTCCTGAATCTGTGAGCTTGGACATGTCATTTAATCACTTAGGACATTGGCTTTCCCATCTGCAAAAAGATAGTCTGTCTTCAAGGGTCACATATAGGAAACTCTAAAGCAAGACCTCTTTGAATGACAGTGAGGACCCAATTTGTTGTCATTTGTTTTGGGAGTGGCTAAGCAATTGTGTATGTGTGTTATCTTGTAATTTAAAATGCTAAACCCTAATTCTCTAGTTCTTTGAATGTATGTCACGTTGGAAGCCTATTGTAGACATCACAGGTGAGCCACTATGTTAATGAGAAAAAGGCTGCTTATCTGGCAGATTTTCCATTTAGAAAACCATAAATAGTTTGGTGGAGAAAGAGTAGGACATATGTTTTTTTATCAGGATACCTCCATATAGGTGGTGCTACTCCCCTTCTAAGAAGAAAGCCTGATGGTGGGGAGTTAAGTTTCTCTGGAGGAGAGATCTCAGGGGAAATCATATTTTTTCACATGGGTCTCTGTGATTTGGCACTGCCTTCCTGAGATGGCTGGTCAACTACAAAGGTGCTGTCCTAACAGGGAAGCAGTGTTTCTCCTCACAGCAAATGGGCAAATGACTTTAGATAGTGATCTTTAGATGCTGATTTTCTGATTCCAGACTTTGGACCACCGAGGATTTTTATTAAACACGCTAAGTCTTTGGGAACCCCCATGCTAATGAGTGCTCACTGTAGGTTCTCACATCACTTTTCATGTTGGAGACTAAAATTTACTCAGGATTGACAGTTTAGCTGCATTCTTCTTTCTTCACATCACTTTGTTTCTAGAAATAACGCACATTATGAGAGAACTTTTAAGTACTTTGAAAATGATATTTTACTCGTTATTGGACCCCTATGTATTCTTTATTTACATTTGAAACTAAATGTTCATGTTTTGTGGATAAAGAAAAGCTATTATCTTAAAAGTAATACTAGAACTAAAATCCTTTATTTAAAGTCTTCCATATTTCTAAAAAGTTATATGGCATTCATGTTAAGCACAGTTTAATCTTTCTCTGAAACTTTAAAAACTCTTCTGGGTTTTGATTCAGACCTGATTGGAAAATGAATTATAAAGCCAGAGCAGCAGCTAATGTATGCAACAGTGCTCACAACCTGTTTAGATTGGCTGAGTGTTTCAAATACAGTTGTGCATATTTTCTACCCGGGGTCTCTTTCTTTAAAAAACAAAAAAATGTTTGAGATGTTTTTCCCATTACCATCTTGACGTCTGCCTGGTTACACATGAATAGTTTGACCCAGTCCCTCAGCAGGGAGACTACCGTGGCCTTGCTTTCAATAGCCATGTCACCGACAAAGAAAACATATGGACTATTTCATTCCTGTCCTTTGCAAACAATCTGAGGCTGTGAGGGCATGCAGCAGAAGGCTTCATTCTTCATGGTAGGTTGGCAAGTTTATGCGCTAACCACAGGCTCTGCTGTTAGCAATCAAACTGTGTTTTCCAAAGCCCCATTACATTCTGTGGAAAGGGAATCTCGTGTTTTGGATAAATAAGTTTCTAATATCCGATTGAATTAAGTTTGTATGACCTACTTCCATGGTGGGGTTTCCTACTTAATCATATATTAAGTAGGAAAGGAGGGAGGGAGCGTGCTTGTGCACGCGTGCGCATTCTTGCGCGCACGTGTGCCTGCGCAGGGCATTTGGATGCTCTTCTCCCAGTTTGGACTTGTAGTGTTGGAAGGAGGATGCTTGATTCCCAGTAGAACATGCCTTCAGGACTATCTGCTTTTGTTTATCTTCCCTTTGTTTATCTTCCTGTCAGTTCACAGAAAGAGGTCAATTGATCATTCTCATGCTAGTTGAGCACTGCTGCACTGACCTTGAAAGATTTCTGTCGCATAGAACCAGCCTTCTCCTTGAGGACTCGGTTTCAGTTCAGTAAGCATCAGTTCAGCAAGCATTAACGGCTTGGCTTTGTGGCCTGGGAATCTATGAGAGGGCCCAGAACATGGAAAAGGTGTAAATCACTTGCTGTCTTTTTCAGCTCTTCTTCTGTGGTAAAATAATTTGCATTTACTGAAATGTGGCATTCCAGAAGGAGAAACAAAACAAAACAAAACCAAGCCCAACGACATCCAAAGATGAGAAGATTCATGACTTTGGCAGAAGAAACAATGACATACATTTTATCAGGGTCCTTTCCAACCCTCAAGTTACCCTAGCCTGAATTTCTAGTTTCATTTTATTTCTTGGACATACAGGCTGGTTTTGATAGGAGTGGAAGATTTATCTAAAAGGCAGTGAGCTCCTGTTTTATCCTAGATATAGCCAAATATTTAAATGTTTATATGCATCGCATCTAGAAGGTATTTCTGGTGGTTCTTGGTATCATTACTCAACATTGCCTGTAAAACAATGTGCTAATAGAAATTACTGCCTCTTACATTTTCTCATAAGAGTAATTCCTTTTGCAGTTCTTGATAATAATAGATGTCCTTCAAAATTGTTGGCTCTTGGAAGGTTATATTTTAAAAGTTTAGGTATTATGGTTCTTCACAAATAAGTCTATTTGAGGTTCCCCTTTCTTTTAGTACTCCCATATTTTTATCCTAAAATAACTAGTTTAATCTAGGATGTCCCATCATCCTTCTTTGACTACCTAACTGACATTCATAACTATGAATTCATAGGGAAAACTCCCTCAAACCGCTCAATCATAAAAATCACCCTTTTTAGTGTACTGTTCTGTGAGTTTTGAAATGTATACAGTAATAAAGTAGCCACCTCTGTCAAGATCTAGAATATTTCCATCATTCCCCCCTGTAGTCAACCTCTCTCCCCTGACAACTGACAATCCGTTTTCTACCTTAGGTCTCTTATTTTATATTGTTTTGCATTTATCAGAATGTCCTGTAAATGGAATGAAACAGAATGTAGTCTTGTGCCTGGCTTCTTTTACTTATGCATTGAAGATTCTATTATACCGTGAATTTGCATATGTCAAACTGTAATATTCCTTTTTGTTGCTGAGGAGTATTCCACATATGGATGTGCCATAATTTGTGTAGCCATTATCCAGTTGAGGGACATTTGCCTTGTTTCCAGTTTTGGGCAGTTATGGATAGAGCCAATTAAATATTCACATAGAGGTTTTCGTATGAACACAGGTTTTCATTTCACTTGTGCAAATACCTAGGAGTGAGATCATATCCCGGGTCATATGTTAAGTACATGTTCATGAGAAAATGTTGCTCTAGGTTTTAATGTCTCGGAGCTGTAGTGAGGTTTGATCACTAATTATAGCTTCAGTATATTGTTAGCGTGGTATGTATGTAGTATTACCAAAAGTTGTTAAAACAGAATTTGTTTAAACATCTGTACTTTTCAAAGAGTAGAAGTTTTAGCCCCCTTTTTCATACCTGGCAGTTACTATGGTGCCCCAAGGACTTGTGTAGAAGTTATCCCAATGTGGAGCATTTTGCTTGCAGTGAAAAATCTTCGAATTATTAGTGCATCCATGTTTGAAATGTCTAATGCATAAAAAATGGAAATTTGGTGAGGAATTGCTGGGCCTACCTGTGTATTAGGCATGTTCCATGTGTTAACACTAATTTCCACAGTAATCATTCTAGGTCCCTGGCATGACTCCTATTTTATAGCTGAGCAAACAAGATTTGAAGGGATTAGGTAACTTGCTCAGTGGTCCCACAGTTAGTGTGGGTGGTAGTTGGTCTGTGAAACTCAGGAGTTCTTATTTGTTTGTAGTTTGCTTGGGTAATTGACAGTTTATCAGAAGAGGAAAAGGTAAAATGAGAAACAAAATGGTGAAAAGCTACAGGTGATTTACATGGGGGAGAAAAAAGAACTGAAAATAAAACATCCTGAAAAAGCATACACACGTGTACATACAGTGGGAGACTGACATGACTGAGAAGTAGCCTCGGTATATTGAACGATCTATTTGCTGTGTAAAATCATCTTCTATTCATAGCAGAATTTTAAAGTATCTCTCACTTAATCGCTTTGCTTTTTGTACATCTTCATTTAAAAGCTTTCATATCATTTTCTATGTTAACAGTGTTTTTCTGTCAGGAAAATATCAGTTGTATGCATTTTGGCTTGCTTCTCTTTTTTTGTGTGGAATTCATGCAGACGTTATGTGAGGATCTGATCCATTTAGCAAACATACTTTTCTGTTTCTTAAGGAGGAAATTTCTGAATGTGCTGTTTTAAACCAAAACCCTGAAGTCAATTAAAAAGCAAAGTGTGCAGTATGATGGTTTCCATATAGTTGCCCCCTTTCACTGCCTGGAATTTCCTGCCTCTCCTGTTGAAGATGTTTTTACAGGGAAGTCAGCATAAAAGTGAATCACCCATGAGCCCTTTTTCCCCCCAAGGCATTTCATTTGGTCAACTTGGTATTAATTTAGTTGGTACTCTTGAGTTGACTTGAACACTGTTTGTTGATTGTGTGAGCTGATGTTTATTAAGCTGTTAATATTTTACAGACTAGATGGGTTCCTGTTTGGAACTTAGGAGCAGGGCTGTTCATGATTGAATCTTTGGCCACAGTTTTGATTTTGAATGAACTGGTGATAGCCAGCCCCATCCTGGACAGTCATTTACTTGGGGACTTAAAGGGTGTCTTCTCCCGGAGCCATTTTACTTTTTCATTCATTTATATTGCATTCTTCATCGTGAAGAGCTTCTTTATGGCCTGGGTTGCTATTCAGATAAACCATCCTCATCATCTTGTTATTAACTTAGATGCTAATAATAATAATAAAAGTTACTGAGTACCAGGCATTATGTGATGTGCATTATCTCTTTAATACTCACACAGCCCTCTGAAGCACATATTATTACTTTATCCATTTTAGAGATGGAGAAACCACAGGTGGTGAGGGCATACAAGTAATAAATGGGGTTTGCAGATGGGGCGTTGGGTTTTGGTTTTTCAGACCAGGGTTATTTGGTTGAGTGGGTTGTGTGGCAGTGTCCTTTAGTGCTCCTCCCAGATGTAGGCATTCATCTCTCCTGCGTGTCATGGGTGTCATGTCCTACCCATTTTATAGATGAGGAATTAGTTCTGGAGATGTTACATCTGTTTTGTCCTCTGCTTGAAGTGTTCTCAGCTCCTTAAAATGTACGTATGAACTCTTCCAAATCTTAAAGGTCATCAGATGCAGTGGTTTTAAAACTCTTGTCTGTGTTATGGGCCACTCATCAAAGAGGGTAGGTCTCACCCTGGGAGAAGCAAAAAGTCCCTTTCCCCTAAGGACGTATATTTACATTTAGATGTTTATGGATCTAATATCAATTATTTACTAAACCTTCCAATTATATACATCATAACACGAAATTCTTGCTACTATTTTTCAGACCTTCCCTCCCTTCTTCGTCCACTTTTAAGAACTGATAGAAACAGTTGATCTGGCTCACATTCTCCATTTAACAGGGAAGAAATCCAGTTACATTTAGTTGTATGACTTGCCCAGAACCATTGGTAACCCTCCAGAGTATCTTAAAAACAAAACAAAGCAGAAGGAAGCTCATTATCCAAATGGTCTTTTCTTTGGCCATGCAAACCCTTTAACATTTAATAAGACTTTTGACTTGTATTGCTTGTCAGGTGGTAACATTTCCAGTGCTTCTTTCTTGTCCTTCGTTCAGTCTTTCATGGGCCTAATACTTTATTGAAGTTGTGGGAGGTCGTTAATTGTGGAGATGAATAAAAAGGTTTCATGCAAATAATCAGTTCAAGCTATTTTTTGAGAGTACTAATATTGGTGTAATGGTTCATGGAATCAGTAGTCTTTCCACTTTAATGTAATAATTACTTGAGATAATAAGTCAGTACTTCAGAAACTTATGTTGAACAAATTAGTGTTTTAAGTGCTTTATGTGTTAGGAACTGTTCTCAGTGCTGGGGACACAGATATCTAATGATAACTGACAGCGTCCCTGCCCTGATGTGACGTACCTGGCATGAAGTGGGAAAGGTGTGGTGGTAGCCAATGAAAAAGTAAACACAATAAAAATATAAGGTCAGGGAATGTTAAATACTGTCAAGAACAATAAAGTAGGATGAAGGGGGCTCGCTATTTAAGGAGGCTAGTCAGGGAAGGCCGAGTGGATTGATAAAAATAATTACTGATTGAAATAATCACTCAGTATCTGATGGAATATGAATTCTTCTTAAGCAATGGCAAAACAAAATCGAAATAGTTTCTTTCTACCCCATAATGATAATTAAAACCTAAAAAGAATACAATTTAGCAGAATAAACTGTTATATCATACAGTAGAATAGTACCCAACCATAAAAGAACAAACTATTGATATAGGCAACAACACAGGTCAATCTCAAAGGTATTATGCTGAGTGAAAAAGCCCATCTCAAGAGGTTATAGATGGAGTTTGATCCGATTTGGAACACTGTAGAAATGGCAAAATTATAGTGATGGAGAACAGGTCAGAGGTTGTTAGGGTTAGACATGGAGGACAGGATGACTATAAAGGGTTAGCTGGAGAGAGAATGGAGCAGTGACCACAAAGAGATGTCGGTTTTCTTTTGTCTAGTTTTTCCTCTAGGTGTAGTTTCATCTAGTGCCCTAAAGGAAGGAATGGAGAAGAGAGCAAAATTTGCCTTGAGTATTTTTTTTATTCACAGCAACAACATTATAGGGAGTACTATATCATTTTCTACATAGAAGTTTATGGAATTGAAAAGATTCTGCCAGGAGAAATTCAAAGTATTAATTCTACGCAGGGTTTTGTTTCAAGTGGAGTAATATGCCCATGGTGGTTTTTTTTTCCCCTTGTGGTAATGGAACAGTTCCTTATCATGATTGTAGTGGTGATTACATAAATCATACATGTGATTAAAAAAATGAGTGCATATAAAATGTAGTGGAATTTGAGCAGGATCTGTAGTTCAGTTAGTATTGTACCAAAGTAAATTTCCTGATTTAAGGTGATGCCATTGGGAAAAGCTAGGTGAAGGGTGCATAGAAACTCTCTATACTATTTATTTTTGCAACTGCTGGTGAGTCTTAAATTATTTCAAACAACAGTAACAACTACAGCAGATCAGTTTAGAGTCTTGAGAAATCATCATCTTGGCCTCATTTCTTAAATAAAATGAAGAAACTGAGTCTCTGAGGTGACATGATAACCTTTGGTTGTAGAGCCAAAATCTGAAGCTAGACGTTTTAACTCTCAGGTCAGCATTATTTTGCTCCCTTTGAGAATAACTAGTTTTAATTGCTATTGAGCAGTTATTGGGAGATTACATATGTGTCCTCCATCTTTCTCCCCAATTTACCTTCCTATCTCCCCTGCAGCTCTGTGTGTTTTTGTGTGAAATCTATGTCCTACAGCATAGAGTGTCATATAGAAAATCTGCATTAGGTTTATCATTTAAATGATTTTAGCTATATATTTGAGTAAAATCCACACGCATCTTCTATTGTGGAGGTATTTCATTAGTGAGTGCTTGGTACAATCTAAGTAGTATGGGGACTGATGTTGGATCTCTGCCTGTGAATTAGTAGCTGAGTGGTGTTTTACTTCTGATGATTCAGTATATTTGCCTTAATTGCTGGATTAACCAATTTCTTGCCTCCCACAAAGAGCACACACATTTGTATAAAGCAAGGATAAATGAATGAAGTTTTGGGGACTAATTTTTGTGGTCTTTAAGCAACAATAGTCTAGATTACCCACAGCCTTAATTTCCTTTCATGAGTCCTATAGATGGGCTTTGTCACCATTTACACTTGATTACTTCATTGTTAACCCCAGTGATGTGATTTAGCATGCAAAGACTTAATTATTCCTTTCTGGCCTAGTGAGAAATTTCCTTCCAATAATTGCCTCCACTGCCCTTTAGCCTCTTAAGCATTTAGTTTGTTTGGAACAACATGGTTGCTCAGTAAGCAGTTCCGAGCTCAGCAGTGCCTGGAGCTGTCTTTGGCCCATAATTTATACCTTTGACGTAGTGACTTAGGCCTCAGTTCTTGAGTGATGTGACTGGTGGATGTTCTCCATGAGAGGAGTAGTGTGATGCATTTGTCTGAAGTTTCAGGAGGAAAAGTTTCATGACCTAACGGTAGTAAATAGTTCTGATCTCTCTCTTTCAATTGAACATTTCCTTATTTGAAGTGAAAAAGTACGCCAACTTCTGAAAAGGTTAGACTCTTGAAAAAAACTTGAGTGTTTTTAAGAAGTGTTTTTGTAAGGCAGTTACATGTAGTCATGTATAGGAGAGATCATTATGTAATGTGTCACTGTCATGAGGGTCAGGCTTGCAGAGATGGCAAAGAGACGTCTTGGTTTTATTTCGTTTAGTTTTTACTGTAGGTGTAGTTTCATCTAGAGCCCTGAAGCAAGGAATGGAGGTGGGCGCAAAATTTTCCATGTGGGTAAATTTTTTTTTAAATTTCACGGCAACGACAACATGGGAAGTTCTGTTTCATTTTCCACGTGCAAGTTTGTGGAATTGAAAGTGTCTATTTTCTGCCAGGAGACATTTAAAGTATTAATTCTACCTAGAGCTTTGTTTCTAGTAAAGTAATATGCCCATGTCTCTATAGACAGTTTACAATGCTTGTTTAATGTTACCTTTTTTGGGCAGCATAGTTTTAGAGCGTTATTCCTGAGACCTCTTTCACCCAGCTTCAAAATTCTATCTCTTCCTATTTCCTTCAACTATATTAACTGTTCCATTTCCCCTCAGAGAAGGTCTAGAATAACAATGGCACCATAGGGCAACTGGATATTCTACAATAAAAATACTTGTATGCCAGTCTATTTTTGGGGGTATAGCTATACTATTAGAAAGTAGAATATCACTTTTATTACACTAGTTAAAAAATTTTTTTAAGGGAGGTGTTGTAGGTAGCCAGGTTCTGCCTTTCAATTTCCATGCTTCCAAGACATTTTTGCCTGACATTATCAGTATTTAGGACAACCAACTCATTTTGTTAATGTAAACGTGAAAGGCAGAAACACTTACTGAAGAGATGTGGGTAATAAAGCAGTTCCGACTGTGAAAGGCTTGGTTGGGAATCACAGCAGAAACAGCAGAAGCCCTCCTGTAGTATATTTCCTAAGTAGTATAGAGTTTAAAACATTCCGCATAGTACAGACAATTGCCATTGCATTTCTATAACTTGCATCTCAAGCAACAGAATTTTGCCCATAAATGATACTTTCAAAATTTCACAGGATGATTTAAGCAGATTTCTGTTACATTTAAATTATACTGATACAATACCTTCAATATTATCCTTTTTAAACAAGGATGTTTTAAGGATTCCTTTTATTTAAGTAGGCATTGATCATTTTACAGACAGCCAAGACATATCTGGACTATGTTAAAATGATGGACACCACTTTATTTTGGATAAAAAGAAAGACTCTTGACATAGTTGGATTATTATAGCATAGTTAATTTATGATAGTTAGATATTGTCGACTAGGTGTTTCCCCCTCCGTTTGCATACTTCTATTGAAAAATTAGAAAAGCAACCAAAATTTATCATGGTGTGTTTTTTGTTGTTGTTTTATTCGAATTTGAAATATCCATGAGTGAATGAGGAAAGACCTTTGTTGGTGGTCTCTGGTAGGAAGCAATACCCCTGCCTGCCCCCAGGGGGTTTGCTCCAGTAGTTGATTTAAGTAGCTCATTTCTGTTACTCTGTTATTACTCTCCTCTAAAGAGAAGGGGATGCAGTAAATCTCCCTGATGTTGTCAAATGCAAATATATATTGGTAGTTTTAATGGATTATTCACACTCTCATGAAATTAGTGTTTTATGATAAAAGAGTGTGAGTCGTAAACAGATGTGTTGCAAAATCACAGTTCTTTTCAACTAAAGAACAACTAAAACTCTGGACGATTTAATTTAATAATGGTTTTAATTAGTACTGATTTTGTTAAAGTGGGTCTTACTAGAATTGCTATATTTACACAAGTATATATAATGGTAAATTTTTTGAAAAGAGCCTAATGGAAACAATTTTGCTACAATTTTTTTTTCATGATGCAAATTCTTTTAATTTCCATGCACAGGTAGTTTTGACTCTTACAGTGCTCCAAGAGCAATAATTGTTATCACAGAACCACTGGTTATGGACCTGCAACAATGCATGTGCTATTTTAACGTGGAGCATTAATTACATTAGTAAGAATTACAGGGTTCATTGAAGTATATCCTTAAACTCTCTTATTTTCTCTTCCCCTAGTGAAACTAGCCAAATTGGTTGTAGATAAATCTTTTAAATATTTCACGATTTAATACATTGTTGAGAAAATACACATTAGTCAAATCTGTTGTGAAAGGATAATATCAACCATTAAATATAATATATTTCCAGACGCCTCATGCTCAGAATTGCTTGTAAGCTGTCTGAGGACTGGAATCAAGTGTCACTCAGTATCTTCTTAGCTCTTCCCTTGCATTTATCTGTGCCTTGCAGGTAACATACTCTTCAATGTTGAAGAAATTGAAGGACGTGGAAAGATTGCATTTAGAACTTGCATTTTAATTGGTGACATTTTATTAGTAAATTAACTTGCTTAGCAAAAGTTTATACCAGGAATGTTGAGTGTGTGCCTATTAATCTTCCAGTTGTGCTACCATATTCACTGGGGGAGAAGGAAAGATATGGACTATGCTTCCCGTTTTAATATTGATCAAGCTCTTGGTGTGTGCTGGGCATTGTTGGAAGAGCTTTACAATTGTTAGTTCACTTGAGTATCACAACAACTGTAATTCTTTATCCCCATTTTAAGCTGATAATACTGAAGCACAAAATGTTCAAGTAACATATTCCAAGGTCATACATTTTAGAGTCTCTAACTAGAACTTGAACCCAAGTGGTTTTACTCCAGAGCCTGTGCCCTCCTCTGTTCTATCATGAGGGCTCACAAGTGTCCATGGGTGATCCAGTTTGGTGGAGAATACAGACATAAACACAAATAAAATACAGCGTGGGAGTGATGAACAAAGGGCTGTGGGAGCAAAGAGGAAAGGAACTTGCTCTGCCTTGGGGAGTTGTAAGCCTTCACAGCAGAGGTGACATTTGAGCTGGGTCATTTAGTCTTCTTTGGGGCAGCTGCCCGAGTTCTGCCTGGTTTGAAATAAGCACATTTACAAAAGAATAGTGGAACACATTCCACTTGATGGATTGGATTGACAGTTTGGAAGTAACTCCCCAGAATGATGGCTTTGTTAGGTATTTGTTCTCCTAGAACCCTACCTGCCACTCCCCTTTGGTGAATTGTGGCAAGAAAGCTGTCACATTAAGCTGTCACTCAGGATATTTGCGAGAGGGGGAAGGAAGAACAAATTATGGGCAGAACTAGGTATTTTCAGAACAGTCTAAAACCCGGAAAGATTGTATTTCAGAGTGCTTAAAAATGAACACAACAGCCTTTCTTACGTTGTGCAAAAAGAAAATTGAATAATGAAAAGTTAATTAGGTTATGGGTATTTTTGAAGCAAGGCATTCTGATTCTTATTCACCATAATTATATGAAGCTTTGTTCAGGCCAAGATAGAAAAAAAATTAGAGGCAGAAATCAGCTAAAGAACTGCACAAAGTTCTTATAGAGATTGTTTCATTGTAAAAATACTATCTTTTTCCATGCGGTTTTTAAAATGAGCTTGTAAGAAGCAGATTCAATTCCAACTTTTACCCTTTGTCTCCGTTGTCTAGTTGTTTGCTTTTCAGACTATGAGACATGAGATTGGCTGTTTCTTTCGATGTGTGTAGTTTAAGTGATTGAAAGGTTTAGGAGTCCAATCTAGATCTTTCTGAATTCTGTCTGATCACAGTTTTATTTCTGGAGAAATGGTTCTACAATACTTCTTCAATTTGGCACTCCTCTCCCGCCTCAGCTCCAGCTTTCCCCACCTCCCTTCTGAACAACCCCTCATTCACCCTCCAGTCCCCAAGCCTGAAATGGAAAGAACTTGCTTTGTTACTGATGATAATATTTAAGCTCTAAAATTTTAACAGTATTTCAGTTGCAAATAAATGGAAATTGTGTATTCTGTTTAATGTGTTTCAGAAAAGCCCTGCTATTTTTTTTTTCTTTAAATACAAGAAAACAGGCGTGTAATGCCTCATTGAAAAAAGCCTGTAGGGGTGCTTTGTGCAGGTCTTAATTAAGGGCTTTGAAAGACCAAACAAAGGGAAAAGGAAAATGCTACAGGGTTATTGTTATTCCACCCCATTGGCTCAGCTAGCTGACCATCCATTGGAGCATTTTGTCCATTTTGAAGCTGAATGACACTTTTGTTCGTGATTAACAGAGGTGAAAGAAGCCAATTATTGGGCCGTCTTTTTCCATAGAGCAGCTGCTGTTGGATTTAACTGCAGGCAAATAGGGCCTTTTACTACCACTAGGATGTTGTGATGACAGTTTATTTTTATAGAACTATGTGGTAGAAAACAAAATCTGTCTGACTCCTGTTATGAATATGCCCTGGCATTTATGAAAGGGGGATTTTTAATGTTCCTAGCTCTTCCATAGTTCCCTTTTTAAAAAATAACATTGATATGTGTGTGTGTATGTAATACATATATGTACACATTTTTTAAACAGATTTTTATGTTTGGGATTTCAACATTAAAGTTATATATTACATATACATTTGTAACATGCTTCAACTTTTCCCTAGTTGAATTTTAGTCACTTCCTCCCCCTGTTGCTTGTTAAAGTTGCAGAATAATTAGTGGAAGACAGAGTGATGTTGCCTCAGTCTCAAGCTATTTCGGTGTATAGACTGCTTAGATGCGACACGTGAGTGTCAGAGACCACCGACCCGTTCGTTCAGACTTCCAGCCTCCAGCATTCAGTGGGAGGAATGTAACTTGGGAGGAATTGCCCATCATGCTTTGATAGTAAATGAACGTGTAATAATGGGGTGCAACTGCAGGAGTGGCACAGGGGTCAGCTCTCAGGAGCTCACCACTCTGATATGCTTTCAGATAATGGGGCAGGGGATGGAGTTCGGGGGAATAGGATCAGCCTTGACTTCCGTTGGTAAGACTCTAGGTCTTCCTTTTTATCTTTTGAAGCATTGTGGTGCGATGCACAAAGGCTCATGTCCAGTCTCCTTGGGCAAGTTTCTTAACTTTGCTTAGCCTCAGTTTATTCCCTTAGTTGGAGTTAATAATACCTGTCTTTCACAACAGGGGTTGTGACAATTGAGTGAGTTGAGCATGTTATGGGTCTAGGACAGTACCTGGCACACAGAAATGTTTGATCTGTGCTACTTCTTTCTCTTATGCTGGGTGGCTCGTCATAACTAAATCTGACGCCAAGGGGCAAGAGTCCGGTACCTTGGTTTCTTACCCAGTAAGTGTTTTTCTTACCAGATTTTCAAGTAGCAGAGTGTTGAGTTTCCATGGATAATTTAAGGAGAATTAGTGACTTGCCTTTGCAGCGCTCTCCTTCCTTGTCGTAAGATAGAACCATCATAACCCCTTTCTGCATTGTAGACCATTTACTGACAACCTGAAATACTGACTTGGTCTTTGAGAACATTGTCACACTTCACTTAAGAGTCTTCTTTGGCCTGGCTCTATAACCCTGGGAAAGTCAGTTAACTTCCGTGTTTTATTGGCAACATAGTGATAATAACACTTAATACTCACTTTTCAGGTTTGTTTTCACGATGATTATATCATAGGTGGTTTTAAGGAACTCAGTAGAAATCACTACATTAAAATGGAAGGGTGATATCCCCAATTTTGTAAAACAAAATAAAATTCTGTGGCAAGCTAGGTAACCGAGTTGCACAGCTACATGGGATTATTTCAGTTGAACAATCTATTTAATATTAATGTTCAACTTGTTAGCTGCTGGGGTCTTTGGATAGCATTTTTAGCTCCTGTGGAAAGTAATTCTGCTGTGATTGTAGACTTCCCGGAGTTGGTGGTATTGGAGCTGGATTTTGTGTCTTCTCCCGTTTTGATTTCCCACTGCTCCTCTCCATCACAAACCCTTGCCTCATGTTCTTTGAAACTCTCCTTCTCAGGTTGGTACACTTTCCTGTATCGTCAGCCTCTTCACTGGTTCTTCCTTGAGGACACTTCCTCCCTGCAGCCCTTTGGTTGTCTTCCAACAACAGGAAAAGTAGCATTCAAGGTCTGGCTACTCCTCGTTGCTGCCTGTAGGCTTCCATCTTCACTTACCACCTCTGCTCCTTTGTGGGTCATGGCCTTTAGTTCTGACCTCTCAATAATGCTGTCATCTCCTGGCATCTCTGTTGGTCCCCTTCAGAGAAGAATTAGGTGCTAAGCTAATTCTCATGTTTGCCGCCCCTACACCACCATAAGTTCTGTTATTTATTCCTCATGGATAATCCTCCCAACACCCTTTACCTCTCATTTCATTTCTCTCCATCACAGTGATGAGCCCAGTTTTAATTCCACGTCAGCCATTTCTCGTGGCCACATCCTGGACTTTGCTAACATCTAAAACAGCTAAATACCTCTTGACCACAAATAATAGTAAGAAGAATTCTTCTTATTAGCTCAGATTTTTCAACCTCATTAAATTCTCAAGTCCCTAGATCCTTTTCCTTTCTTTCCATCATTCATTCATTTCTTTCTCTGATCAGATTAAGGTCCACTGTCCACTCTTTCAGTCTCTTTCGTCAACATCCTTAACCTTCTTATCCTGCTGTGTCATCAATGGTGACTTTTTGTTTAGTGACAGAGCAGTCTAGGTAGTCATCTGTGCTGCTTTTTTGGTGAAATACTTAGTAGGTACCAAGCTAAGTACTTGTGACATGAGGGTTGGATTAAAAGCAACTCATTGTTTGAGGGAGGTAGTTACTGTCAGAGGGTCATGGCTCAGATGGACTGGTTCAATGGAGAATGAGCTTTCCGTTATTATGTTATGTGGTCTTATTCAGATCATGTAACCTTTGCTGGGTTCTAGTTGCCTAATCTATATTACAATAAGGCTACGTGGCTATGTGATCCCCAATTTTTTTCTAGCCCTTCCCGTTACACGCCACTAAAACTAATTTGTTCTAAGTCTCCATTTTCCTTAGCTGTGTCACTTTACATAAGTCAGGTGACTGTTCTGAGCCTTGTTTTCCCCATTTGTAAAAAGGGACACTATCCCAGCCCTGCCTACCTCACAAGCTTGTTGTGAAGTCCAAATAATCAGGAGTATAAAAGTGCTTTGTAAGATCTAGGCCCTGGTTCTCAATTCTGTCACTTTACTGTGCATTTGCATCACCAGGAGGGCTGAGTAACCCTCCTGTAGCTGGGCTTCACCCTCAGAGTTTCTGACTCAGTAGTCCTTGGCGGGGCAGTGGGGGTGCAGGGGGGTGGAGGGCAACAATTTGCGTTTCTAATACACTCCCAGGTGGTCCCTACTGATGCTGCTAGCCCTGAGAGCATACTTTGAGAACCACTGCTTCCAGGAGGTCTAGGTATGCGAGATATTACCTTATCCTTTCAACCAGTTCATATAGGTATGTTAACTGTACTTTTTAGTTAGAAATCAGGAGAAGCCTAAGGGTCTTTGTGGGAACAAAGTTATAAATGAATTGACATTCAATCTCTTCCTGAGTTGCCTTAGGTGTAAATATGTAAAACTATATTTCTCCAAGAATTAACTCCTGGAAATGACTTAACTTGGATTGAAAGTACTCAACAGTAGTATTATACCCTATAAAACTAGAATCTTTTCCCACAAGGTGCATATAAAATAGTAAGATCCTTTTTCTCAAAGAAGGAGCCCCATAGAAAAGTCAAGATGAGGTGGGAATTATTTCCATCAGGTTTCACAGACTGGAGTCAGAGGTGGCTTTCAGAAAGCGTTTGGAGACGGGTCGTCTACTATGGCAGGGGTATGTCTTCCCACATCCTTACTGCCTCCTTCACACCCCTTCACCCTGGTTAAGATGTATTATAGGCATTGAGCCTCGAGGAAAATTAGAGGATGACTGTTCATATTAAAAAATCATTCTCTTTAAGGGTTTCTTTAAAGGTGCTCCGATTTTTAAAGTATTGGCTCATAATCTGCTTCATGAAAGGGCCAGGGTATAGGAAGGGAAGTAGGGCAGGGAGAGGTAGACAGAAGAAAACTTTGGATATTTGGAACCTTGCTGATTCAGAGTGCACCTGTAGGAATGCAGAATATTACATCCACTATGAAAAATAGTATGATCATTTTGTTTTTAAATTTTTGGTGAACTGTCATATGATCCAGTAATTCCACTCCTGGGCATACACCCCAAAGATTTGAAAGCAGAGTTTCAAATAGATATTTGCACATACACATTCATAGCAGCATTATTCACAATAGTCAAAAAGTAGAAGCCACCCAAGTGTCTTATCGATAGATGAATGGATAAACAAAATGTGGTGTACACAATACAATGGGATATCATTCATCTTTGAAAAGGAAGGAAATTTTGACACATGCTATATCATGGATGAACTTTAAAGACTTATGCTAAGTGAAATAAGCCAGTCAAAAAAGGTGAAATACTATATGATTGTATTCATATGAGGTACTTTACTAGAAGAGTCAGATTTATAGAGACAGAACCTAGAATGGTGGTTACCAGGGGCTGGGAGGAGTGGGAAATGGGGAATTATTGTTCAGTGGGTATAGAGTTTCAGTTTTGCAAGATGAAAAATGTTCTGTGCATGGATGGCGGTGATGGTTGCCCAACATTGTGAATGTACTTGATGCCACTAAACTATACACTTATGGTTAAAATGGTAAAATTTATGTTATGTCTAATGTGTCTCCATTATGAAAACGCCAGTATTCTTGCACAACAGGGTTTTTCATTCTCAGCACTGACGTTTTGAGCTGGGTAATTCTTTGTTGTGGGGCTCGGTAATGGTGTAGGTTCTTCTGAGAAACTGAACATAGTAGGATATATATAGACTATATATCAGAGATTTATGAGAGGGATTTGGCTCTCTCAGTTATCGAGGCTGAGAAGCCTAAGATCTGCTGCTGATGAGCTGGAGACCCCGAAGAACAGATGGTATCACTCTAGTCTGAGTCCAAAGGCCTGAAGATCAGGAGAGCTGATGGTTGGAAGGCCTGAGACCCGGCAGAGCCGGCAGTATAGAGCCAGTCTGAGGATGAAGGTAAAAGACTCATGTCCCAGCTCGAAGACAGAGCATATTCCCCCTCACTCTGCCTTTTTGTTCTATTCAGGCCTTCAACAGGTGGGGTGAGGCTCACCCCCACTGGGGAGAGCAATCTGCTTTACTCAGTGTGTAATTCCAATGTTGATTTCATTCCGAAACTCCCTCACAGACACATCCAGAATAATGTTCTTCCAAATAGCTGGGCACCCCATGGCCCAGTTAAGTTGACACAAAAAATTAACCATTACCAGGCCTGTCTGTGCATTCCAGGAGGCTTAGCAACACCCCTGGCGTCTGTTCATTAGATGCCAATAACAACCCCATCTCTCCAGTTGTGAGAACTAAAAATAATCTCCACACATTGACAGATGTCTCCCAGGGGTCAGAATCACCCCCAGTTGAGAACTGTTGCTGTACATTCTTCAGATCTTAGGCAAGGAGAAAATTCTTTCTAGACTTGCATTTGTTTTGCCGTCTTTTGTGTGTTTTCAGATTTTCATGTTTGTATGTAATACACATTAACCACCAGTTTGTATTTGGGAGGAACGCAGGAAATGCAGAGACCTAGATTCTGGTTTTATTTCTGATCCTGCAGCTTGAAGAAAACAAATTGTCCCATTTGGGGCCTTAGATTAAGTCATCAGTGCAAGTTCTCTGGTGGGGGTGGTGTTGGATGAACTAAATCATCTCTGTGACTTCTTTTTAGCATAACACACACACACACACACACACACACACACACACACACACACATCGAATTTTTTAGATGAGATTCAGGTAAGCATCCGTAAGGACTTTAGAAGTCGAACGGTCTTCTTTCCATGCCTGTCATGACAAGGATTGGAAGGACTGATCTAGTCTCTGTTCTTGCAGGAGATACCTGACCAAGTGGCATTCAGTAAAAACAGCCCCTCTCTCCCAGTTTCAACTCACTGTTTAGTTATAAAGCACTTTGTAAAAAGTGCACTTTATGGAGATACATTGGTTTTAATGATTGCTCCTAGGCACCACTTGAAACTTTTTTTGAACACTAGAAAATAGCATATCATTGGTCTATCCACCACACATGGATAACTATGATTTATTTTCAAAATAGCAATTTATAAAAAAAAATAAAAAATAAAAAAATGTCCAAACAGTAGGGTTCCTTGGCTATTTTTAAGGAAGAAATTACTAAGATGCAAAATAAGTTTTAAAATAAAAACGAGTATGTGTATATTTGGACCCACTTACATGTTTACATTGGTTGTCCTGCCTCGGCCACATAAGTGGCAGTTTACACTCTAGGCCAAGCATTTTAGCTTTGCCATCCCCCAAATTTTAGACCCATCCCAACTTTTATGGCTCATGTTGCTGTCTAAATATTGGGTGGAAACTAGAGAAGAACCAAAATAAAATGGGGGGGATTATTTGAAATTAAAACGAGTTAGTAACCAAACCAAACAGGCGTGTGCCAGGTTTTTTTGTCTCACCCCCTGTCACTCTCTCAAACTCCTTCCAACACGCTACTCCATCCCCACCCCTTCTTCTGGTTGCAGTGCAAAGACGGGTTTAGGTACAGCCAAGTGAGAGGCTCACAATACAGATACAGGATTTGTAAACACATGATATTTAGGCTGCGTTACTTGCAAGTGTGTGATAGCTGCATGATAACATTATGAAAAAATAATATTTTAAATAACACCTGTGACAAAGGCAAGCAGCCCAGTAGCGATTTTTTTTGCTACCATGTTGTAAACTGTAATTATGGAAATTGTAGGGCTCTCAGAAAACATCTTTATTTTCCTGAGATTTTTCTTTTTTTTTTTCTCTTCCACATCCACGATGAAGAACTATGGTGGAAAACTATGCAGTGAATGTTTTAGTTATGTAAGTGGCTTCATTTTCCACCAAACCAAAGGGCACCCCCATTCTTATAGGCTACATTTCCTGGCTAAGTGGATGGTTTTGGAGTATTTCTTAACATAATTTGTTAGTGCCTGGCATTTTTATTTTTTAAAGAATTATGGTTTAGTGATTGTGGAGATAGCCTGCGTGGGTGTTGGAATCCTGGTTGGACACCTCTGCCAGGCAATTTGGGGCAGTTCCATTTGCAGTTCTGTAAAATGGGGATAGCAATGATATCTGCCTCTTATGATTGTTGTGAGAGTAAGTAAGGTATGAGAATCATTTGCCACAGTGCCAGGCACTAAATGCTGACTCTTGTTATTATTGGAAGTAGTGTTGATTAGTAGAAGTGGCAGTTGGGCAAATAAATGTTACCTGGAAAGGATAATGCTGTTTTGGAATTTGGTCCTGTAAGAGAAACAAAACAAGTCTGTGTCCATTTGCAACATCAGAGTCTTTGAGTTTTAAAATTGCAGTCAGAAAGGCCATCTCATGTAATGGGGTTCTTTCCCACCTGCCTGTGTGATGAATTGCGTGGTGAAATATGAAAACTAGGGGCAATGTCATGATTTTTGAATAAGTCTACTTTTAGTTGTCGTAAAGGGCCATCTTCTATACTAAGATTATGCCCTTTTGGCTTATTTTGGTATTAAATTGCCCCCCCCCTTAAAATAAATTGATGAATGTATTGTAAATGTTCTCACATGTTAAAAAGTTGACAACCCTGCGTTGGTCTCCCCAGTTGTGTGGAATTGGGGGTTGGGTGCCCTATTAATTTAAGCTACCAGAATTCTGGTAATGAAAATAGATATTCTTTCTAGACTTGCATTTGTTTTGCTGTCTTCTTGTGTGCTTTTAGATTTTCATGTTTGTATGTAATCCACATTAATTACCAGTTTGTATTGGGAGGAATGCAGGAAATGCAGAGGCCTAGATTCTGGTTTTATTTCTGGTTGTGCAGCTTGGAGAAAAGATGGTAGGAATCCTCTCTCATGTCCTTGACAGATTGTCTTCTAGCCACTGCCTGAGTATGTCCAGTGACAAGGCAGCAACTTCCCTTACTGAACCGACTCTAAGACATTAACTCTTCTTTTCTGTTGTATTTTGTGATACACTCTGCCTCCCCATTCAGTATAGTGGGAAGACTATAGGCTTTTTCTCCAAACATGATTTTACTCTGGGTCCACAAGGCTAGAGTTATGAATATTAAAAGGGGACACAGATGTAAACATTAAGCATATATATACTAGACACTTGGGAATTGTTGGTTCCTTTCTTCTTCCTTTGCCACCTATTGCAATCTGTTCATTGTACCTCTTTCTCTTATCTACATGAGAGCGCTTTGGTTTCTACCTCAGTCTCATCTTCTACAGAGCAGACCTCCTGTATTTTCAGTGGCTTCCCTAGTCAGAGTTTCGAGGCCCCTCACCAACCCTTGCCTTCAGTTTTGAACACTTCGGTTTCTATATTCGGTTCATGCATTCTGCATGGGTACCTCGTATATGCAGAGTAGTAATAATACCTCAAGTTCACAGAGGGCTCAAAAATGCTTTCCTGTCTCTCCAGCCCTGTGGCAGGGCAGATGTTTTCCCATTGGTCCATGAGGAACCTGAGAGCCTTTCTAAGAACAAACAGACATCATTTAATTTTAGAGTTGGGAAGGCTTTGCATACCATGCCAGCCTCACATCCCAGAAGAGAAACTGGACGCTTAGAAGAGTTAAGGGACTTGTCTCAGGCCACATAGCCAAAGTTTGGCTGTGGCCCTGGGGAATTGGACTCCATTTTGAAGTCTGGTTTTAGTCCAGAGGTTGAACCACTGCGTTGTGCTTCCTCTGGGTTGTGCAATGTGTGAAGAGAAGCACTTCGCAAATAAAACCGCTCCATGGCGCCTGCGATTTGCATAGGAATAAGGCAAGTGATTAGTTTTGCCCTTCTGTTTAGTTCCTTACAAAAATTTCAGCAGCTGAAGAGATGATGGGTACAAACTTTGGGAAGAAGGTGCACACTGAGTAGGATTGTCCAGGGAGGATACTTTACAGGAGACCTTGAAGAAAATTAAAAAGTTGTGGGAAAAGAAAGTAGAGGGGTGTCCCATGTGAGGTGTCTAGCGCCGTGTTCCTTAAAATATCTGCGGTGATGGGTCAGTTTTGTTTTCTTTCATTTCCGATCCAGTGTAGCTTGATACTTTTGTAAATTACAATAAAGGTCAAGCTTTTTAAAAAGAAAAAATACATAACGGAAAAATACAAACCCAGAGTTTTTATTGTTTGATTTAAGACATCAAACTACTTTGTCAAATTGCTGCGATGTGACCTTTCTGTGTCTCTGCTGGTCTCATTGTGGCTTGTTTACAGTTTACGGACTGACCCCACATTTTGAGCAGCACTGATCTCATGGGAACACAAATGGGAGGAAGCAAGCTGTGACGTCTGGGAGGGGGTGGAACCCCGGCTGTCTGAGGGTGGAGGACCTAGCCAGAGCACAGGCGTGTAGGTGAAGTGTGGCAAGCAAACGAAAGTGAAGGTGGTGGTTGCTCATAGACAATCTCAATCTCCAGGTGCAAAAGGCGGGGGGGTGGGGTGGGGGGTTAATTTGGCACCGTGAGCCATAGGGAGCCTCTGCAAGTTCTTAAGCAAGGGGGTTGGCTTGTCAGTGCTATGCTGTGTGATATTCTTGGATATTCCCAGTGAGTCTAAGATCCTTGCTGCTGTCTGGAAGCTCTGTATACTCGTGTATATCTAGAGTTCCTTTGTTGCATGCCACTCTTCCATGATTTCTCTTTTTCTTCGTTTTTCTCCATTTATAGCATTCAAAGAACAGAACTGGGCTGCTTTGGCAGTATTCTCCTCCTTGAAATTTGCTGAGGGGCCTTCTCCGGAATGGATGACTTTTGTCTAGAGTAGGTGGGCTGTTTCCCACACTACCTCCCCTGTTGTTTTCCCACCTTTGTGCAGTTGCATTCAACTGCAGTCCTCTGCCAGAACATTTCTAAGTTCTTAAACAATACCTGTTATGTTTTTGAGCCTTTTGAAAGCCAGGTCAAAGATGGGGTTGGGGAAAGAGAGGTTTAGGTGGAAAAGGCTGCTGGAATATAGTAGGGACCTGTGGGAAGTGGTATTTAGGGAACTGTAAAGAGAACCCTTTGTAAGTAAGGTTAATGCTCCTGGGATGTGGAATGTCTTTTTACTCGCTACCTAGGAGAGAGGGGCTATGTTTTGCTCTGTAAGACCAGTATTTCGGTCCTGAACTACCATGGCCAGGAGTTTGCCAAAGACTTCGGGCTAATACCCAGCAGGATGTGATGTGTAACCGCCCCGGTGTATGGAGTGCTTTCCATGAGACAGGCAGGATCTAAGCACTTTACATGCATCACCTTATTTAATTCTCACAGCAGCCTTGTGAGGTCGGTGCCATTATTTATAGTTTTAGAGGGGGAGGCTAAAGCACAAAAGTTCATCAGTTTGCTGAAGATCACACAGCTGATAGGTGGTGGAGCTTGGATGTGAACCCAGGCAGCCTTGCTGCAAAGCCAGCTTTTACCCAGTGTATGAGCCAGCATGATCTTACCGTGTGGACGGAGTGCTGTGTGCCTTGGTCACCATGCCTGGATCAGTGAACTCTGTGAAGGGGTGATCCTGTGACACTGAGTGCTGAGACATATGCAGAAAACACTGCTCTCCGGGTCAAGAAAGAAGAAAGAGTGCCTTTGGGGGATGGTAAATAACAGCAGGCCGTTTAAACACTCATGAAGTTTGTGTACTTTTAGTTCGGTAGCCTGGGTGGAATGAGATGCCTCCTCCCCCAGAATACCTACCATGTGTTAGGTCCTGGACTAGGAGTTAGAAAATTGGTGGTGAACAAGACTGACGTGATCTTTGCCCTCGGAAATGTTCGTTTCTAGTGGGAAGACCCTTAATGCATGAGATGGCAGCATGATATACTGCAGGGGCTCTTGTGTTTGCGCGTGAGTCAGAATCACCCAGAAAGCATGTTAACATCCCTAGAGGGTCTGTTAGTAGGTCTGGAGTAGGAGCCAAGAATGTGCATTTCTATTCAATTCCCAGGTGATGCTGGACCACACTGTGACATCCTCTGGTTGAGTGGTTGGTGCTGGCATAGAGTAAGTACTATTTGAGAATTAAAAAAAAAAAAAAAAAGTAACAAGGTAATTCAAGTGGTAAAAGCTAGAATAAGGGAATAAACTGGATGATAAGATAGAGTTAACTGGAGCCACTGTGAGGGGGCTAAGGAAAGACTCTCCGAAGGGGTGAGGTGACATTTGAGATGACTCCAGATGGTGAGAACAAGCCTGCTATGAAAAGAGCTGGGGACCAGTAATGTAGGCACAGAGACGAGAGAGCAAAGGCCTGGAGAAGGAAAGGCTCAGTGTTAAGCAGAAAAGAAGCTTGGGTGAGCTGGGGGCTGGGGACTGAATGGTTTCGGATGAGGTTGGCGAGAAACAAGTCAGGTAGGGCCTTGACAGAGAGCAAATAGAGTTCTAAGGAGAGGGGTGGCATGGACAGTTTCCTATTTTAAAAAGATTGCTTTGGCTGCTCGGAGCAGGTTGAACTGGAGAGACCCAAACATGGAAGGAAGCAGGGAGACCAGATTGTAGGCTACTACAGCGGTCCATGGAGAGATGGTGATGGCGTGGATTCGGGTGGGGGAGGAGCAGGATGGAGGTGAGCTTAGAGGAACGCCTCTGCTTTTGTGTCTAGTGATGCTCATCGTGAAGGCACATGGAGCGGTTAAATTATATTTTATATGTGCTGTTTTAGAAAGCAGAGAAGTGCTAAGAGCCTTTCAGAAAAATGGTCGTTATCAAAAGTTACTTTAATGTCTGCACCTTGTTCCCCTGCGGGCGAACCTTCAGCTACCTGGAAAAGTTGGCAATCCAGGACAGCTTGTTTTCTGAGCTCTCTGGTTTGGCTATATTAACGTGGAATATAATCTCTGTGTGTGTCATTGCTTAATTGTTGGCATGTAGTGACTCAACTGGGAATTTAAATTAATAGACTGTGCATATAAGCACACTATTGTTCTTCTTAGATCTCGATGGAGCTTTGATTGGCGCTTAAGTGATGGTGTATTTGAATTAATTACTGTAGCTGAGAAAGAGCTGAGAAAACACATTAGGAAACAAGCAGACAGTTGTGATACGATGTGTGAGAAGAGTCCATTCAATGTGAGAGTGAGTCTAGACTAATTGCTCCTGGACTTAAAGAATCAAGGAATAGATGCCAAGCGCTCACAGGTATCTGGGACCCTGTCTACCCTGCACCCTGCGGAGGTGTGGTCAGCTGGTAGCCCCACCTGCTGACCGATGGGGACACCCACCTTCCTGTCTTTCTCCTCCTTCCCCCTCCTGTCCTTTCTGTTCCCTACAGGAGGAATAGTCACATTATAGGTCCCCCTTTCCCTCTCTCAGGATCCTAGCCCAGTCAGTTCCACCTCAGGCAGTCTCTTTTCTCACATGTTTACACACATCCTCTTTAAACCTGTGTTTCTTTTCCTTTTCTCTTTTAAATCTTGCCCAGTTACCTCAGGAAATTCTCTCTGTTTCTTTGTTCTATTCCTGGAGCCAAAATAAGAAGAAAATAAAAGTTCTAGTCATGGTTAATATTCATGAGATTCATGCTATGATAAAGCTATTGACAAATGATCTAATTACCAAATCCTGTGGCAAATATATAGTTACTGGTTACTTGGCTTCATTTGACAGTTCACACTTGATCTCCTCGAAGCTTTTCCTTCAGAGTCTTCCCTCATTTCCCTGATGATTCCCTTTCTGTTTCTGTTCCTCATATTAAGTTATTCCTAAAAAACTTCTCTTAGCCATTTTTGTTCTTTTTCTGCACACCCTTACTGGGCAATGCCGTCCACTTCTGCACTTTTAATTCTCCTTGTTGCCGACTCCCACACCTTTACCCTTCCCCCACCCCCCGACATTTTCCCTCAATTCTGGGCTTGAATTTAAAACCGCCCACTGCATAACACCACCTGATCTAAGCAGATCCAACACACGTGTCTCTCCTGTTATGCCCCCAACTGATGGCGGCATCCCTTTCCCAGCTCCATGGACCAAAAAACCCACAGTGTCTTCTTCAAAGGTCACCTTTCCTTTTTCCTCCAGCCTCTAATCACGAAGTCCTGATGGTTCTGACTCTGAGGCTCTGATCTCTCTTATCCTCTCTGTCCCTTGTGCTGCTGTTTTGGTTCCAGATCTCATTATCCTTCACAGTTAGTTTCTCCACCTCGACCTTCTTGCCTCTGCAGTCACCCTTTTGTACTATCACCAACACGTGTTTGTGCATTTGTATGCGAGATACGCGTAACATACTGGGTGATCCACCTTATTCCAAGCAAGATTATCAGATGGCTTATCCAAAACTGTGTAAGAGAAAATGCACAATAAGTGGAA
The DNA here is from genome assembly GCF_057876585.1 of Rhinolophus sinicus. NCBI lineage: Eukaryota > Metazoa > Chordata > Mammalia > Chiroptera > Rhinolophidae > Rhinolophus > Rhinolophus sinicus. The sequence goes on along the minus strand of NC_142514.1, from coordinate 160,347,399 downwards.
GAGAAGACAGGAACTTCCCTCCTACCCTCAAAGGAGAACAAGAAAAGATCAACTGAAGACAGAAATGACTGAAGCTACCCACCTAATGTACACGTTTGTGAAAGGGGGTTGCAGTTATGGCTCAGAGAACCTTAGTAGCCGATGACAGGAAGATGGGGAGAGAATCCACTTGTGTGATTCCACACTGTAAGATAAAAAGGACGTGTTGTGCAGGAGAAACACAGCTGTTCTTGGAGTTGGGGTCAGAGAGAACTTTGTCCCAAGGGCTCTGATAAAGGGAAGACTGTGTAGCTTCATGAATGCTAACGTTACCGCATTTTTACAGTATCCGTAGCAATCAAGCTTCATGGAGTTGCTGCTGCTGCCGTCACTCAGTGTGGCCAATAGCAGACTACCAGTGCGTATTGTCAATCATGGTGGTTGTAAAGGTTAGAGGGGGCAAAAATTGTGTCCAGAAATTGTGTCCAAGAAATTCTACCAGAATTTCTTCATAAAGCAGCCGTCTTTATGTTCCTAAAAAATCTTCCATAGCTTCTTGTTCCTGTCCTCAAACGCTTTATTATGTAGATATTCGGTGTCCTCTGTAATCTCAGTTTGTTATCTTTACCAGGGTTATCCCCGATCCCTGAATTCTACATCCCAGCCAGGCCAGTCTGCTTGCTGTCTCCTGAATGGTTTTATCCTCTAAAATTCAACTTCATGCAGTTCCTTTAGCTTTAAGGGCCTTTCTCTCTATATCTTTTTACCTCGCTTGCATAAAAGTGCTTTTTACTTTTTTTTTTTTTTTTAAGATCCCTGGGAATGTTTGACTCATAATGCCATTAAAGATTTGTTGAACAACAACAAAAGCTGTGAATTCTTTAAGTAAACCTGAACATATCACCATCAGTAGATCAACACCTTTTAAAGGTATTCAGAATTCCACTTTAGCAATTTTGCCTCGTTTAAAACTTATGACTTCTTCAAGGACCAGTGTTCTTAATGAGTAAGAAGATAATACTTTTCCTGAACTTACTTGTTTAAGTACAGATAGTGTTGATTTATTTGCTTCCATGTTTTGTTTGTAACACTTGTTTATTAGTTGAGCGACAGTGAGGGACTCAGCCAGCCTTTATCCATTAACCTCCGAGTCTAAGCACCATTCAACACATGGTTTCTGGCCAAGTTGTTTCCCCAAGTTCCAAAGCATATTGCTGAAATATTACTGCCACACACACTTCAGCTTAGGGGAGTAGAAAGAACCCTGGACTGGCATTTATCTCTTTGATTCTGGTCTTGATTCTTTGATTAAGTAATTATCTAAAGCCTCTGGGCCTCAGTTGCCTCATTATTAAAATGAGATGGTTAGAGTAGATGGTGATCAGGTGATGATGATAATAGTGAAACTAATAATAGCTGATTTTGACTGAGTGTTTGCCATGAGCTAGGTGCTGTGCTGGGCAGCTGGGCACTGGCCGGAGGTCACATCATCTGATCCCCACGGTGATGTTAAATCAGAAGGGTCATCTCTGTTTATGCCTGAAGAAACTGAGGCCCAGAGAAATGAAGGGACTTGCCCAGGGTTATGCATCTGGTGAGCGAGCAGAGCTTTATTCAAACCCAAGGCCCTTGGTCTGGCTTGTGGGAGGAACTTTTAACCACTATGCTTTCTAGTTCAGTGGTTTTGTGAGATGCTATTTATAGGACCAAGCCTGTATTTTGAAATTTTGAGGAAGAAAAATTAGTTTTACTGAAATCCAATTTTACATCATTCCTCCCAAGCTATTTTTAAATCCAGGAACTTGTATCGAAATGACAGCTTTGCTCTCTTTCTTTCTTTTCCCCAAATGTATTTGCATGCAAGGTTATTATCTGGTTATAGCAATAGACTTTGGGAGGAAAACTGTTGTTGATGCTCTTTGTTGTCCATAAGAAATGCTGTGTTCTTGATTGTCCCAGAAGCGGGTCAGGTGACACTTGGAAAGAGGACGGTTTGTTCTGTGCCCTTCCTTTGTTTCCTCCTGCAGCCAGGCCTTTGACTTCCTTTAAAAAGATGGTTGGGAAATTAAGCCGTTTTTCAAATTGATTTATTTTTTTGGAAAAGCTAAGGAAGTACTTGTTATCATGACTGTTAAAGCATTCATTGCAGTGTCTGCCTGTCATTCATTCAACTGTGGCCCATACATTGTGCCAGAGGCTTGGGATACAGTAGTGAGCAAAACATAGACCGTGCCCTCATGGAGCATAGGATCCCCGTGCAGGAGCATGAAATTGATCAAAGTGATATTTACAAACGGCACAGATGCTTGATAAGTTGTGTTTCATATTGTTGTTGCCATTATACTATTACACAGATGAGGAGTTAGCTGTTTATTCAAGCCCTCCCCTAGGCAATCCAAACCAAGATTTCTGCTTCATCCCATCACAGCTCAACCAGTGTGATTCAGTCAGACCTGCTGCTGTTAACGGGATGATCATTTTTCATCCAAATGATCATCCCTTTGAGAGTGAAAAAGAGCAGTATTAATAATTATGCGGATACAATAGATGCAAACTGGAATTGTCCCAGGCAGACTGGAGTGTGTTGTCATCCTTTTTATTGGTATCTCCATTGCCTTTCTAATCTTACATTCTTTAACTATGGTAAGCGCTTTATGGAGAGAGAGAGAAAGGGAGGGAGGGAGGGAGAGAGAGAGAGAGAGAGAGAGAAAGTGTGTGACTGAATCAGTTGTGTGCATCTGGTTTCACTGGGGGTTGGGGAATTAAATATTCTCTTCCTTATAGGAACTTATTTTTTAAGACATTATTTCTTCTCTGCTTACCAATTTAGTAACAAAACTGCCTCAGTGAAACATAAGTCAGCTGCAGAATTCAGAGATTTTCTTAGATTGAACATCCTACATCAGTAACTGGGAATGTGGTTGGAGTGCCTAGTGTACGTATATCTCTCTCTCTTTTTAATAAAGAAATTTAGGGTGTAGACCATTCTTTTCTGTCCCAGGTAAAAAACAAAGGACAATATGACCCACATGGATTGCAAAAATTAAAAGAACTTGAAGTTTGGGGACTTTTTAGAACTTAAAGCCTTCTCACCAATGGAACTGCTTAGGAGTATTACAAAACTAGATTTGAGAGTCTTTGCTCCCAAAGATTCAGCATCATCTCAGATTTGATTGCACAATATCTCTTTTAATACAGGATAAATCATTAGCAACGTCAATGAGCTGTCAGTCATTCCCAAGGGAATATCTTGAATGACTGTTTATAAACTGTCATTATCAGTGTCTGTTGTATTAGAGTCAACAGCAATGATTGTGTCATCCCACTGACAATTTTGAATTATTTCTTTATGGATAGCTGTTTGTAAAGCATTTTTTAAAATGGCCATTGGACTGGAGAAGGGAAAAATCTGTGGTGTGTATGTGTTTAGGGAGGAAGGGACATTGCATGCGTCATGGCCTAAGGCAAGTGATTGCCCCACAAAGCCTGCTTCACAGAGATGGTGAAACTCCAGAGAGCCTGCCTCAGGGTTCCGGCCTTGACCACTGTCCACTGACCTTTATTTTAGGGTGTAGACTGCCTGTCATTCAGCATTTTCCTCTTGCCTCAGCCTGTGAGGTCAGTGTCTTAGAAATTGAAGTTCCTCTTGCCTGGGATGATTATTGAAAGTACAATCAGTGCTTATTGGGTGGCATTAGATTTGGATTTGGGGCATTGGAAGGGATTTACTGGAATGCAGATTTTTTTTTTTTTTAAGCCTTTAAATCATTACATTATCTGAGGATGGTTTTTGAGATTACTTGCAAACATTTTATGCACAGTGAGTGAAAAATGTCACGATGTTATCATGTACTTCTAAAAACCCCAATAGAACATGGGGTAGCTAAATAGAAATTTAGCTAACTCAGCTTATTTATTGTCAATTTTGTCAAAACAATTGAAAGTAGTAGTGTAATAAATTCTTATCTGTCTCTCTCTCTCTCTCTCTCTCTCTCTCTCTCTCTCTCTCTCTAACAAAGACATTTCAGGGTAGCCTATTGTGACATTCTCTCATACCATTACTGTCAATTTTAGAGAACCTATGTCACTAAAGCATGAAAGTACTGGGGTGTGGGCAAAGATGAAGACTTTAAAGGTTTCTGAATCCATTGGGCCAAACCTGTGGTGCTGGGAAAGCAGCTGTAGTTTTGACTTCCACTTGGATGGAGGAATAAATATTTCGCTTGAATGGCCAATTCCTTGAACTCATGGTTCTGACTGTGTTTCATGGATAACATACATGAATGTGAGACTTGACAATCGGGAAAAGAGAAGTATACACATGCTGAAACAAAATTTCCTAAAACAGACTTACCTTTACTACATGGATGCATTCTGATATTTTCTGTTTTATTCTTTCCTATTTCAATTTTTTTTTTTAAAGTTGGCCATGACCCATTAAAACGATTTCACAACCCATTAATTGGTTGTGAGCTGAAGTTTAAAAAATATGTGTCTATACAGAGGTTTTCGTGGGAGTGCTTGTTTGAAGGCTAGTGCCATGAAGTAATGTTTTCCTGGCAGTGGTGTTAATAAGTGTAGCCATAGTAAAACATAAAGCATTTAGTTAATTAGAATATTTACCATAATAAATGCTGTGGGATTGATTTCTTTATGAATAGTGTATTTTGTCTGCTAGGATGAAGTAATTGAGTGTTTCTAATTTGCACAGACGACAATCCTTACAATACTTCTTGTTGATGTTAAATGGAGTATGGAAATAGCATTTTGTCTGTGTGTCTTGGCTGGTAACGAGCACTGTTTTGTCATCGTTAGGGATACCAGAACAGCTGTTGATGCCCAAAGAATGTCTGAGAACACCCGTTAAATAGCGAGAAAACAAGGAATATTATAGTTTAACCCTTATCTGTTCCATGTGATTCCAGATGGCTTGGGGTACTTGATCAAATGATAGAAAAGAATGTTCTTTTTTTTCCCTTTGGTATTCATTTTTCCTTGCCATTTAGTAAACATTGCTTGAAATTTAGAACATGTTATATCTTTTTCTTTAGGATACATCCCACACTTGAAAACTAGGCTCTGTTTAAAAGGACAAAAATGAAAAAGCCCTGTAAATAAGCAGAACTTGTTTCAATATTAGAAACTATTGAATTAGCCTAACTAGTTTCATTTTTTTAAAGTTACCCTTCTAAGGATGTGTAATTTAAGCCACACTTGCCTGTCGTTTGTGGTATGATATTTACACACCGGTGTTTCGTTCTCTCTCGTTTCTAACTTGTGGGGTTAGCATCTCCTTGAAGAACACGCCCTTAAATGTCTCCTAGGCTGTATTGCTTCACTGAGAGCATAAACAATTACAGCATAAAATATTACCTTTGGAGATGAAGTCATGCGTCTTTCTTAATTGCCGAACCCTTGTAATTCTGAAGGGGGTATGTTTAAGTCTGCACTCATTCACACACTTGCTAACACAAGCAAATGTGCCTGTACGTATAGAAAAACATGAATCTAAGGGTTTCTTATTTTCTGCTAATTATGCAGGGAATGTGCAGGCGCGGGGATGCCAAAGTAAGAGTCATAATGATAGATTTAGAAAGGACCTGAGAAGTGAGTGAGCACAAAATAATTTACAGTAGAGGAAGTTGCGTTCCAGAGAGGCCGGGTTTCTTCTCCTCTTTTCATCCTATCATAATATATGGCTGCCAGAATGATCAATCTGCAACAAACTTGATATGCTTCAACTTCCTCTGGCAGCGTTCCATGCTTTTAGAACAATGTTCTGATTTCTAGAGGTGACATACAAGGCCTTTTGGGATGTAATTTTTTCCCCTATGAAGCCAGTGAGGACTGCATTTTACATTCAGTGTGTGTGTGTGTGTGTGTGTGTGTGTGTGTGTGTGTAGCCAAAAATATGTCTACACATGACTTGTATTTATCTTTTGTTTTTGGTATATATTGAATATTACAATTTTAATATAGTTTTTTCCTTTCTTAAAATGTGTATACATTTTTTTTGGCTGTGTGTGTGTGTGTGTGTGTGTGTGTGTGTGTGTGTGTATATTCCAAATAATTGCCATGAAACAATACTTTTTCTATGCGATGTACTTAACCTTCATGCTGTTCATTATATTTCTTTTTCAAAATGCCATTTGCCACCCGCCAAACAGATTTCATGTCCCTTTCTGTGCTACCAACTTCCTAAGGGAGGGTTGGAAGCGTTTGGGGAATGTTCTGGTTGCGCTAATGGGCACGCGTGGAAACAGGGATGCCACACACCTGGGTGAGCCAGATCATCGTGAATCATGAAGAATTATCCTGCTCAACGTGCCAGATGTGTCTCCTCTGAGAACCAGTGCTCGCCTCCTGAGTGAGACCACAGGCTGAGAGAGCGGCCTCTGTAGCGTGTCCTCGACCTCTCAGCACCACAGCACCATCCTGGGAAGCCCTTCCACCCCTCCACGTTTGGCTGAGCTCCCTCCCTGGCTGTGCTGCACAGATCCCAGTATTTACTTGTTTAATTATGGCCTCGCCCATTGCCTCAGAACACTCCTGAGGGTAGATACTGCATCTTATTTGTCTTTGTATACCCGCTGCCCCGCACACAGACACGAACCTAATAGGGGTTTCCAGAGAGGACGAAGAGGCCTGGCCCAGTGGCCACTGCAAGTGGAGAGCAGAGGTTGGAAAAACCAAACAGAACAAAACACTGCAGTTTTCCTGACTCAAGCCAGCGCTGTGCCTCATATTATTTGGGGGTAGAGCTGGGAAAGAGGACCTCCAGTCAAAGGATTAATTATGATTATTTTTCCCCCTCTGGGAGCAATGGGAGGAAGTCCTATATATGCTTTTATTAATAAAAGTTTAGCAATATAGATATTGAGGTTTAGTTTACATATGGTAAAGTTTGCACTTTTTAATCACAGTTCTAAGAGTTTTGATAAGTTCATACAACAATCATACAACCACATCAAAATCAAGACATAGAACACTGCCATCCCTGCAGGAAGTTCTCTTGTGTCCTTCTGTAGCCAGCCTTTCTCCCAGCCCAGCCTCCCGCCTGTGGGCCCCCACTGATCTGCTTTCTGTCTCTAAAAGTGTGCCTTCTCCAGAATGCCATATAAATGGAGTCCTACAACAGGTCGCCTTTTGGATCTGGCCTCTTTGACTTTGCATAGAGACACCAAAGTTTCTTTAGCCACCCATCAACTGAATGATATTCAAGGTATTTAAAGGTTTTGGTGGTTATATTATTTATAAGTAGCATTGCTGGGCCATATGGTCATGAGCATATGTTTTATAAGAAACTGCCAGCCTTTTCCAAAGTGGTTGTACTGTTTTATATCTCCCCTAGCAGTTTTTCTACATCCTCACCAGCACTTGGTGTTGTCAGCTATTAATATTTTTTCACATTTTAGCCATTCTACTAGCGTGGTATCTCATTGTGATATAATTTTGTCTTTCCCTAAAGACAAATGTTGAACATCTTTTTTGTGCTCTCTGCCATTTGTGTAATATTCTTTGGTGAAGTGTCTGTTCAAATCTTTTTGCACCATTTTACAGCCAGGTTTATGTTCTTACTGAGTTTTGAGAGTTCTTTCTATATTATAGATACAAACCCTTTATCTGATGTATGTTTTGCAAAAATGTGCTCCCAGTCTGTTTCGTGTGTTTTCCCTTAACAGTGACAATGCAGCTTTGAAAGTCTTTAATGGAAAAATTCTAAAAGGCCCTAAAATAGAGGTTTTAGTTCATGAGAGTAGATAAATGAAAGAAACGTTTTTCTCTGTATCTCTTATAGCAGAACGTTTTTATTTTTATTATTTTTTTAAGATATGAAGGTGGCATTTTCTCTAGCCTTTCTATGTTGTTAGGAAGATTGTATGCTACTGGTAGGATGTTTAAGCACCTTAAATAGGTAATGACTTTGCAATGTGATGAGTTTTCTCTGCAGTAATTAGCATTTATTTTTAAGTGTTAGTGTGGTAATTGTAGCAGCTACCGTGTTTTCCCGAAAATAAGACCTAGCTGGACAATCAGCTCTTTCTTTTGGAGCAAAAATTAATATAAGACCTGGTCTTATATAAGACCTAGTATTATATTATATTAAACTGTATATTATATATTATATTATATATTATACCCGGTCTTATATAACACCCGGTCTTATAGTAAAATAAGTATGCTATTTCCATACTCAAAATGCTATTCTAATATGGCAATCTGTCTTATAGTAAAATAAGACCAGGTCTTATATTAATTTTTGCTCCAAAAGATGCATTAGAGCTGATTGTCTGGCTAGATCTTATTTTCAGGGAAACATGGTATCCTCCTAAGGATTGCAAGTTTACAGAGAAGCAAGCTTTGGATTCTTTCCTCTGGGTAGCACTGAGCCTTTGTGCGTGAAACCCCAGAGAAAATGCCACGTAGCATGAATACTATTTATCCCGCTGCCTAAAACTGTAGTAGAGAGGTTGCATGCAGCATTAGAAGGTGTCTATTGTGACATCAAGATTGATTTTAGCAGTGCCAAAACATGTAAGGTCAGAAAAATATCTCTGGAGCAAAATCTGACTAAAATGGCATATATTCTGTTTTGGCCCCATTTCTGCAGTGTGAAGAACAGATTCTTTGTGTATATGTAGCTGTTCCAATTGCTTTCAAAATAATGCACTTTTAAAAAGTTAATTTTAATTGCACATTGCAACAGTGTCTTAAACAGTAATAACAAGTTAAGAATAGAGTGGACTGATGGATTTGTTTTTTCCCTCCAGTTTTAATGAATTGCACAGTGTTTTAAAACATGTTTTTATAAAAGCAACAATTACTCAGTGAAATCTGCTTATAGCATAATAAGTGGACATCTAAACATTAAAAACATGCTCCATTGTAGTCTTAATACATTTAAATGTTAACGTATGAAATATTACAAACACATAAAACATAGCAGAACAGAAACCATCCCCAAGATTTAACAGATTTTACTGTTTGGCCATCATTTCTTCAGGGTACTCTTTGTTTTCTCCAAAAAATAAAACATAACAAATAGAGCTAAACCCTATGCCAATCCCATTACCATTGCTTCTCCTTTCACCCCCAAAAGTAACCACAGTCTTGAACTTAGTACATATTGTTCCTATACTTGTTTTCTGTATGTTTACTGTATTCAGATGTATCCAAGAAAAAGCATACACTAGGATTTTGTGTCTTAAAACATTATGTAAATTTTATGTAAAAACTAACAAGCTATATGCAACCTTTCGCTATTTAGTTTTCTGATGGATTTTCATAAAACAATTCTAAAAAGAACCATGAGCATATATTTTGCTAGAAAAGCCTCACCATCCCAGCATAGTGCCTTGTACATGAGTGGATAATGGATACTTTGTAAATGTTTGTTAAATGGATGACAGTATATTTCCTTTTTTCTTGTAAAGGAAAAATCCTTAATTAACCTCTTTTTCCTTTTGGCCTGGTGGCTTCCAGTAGCAAGGACGTTCCCATCCATGATGTATGGCCTGCCAAAAAACAGCTCAGCTGGATATATTAGACTCTCATAGTTATACTTTCGTTAAAAAGATTTTTTATTTTTCATTTTGCAAATGAAGAACCTTAGATGTCAAGAGATAAACATGTCCATAGCTATGTAATTTCATATTTGTAAGAAGTATAAACCACACATAGAAGATGCATCTGTAATGACACCCATGAAATATGACAGTGGTTATATCTGGGTATTGATATTGTGGATGGTTTTCTTTGTATTTCAGGGAGTTTTTTAAAAAAACAGTTAACATAGGTTACATTTGTTGTTATAAAAAGGCGGGGCGGGGGAAGAGATGACTTGCCCAAAAATATGAAATTGTGTCAGAAAAGAAATTAAACTCTACATGAGCTTTGACTAGAACTTTGGGGTTATATGTGTGTCTATATCTACTGCTTGTCGACAAGAAAGACCTTGCCTTCAAATTTGTTCCACCAGAGACATTTTTCAAATTTAGTTTTAGTTTTTGTTCATGCTGTAGACGTCTGTTAACTGAAGATTGCCCTGCAATTTTTGGTTGATTACTAATGACGCTAGAAAAGTCATTGGAATAGTATTAGCTCTAAATCATTATCAACTTGTGTTCGTTGAGTTTAAAGACGTCACCATTTTCTAGAGAACTCACTGTTCTCTAGAATATACATCTAATTAATTGACTTTTTAAACTGCTGAGATGTTATCAACAATATGGCAGAACAGCACAGTTTTATCTAATACCAGTAGGAAGGCTTATTCAAATTTAGATAACATTGGATCTGTCACAGTATATTTAAAACTAAATAATTCTGTGGCAAAAGGCCCAGACCTGGCAAGCACGCAGTGGCAGAGCCCACAGTGGTACACGCTTGGCCATCAGCAAACAGGTTAGGCTTGCTTAGGGAGCCTTTTATAGGGGTTTTAAAAGGTACCTTGTTGAAACATGACGTTCCTCTTTACTGTTGAGATACTTGAGCATTAGTGAATTTTATGAGGGAAAAAAGATGAGAGTTTAACCACTGGGGAGATTTAGCAGTCTAAATTAAACAATTGCACCCTTTAAATTTTAATATTGGACTCAGTGACTGTTGGTATTTGAGCGTTCACCTTTATTTTTCTAGGGGGGGTGGTTCATGTGCTTTGGTATTTCTGAGTTCTGTGTTAAAAATTTGGAAGCATTGTGTTGTGTGAGTGTAATATACAGATGCAGCCCTGTTCCAGTTAGTGTACCTTGGGAGACCTAACCAGCAAGAAGTCTGTTACAAAACAAATAAATATGTGTAGAAAAGATACGCTCAAGAATCCCACTCCCCCAAGTGAAAGCTCTAGGTTGTATGTCTTGCTTTTTCACTGAACTGCTGGAGGTCATCCTGATCTTTTTGAAAATGGCTCTGGTGTTCCCTTGTCCTTTCAAAAATTTTCTATAAGAATATAATTTCTTTTTCTTCCTTCCTTCCTTCCTTCCTTCCTTCCTTCCTTCCTTCCTTCCTTCCTTCCTTCCTTCTTTCCTTCCCTCCCCCTCCCTCCCTCCCTCCCTCCCTCCTCCCTCTCTCCTCTCTCTCTCTCTCTCTTTCTTCCTTTTTTTTTTTTTTTTTAAGAGTGCTTCACTGTCAACAATGGGGCCTCAACTTTTTTCTTTTAAAATGAATCATTTGATCTTGAAGGGCTCTTCCAGCTTAAAATCTTTGGCACTTGGAGTTCTAGAGTTTAGAGTGGTGTTTTATAGGTAGGAACAACTTCAGGTTCTAAGTCTTCTGCACCATTTCGTGTTTCTCTTGTGCAAAAGGGGCTTCTTTCTGGGAAGGAAGGCCACAGAGGCGGAGTGATGCTTGGCCTAGCCTTAGCCCATTCTGGGTCCACTGAATTCAGATAGCTTCCATGATCAGCAAAAACATGGGCAGTGATAAGATAGAATACTATTACTTAGCTTCTTATACGTGACTTGCCATTTTCTGATCTTCACAGTAGTCTACAAAGGTATAGTTATTACTACTTCCATTTTTTTTCCAAATGAGAAAGGTAGGGCTCAGAAATTTTAATATTGGACTCAGTGACTGTTGGTATTTGAGCGTTCACCTTTATTTTTCTAGGTAGTGAATCCACAGGTAAACGTTGGTCTGTCTGGCTCCCAAGCCTTCCAACTACACTAGGCTACCTTCCAGTAAAAGCCATCAGTTCTCTTGAAATTACCCTTCAGAGGTGTTTATGAGTTGGTGGTGCTCTGACCTTGTATGATTTTTTGGTTTCGATGTTACATTTATTTTCTTCTCGGAATGCGGGATGGCCAATCACTGTTTTAATTCCAGATGTTTCTGGGAAGATTGTATCGCTTGTATGAATGTCAGGGCACTGACCTGGAGGTGTGTCTTCGAGCTGAGAAATTTCTGTGCAACTTTCTTGTACTTATGTATTTTAATAATTTCTATGGCTTATGAGCCTAATATATGTGTAATTATTGGCATAGCGCTTCCATCTGTAACTTGTTAGAGTTAACTCATCACTGCCAGCATCCTTTCCAAGGTTAAGCTCTCTTGCTGGTGTTGGTGATGTCAGGTCTGGAATCGACTCTTAAGGCTGTCTGTAGGTTGTTTATCACCATTAGCCCTCATTATTTTAAATGAGTACCCACCCACTTCATACTCTGTAACCACATGTTTCCAGTGCTTCTCTGGAGATAACATCTTGTAGCATCTTTTTAACCTTATTCACAAATATTTTGTAACTGAAGTCCAGAAAGTAGGAGGGAAAAACACACATGAAGAGAGAAAGTTTGGGTGGGTGAAATTTAGAACAATTTGGAAACAAGTGTTGCTCCTGAATGTGAAGCTTTGAAACAAAACTTTACCTCATGTTTAACATATATTAGTTTGTAAATATAGAGTCCCAGTAATTGCATTTATAGCTCACAGCAAAACTACCTGTTATGTCTTGTTACTCTGAGGGGGAAAAAAATGAGAGAATTATATAGGTGTATGTGTTTTAAAGAATTGGAATGCAGAGAATAGTGTAGTGTAAATTCTCTCTAATTATGTGTCTTTTTTTGGTGAGGCAATTCATCATATTTTGTGTTACTATGATACTCACCTGAATTCAGGTGTGCCAAACTTAGAGGCAACTGTATGGAGGTTCTCCTTTTGTAAAGTAATACATTATGGTTGTCCCTCTTCCTCCTCTTATTGGAATGACTAAAGAGCATCAAAACTGTGTGATATTTTATGGAATCACTGCTTATTCAGATTATTAGTTTGCCTTTCAATACGATTAAACGTTTTGTTGTTTTCTTAAGAGTGATTCTATTGGTTAAGGCCAAATGTGTTTACAGTGGGAGTGACTCAGTTTTATAATGGTGAATTAATAGTCTCTAAGTTTTGTGTTATGGTAAATTTTTCAGAAACATGCCCTTTCCATAAAATGAAACTCGTGTATTTTCATCAGGAAGGGTGGGCCCCTGTATGAATGTGTACTGCCGAAAAAGGTGAATCATGGAAGTATATAATGTCAGGCTTGGAAGACACTCAACCCATCAGTTCAACTCCCTCCTCTTACAGATGAGCAAAGTGAGGCCGAGGATTACACAGAAGCTACGTGGCTGTGGCAGGAGTTGAGCCTGATTTTTCTGACCCTTATTTTGGTGCCATTGCTCCAGTATCTTGAAACACTCAAAAGGGTTTCCTCCCCTTCCCCACGGATAATGATAGCTGACTGAAGTAGTATCGGGCCTGTGTTTAAAAATAATTACTTAACATATATTAGTTTAACATATATTAGTTTGCAAATATGGAGACCCTGGAGAAGAATTTTTTCCTGGAGAATATTAATTTTGTTTTTCTTATGTTATCTTTAATAGAATTTGATATAAAATTTTGGAATGCATATGAATCTCTGGTCATAAAGGTCATCTTCAGAAAAGTTTCACGGGGGCAGCCGGTTAGCTCAGTTGGTTAGAGCATGATACTCTCAACACCAACGTTGCTGGTTCAGTCCCCACATGGGCCACTGTGAGCTGCTCCCTCCACAACTAGATTGAAAGAACTACTTGACTTGGAGCTGATAGGTCCTGGAAACACACACACACACACACACACACACATACATACACACACACGAAAAGTTTCACGTTCTAGGAAATTTATATGAACTTCGATTCCTGAATTGCTAAAGCTATTTATAGTTTTTTTTTTTTTTTTAATTGTCAAGCAAAATTGTTCTTTCTGAGTTTCATTGATGATTTTGCCAAGGTCTTGGGGGCAGTCTCCCTCCATCTTTTCAACCTTGGTGGTACAGAGCATTTACTTTATATCTTGACTACCACTGGAGAGAAGTAACTGGATTCAAGTGATATTTAGGAAGATTCACAGTTAAGGTCATGGACTCTGGAGTTCCCATTTCCTGTTGTTACACCACTTGTTGAGTGGCCTTGAGGACATGATTTAACCTCAGTAAGTCTCAGTTTCCCCATTTGTAAACTTAGATTTTATGTGCAATCTTAGTCTTCTCTACACGTTAGCTACTCCTGTGGTTGCTGTGTTTGTTGCTGCTGTTATATTGTTATTTCCGAGCCAAAGAGCTTTCCAAATGTGCCTTTGGAAGGGCTAGTAAGAAGGGATGCAAATTCCATTTCTAAGTTTTAGTGAAAGGGAAGATGGGGAGAAGAGACTCACCTACGCTGGTACGGAAGTTGTCACCTCCTTTCAAAGAAAATTTTACCTGACTGCAGTCATGAAAATTACAGTGTTTCTGTGGTTGGCTGGTTTTTGTGTGCTTGATTTGTCTTCTGCCTTTTTATAACCAATGTGTCTAATCTGGTAAAGAGAAGGTCACAGTTGTGAATTCTCCTGGTGATTTCTAGAAAGGAGAGGCTTGAAGACTCAGCTACATACTTTAACACGATACAAGAGGCAGAAGAAACTGAGGGAGGCAACCAACCCATTGCGGGCTGGGACTGTCCCTTATGAGGCTGCTAACCTGTCTTTCATAATATTGGTATTAAGTGGAGAATGGAAGGAGAAAGCCAGTTCAATAGGCAGATGCCCGGGAAGACGGCAATGGTTAATAAAGTATGTTTTAGCCGTTTAAACGACTTAGTTGTTGAGTTGCAGTATCAAGCAAGTTCTCTCTTTTCTGGTGTGTCTCTAAGGAAAACTGGAAATGGGCTGCATACCTGTCATGTATGCACTTGTCTCTAGCTTGCATCTGTTCATAGGCTAAAAATGAAATCCACTTACAACTATTACCTGGAGGACTTTTATATGTTTTGCAGAAAATGTGACTGGGATACAGCTAGGACCTGTTTTATTGTTCCTGACAGTGGCATAAGAAGCCACTCTTGCCAGCAATTTTTTTTTTTCTTTTTTTAAATGAAGTTCTGGGGTATTTGTTTATTTTTATCAGGTACAGCACTTTGAATACAGAGCACCCGGAAACCACACTGACCCACTCATTGTAGATAGTTTTTGTAGTCATTTTCCCAAGGAAAACCCAGGATCTGGGTACTTTTCTGAGTTACGGAACATAATTTATAATAAAAGGTTTAGCTTTTCTCTGTTTTCTGCATTCTGAAGCCAAATTATGACTATTCCTATGTCTGTCTGTCTTCTATGCTCATTTTTCTTGTTTCTTTACAAAGTCTCCACACCTAATTATTTTTCTGTTGAATTAAGTGCTTTAAGTCTAATAACACTTAGATAACGATCTTCTTTATGTTTTCCAGGGATATCAGTATGAACAACATTACTCAATTGCCAAAAGACGCATTTAAGAACTTCCCTTTTCTGGAGGAGCTGTAAGTATCACTTTGACAAATGTTGTTTGTTTGTTTGTTTTTCCTCTTTAGAAGCTCTTATGACCTATCATCTAATATTTCTGGTTAGGGGGACATATCGATAGCTTCAGTGGGCTTTATGCAAATGAAATCATGTTTTTTGGGGGAGGAAACAAACTTGATTTTCTAAGCAGTGTCATTGCTGAAGTTATTTTTGAAAGCAAGCACTAAAAATGCTACTTCCATAAGACTTTTTTTTCCCTTGCAATTATAACCATGGATGCTGCAGTGACACAAGTTAATTATAGTGCGATCCCTAGACAACAAGGCTGCTGTGTAATTACCATTGTTGTCAGAGGAGTTGCTGTATGGGTAACACAACCATAAAAAATAATACAAGGCATGTCTCGGTCATGATACAGCAGACAATATCAGTGCCAGCAAGCAGAAAACTGAGTGTGGGTCGCCTCGGACATTTGCGGATGACTTTTGCGGATGGGGTGAAGGCAAGGGACATCTTCCGGGTCGCTAAGACCACCTGTAACTTGAAGACTGTTTCTGAACTTGTCAGCTGCATATCACATTTCCAGCTTAACAGTTTACATTGTGGAGAATTTCTTTCCACTTGTTTTCACCTCCATTGTGTTTTGCGAAGTTCATGGTTAAAACTAGGCACTTTTAGATTTTTAAGGAATTGGGAAGTGTGTGTGTGTGTGTGTGTGTGTGTGTGTGAAGAATCCAGGTGAAAAAAGGAAAATCAGACTCGAATCAAGTTAAATATAGATGTTTAATGACCAAGCTAATTGATTATGTAGTACTATGTGGAGGTAAGAAGTGTGCAGTCTGATACGAAGAACATCAAAGAGACATAGCCCTGAAGGAATCTAAATTCAGATTACAGAGTGAGTCCTACAGCCCAGCTGTTGAGTATTAGATGCAAGTCTGTGAATGTCTCCTGTCTCAGCTCCGCCCCTCCCCTAGCGCGGGCTCTGGAATCACATATAAGAAGGCAGGTTGTGCTCCCTGCTTTTGACGGAGCACTGAAATAGCAGCTAAGGATTTAATAAAGTTAAGGAGAAAGTTTTCTTCCCACACTACTTAGTTGAACGTAATGTTCCCACAGCAAAAACTGAGCAGAGACTATTTGCCACTTCCAAGCTTGTGAACTGGATCAAGTTACTTGAGTTCCCTCTGCTCAGTTTCTTTGTCTATTAGGTGCAGATAGCAACAGCCCCTCCCGCGTAGCATTGTGGTGAAGACAGAATGAATTAATAGAAGTTAACTGCTTAGGACAGTGCATGAAACAGAGAGAGTGTTATGTAAATGCTGGCTAGTATTTATGTTGAAAGTGCATAAGGAAAATAAAAGCACTGAAATGTATAAACAATATTATCTTTGGGTAAAAGGATTAGATGCATGTTTTATTTTATTTAGGCCTCTGTGTGTGTGTGTGTGTGTGTGTGTGTGTGTGTGTATCTGTGCGTGGTTTTCTTTTCTTTCTTTTTTTTTGGGGGGGTGGGGAAACATTGTAATAAATAGTTATATATTTTTTAAATTTAAATTGAATTTGAAATGAGTGCCCTATGTATTTACTTGAAGGCCGACTCCTCACTGCTCCTAATCAAGCTTTAGATGCCTTACCGATTCCTTTTTATTTCACGTACAGTTTTAGATTTAGCATTAGTCTCCCTTTACAGAAGTAATTATGCAATGAAAGGACGTTAACAAGTGGCTGTTCAGCTATTGTATAACCACTGTGGGACAGGTGACGTACCAAATAGGAAAAGGAGACGCTCTCCTTTCTTTGGGCGGGGCGATTGTGTACAGACCATCTTTGCTCATGCCTTTGATTGCCAGCTCCACTCTGAGGCATTTTGTAGTGAGGACCGGGAGGCGGAGTCAAAACCTGCTTAACCTCTGCTTTGTGCAGTTCACATCTTGGGTTTCTTAAAATCTCAAATGACCAAGCATATGTCAAGCTCATGATTTCTGTCAACCGAAACTTTTAATTGGAACCAAATTGAATTTGACCACTCGTTCTTTGTAGTTAGGTCATGTTCTCTCCGTATTCTGCTGCCGCTGTGATGGGAGCCCATCAAATCAGTTCAGTACACCTTCTCCAAATAGTGTGTGGGATTTCAATATTGTGTTCAGTGTGGAGAGAGCTGATGGTTAATTTTAACGAATAGTTCAGAGTAGTGTTTCATACTCTGGGAATACTTCAGGCATTCAAGGGAATTTTTTTCCATGTTAATATAAACATGGTAAAAAGCCCATGTTTTTTCTTTACAAAACAGTGTAGTTGATTTTGACATTCCAAAATGATGCTGCCATGACTATTGTAATATTTCATAAACAGCGTAACCATTAGTCAAGAAGTCATCTGGAAGTCATTTAAGAGTGATTGTGAAGCTGAAGTGCCCTGAGTAGAAATGATTTACTGAGGGTTTTTTCCCCCCATGATACTTAATGAAGTGCACTTTACAAGATGTGACCAGTTCGGCCAAATTTTATATGATGATCCAGAATCCTTGGCGTAGTGGGTGAACTCACTTCCCAACCATACATAAGCCGTGTTTATAGAGATTTACATGTTCGCTTATTCGTTCGGCACATACAGAAGCCTGCTGTATGCAGATCCTGTGGTGGGTGCCAGGGATACAGAGACTAGTAAGGATGGTCTTTGCCCTTGGAGGTGACAGTCTCTCTAGAGTTTTGGTGTCCAGTGCCATAGCCACTTGCCACAGGTGGTTATTTAAATTTAGATTTAAAATAATTAACATGAGGGGGCCGGCCCAGGGGCTCAGGTGGTTGGGGCTCCATGCTCCTAACTCCAAAGGCTGCCGGTTCGATTCCCACATGAGCCACTGGACTCTCAACCACAAGGTTGTCGGTTCAACTTGAGTCCCATGAGGGATGGTGGGCTGTGCCCCCTGCAACTAAAATTGAACACAGCACCTTGAGCTGAGCTGCTGCTGAGCTCCCAGATGGCTCAGTTGGTTGGAGCCTGTCCTCTCAACCACAAGGTTGCCGGTTTGACTCCCGCAAGGGATGTGGGCTGTGCCCCCTGCAACTAGAAAACGGCAACTGGACCTGGAGCTGAGCTGCGCCCTCCACAACTAAGACTGAAAGGACAACAACTTGACTTGGAAAAAAGTCCTGGAAGTACACACTGTTCCCCAATAAAGTCCTGTTCCCCTTCCCCAATAAAATCTTTAAAAAAAAAAGAAACAAAGAAGTCTTTTAAAAAATAAATAAGTAATTAACATAAAAGAAAATTTAAAATCCTGTTCCCATCATGGAACTAGCCATGTTTTAAGTGCCCAGTAGCCACCTGTGGCTAGCGGCTATTGTATTGAACTTTCCCAATAGTGCAGAAAGTTCAATTGGACAATATAGGAAGAGCTAGAACTAACACTTGATGTAGCAGTGGTGGATGGAGATGGTCATAGGAATGTGTGCAGGGTCAGTGGAAGCCCAAAGCCATATGTTTACTTGAGACTGTAGGGTTTGAGAAAGGCTTCCCGGAATAGCTTCAGCTGAGTCTTGAAGGGCACAAGGGAGTTAGGCAGTGTGGGGACAGAGCCAGGAGTGCAGTTTCCAGGCTCTCGGCCTCACGTGGAAAGGTGCTGGCTCAGGTAGTAAATGGCCATCAGCTGTGATTGGATGGCCATCAGCTGTAACCAGTGAGCCATTGGCCACTAATATAAGTGCTGTGGCTATGCTAGCAGAAAATGGGGGCTACCAAGCAGATGGTGGCTGAGCTAGCAAGAGTGGATTGCAGTTAGCAAGTGAGGTTGGCAGGCAGAGACAAGTGGACAGCGGGTTGCGGATCGTGTGGCTCCTGCTTCCTGTGTCTCCAACCCAGCCTCCAGCGAGAATATAGTGGTATGACTCCTCTATCTATGGATCCGTGGGTGTTCCTTTTTGGCCTCACCATGTCCTGCGTTCTTATGTGGGGAGCGGGACCAGAGACCCTGCATGAAACCCTGGATGACAATGGGTAATACGGGTGCTCGGGGAAGAAACTGGCATGTGCAAAGACACAGAGGTAGACATGTCAGAAGTATGAGAACATCATAAGTGGTTAGTTATTCCTATTGAAACACAGAGAAATGTGAAATATTAAAAGGTAGAGAAATGTCAAGAGATGAGGCCAGATCATGAAGGGGCATTTTAAACTAAGGAGTTTAGACTTTATCCTGAAGGACTTGATTGGATTTGAGGGTGAGTAATAGGGACGATACTAAAGATATTTGCTCTGAATGATTGGGTGCCATTCACTGAGACTGGGAACCCAGAGAGCCAAACTGTTTTATAAAGATAATGATGGTAGATGGCATGCATACAGAGCTGTCCATTGTGTAAAAGTTCATTCTTCTAACTGTGAGGAGAGGAAGCATTTTACAAAAGCAGAAGCCAAGCTGAAGACGGTAAGTTCCTCGTTTAAGCTCACGTACCTGGTGTGTAGTTTTGCTGGGACTTGAAGTCAGATCTCCAGAGCCCTGTTCTTTCTGAAACACTATGAATGATGCATATATATTCTCAGGGAAACACTTCTTCCAACTTTTTCAATACTTTATATACTATTGTTGCCAGTTATTTTATTTTCACATCTAAACTACTTTTGAAAGTTTTATACTTCATAAACATCATAAGCCCCCCCCTCTCTGGGGATACAAAAACGTAGGTTCTGGTTCTAAATTCAATACATACAAAGTCTGAACTCTTTGGCCAGTCTCTTGACTTTTGCACCTCAGTTTTCTGCTCTTTAAAATGGGACTCCTCCTTATAGTATTGTGAAGGGAAAAGTGGAATAAATTTTGTAAAAGTGCTTTGTGAACATAATGTGCTATGTTCAAATGAGTAAGGTACATTCGACTACTCCTCTTAAACATTGCAGTCTTTCTTTTTCTTGAGTGTTTGGGGGAGAGATTGTTGTGTTTGGGGATGGAACGTGGAGTGAGCCAATACAGGTTTCTGTTAACGATGTAAAAGGAAAGTCAGAGTTCTTGGAAAACATTTGTTTAGCATCGGTAGGATCTGTTGTCTGATGTGACCCTGCCACAACTGTTTCCGGCTCTCCGTGAGACCTGTTCGGGGCATTAGCCATTTAGGGAATGGCTGAAACGCGGAGTTGTGAAATCAATTTAATTAGAAAATAGCAGAGGGTATGTCCAACTACTTTTCCATAGGTGACCAAGAAAAATCCGTGGATGCTTTGAGCTTAGATGTTGCAAAAGCTGTAGAAACCATTGTCAATTTGGGCACTTGTACAGTTACTACTTAATACATAAGACGAGGATAATTCCATTTGTTTCAAAATATGCTTTGACTTTGGAACTCTTCACAATGCTAAAGTGAAACTTAGGTCTCTGAGTACTAATTCAAGACCACTCCTCGTTTTTGTTTTGTTTTTAACCTATAGGACAAATAATTATAAATGGAGGCATTATTTTATAAAGGAGGACAGGGAGATTTGAATAGGGAGATTTCAAATGAAATACAAAGAGTGGGTCAAAACTAAATAGTTTAATTCTATGTAAATACTGGCCAGTATATGTATATATGTGCGCGCGCGCATGTGTGTGTGTGTGTATATATATATATATATATATATATATATATATATATATATATGAATTCAGATTTACAAAATGTTGTAGGCATAAAGAACTTTGCACATACCATTCACTCAGATTCCCCAAATGTTAACGTTCTTTCTCTCTCTCTCTCTACGCACACATACACACACTATATAAAATGTAAAATATATGTAGATTTTTTCGAACTATTTGAGAGTAAATTGCAGTCAAAATGCCCTTTTACCTCTAAATGCTATATTGTTTATTCCAAAAACACAAGGATATTTACTTAAATAATTGCAGTACAGTTGTCAAACTCAGAAAACTAGCATTGATATATATTATCATCTGATCTGTAATTTTTATGCAACTTTAACAGCTGTTCCACTAATGTTCTTTATAGCAAAAGAAACAAATTTCTGGTTCAGGATACAAACTAGAACCACAAGTTGCATCAGGTTACTGTGTCTTAATAATTTGTTTTCAATTTCTAAAACTTTTTTTATAGTCTCTATCTGAGTTAATGCATATAATTAAAATCGGTCAAGTCTGGCAAAGGGAACCTCTTAGGGTGCAATAGACATAAGAATGGCAGCCAACAGTTATTGACAGTTTGTTATGTGCTAAAAATGTAATACATACCACGTGATTTAATGCTCACAAAGCCCCATCCCTGTGAGGTACATAGAATTTATTATCACCTCAATTTACAGATAAGGACATGGAGGCTTTAGAGAGGTGAAAAACTCACTGTGTCATATAATAAGTAGCAGAGCCAGGGTTTGAATCTATGTTGATCTGATTCAAGTCTTTCGTCTTAATTTCTAAGCTGTAATATCCCCGAGAGGCACAGGATGGGAAGGAAGCTTAAGAGACCATCCCTTCACTATCACCTACAGCTTTAAGTATGTTCATAGCTAAACACCATCAAAGGTGATTGGGTGTCTGCTCAACATTTCCTTTAGTCAATTCATTGAATAAACATTTTATTAACAAGGAGTTCTTTGTCAAATGAGATTTTCTTGTTTAGCCATAGCATTTATAGATGAGACCATCAAGGGCCAGGCCAAGATGAGTGGCTTGCCCACAGTGCCACAGTGAGTGTGTAACTGAGCCAGAATTAGATCTATATAGTTCAGTGCCATTTCCACTATCTCCTATCAGCTTTTATATCTGAGATGTGTAAATGGTCTCAAATATTCTTACCAGGTTGTTCCGAGCTGTTGAAAGTAGCTATTATTCTCTTCTAATACAAGGAATTTCCTTTGCTTTGAAACTAAGGTTTGACTTGCTTAACACTCCTTTGAGGAAGGCTCTCAGATAAGCTCTGTCAAACTGCAGTAATTTCCCAGAAAAAGCAAAAGAGTTCCTCATTGCTCCAGTGATATTTGACAGTTAAAAATATTATATTCTTGGAAGCATTCTCTTGTTTCACTTTATAGCACTCGGGTAGGAGGGCTTGGTAGCAAAGATCACTGCCCAGACTGACTGGGCAGTGTGTAGTGAGCTCACAGAGGAGTATTACTTGTACGATTCAAATATTTTTTATGTGTCCTTTGGGGGAATTCTCAGATTAGGGAATCTGAGGATGAGTGAAAGGGTGAAAAGAGAGAAATGGGAAGGAACCTTGTACTAACTGGACCTACTATGTAGGCCCTCCTAGAGCAAACATGATTTTGTTTTAACTCATAATGGTCTGTGAGCTATATTAGTTTCCGTTTTGCTGATGAGGAGGCTGAGGTTTTCCTCAGAGAGGTTAAGTAACTTTTCCAAGGTCACATAGCTTGTTATAGTAATGGACCTGGTTTCAATCCCAGGTCTGACTCTGTTCCTATAGATGTGGAGAGGATGAAGAAAGACTTATTAGACAATTAATTAATTCAACAAAATTGTGTTTGGTAAAACACCATGTTCAATGCTGAATTAAATGGGATTCATGTCTTCATGAGAGATGAACAGTGTACTGGATGGAGTTATGGGCGTTCAAAGGAGAAGAGAAATAACTTCTAGCAAGAAAGATTAAGGAAGACCTCATCAAAGAGTTGGCATTTCTGGAGAGCCTTGAGGAGGGAGAGTAGAAGTTATTCACGAGGATCTAAGGAAAAAGGAGCATTAGCAAAGATAAGGACACAGACTGGGATAGGTAGTAGGGATGATGTGGTGTTTGGTTTGATTGCAATGCTGAATTCCTGAAAAGAAGTTATGGGAAAGAAACTAGAAAGGCATTTAGGGCTGGACTGAGGGCCTTTCTTGGCTGACTAACAAAGGGTTTCAAGTTTTGAGCGGCTGCTGAAGGTCATCGAGCTAGGAAGACACTTGATCACATATGACCTCCAATCAGTGTAATCTCATAGCAGAGAGTAGGATGCTTGGAATTGAGAGCGTGCAGGGAGACAAATGAAGATGCTCGTGGCAGTGGTGCAGGGGGAAATGCTGAGAATCTGAACTACGGCAGACGAGGGGCGGGGACAGGGAGGAGGAAGCGGATGCAAAAGATGTTGTGGAAATAGAACCATGAGGATGTCTCAGCTGGGGTGACAGGGGTGTCAGTGATAACACTTAATTTTAAGATTTCCAGGAGTCTGGTGGTGCTTTGACAAAATTAACGGCAATACAGAAAGAGAAATGGTTTCAGAAGAGATTGCATGCAGTTTTGCATGCACATGTTGACTCTAGGTGGGATTTGGGTGGGTGGGATCTGGAAATACAGGTGTAGAGTCGAGAATAGAGAATCATGAGTATAGATTTGGGAGTCTTTTCTTTTGAGGTGATTACTGGAAACATTAAATTGAAAAAGCTTGCCAAGGGAGAGAGGGTAGATGAAAAGGGAAGGAGGCCAAAGACAACTCCTTGGGAAACACTTGAATTAGGGTGTGGGAAGAAGACCAAGTGCCAGAAGAGCAGGAGAATTAGGGCAGAACTATGCCCCAGGAGCTGGGGGAGGAGAGGGTTTTCACAAGAAATGAAGAATCAGCGTTCACATACTGGAGAAAGGGGCCCACGGCCAGATATTGAAAAGGCCTGGAATTTAAGTTTTTAAAGAATCATTTCAGTAGGGTTTGAGAGTGGCTTTGGGGGGAAGAAGTTCATCAAGGAACAGGCATTTGGGGACTGCTAGTAGGTGGTTTCTGGCTTTTGGAGAGTAGATAAAGCTTGGGGTATGTACTGAATTTGACAGGAGTCCACAGGGTTTAAGAGGCAGAAACCCAGCTGAAGCATAATAGAGGATTTATTGTTTCAAGTACAACTAGAAAGTCCAGAGGTGGGGTTGGCTTCAGATGGTACTGGATCTCAGGATTTAAAAATTATGAGAGTTTTCTTCTACTCTCCATTTCTGAACTTTGATTGTCTGTTTTGTATTTTGGTTTCATTCTTTCCTGTTGCAAATAGCTTGTCTCTGTGGAGTGGGAAATTACAACCGTTGATAGCCCCAAGCACATCTTTGCATCTTGAGATCCAAAATGGATACCTAAAGTCTTCCTGCTTTCTGCTGAAAACTACTATGAGGGTTCTGATTGGCCACACTTGTCTCATGTGTCTGTCTATCCTGGAGCCAGTCACTCTACTGGTTAAAGATGATGTGGCCCAAACTGGGTCATATACTCATCCCCACTAGGACTTCTTGGAGTGGAAATGTTCCTCCCAAAGGAAACAGAAGAGGGGAGGAAGACAGGCTTGGAAGAAAGAAGTAGTTATCACAGCCCACTAGAATCTAGTGACTAGACATACTGTCAGAAATACTTGTTTAACTGTGTCAATCTGAAGAATAGGAAGGTCCCAGTGGAAGTCTAGGTAATTTAAATTTAGAGTAGAACCAAAGGGCTCTGTCACTTTGTCTTATAGTGCCTAGTAGTCTAGAAGTAGAGGTGATAGAAGATGTGATGTGC
Organism: Rhinolophus sinicus; assembly: GCF_057876585.1. Taxonomy (NCBI): domain Eukaryota; kingdom Metazoa; phylum Chordata; class Mammalia; order Chiroptera; family Rhinolophidae; genus Rhinolophus; species Rhinolophus sinicus. The sequence continues at coordinate 160,322,670 of NC_142514.1, read as the reverse complement.
TCAGAATTTGGGTTAGAACAGTCAGGATTTCAAAGGGGACTAGGGGAAATCAAGCAGGAGAACCCAGCAATCCCGGTTAAAGTGTTTGACATGGGATCAGAAAGTGTAGAGAGGCAAATGAAACCATGGTTTGCTGGCTCATTTATTTTCATCAAAGCCCACGATTTGTTCTTTGACTAAAGATAGTAGGGACTACAAGTAAATGAAAACGTAGTTGATTTTCTACTAGCATGTTTGAATTTTCCAGCAAGGAAATAGGCTAAGTCGTTTCTTTCCTGTATTGTTCACTCTAAGTGAAGCCATGCTTATTTGACACAATTTTATATCCTTTAATAGAACCTTTAATTCAGAACTTGTTCATTATTTCACCTGTTCACTCCCTATTTGTACTATATGTATACATCAAAGAAGATTATGTTGGAGATGCTAGATATATTTGTATTACAGACAAATTGGTTTTTAAGAAAATGATCATAAAATTAATGGATACTCAATTTTAAAACTCTGGACTCTTAGAAAGATAGAGAAGAGAGGAAAAATAATCACCTATTATCTCACCACTGAGATACCCATGGTTAATATTTTGTATATCCTTCCGGACTTTCCTGAGCATATGCAATTTCTTTTTTAAAATGGAATTTTACCGTATAGATTATTTATGCTATACTTATTTTGCATATTATACGGTTTCTATATTAATAGATCTAGTTTTTGCATTCAATTAATGAATATGTAGTATTTCATCATTTGGATTCTTCCCATTCTATGTAACCATTCTCATACTAATCAGGTGTTTCTTTACTCTGTGTCATTATAAGTAGCAATTTTAGAAACATTCTTATTCTACCTGTGTTTGTGTACTTAATGCACTATCTTTGTGCTATTTTTACCAGTCTGATGTGTAATTTTTCTAAAGCCTCATATCAGGATTAGATTTGATTGTATATAATAGATAACTCAAAATAATAGTGGATTAAACTCTCTCTCTCCCTCCCTCTCTCTCTCTCTCTCTTTCTCTCTCTCTCTCTCTCACACACACACACACACACACACACACACACACAGCTACTGTGTTGCATGGCAAAGTCAGCAGGGAAGTAGGATCTGATACTCTGCAGTTCTTAGTATATAGCTACCATTTCAAGATCAAAAAAGAACTGTCTGCTGGAGCTGCAGCCATCATGACCCAGTTCTCAGCAGCAAGAAGGATGAAGGAAGGAAAAAAGAAGCGGGTATTTTCCTGTAGCCAGCTTCAAGAACCATCTTAACTATACCATATGATACTTCTGCTCACATCTCATTGGCTAGAACTCAGTCATATGGCACACTTAACAGTGGGATCCTGGGACATATGACCTTTGAGCTGGGCATATTCTTGTCTGGACTAAAATCAGGGTTCTATTACTAGGTAAGGAGGAAGAATGGTTATTAGTTAGGTAATAAAAATGCTTTTGGCTGTTAGTAACCAAACTCAATTCTGGCTTGAACCGGAGTGAGGGACGGTGGGGAAGCAGAAGAAGGCAAAAAATAAAATGTTAAAATGGTAAATTAAAAAAAACACACCACATCCCATAACGAGGTGGTAGAATTCTTCTAGAATTGGTTAATGGAGTTGTTAGGCCACCTCAAGAACTCAGGTTCTGTCCGTCTTCCTCACCTGCTGTCCCCAGTAAGGACAGCACCATCTCTGCAGTCCCTCCACGTACTGTATTCAGACATGATGACATCCAGAAAGAGAAAAGGGTCATCCCTTCCAGTGTACCCCCACTTAGGAAGAAAGCTACCTTTCCCAGAGACCCCCAGTAGACTTCCTATGACCAGATTTAGGGTCATAGGTCCCTTCCAAACCAGTTACTGGCATGGAATCACTATGATTGGCTAAGACCAGTCGGAATGTACTCATGGAACTGAGTCATTTGAAGGAGGTGGTATTTGAACAAATCCAAGCTCTCCCAGGAAGATGTGAATATTTGGTAGGAAACCAACAGTGTCTGCCATAGTTCCTCTCTGTATTAGTCACATCTTACACATTTTATTAATATATAGTACACTCGGAACCCTTTCTGTCATAGGAAGCCTTCCCTGGTTTTTCTTTTCTGAGTCCCTCTTGCCTTTTCTGTGCTCTTCATCTTTTAGTGCTCGACTGAGTGCCTTGTTACTTTGTGCTCTAGGTATGTGTCAGTGTGTACTTGTCTCCAACTCCACTGAGGTTTTTCTAAGGGCAGAGCCTGTCATCACACTTTTCCTATATGGCTTTTGGTGACAGTAACCACATTTTTGAACTTGAAATTGAGGGAGGGGTTAAGACAAAGGATATCTTCTTATTTTTAATTTATTGGTGTCAGAAACTTATCAAACTGTATGAAAACTAAATTCCACTGAAGTTTTATGTTTAATGAATTATCCTTTAAAAGAAATGAGAAACGTTTTGGGAAAACTCAGTCCTTATTTTGCCATCACTTTGGTGCTTGGCCTATAGTAGGTCAATATTTGTTGGTTGATATTAGCTGTAAAAAAAATTTTAAGCTGTGACATATTTCCTCATATAGGTGGATATTACATGTGTTTATAGAAAGAGGATAAATGACTCGGTTGTCAGGATAACTGCTTAGAAAATGAAACTGTTGCCAGGGTTTTTATTGATTTATCTATAAAATAAGTCTTCTGTGGGCTGCTAGAAGAGAAAGTGGAAGATACAAAGCCCCGTTGCTGCAGGTGGAACTTAAGTTTCTTTGAATTGAATAAGGTAGTATATGGAGTTCTGGATGGCCTGTAAACCGAGTTTCAGCAAGAACAGGCTTATTTTTTGTTAAACTTTATTGCTTTAGTTTTCATGCATTTAAGCAGACATATGTAATATGATATACTATATATGTATGAAATAATTTTCCTCTTCTCTGTAGACTACTTTAAAAATTGGAGAATTTCCATAATAGGGATTCTTAATATATGCATGTCCATAAAAAACATTCAGTTTTTACATATACATAAAAGTTATATGAACATATAAAAGTCTTCCTGGTGTATGAGATGACAGGGTAAGTAAAACATTGTTAGTTGATTCAGGAATCTCTGATATCTTGTATCAGATGAGGTTTACTTAGCGTTGGTAGGAAGAATGTTCAAGGGGACCTATAAAGGATGCTATGTTGTTAGCCCTCTGTATTCACTAAGAAGATAACCACATCCCTCGGTTCTCTTAAAGTCATTTATAGAAAATAACATAAGACAACACTGTCCTGTTTTTAGACTTTACATTATTTTAGTTTATTTACCTTACGTTATCTTTAGGATTTACATTTTTTAGCTCTACTGTAGGACCTTGGGCAAGGCACAGAGAAAACAGGGTCATTTTTGTCATCTGTTTAAGAAAAAAAAGAAAATGGGGCGGGGCGGGGATGATGGTGGTGATTATAAGACTGCCTGGCCTGCCAGCCAGGGTTGTTTTGAGGGCCAAGCGAGGCGGATTATGAAAATAAAAAGTGCTACACAAATGTTAGATTTTTGTTAATATATATTTATACCAAACATCCCTAAATAGGAACCAGTAGACCTCTTGAGGTCTTTATTTTTCACAGGAGGCAGCAGAGTTCTGAGCACATAGTAGGGCGTTAACATGTAAATAAATATCTGATTAAGGACTTATAGTAGAAGTACACATTATAGTGTTTTTTGCTTTTACTTTGAAGGGGTTGTCCAAATTTTGGATTCTGCTGATTTCCAATTGTATTCAGTAAGAAAATGCCACTCATCACTTCCTGTTAGACACTTTCCTGTGGCCGTACTTGCCCAGTTCAATTATGAACTGGAGATGCCTTCTCTGAAGGCAGTGTCACGGGCTGGCGGTTGTGTCTGTTGTACTTTGCACATTACATTGTGTTGTGCTGATCGCCTACCTGAGAAAATTGAATGGCATTGCAAGAGAGGCAGCCTGGAGAGGTTTGGGTACAATCTGTGGTAGCTTGTGTGTGTGGCTTCAGATGGAGATCTGGTGGGTGGTGAAACAGAGGTGTAGGAAGTCATGGGGAGGAGAGAAGGCATTGCTGAGGGGTCTATAAATGTAGGTCAGAAGGGAAGGCGGTGCTCAAAGTCCTTTTCTGTCGGGACTTGACAATGGCACAGTGCTGTGCCGTCTCGGTCAGTACCTCTGCAAAACGAAGGCGGTCACATGAATGGATGGGAGGCTGTGGCCGCCCTCTCCTGGTCTGGTCACCTACTCCCCAGCCTCTCCATAGAGTGACAGAGAAATTGCCGTGAGTAAAGCTCTCTGTTGTTTGTATCTGAAGCGAAGCGGCCTGGGCCTTGCTGCCGCCTACTTTGCCCCCGTCTGCTTGCTCCACCCCAGGCTCCTCACAACAGCTGCTGGAAACTACTGAACCCCCCTCAGCTCTCCCTGCAGCTTGGTCCATATGTCTAGTCTGTGTATAGTGTAGTCCTTACTGCGATTCTTGGCTAGATTCCAGCCAAATGGTTACAGTGAAATTTCTGTAACAGACTAGAAGAAACCTAAATCCAGACATTTTTCAGAGAAATAAACACCAATTAGCTTACTCTGTATTTCAACTAACCCCTCTTGTTTGTTCAAATGGCTTCCCAATTGGAGAAATCCCAGTCTAATTCAGCACACAGATTGCCTTCTGAAATGTGGCCTACGTTCATACACACCATTGACAAGTGTCCATTTAACCGGCACTGTTCCTGCTTCCCCCTCTGGGAGGGATGGCAGATAGAAAAATACCATGTAGCATATACATTGAGAATAAGGATATAATGGAAAACTCTAGCTTCCCCAGGAAGGAGCCCCTAATGTGAATCCATGGACCTTATGAATAATACATGTACACAAAACTGATTCATAAGGACATTACATACTGAGCTACTTGTATCCTGTTTCCTGGCAGGGGTCCACATCCAGTGGGAGAGCAGAAGTCTAGTGGATTGCCATTTCCGTCTCTTCTACCCTTTTTCGTTCTCTCTTCTCTCCGTCTTTGCTCTCTCTGCTTCTGGCGTTGTTCTTGTAACAAGCAGAATAAATGGCACTTGCCATGAGGTGGCCTGGGCCCCCGTTTGAAGTCCTGTTAGACTCGTGTTAATTCTGTGTGATCGTGTGCCTGACCCCAGAGTGTGTTCAGATAATACTGTTGACCAATGTACTGGTGTTCCCATGTTTAAAGTCCACCCTGCTCCCCTCCCCTTAAGAAAATATACTCCCAGAATATGTTGGCAAAGAAAATTGTTGCCATAGCACTTCAAAATCTAGCCAAATAGTTCTTTCCTGTTAGGAGAGTGATGGGGAGTAGAAATGAAACAAGAGGATAAAACATGCAGAAAAGTGGACATGACCAGTAAGCTGCTTTCCCCACTCTTTAAGTAGCAGTGTTGCCTTTTTGAATCCAGAGACTTCTACTGGGACTCAGTTGAGGCCTGCCAGCCAATACCAAGTGCCTGCCACATGTGAAGTCACAGGCAAGAGTATACAAACTGAATATAACCGCGTCCTTGCCTTAAGGGATATGGAATAAAATTGAAAGAGATGCGACAAGGTCATAGCAAAATAAGACGCATCCAATGAAGGAGCTTTGTCTCAGATACCTGTGGCATCCAAGGAAGGTGATATCACAATGGTTTCCTATGGTGGTAGCATCCAGCTTGGATGGTGATGTGAATAAGGTTTTAATTGGCAGAGGCTGGAGTGGGGGTATTTCAGGTGAAAGAAGTGTCATGAGCGAAGAGTCAGAGGTGGGAAAGCAGAGTGTGCTGAATTGCAGATACTACAAGGAACACTGGGGAATAAGGTGGGAAAGGAAGAGAGGATCATGCAGAAGGACTGGCTGATTCAGCAGGGAAAAAAGCCTTTGGGAAAATGCTCAGAGTTGTGCTTTTTAAGATTTAGATCTCAACGGTATTATAATGAAGTGCTTTGATGCTGGAATCTTGTGGAAGTTCACGGCAATAATCCAGGAGGGGGAAAAAAAAAAAAAAAAAAAGAGGGCCCAGCCTCAACTGACAGCAGGGAGAGTAAAAGAATGGATGGGTTGACACCTTGCAGCCAGGCTCTTTATGGTGTTTGGAGACTGAGAAGGTGCAGGGTGCAGAGGGGAAAGAAGGAAGTACCTGGGACCCTGCTCCCTCAGCAAGCAGAAAAGTAGGCCACTTTCACCCTTTTGGTCTTACCTTCCTGATTTTTTTTTTTTCCTTTAGGGCTTCCCAGAAATTGGAAGAGTAGTAAGATTATATAAATATTATCATTTACCAAATTAGAAAGGTTTTCTGGAGCCAGCCAATAGGTCCTCGTGATGTGAGAAGCTAAGAAAACTAGATATAGCACTGACAACCGCAGCAAAGACCAGAATGGGAAGTAGCTGGCCTGTGCCAGGAGAGGGCCATCGATGAAAGCTCTTCCTGGAGATCAGTCAGCTCTTTTTTCCTTGGGAGTTGCTAAAAAACGCAACAGAGAATGCTCTGTCCCCACTTTTGGGCACTCAGGGATCCATCCTTCCCCCTTCCACTGGTCATCTTTGGCTGTGGGAAGGATGGCGCTGTTGGTCAGTTGGAAACGCCTCTGCAAAATTGCAGTGCTGAGCTCCCAATGCCATAATCCTTGCACGTGAGCTCTGGTCGGCTGGGTGAGAGGTGTCGCAACTCAAACAAGGTTATTAACTTGCCCAGGTCCAGTCTTTTCCACGTCTCTGGGCATTGTTTCCCAATTTCTTGGTGCTATACCCGAGGCATCACAGTGCAGGAGAAAGTGGATGCGTTTTGGAGCTAGCCAGGCAAGAACTGGAATGCTGGCTCCTCTGCTTACCAGCTGTGTGACTTAGACCAACTCACCTGACCTCTTTGGGACTCAGAGAAGTGGGGCTATTGTCGTGAGATGATTAAAATGGAAAAGAATGTCTGTAAACCACCATCATAGTGCCTGTAACTACTGTGGGCTCATTAGATAGTAGGTTTTCCCTTCCAGAGATTTTTGGGACTTTGTCCCTAGCCCTGTTATTTACTCGCTTTGCTCTCCCTGGATCTGAGATTTTGGACATGAAGCATCCCCAGGGTCTGCTCTGAGATACACTGGCTCATAAAACGCGCGTAAGCAAAGACGCTTTGGAGGGTGCAGTTGCTGAAGCTGCAGAGCCTTTACCAGGCTGCTGTGTTTATTATTCAGTAACACAGCAGCCTGGTGAACGTGGGTAGATGCATTCCTGAGGGCTCTGCCTGGTAGGTTCACTCCAGTAAGAAAGGAAGTAATCAGAATAGTGTGAGGTAGTGTGCCCCCCTGCTCAGCATTATCAACCACCCACCTCCTCCTAGCAGTGTTGGTTTCTCCAGATAGTGGGCTTGCGTTCGGGATAAGCCACACGCAGGGAGCTCATTTGGCCATTTCCATTAACGATAAATAGTGGAGAAAGAAAGGATGCTTTTTGAAGTAAGGTTACTGTAGTTTTCCCATGGCTTATAAAGGGGCAGAGATTTGGGGAAAGGAAGCAAATATTTTGGCTCATGTGGTGAAACACTCTTTTCTGTTGACAAGTAAAGGTAGTCAGGTTCTCTGCATTTTGCCACTTCCTTTGTTAAATTATAAAACACTCTTTCATGAGCTTTTTCGACTGAATGCTCCAAGGAAAGCCCATAGATGTAGGGACATTGAAAACTAATATTAGAGACAAAAGAATACGAAAGAACTCTGTAACAGCCTCAGTCTGTTTATAGTGTTTGTTTTTTGGCAGAGCTGACATTTTAAGGCTAGTCTTTCAGACAAGGGGCAGGAGCAGTTTAAAGGTGTGACCTTTTAAACACTGCATTAGCGCTGTGAGCATTATTAATTGACTTTAATTAGTGAGCCTGGGGTGGAGAAAGCCCCTTGAGAGGGTGTGTACTAAGCTTGCACTAAGGTAGGCTGTGGGATGGCAAGGCATTGGAATGGCGAGCATTTTTGAGGGAGAAATTCTGAGAAAGCAGTTTCTGAGTAATGAGTTGCCATGATGGATGGTAGCAGAAGAGTGAGATACATGCCCTGTTCTTGGAAGCATTTGTATTTGGCCTACAGGACTAAATGCGCATGGAGCAACCAGCAGAAGGTAGCCTGTGACCCAGTGTAATTGAGTTCTAAGGAGTCTCACATAAGGCATGGTCCTAAGAACAGAAGTTTCCATGGGAAGTAACACTGGAGTCAGGTACTTACGGGGTGAAGATGAGGTTGTGAACTGAAGCATTTGCAGATGCAATGGTGAAACTGGCTAGGCTAGAACCAAGAGGATTTGCTGAGGAGAAACGTTTTAAAATGGAAGCACTGAGGAGGTCTTAAAACCATCTTCCTGAAACCCTCATTTTACATGTAGGAGTCTCTAGGAGGTGAAAGGCTATGAGCCTGGCTTGTGGGAAGCCTCCAAAGGCAGGCAGTATAGGGCTTAGGTGCTCGGCTGCCTTGTGAGAAGCAACATTTATGGTGAGAGGGCTTTTTAGGAGGAGTTTAGTTTAGGGGCAGGAATCCCGTGTTACAACTGTGGTGTTGCCTAAAAAATCCAACGTTGTTATCCTTGCTATTACAGAAACTATATACTCACTTTTGGTTTCTGAATTTTCTGCTTATTCCACTCTTTCGTTCCCCTACCCCCACCCCCACCCAGCACACACACACACACACATCTTCAGTACACATTTCCATGTTTATACTGGGTAAGGGTCAAGTATTATCCTTTCCAAGGCTGTTTGCATTTTAACTGGGGGAAAAACTTCAAGAAAAAATAATGCATCTAAAGCGTAGCGTTTCAGACCTCTGTGACTTCAAATTTCTTCCTGTGTTCCTGTGATCAAGGTGTGTAAGAGGAACAGATTGGAAGGACAGGGACACCTGAAGTCTAAGAAGAGGACGTTGTGTGCCTGGCACTTAGTAGGCACTCATGTTTGAGAAATTAATATGACTCGGTGACTATGTGATCCCAAGACACGAGGTAGCGAGAGCATTTTTTTAAAAAAATCATAGACACAAAATCTTATTGCTTGGGAGAATACTCCTGACAGCACCAGGAAACTGGGACAGTCCTGACTGGCATCATATGGGTACACAACTCTCCTGTTAAGTCAATACTTGAAAAGCTTTCTTCAGTTCACCAGTTTATAAGTTACTTATAGAAGTTGCTGTCCTGCTTCTCTTTCTCCTCCTTTAAAGTCCTCTGTTCAACTTTTCCTCCCACTTCTGTGTGCCTGAGGAAAAATGGGAGGAAAAATCGGGCCCAGTATGAATGGGGTGCTCAGATTTCTTGCAAAAGGACCCAAAGAATCCTTGTCCTGACTTTATTCCATTCTTACTCCCACTAGAAATTTTTATCACTTCAAAATTTCTTTGACATTTCTTCAAAAGAAAAAATGTAGACATATGCCTTTGTTTGGAAAGTTACATTTATGATGACTGATTTTTTGCCTCTCTTTAAAAAGGAATATGCTGCCCTGGGTTATGGAGAGATAACAGGCTGATTTGCCTCCTGAGGGCATTTCTCCTTGACAGACTGGTTTGCTCTGATCTGAACAAACACTGCTGACTACTGACCAGTAGTCTGTATTTATGAGGCACTTGGAAAAGACCACAAGCTACAGACCATGAATAGAAAACTTAATTTTGTTTAATGTGTTTTGGCTTGCTTGACCTCACCAGAATAAAAATGTGCCTGTTTAAATGATTATATTGGGAGTTTAAAAAAGAATTCTAGAGACATTTATCTCATTGGAAGACTCTTGGGATCACTTTAGCAAAGGTTTAAGACCATGTTTAATGTCAGATAGACTTGATAAATGTTTAACATAGAGCTTTAATTGCAGATTAGGTTATTGTAAGTTGTGAATTTTAAGAGTCTGAATTATGATTTTTCTTTTCCTCTTGCTACTTTTTTCCCCTAGACGATTGGCTGGCAACGACCTTTCTTTTATCCACCCAAAGGCCTTGTCTGGGTTGAAAGAACTCAAAGTTCTGTAAGTAATGCAATTTTAGAGTTTCACAGCTGGCTGTGTATTTTCTTTCTGCATAGTCAACATGCTTGGAGCTAGGTTAAGCAGTTTCTTTTAGTTCAGGATTAAAAGATTTAAGGAGTGGCCAGAGGGGAGTGTGGGAGGCTAGAGGTTGATTTAGGCAATCTTGGGTCTAGATAACAGAAGTTAATATCTAAATAACAGGTATTCTGACCCCTGGTGCACTCTGGTTGGATGTTAGGCTTTTTGTATGGCTAATGCGTGGAATCAAAATCATATGTAAACTCTACTGGTAGGACTTTGTTTATACTTATTTTATAGCTATGAGAACTCTGAATTAGCTGACCGTAAAGGGAAAAAAAGCTTACAAGAGCTCCAAATGTTAAAATCATTTTAGAGCCAGAGGAAATTGAAGTGCCTGTGATTTATATCATCTGTGAGGGACCAGGATATACATTCCTGGCAGTGAGCAGGAGTGTGGAGTGCAGGGGATTGGGGGACAGGTGAACTGGCTGCCAGCCCCACTTCTGCCACGACGATCTTGCTGGGTAACCACCTGCAAGTCCCTAGACCTCATGGGTTCAGTGAGCTAGATGGGTCCTTACCACTCCATTCTGTGGTTATGATCCATGTCAGGCCATTGTTTTATTAATGTGACTAGGAATGGAATGGGACTTCGTTTTCAGTACTGATCTATCTATGTCTGCAAGCTCCAGGCCCTCGCTAACTAGTATTAGATGACTAAAGCTCGGTTTCTGCCGGGGCCCTGCATTCACTGAGGACACGGCTGTTGCCCCCTAAGTGCTCAGGGTCTCCTATCCTCTTGGCAGAATTGACTTTACCTGATGTCCACATTTCTGGCTTCTGCTTCATTCCAATTTGGAAAGGCCTTACGGATTCCAGGGGGTTTGCTGTTATCCATCCCAGTTAACTTGTTAACAGCTCCTGGTTAACATGAACAGTACTACCTAGGGTTGATGAACCCTAATTAGGGTACCTTAATTCCTGAGAGTAAAATGCCCCTGCCCCTGGAGGTATAGATCATCCAGCAGGTCTGAGTTAGGAGATAGCTTGGATTTCATTTCTGGCTTTATGACAATTGCTTCTTGCTTTTCTGCAGTTCTTTTGTCTTGGGTGCTTTCCACCTTGACCCCTCCCCTTCCCTGTCATTGGAAATTTTGTTGTTTTGGAAAGAAATGACTCTGAATTCTTCTAAAAAAAAAATGGTAACAATTGCTTGTTATTCACTAACCAAAAATTTCCTTCCAGAACCCTCCAAAACAATCAACTGAAAACAGTACCCAGTGAAGCCATTCGAGGACTGAGTGCTTTGCAGTCTTTGTAAGTAACTTTTTGGGTTTCTGCATTCTTGAATCATTAGGAGACTTTCTGGCTGCTGAATGTGGAATTTCAGGGAAAGGAGAGATTTGTCCTCTCATCTGGGATCACAATAGGGCTGGCCAGTTACTGTTATTGAAATGTCCATTGGTGAGGGCGAAAGAGGTCTATCTTGTCTCAAGGGTGGGAGAAAGGTACACGTGTGCACTGCTGGGTCTGCATCCACGAGCTTGTAGGGAGCAGGTGGTCATCACCTCTATGGAGCCCAGTATGTGTGTACAGAATTTCCGATGTCTTGTGCCATGACAGTCAAGAAACAGCCACAAAGAGGATTCTGTTTCAGGTGGTAATGATAATGCGAACGGATTGACTATGTTCCTTATCTGTGGACATTGAACATACACTGCGGGCGGTACCTTATCACCTGTGCTGCCTTCTTCCCAGGTTTCCCTTTTTGAGGAAAGTTTGGTTTTATGTGGAGTTGCCAAAATTTCAACTCTTGGTTTTTACTGTGTTCCGCTGCTAATTGCAAAAGGCTTTTCATATGGCGCTTCACTTTGTTCTTTCCTGCATTCTTTCCCATGTTTGGGTGTGCGTGTATGGATATGAACGTAGAGAACAGAGATCGTTACTACCGTGGTTTGGCTGTGCACACCCACTCTCCCCTTCTAGCGGGTGGACCAGGTGAGCTGCAGTGGTATCACAGGGACCTTGCAAATCCAAAGGAGATTTTGAAGAAACAACTGTTTTTATGTTAAATAAACACGTGTTTGTTAATGACTAGAATACATGTTACAGATTACTAGTGTTCGGTGTACACCTTTAGGTCTCTCCATCCGGGGGGTAGAAGATCAAGTCCCTCTGCCTTTAGGGGCACGTTCAAGGAAAACGGTGAGAAGCCCTGAACTGAATGACGCGTGTGGTTATTATAATTCGACTTTTGCCAAGAATAAGTACAGCCCCGTGCATATTTCTGTCACAATGTTTGCATCACTCTCAAAAACAAATTCTGACAGGCTTAGATTTATTAGAATTCTAAAACAGGCCTATTTGGTTTTGAATCCCCACCTTGCTAGTTACTGGCTGTGTGATGTTGGGCAAGCTATTTAAAGTTCTCCATGCAGTAGTTTGCTCATTACTTGTCCTGTACTTTAATGCACGAAAAGGACATATGATAATGTCTGACATGTAGTAAGAGCTTAATAGACATTTGTGGGATCTATTAGTATTAATGATGATATATTTTATTAGTTTTTTCCTTTCATTACTAGTTTACCCAATTTGCATAACTAGGGGAAGGGAATGTCTTTGAAAGTAATGAAAAAAATATTCTTTGAAACAAAGGGCTTTGTTATTCCCCTAGAACAATGAATACAAACTTACATTGATTGCTTCAGTTCATGTTCTAATACTGGATACAGTGGGACTGGGGCATAGTGACTCAAGTATGCCGCTTTGACCATGGGCAACAGAATCATGAGGGGAGATTGCTACGCTGCAGATCTCTAGGCCATATCCTAGAGGTGATGATATTTTCTCTTTAAAGGGAGGATCCAGAAAGCTGTATTTAAAAAAAAATTTACCCAGGTAATGCCCATCTACACAAAGTTTTGAGAATCACTCTGAATGAAAAAATGTAACATGTAGTTATTACATTTATGTGTTCTGGGTTATAAAATTAGGTGTTCACCACATCACATATTTGTACACTAATCTGTTCCTTAAATTTTTAAAACATATGTTGCCCTTTGAAATAACTACGTATAAGCTTTTGTAGGAAATACATGGGATGCAGAAGACTCAGGTGAAAATGATCGATCGAGCTGCTTGTCTCCTCCGCTTGCTAATACAAAACCATTTTTAACTTCACCCGAAACATATCTTTAGATGTCGTAAATTATAGATTACCTTTTGATTTTTAGATTAGCTATTCTGGTTAATAGGAAGTAAATGTGAAAATAAAAATATGTGTTAATAAAGCATGTATTCGGCTGTAAAGGGCAAACTTTACAATGTATCTGATGTCATAAAAAAAGGAGTGTCCAGGGTGTTGGCCATTGAATATCTAGATTAAATATAAGTTTAAGGTAGAAATATCTATTAAGTGGTTCACCAAAATGCCAAGTTATGGAGTATAAGGATTTGTTATTCACCATAGTCAATCGAGTAGATTCTAAGTAGACTCTCAGTGAACTGATTGGAATGAACTCCTTTACAGAAATGTGACTTTGCTGCCCCGACACCCTTTCTAACCTTGGACAGATACACAGAGAGTGAGCATTCTTTCCTCCCTCAGAACTGAACTTGTTAGACAACCTGAATTCATTAGACATTTTACATAGTTCGTTTTCTTTTGCTTCTTCAGAATTCATTTTATGCCAAGACCTTCTTCCATAATTGTTCTCATTTCCCAAGGCTTATTGATCAAAATATTCATTTTGTCTAGTCGGAAGGCTGAAAAAGAGAAGACTAATATCTTCGAACTTTAGAACAGAAAAATTACCAAGAAAACATGTAACTAGTTTCTTTCTAATTTGTGTTCAATAAGTGTGTTAAAGTGCACATGACATTTATTGGCATTTTAGATGATTTACAGTTTTTAACAGACATTGTTTCTGTGAAAATGGTGTCTCCCTCTAAAATACTGTTGGAAACAACACACTGTACTCATCACATACTGAATGAGTTGCATAGTTTAAATTATATCCAAAATCAAGATTGGGGGGTGGGGATGAGGAGAGGAGTCAAAACATTTTTAAAAAAAATTTTTTAAAGGCATTGGGATGTTTTTACATGTACGAGAAACACCAGGAGCTATGTGTCAGGCCTATTTTATTTGAGAAGGAAATGTTCATAGGTTTGTTGGCATAGTGGGTGTAGTGGTCAAGTTAGATACAATTGAAATTCTGTCATGGTGTAAAACAGTCTTATCAGCACTTGAGTCAGTTTGCAAATCTGATCTTCAGACCTGAATTACATGAAAGATTTCCTTGTGGTTTTGAAGTAGTGCTTAAAAGGAGCAAAGTTCATTAGGGGTTGAAATTGACCAGAAGTGGTTTGATGCAAGTGAGTGATGATAACTATAAAATCTCAAAGTGAGTTGTTGGTATTCATAAAAAGGTAGCATACCAGCCTCCCACAAATCATAAAAATGGCTAACACATTTCCTGAGCAGGATATAAAAATGACAGGTCAGAATTTGCTCCACTAGATTTTTCTTTTCTTCTTTACATTAGATCACACTTACATTGAATATGAAAGAATTTCAAAGACTTAAGTTTTCTAGGTTTTTCCACAATAGCAGAATTGCTTACTTATTTTAAACTAGAAACTGGTAACAAAATATAATACTGTAATATTTCCATTATGGGTAAGTTAAAAGTAGAGAGAAAGAGGGCGAGCTTTTGATTACACAGAATAGGTGTTTGTTGATAGCATACGTAGACATTCATCAGTAAATACCTGCATATATTAATATAATTATCTGGTAATAATAACTTCATTTAAGGCAAGAATTAAAAAAGTATGTGAGTCTCAGTAAGATGTAAAAAGGATTTTGAGAATAGGAAAAGATGCATATTTTAAAGACAAATAGTAAAGGGAATTAGGTGTTAACCTTTTAACCACTAAAATGCACTTAAATAAAATAATAGTTGTGTAGAGTTTAAATGGTGGAATACCTTAACCAAGCCGATACCATCTCCTACTTTGTGAGGTATCTGATGCCATTTACTGCATTTGCTAAATGAATCAATTATAGTACTTTCTTTGTCTATTGGTTAGGATGAATATTAATAATGTAGGTCACTGATGCAAAGCCCTAGCTCTAAGACAAGTTCTCTGTGACACATTAATCTCAGTGTAAGTGCAACTCTTTATATTGATGGGTGTGCCACCAACACCCACATGTGAATTGAGGTATAAGGATTAACCAGTGGCGTCACCACAACTCCTTTTTCTCATTTAACTTCTTATTTAAGGGTTCCATTTTCCCAAAGTTCCTCCTTTTGATCTCTTGTGTGTGACTTTACATTTGGGGACATTTTTAGTACAGAGGAAATTGTGTCTGTGCATTTATTGGCGTTAGTTTGCCTAGAAGAGAGTTTCATTATGCTCTTAGCTCCAAACTCACCTTGATGTAAGTTCAGGCTATCCCTTTTCTTTGATGGCATATGGCACAGAATTCTACAAGAGCATAAAAGGTGTGTATAGTAATACTGGATTTAGGTTAAAAAGGTACTGACCACTTTCCTTATTATGGTATTTACCACATCTCAGTGAAACATTTCAGTGGGGATTTCTGTGTGCATGTGAGGCAGACATTGCTCATAATTTTGTTGAATATGAACTTACTTTTGTGCATTATCATCAGTATGATAATATAAGCAGTTTTAACTTAAACTGCTCTAGCATCGAGAAACTAGACAGGGACTTTACTTTGTACTTAGAATATAGTCCAAACCCCTTACCTGGCCTACGGGGTCCACATAATCTGGTTCCTGTTCGCATTCCCCTCTGTGTCTCTGTCAGCCTTCCACACCCTCCCATGTACTAATCACTGACTTTCTGGGAGATGCTGAGACCACACCGAGCCAGTCTCTGCCACTGAATCTGGCCTGGATGTGTCTTTGGACTGTAACACTCCTTGCCCAGCCCCCTCTGCCAGTTGCTCTTACGCTCTCTTGTTCCTTCTCTGGATCTCACTTTAGAAAGCACCTTCTTAGAGGTGTTTTTCCTGATCAGTGTATTGTAAATAGCTACTGTGACTCTTAACTCCTATTCCTCTTTATCTCAGGACCCTATGCACTTCATAGCACTTTTCAAGGACTCTATAATAATTTGTAAATGTGTTTATCATATTGTGTATCATCTCCACTAGAATGTCAATCTCCTGAGGACAGGCCTCAGCATCTTATCTGTTGTGCCTGACAGGAGGCTCCATGTAGATGTGTTGAGTGAATTGCAGATAATTAAATTAGCTGCAAGTAGAATTTAATGGCACTATTTAGCTACATTATATGTTTAATTGTGTGATAATATGTTCAGTGTCTCTCTAAGTGGAAGTTCCTTGAGATTGTGAAGTCTCCTATCTCCTCATGCCACCAAATCTGCTAGCTAAGCAGCTCAGTAGCCAGGACTTTGCAAGTCTGTACTATAAAGGATGCCTGTCTCTTCTCAGGGGTAGATTCGAGAGAGCCCAAGGAATAAACAAGCCTAAAAAAGTTTGTTTCTAAGTGGCTTCTTGGGCAACAACTGCTCAGTTTCCGAGCTCTCCCATTTTTAGTGCCCTTTCAGTTGGTTATCTCAACTTTAGCTAAAAGAAAACTTCCATCAGATTCTCACCAGAACCAAGGGTCTTCAACCCCTGCTAATCTGCCTCTGGGAAGGAGGCCGCTCCTGGGACGGGGGAGGTTAGCTGGGTCTTATCTGGAGGGGAAAGAAAGGGTCAATGACGGCAGAATCTGCAGTCGGAGCAGCATAAAGAAACGGAGGCACAAAAAGAATTTCCTGAACTTGAAACCTGTCAAACTCAATTTCTTTAAAAATATGCTGTCATTTTGACTTTTCACCAGTGGATTTGTTGTTGTTGTTGTTGTTGCTGTTGGTGTTCCCTCATTTTCACCAAGAGGTCCAAGCCTGTCAGGTGTGAATTGAAGTAGTGAAGATAACATCAACAAGGGGTTTTTGAAGAAAGTTGTGACCTGCCTGGCGCATACGATCCCTTATCATATAAATACCAGGTTGTCTTTGTGTTGGAAAAGCTATTAGTCCAACAATTAGGCCTGGTTGTGCCAACAATAATAGCACTGAGAACTTAGTTTTTCATATTTTCAGAAGGGGATTTAATTTTAAGTATGAGTAATCCTATTAGTAAGGTGTCCTTAATTCAAAAAAATTTGGAAAAATTAAAGAAGCTTGAAAGCCACAACAACACTGATCGGAGAAACTGTTTAACTTTTTCTATGGACAGTTCGCCCTGCTCTTAATTGTTAATTTTGACAAACTAATTTTTTAAAAAGCACTTAGTGCTAAGAGAAGAGGAGAAGGTTGCTTTGCCACTACATGACAACTATATTTTCAACTTGGCTGGTGGTAATAAGGATTGTTAATTATCTATTGAAATGGTTTGTTGCTGTAAAAAAAGATTTTAAAAATATTATTTTTTCTCTTGGGTTCCAAGTCAGAATAGCAATTAAATTTAACATCAAATATTAGATATTAAATGATGTAAAATTGTCAGTAAAGTAGCCTTAGCTCAGCTTACTGTCTTGTTTTTCTGTATTTTCGATAAATATGTTCTATTTCTTTTTTAGACATAAAACATAAAATTCCAGCTTGAGCTTTGTGAGGGTTTTCTTTCTTTCAACATCTTTCTGCTCTAAAGTTACTTTAAGCCAAGGATTCTTGAAGGATTCAGATTTAGATTCATTCCTTTGCTATGAAGGAAAGGAAAGAACTGCCTTCCATACACTGGTTTGGAAAAGTTGTTATATTTTTTTATGAGAACTTCTAGTGAAATTAAAGCTATCAGGATGTTACAGCCCTGGTCATGTTTATAACTCCTTTTCGCTTTGAAAACTTGGAGAGTTGTGTGACTTGGATTGACTCATTCCGCTAGAATTTGTTATTGAGCGTGGTTGTTTCTGTCTCTGTCAGGCGTTTAGATGCCAACCACATTACCTCAGTCCCGGAGGACAGTTTCGAGGGGCTTGCTCAGTTACGACATCTGTGGCTGGATGACAACAGCCTGACCGAGGTGCCTGTGCATCCCCTCAGCAACCTGCCGACTCTGCAGGCCTTGACCTTGGCTCTCAACAAAATCTCCAGCATCCCCGACTTTGCATTTAACAACCTGTCAAGCCTGGTGGTCCTGTAAGTATCCGCCCCTTCTACTAGCATATATTTGTGTTAACTTGGGGACAAAAACAGGTTTCTGGTGACAAACTATTATGAAAATACCTCACTGAGGATGCGTCATGAAGAGCTAGGATTGAGGGAGCTGCCTCTTTTAGAACATGAAATGCGATGACTTTTAAAAGCACAAAATAGGATACTTTTAAAAATTAACATCTGAGGATAACTGTTGAATCTCTTTAAAATATGTGGCCATTAGTAATCATGAGAAGAAATTGGGTCATTTAGCAAATGCTTGGTACAGCTTTTGCTTGTGTGTCAGCAGTGTATCCAATGTTAAAAGAAGCAGAATCATTTTGAGATGCTCACAGACAAGTTTTAGTGATATTTTATGTTTTTAACAACTTGTCTATTCAAAGAGTATATGATTTTCGGTGTTTCTAATCTTTGAAAACTTGGACATAATAAAATGGCTTTTCTAAATTTCAAATCTGTTACTGATTCTCGATGTAAACTGACTTCCCTCCATGTCATTTCCCCTCCATCCGCATATGAGAACTCATCAAAGTTTCGCTTCACTTTTACTTAAAAGCTCATCAAAACTTTTGTTTTGATAAGGGTGAATAAAAAGGAAATTTTACTATGTGTACCCTCTTTCCACTAGAGATATTTTCCTTTTTCACTGGTATTCTGTCCAGTGAATCTGTCTGTAAAGTGTATATAAAGACGTAACTACCCCGTGCTATTTGTTTGCCATTAGTCAAGTGTTGAAATGTTTAACTGCACCATAGCTTTAAGCCATACCAATTTAGATGTATGAAACATAATAGTTGCTATTGGGTGATGTGAAAGTCATTTTGATGCTTTTTTCCATAGGCATCTTCATAACAATAAAATTAAAAGCCTGGGTCGACACTGTTTTGATGGACTAGACAACCTGGAGACCTTGTAAGTTTATTCATGTTTTGGATGATCACGTTGTGATGTTGCTGGTGTAGTTTTGTATTTCATTGCAGAAAAAGGAAAAAAATAATGGTCTTGAGTTCAGTTCATTATTAATGTGCTTTAATGACTAAATTTTGCTATCAAATAACACAGGTATGTGTACCAATCTAAGTTTATGGTTAAAAATGGCACACAAGTTTGAACTTGAGATTGCTTTCAAAAGTACACATAAAAAGCAGCTTAATTTGCCAGGCTGTATGCATTTTCAAAAATGTTGGCTTTGTTGGAATGAATGATAAACAGTTAACTTTGAACCTTATAAAGTTAATTCTGGAAAAAAAATTTTTTTTCCCCCATGATTTCAATTGCCTTGCTAAATTGTTAACACTGGGTTTGAATACTGTGTTTGTTTTCATATTGCTAAATGAAGTTTTTCATTTTGCTTAGGATATTTTTGTTGTTTCTGCTAGTTAAAGTATTTTGGAATTCTGTGTGTTTCAATTGTACATTGCACCAGTATATGAACAAAAGACATTGTGCAGCTATGTGTACTCGAGAGTAGGATCTTTAGTTTTGTTGTTTTAGTTTATATTAGTTGCCTTTATGCCAAGACTTATAATATTTGCCATTGTGGTAGTAAATGAATCAGAGACTGTCCCAATTAGATGGACAAGTAACATCTGATTGAAATGCTTATGGTTTGTAATATTTTGTTTTACTGACTTTTCTGGTTCACTGTCAGTTACTGAGAAGACTGAAAATCTTCTAGTACTCTGTGAATCCACTTTTCTGTCTAAACAACTAAAAGATGGTTAACATCAGTGGATATTTGAAAGTTGACATTCTTAAAGAAGGTAGTTCCAAACTCAGTTCTTTTTTTCTAAGTATGTAAATACCAGTATAACAGGAGACCTGAATGGGTCTTCTGATCCTAGACCATGTGTACTATTCCAGTTATATTGACATTAAACCTCTTCTTCCTGGTTAAATTTTCATCGGCCACTTTTCTTTCTGTGTAGAAAAGGAGAACAAAATAGGTGTCTCAGGAGCTGAGCATTTGAATTTGTTTTACTCTCATTCTGAAATCAACCATGCTGATCATGTGCAAACATGCTCTTTAGGTTAAAATAATTAAAATTTAAACATACTCAGAATTAAGACTTTTTAGTACAGATCACTGATTTTTCTCTCTCCTAATGACTGTTAACAATTTCTACAGTTCGTAACATATTTATGAGAGGACAATAGTTGTGTGAAGCCATCCTGGCCCTTCTCCCTGTTCAAATCTATCTCTGGTCATTCTGCTGACGGTAGGGCTGAGGTTTGCTGCCCCGATGCCAGAATTTCAGGAAGCCACTCAAAACCCCAAATGGAAACCTCTGTTGCAGGCTATTGTCACTTATAAATGAATATTCAGTAAATTCAAATTTATGGTAAATTTCCTGAGAAATGTCATTCGGGTGATTTGTTTACTTAATGTACCAGTAATATGTGATTCTGAGAGTTCTTTGAACTTTTAAAATTAACTTAACATCATAGGAGAATTATGATTTTTTTTTTCCCCATTTGGTATTCTAGGAAAAGGTGTAAATTCAATTAAACTCCTACAGGGTTCTGAATGGTAGTATAGTAGGTAAAGAAAGATTACCATCCAGAGGATGAGGTTTTCAAAAAAAATACGTTTGTATCAAAATGCCTTACAAATTGAGACCACTCTTCAATATTCTTACACAGTTTCCCCATTTTTTTCCTAGGGACTTGAATTACAATAACTTGGGGGAATTTCCTCAGGCTATTAAAGCCCTTCCAAGCCTAAAAGAGCTGTGAGTATTGTTTCGCTCTATTTATGCTTTAAAATCCCTTGAATTCCTCACTTAATGTTGCAACAATCAGATTTTTAGAACATCTTTGTTCCATTACATATACCACAAAACACAACACATGACCACACACCTGGGAATATGTTAGCTAACACGAACAATTCTGTGCATAGATTGCTGTATCAGGCTGGTTCTGGTGAAACCAAAGCCGTTATAACGTACAGTCTCTGCTTTGTAGGAGTGTATAGCCTTTTAGTCCCATTGGGGAGGCTGGCCATATAAGGCAGACAGATAGTTTCTAGGTAGAAATAAGGGCTGAGTGAAGAGAATAAATAACTCATGCGAGAAAAAGACTTTATCGAGCCTTGGTGACATTGGAAAAGGCATCACTAAAGAGAAGCCATTTGACTGGACTTGAATGAATGGAAATATTTAAATAAATAAAAGGGATAGGGGAGCATTTTAGAAGTTGGATTTCTGTCCAGGGCAGGAATAGGAATGTATATGGCATCACAGGGATTGTCTGTCATGAGATGACAGCTAAAACCCTAAGAGGCATTGCTTAAAGACTAAATGCAGAAGATAAATTTGGGGCTTAGAACACCGTCGGGTTCTTGGCGTCTAAAGTTCTTTGATGATGAAGGTACAGCTAAGTGACTATGAGGCACCTGATAACAGGCTAAGCTGTGGGTCTAAAAAGAACTGTCTGTGGTCCTGAAAAAGATAAGATAGAATTAAAAATTCAGTCTCCCCACATTTTTGAAGTTCTCATGTAGTTATCAGTTATATGCTATGTAATACTGAATAGTAGTAGATACTTGGGTTTTAATTTTTTTTTCATAAGGGGATATGCATTTCAAAATATTTTTCTCCTACCCTTTTAGGTTATTTCATAGTAATTCTATTTCTGTTATCCCTGATGGAGCATTTGATGGTAATCCACTTTTAAGAACGATGTAAGTGGTTTTCAGTTTCTTCTAATATATAACCATGTACAGTTATGTCTATATGATGCCAACCAAACATCTGAAAAAAGAATGAAAACTCAGGCTTTTAGGTAGATAGACTTTGTGAACATAGATTTAGTTTTGGAGTGCTTGTGAACATATGAAAACTTTGATTGATTTTTTTTTTTTTTGGCACTTTTACAGACATTTGTATGATAATCCTCTATCTTTTGTGGGAAACTCAGCATTTCACAATTTATCTGATCTGCATTCCTTGTAAGTATTATACAAATTTGAAAACAAACCTGAGTATTTATACAATTGTTTTAAAGGAAAACTAGACTTTATTATTGTAGCTCCAGAAAACAAAATCTTTTCTTTTCCTTGGGAGAAGTCGAAAGGACAGTTCTGAAAATTTATGGTAGTTTTTATTTCTATGAACACTTGGCCAAATTATCACACTTCCAGGTACATCCACGAAATGAAAGCAATTTTATTTTTAGGTCTAAGAGTACTATACGTTTAAGCTGCTTAAAAAATAAAATGCAAATATTAGCTGTGAAAAATTTTCATTTTAAATTACTTTTTCTCTCCCATTTTCTTAAAGAGTCATTCGTGGTGCAACCATGGTGCAGCAGTTCCCCAATCTAACCGGAACTGTCCACCTGGAGAGTCTGTAAGTGTGGCCCTTGGAAGAGGGGTGGTGTAAAGATAACGTTGGCCTGCCAATGCTTTTTGGTGATGGTGAAGACTTTGTGTTGATTCTTACAACCTCCTTTTGTGAATACCATACATGGTGATGGATTTATTGGGTTTGGGGTCAGTCAGCTCAGCTAAAGTATAGCCTAGTATGTGCGGTTAAGAGCTGAAAAACTCATTGAAAATATAAGGCAGTAAGTGCTAAATGAGAAGCAGTGATTTAGGAATTCAGAAGTAGAGCAGTAAATGTTAGGCCATCAGACAATGCTTCATGGAGTAGGTGAAATGTTTCAAAATTGAATACTGTCAGGTTTCTCAGAGCTGAGTCTTGCTTCATGTCACACATCACTTCTGATACAATTTCTGTATCTTCAAATAAAAACATTACGATGTGTCCTCATTCACCTTATTCACCAAATTTGGCACCATGCAATTTCTGGCTCCTCCCCAAAGACAAAATGACCGTGAAAGGTAAATGTTTTGAGTCAATTTAGGTCATTGAGGTAGCCATGACAGTAAAACTAAAGATAGTCATGAAAGAGGACTTCTAGAACTGCTTCAGAAAGTGGCAAGAACGATGGCATAAGTGTGTTCAAAATGAGGGGGAGTAGTATTTTGAGAGGAGTAATGGCAGTTTGTCTTTTACTGTAATAATTTTTTTAAATTTAAGCATTCACCGTATTGTTTGATCAGACCTTGAAGAGGTAGGAAGATTGGTAAGGAGGCCATGGGAATAATCCACCTGGCTAGACAAATACATTTAAACATGAGAGTTCTGTGTCTTTAGTGGTCCATCACTGGAGTTCTTCCATATGGCCTGTCTGAGGTTCTTTTACTCGTTGTACATCATTTCGCCTTTGATCTGTATAGTAGCAGGGAAAATGGAGACAGAGGGTCAGATGCTGGAGACACTACAGAGAAAGAAAGAATTGACTGCAGATGGGAATAAAGGGAAGGGCATAAGAGAAAAGTGGAGAACATTGAGTCAGGTTGATGGAAGAAAAGACAGAAATGAGGTTTGGGGGCAAGATGCCAAGTTGGTTTCAAATGTTTTGGGTGAGGTGGGGAGAGACGGAAGTTGCAGGTAATTGTGGTCAGGCTGTGACTGTGGGTTAGTGGTTTTCTGTTGGTTCATCGGAGAAAAGCTTGTTGTCTGGACAATATTAACATCTAGTGTCATGAGCTTTTCTAAATTACTATGAAATTGATACCAGCATCAAGGATTAATTTATCTTCCCACCTGCCTAATTTTAGGGGGTAATTATGTAGTGGGATACATAGACTCTAGGCCGTAAGCGGATATGTGAGCATTTATTTTTCTATATGAGAATAACATTTTGTTTACCATCTCAGCTTGAATCATTTCTTACATGAACAATGTTTTCCCATAGGACCTTGACAGGTACAAAGATAAGCAGTATATCCAGTAATTTGTGCCAAGAACAAAAGATGCTTAGAATTTTGTAAGTTGGATTTTTCATCCCTTCTTATACCTTTTTTAAAAATGTACTTCATACATGTTGAGTTTTATTTTTAATGAACTATTTTCATTTGGTGATTTTAAAGTATAAGTATTTCTTATTTGTTCTCTTCAAATGAGTGGCCTTTCTTTTATAGCCCCTTGGGGTAGGTAATGTGCATTTGAATTTGATTTCAGGGTTATGTATATATGTCTACATCTGTGACTTTACTTTGAACAAAGTAAAACCAAGCTAGGTTCTTCTTTGATTTTTTTTTTTCCCTTATCCTGACTCTGAGTCCTTACTCTAGTTTCCTCAAGGGTGTTAACTCTCTGTATCCTGCTCTTTCATCCATAGCCGAAGCAGAGGCCAAATCTTTCTTGGATCAGGAACCAACTAAGCATGGAGCTGTCCAAAAACTTTAAACTAAGAAATTAAAAGTAAATAAAGGATGTAAAAATGTTACAAGAGCAAATAATTAAGTTACTAAGTTGTTAATAAGTATTCGGTGGAAAGAGATGGTAACAAAATAAGTAAATGATTGATTAAGGAAGTAATTAAATGGTGTCATGGAGTGTCAAACGTGAAGATTACCACTGAGAAAAAACTGCAGTGGGATTAACTGGGAGTTAAGTAGTCCCAATATTTGATTTACTAGAAATGGTTTTTAAAATGTGAGCATGCATACCATTTCTCTTAAAGCTTTTTAGTTAAACAACATAGAAATTATTGATGGTGTAAACAATATTATAAAAAATATAAATTAAAAAAGCCCATTAACTCGACCAGTTCAAGATAATTTTTATATATTTTCTGTATTCTATTTTTATATTTTTAATTTTACATACTTAATCCTTTAAAATATTTTACGTTGTCTATACTCAACATTATGTACTTGAAGTTTGCAAATCTGAAGCCTATTTATAGTTGGTTTTCTTATTCAGCCATATCTTTCTTATAGATCTTAGTGTTGCTTTTAATGATCCTGAGTACAACTCTTTTAATGTAGTTTTCTGATAGCATAACATTAATTTGTTAATTTCTGTTGCTTTTTTAGGGACTTGTCTTACAACAATATAAAAGACCTTCCAAGCTTTAATGGTTGCCATGCTCTGGAAGAGATGTAAGTTGTTCTTTGACTTACTCTTTTATTTTGCTGTGATATATTGTTAATTCACTGAGCATTTCCTATTTTATATAAATGGCTTTAATATTAAGAAATTAGAGATTCACATAATTATGCACTCCTGTGAATAAATGTCCAATTGTGCCTGGTGTGCTCATGCAACCAGCATTTATTAGGCACCTACCTATCAGGCATTCTATGAGACACTGTGTGGGGAGGGCAGTGTATACAAACGAGACAAACAAAAACTGGCCCTGGCTGTTGAGGGAAAGCAGACATGGATATTCACTGTGTGCCTTCTTCATAGGGCAGCTCTGATGGAAGTTGATGGGGGGGGGGGTGAGAGAGAGGCATTAATTCTCCCATTTTTGATCTTCTCCTTCCTCTTTCTTTCTGTATCTATGGTATTTGGTATGGTTGTGTTGTCTTGGAGCCGTTGTCCCTGTGTTGTCTTCTTGCTCTCCTTCCTGAGTGATGTTAATAAGGAATTTAGATAATGTACATATATTCCAGTATAATTTGGGATGGGATGCTATATATACTAACCATTTCATCTTATAGATGAGGAAATAGTCATTCCCTTTACTTTTACAAGATTAATCGATGTTACTTATTGTTAGGCCCGGCCAGAGGAATGAGTTGCGGGAGACCAAGATTGGTCTATTAGAATTTATTTGGCATGTTTGAGCTGCGGGAGGTCAGGCTAGGAAAGACCAGAACCTCCCCGAGCAAAGGGGTGTATGGAGTGTTATAGGCGGGGGTAAACGAGGCTATTCCCCCTTCAATGCTTCAGGGGGTTTTCGTTGACAAATGGTTTCAGGGCATGACCAAGCCCTCCAGCTCCACACCCTGGCCCCAGGTCGCCCAGGCCCGGAGGAGATAAAGCAAGACATGATCGAGACAAGATGGCTTTTAAGATAAGGTTTCTGCTCCTGGCCTAAATATGGTTGAACACTTACAAATGAGTATTTAAACTTAGGAAAAAGTTTAATTAAGAAATGTTCTGTTTTAAAACAGAAAATAATTTTCTCTCCCCTCCTTTTTCTTCTTCTTTTAGTTCTTTGCAACGTAATCAGATCCACCAAATAAAAGAAGGTACTTTTCAAGGCCTGATATCCCTAAGGATTCTGTAAGTTTCTCTATGATTATTAGAGATAAGTAAAATTTTTGTCACGCTATAAATTAAATATATCAGGACAATTCCCATTTTAATAAATATACTTAAAGATACGATTTCCTATGTGTAAATATTGTTCAAACTGTACCACCACATGGTACTTTACAAATAATGTGCTTTCAGTATTTTTTACCTTAGTGAATTTCTGATATGATACATCGGTGAGTGAAAAAGTGTAATGTGTATAACCTGAGAGGTGCAGCTTGTTTGTTTTCAAGCCATAATAGTAAGGTTTGCTAATCCATTAGGGCTGGGGTAGGCAAAGTATAATTATGGGCCAGGTCCAGCCCGCCCCAGTTTTTGTAAATTAAGTTTTATTAGAACACAGCCATGCCTTTTTTGTTAAGTGTGGTCTAAAGCTGATTTCACCATACTGTGGCGGAGTTGAATATTTGCAGTAGAGACCATATGACACCCAGGGGTGAAAAATATTTACTATCTGGCTTTCTACAGAGAAAGTTTGCTGACCCCTGCCCAAGGGTATCTATCATAACAAATATAGCTAATAGGCAGCAGAAGCACTCATTTAAAAAAAGTATTTGTATTTGAGTGTGTATTTGTGCCAAGTACTCTATTAAGCACTTGGGCATATGGAGGTGACTAAAGCAAACCTTGTCACTACCTTCCTAGAACTTTAGTGTAGAACTCACAAATCACTAAATCAGTGAACATTTTTTAAAATACAGAACACATTTGAAAAATTGACAATGAAGTGAAATTACATATATTGAATCCGGTTTTTCAGTAGATCCCCAGTAAGAAATGTGAGATGCATTCTATTAGCAAACATTTTACGGGTGGTTGGGTTGCTAGATCTTTCCTTCTTGCTGACAGGCTTACTATGGGTCTGGGCTCTAGTGAGGAAGGCTGGCTTCTAGCTGCCATCACTTCTAGAGCGCCGATAAGGATAAGCAACAACAGTGAAAAGCTGGCCTTTTCATGATTTGGGACCACATTTGTTGAGGTTTCCTGTTATCTAGGAGATGTGTCATGAAATGAATTTATCCAATCTCTAAATTTCTCTGAAAGCTCTCTGTAAGTGTGGTGGGTTGCAGATTATTTCTGTTTTATTATTTCTGTAATGTGAGAATTCCTCAGGGTGCCTTCTTGAGTATAGTATGGCTCTGGTGTTGATACGTTTTTTTATTTCCTGCTTGGGGAAAAAAAAAAAAAAGGATATCTGAAGCCCTTCTGGAATGTTCTTGTTTGCTTATTGATTATTTGTCTTCCCTCAGGGCATTATCACTAACCTTTGAGAAGGCAAATAATATGAAACCTGTTTTGATTTTCAGCTTTTTCTGGAGCTGAGCTTTTCCTCACCTGGTTAATAGTACCAAAGGTTATATCATATCATTTATATTTTTAAACTGGTACCAGAATGATAAGGTAGAGAAAATTCACAACTGTTTTGAAACAGATGCCAACTAGAATTGCTACTACATGGAACACATTCCAAGAAATAGATTTTTGTGAAGGAGAGGCATTCAACATAAAAAATGTTGTTGGACAAGATTGAAGATCTTTGTTATCAGGGATGTTGTGACTACCTCAGACTCTAAAGTATAGTCAAAGTAATTGCAATTTGAGTTTATTTGAAAAGATTAACATGGTATTCTTATAATTGCAGAGATCTGAGTAGAAACCTGATCCATAAAATTCACGACAGAGCTTTTGCCAAGCTTGGGTCAATAACTAACCTGTAAGTTGATGACTTTATGCAGTAATATCAGGAAAGTAATGAGTAGTCTACAGAAACTTGTGTTTTAGTATGGACCTATCAAATTATTTTTCTGCTTAGTTGTTCCCTGTATAAATGCTAAGCTGCAGTGGTATAGTAACAGCTTCTAAGTTGCCAAGATGAATGCTAGATCTGTCGTTTTAGCACACCTAAACTTGGAGCTCTAATATTTATGACATTAACACATGTATAAATGTTTTTATGTGATTTGCATCTTAGGAGTTAATTTGAAGTCTCATTTACATTTTAGAGATATAAGTTTCAATGAATTAACTTCATTTCCTACGGAAGGCCTCAATGGGTTAAATCAACTGAAATTGGTGGGCAACTTCCAGCTGAAAGAAGCCTTATCAGCAAAAGACTTTGTTAATCTCAGGTGTGTTTTTGCTTATTTTTATTTTTCGTTGAAGTTCTGTTAGGCCCCCAATTATAGAGTGCACTAGTTTTTTGCTGTGGTTCTCAGATTTTCTGGGAGGCTATAATTTAAGGGTGTTTTCTACCTCAGTCCTCAGAGATTTGGTAAAAAAATAGAACATGAACATTAGTCCATAGTTTTTGACAACATGAATTGGAGCCCTTGATGCTGTGAAAGAGATAATATAGTTACTCATCAGAATGATTTTTTATACAGTGGATTGGTCATTAGCAGCAAGGTGGTAGAAACCATGTAAGTGTGAACCTATTGATACAGTGTTATAATACTTCATATAGACATTAGAGTTAGAGTGGGGACCTCATTAGATACAGTAGAGAGGGCTTGGGAATATTATTATGGGGGAAGAGAATAAATATTTTCACTATATGTCTATGAACAAAGTAAATGTATTTCATGGTGTAAAGGTACAAGTGACTTGAGACATTAATTTCGAATGAACCTATATCAGTTTTATATGATAAATTGAGTGTGGCTATTCATTTATAAAAGGAACCTGATAAGATTTTATTTTAAGTTGTAGTATTGCTATTAAATTTAAATATGGTTCGATTTAAATCCAGTTTTTTAAAAGCTTATCTTACATAAATGGAGAAGCTTGTAATGTCATCTGATTCCAGAGCTTTTTTCACAGATGAGGAAACTGAGGCCTGGAGAGGATAATGACCAGCTTAAAGCATGTAACAGTCATGCCTTTCTTAGACTGAGGTTTTCAAAGATTAAAATAATTTTTACAAAACAAGAGCAAGTCTGTGAAGTTGTCATTCAGTGTAGATGTTACAATTCTTTTCCAGGTCTTTATCTGTACCATATGCTTATCAGTGCTGTGCATTTTGGGGTTGTGACTCTTATGCACATTCAAACACAGAAGATAAGAGCCTCCAAGACCACAGTGTAGCCAAGGATAAAGGCAAGTGATGTATTTTTTTTAAACAGAACACTCTTTACAACATTGTTATAATGAATTGGTGGAGGATCAGTATGAAAAATGGTAGTTACTGTGTTACTGCTACGTCTAAGACGTTATCAGCCTCATACAGGCCAAACTTCCATCATGCGTGCCAGAGAAGATTGCAGGAAACTCGGGTACTTTTGAATGGCGTAAAGCTTGAGTTTAAACCCCGTTTGGTGTTTTCCACTCAGGTCCTGCTGATGTGGCAGGTGTCACTGGCAGTGCTGAAAATGAAGAACACAGTCAAATAATTATCCACTGCACACCCTCAACAGGTATGCTCAATACATTTTGCTGCAGTTTCTTGCTTTAAACAAACATTGGGCAAATATCTCTAAAACTTCTGGGAGTAGATGTGATTTCTGTAATACCTTTAGGATTAGATGATCTCGTAAGGCTTTCGGACTCAAATGTGGTCTATGTATGAGAGACTTAGGCATTTTTTTGCAGAATGTCCTATCCAGACCCAGTGAATATGTGTTAACAAGCTCCCCAGGTGAGGGCTGTGCACATTAAAGATGGAGAGGCATGTTCTTAATGATCTTTTAACTTTAGGACAATGTCTATAAGTTACTTATTGGTCTATAAGGATTTTTAGTGTGTGTTTTTTTAATGCAACTTTTTCTTTTTGTTGTATTTTATTTTATTTCATTGAACCGAGTAGACTTGGGAAAGTTACTGAACTGACCATTGTGACTATACTGTGTTCTTCCTAATCTATCAGAAAAGATGGATTTAGAATTTTACTAGAAAAGGAAAAATTAAATAATTGGCTAAATTGTGTTCAATAAAGTAGACTCCTTTTTTTAGTATATTGACACAGGATGATCTGGACATAATGATAACTCAGAATCATATATTATGATTCTCTAATGATTACTGCTGAATTATGAGCTTCTGGAGGGACAGTATTTGTATTCTGTTAATACTTAGCACAGTGCCTTGCATTGAGAAGCTTAAAGTGACCAGATGAATGAATAGAATTACGCCGCAGTCGCCGGTTCGATTCCGCATGGGCCAGTGAGCTGCGCTCTCTACAACTAAGATTGTGAACAACAGCTCTACCTGGAACTGGGCTGCCATGAGCAGCAGGAAGTTGGCGTGAGCTGCTGCAGGCTGCTATGTGCTGTCTCTGGAGGGAGCGCAAGGCTCATAATACCAGCATGGGCCAGGGACTTGTGTCCTACACAACTAGACTGAGAAACAATGGCTTAAACTGGAGTGGGAGTAGGGGGTTGGCGGAAGAAAGGGGGAAAAATAAAGAGTTGGCAAGAATCATTTACGTGTATGCAATGTATCAATTAGGCTGATGCAAAAGTAATTGCAGTTTAAAAGGTTAAAAATAATTGCAAAAACTGCAGCTACTTTTGCACCAACCTAACAGTTTTTATATTAATTGTTGGAAGTTAAGGGATGCACCCCTGAGGTTCTGGTGAGGGAAAATGTACATAAGAAACTGACAACACAATGGGAAGGGGTGGCTTTATTAAAGGGGAAATTAGACCTGAACGTGCAGAAATTCCATTTCCTCTACACTGAATTTAAACCTTGGGGGTCAACCAGAAGGAAAGTTGATCCGAGCTCATCTCCCCAGGCTGCAGTATGGAAGGCCTGCCTCCCCCATTCAGTTGTACTAACGCACAGACACTGATGTCATGTGCCTGCTGACTCAGGAGCAGAAGTGGAGGAGAGCAGGATCCTTCTGTCAGAACCGGAAGAGGCAACTGGTTTCCAAAGACAGAGACTGGATGGGGTCTGCTTCCCAGGCCTTTGAGGGAAAGGAACTCCACCCACTAGTCAAACACTTCCCAAAGGGTGTCCCTTTCTCCCAGGTCAGCTGAGCTGTTCTTTGAAGAAGAATGAGTTCAGGTACAGAGACAAAGACAAAAGCTTCTTAACACTTCCATGAGGGGAAAACTTAAAAAAATTGATTAATTAAAAATGATTTTTTAGAAGTTTCCTGTGTTATTTGGAAGTTAGATGGATATAAATGGGCAGACCTGGCTTGTTAGGTCTATGAATATCTCATTGATTAAAATGCTTTATGGGATGTCTTAAACTTCATGCATTTCAGAAAGATAAATCAGAACCTGTTCTTGCAGGCAGTGGTGATGCACAGTTTTCTTGTGCTTTGAAGGCAAAATTTTGTTTCTCTTTACTAATTTTTAAATAAAGCAGTTATCATTTGTGATGTAACTAGCATCTCAAAGTCAGTTACTGAAACTTACAATTCAGCTACTAAATTAGTTCTTGCAATCCTAGTTTAAGGTACATAGGGTTTTACTGGATATAGCTTTGTATGAATACTTAACATTAGAGTGGTTCAGTTCTCCCTATACTGTCTTACTGAATAACCTTTGTCAGGTCAATCAAACCCTTTGAAATGTCAGTTTCTGTGGATGAAAAATGGAGATAATTACACTTATCTAAACGAGCTTCATTAGATTGCCTTTTAAAGCTATAAGAAATGTGTAAAAAATATGTGTATGCATTATTATAAAGTAGACTAGGATTAGGAAGGAAGAAGGACCTCATCTTTGTTAAGTACAGCTGTGTATCCAGCAGCCTGCTTAGGTGCCTTATGTATGTAATTTTACTTACGCTACACAACTCTATGAAACAGGCATTATTATCCACAAGTGAGAAAATAGAGGTGTATATTGCTTTCTCAAGAAAAAGAGTGGGGCGGACGGGTGGCTCAGTTGGTTAGAGCACGAGCTCTGGGCAACGGGGCTGCCAGTTCGACTCCCACATGGGCCAGTGAACTGTGCCCTCCACAACTAAGATTGAAAGGACAACAACTTGACTTGGAAAAGTCCCGGAAGTACACACTGTTCCCCAATAAAGTCCTGTTAAAAAAACAAAAACAAAAACAGGAAAAGAGCAGCAAACTATGAACCCTAATCAAGTTCCAGTTTACCAATTCCAAACCCTTGGTATAGCAAGAACATTTCATGGGCTAGACACTATGCTATGTATATTAACGGAGGTATAAGAAAAAGTGAAATTTGTCTTTTAAATATCACTATATGGCTCTACCAAGTATTTAATAAAAAATAAAGTCAGTTATTTTCAAAACAGCCTAGTTCAATGACTGAAATATCGAAGAAATGTCTTTTCAACTTGGTTCAATTTGGTTTGGTAGCAGATGTAATTATTCTAGATTAACTATCTTTAGTGTCTCTCTTGAGCCATATCATATGGAATGTGATGCTTTCTACATTGTCTTTTATTTCTCTCTTTCTTTTTCGTTTTAGGTGCTTTTAAGCCCTGTGAATATTTATTGGGAAGTTGGATGATCCGTCTAACTGTGTGGTTCATTTTCTTGGTTGCATTTTTTTTCAACCTGCTTGTTATTTTAACAACATTTGCATCTTGTACGTTACTGCCTTCGTCCAAATTGTTTATAGGCCTGATTGCTGTGTCTAACTTAGTCATGGGAGCCTATACCGGCATCTTAACTTTTCTGGATGCTGTGTCCTGGGGCAGATTTGCT
This sequence comes from Rhinolophus sinicus, assembly GCF_057876585.1. Classification (NCBI taxonomy): domain Eukaryota; kingdom Metazoa; phylum Chordata; class Mammalia; order Chiroptera; family Rhinolophidae; genus Rhinolophus; species Rhinolophus sinicus. The sequence continues at coordinate 160,289,724 of NC_142514.1, read as the reverse complement.
GAATTTGGCATTTGGTGGGAGATTGGCAGTGGCTGCAAGATAGCTGGGTTTCTTGCCGTTTTCTCCTCAGAAAGCGCCATCTTTTTATTGATGTTAGCAGCTGTTGAAAGAAGCTTGTCTGCGAAAGAGATAATGAAAAATGGGAAAAGCAATCATCTCAAACAGTTCCGAGTTGCTGCCCTTTTTGCTTTTGTGGGTGCTGCAGTGGCAGGCTGTTTCCCACTTTTCCACGGAGGGGAATACTCTGCATCCCCCCTGTGCTTGCCCTTTCCCACAGGAGAGACACCATCGTTAGGATTTACCGTAACTTTGGTGCTGTTAAACTCACTAGCATTTTTGTTAATGGCCATTATCTACACTAAACTGTACTGCAACTTGGAAAAAGAGGACCTTTCTGAGAACTCCCATTGTGGCATGATTAAGCACGTTGCTTGGCTCATCTTCACCAACTGCATTTTTTTCTGCCCTGTTGCATTTTTCTCATTTGCGCCGTTGATCACTGCCATCTCGATCAGCCCTGAGATAATGAAGTCTGTTACTCTGATATTTTTCCCATTGCCTGCTTGCCTGAATCCAGTCCTGTATGTTTTCTTCAACCCAAAGTTTAAAGAAGACTGGAAGTTACTGAAGCGGCACATTACCAAGAAAAGTGGGTCGGTTTCGGTTTCTATCAGTAGCCAAGCTGGTTGTGTGGAACAGGATTTCTACTACGACTGCGGCATGTATTCCCACTTGCAGGGGAACCTGACTGTGTGTGACTGTTGTGAGTCATTTCTGTTGACGAAGCCTGTGTCGTGCAAACACTTAATAAAATCACACAGCTGTCCTGCATTGGCCGTGGGTTCTTGCCAAAGACCAGATGGCTATTGGTCCGACTGTGGTACACAGTCAGCCCACTCTGATTATGCAGATGAGGAAGACTCCTTTGTCTCGGACAGTTCTGACCAGGTGCAGGCCTGTGGGCGAGCCTGCTTCTATCAGAGCCGAGGATTCCCTTTGGTGCGCTATGCTTACAATCTCCCAAGAGTTAAAGACTGAATTAACATTTGGGACTGTTTCCCCCATCCACCCAAATCACAGTGTTTATAGAGTGAACCCTGTTCTGATTTTTTTCATCTGGGAAGCACTTCTGTGATTACTGCCTGGTGTCACTTAGAAAAAGGAGAAGGTGGCAGTTTCTTTCTTAAACCAGACATTGTCAAAGAACAAGTGCCTAAACTATCAAATGGTGAAAAGTACAGTGTCCAAACAATGTGTGGTCTATTTGGAACAAGTCTGTCAGTTGAAAAGATTTTATGTATGTGATAGCATTATAACATTAAATTGTTTTCTGATCCATAAGAAGCAAAATTTTACCTGTTTCTGAATTAAGCACAAGATAAAAACAGCTGTTAACATTTTTTTAAGAATATTTTAAAATGTGATTTTATAAAACTGAAGAAAAATTCTTGGCTAATGTTACCTAATATTTGATCATTAATCTCAGGACAACTTACTGCAGAGCCAAAAAAGGGATTGTCTCCCAGGTAGGACTGTGAGAGTATATGTAGGCTTTACCTTACAGCATTTTGTTTCCATCTTTGACACAACAGAATCATAAATTTGTTGAAGTGATTTATAAATCGAAAACCTGAAGGTGTTTGTAAAACAATATTAACAACTGTTAGATTTTAAAAGACTAGCTGAACATTTGTTTTCAGTCATTTTACATTGCCTGGGTGTGATCGCAGTCGTTTTTTCCCCCCAGTGTTTTGTGATCACACTGCTAGGAAAAAGTAAAGGGCTGATTGCTGTGTGAGGTTAGTAGATCTGGCTAAACTACTAATATGGGATTTTAATAGTATCTGAGGGAATTGATGGCTCCATATAATGTTCCCATTAATAGAGACTTCCTGATATCATTGGTTCTACTGATATGTTCCAATTTTGTGGGTATGTTATCTACTTATGGTTTGGATTTTACAGAAAGTAAACTGTGGTGAATAATTGCATTTGATTGTAAGAAATTGGGAGTAATTATGACACAATGCACTTACATTTATTTCTTAGTGAGCTGATTCTCCTGAACTTGTGCTATTTCATGGAAGTTTCCATACCTTTTCCCCTTACTATAATTTACAAAAGAGCCCATGCAACAGTTCAGATACTGTGTTCTTGTGAGACAAGACAAATGTATCATTAAGAAAAAAGAAGAAAAGGAATAAAGCTTAGGTCTATGTCTTTAAAAAAATTTTTTAAGTTTTACTTGATTCTCATCTATGGACTTTTAACATATCGCTATGTGGAGTCTTAAAGTTATAAATGTTCAGTATGTTTTTTGAACAATATGCTAAATCAATAGCAAACCCACTGCCATATTAGTTATTCAGGATATGCTAAAAACATGAAGCTAGATTGCAGTTTAATAATTAAACTGTATATACTGTGCATATAATGAATTTTTATCTTATGTAAATTATTTTTAGAACACAGGTTGGGAAATGTGGCTTCTGTTCATTTTGTTTAATTAAAGCTACCTCCTAAACTATAGTGGCTGCCAGTAGCAGAATGTTAAATTGTGGTTTATATACTTTGTTGCATTGTAAATAGTCTTGGTTGTACATTGTCAGTATAATAAAAACAGAATCTTTGTATATCAAAATCATGTAGTTTGTATAAAATGTGGGAGGGGTTTATTTACAGTGTGTTGTAATTTTGTAAGGCCAACTATTCACAAGTGTTTAAAATTGCTATCATGTTTGTATATTTACACATTGATGAATATTAAATCATAACTTGGTAAATATACTAGGTAAAGTTTTTTCTTTATAATTTACGTTACTGAAAACTTTTCATTCATTTAAAAATAGAATAGCAGATGTATAAACTGAGCTATAAATATGGTTGGAAACAATATTGTACACAATGTTTTGAATTATTAAAGTTTCTAGAAAGCAATCTGTTCTGCCTTAATATATAACTTGGTATAATAATGAATTTACTTAGTGTTAAAGTAAATTAAAGTGAAATATTTTTTAAGTGAAGAGTGTTAGAAGAAATGTTGGAAGAACACTGCTGAAATTTAGAAGTTTTTATCATACTAACGGAAAACAAATTGTGAAATTTAAGAGAATACCATCAATTAAATCTTTATTTAAAAGCAAATGATTAAGAAACCTGCATGATACTAAATTTAGTCAATTGTCCAAATTCTTAGAAATAACATCAAACCCTCGTTTTACAGATGAGAAAATAGAGGGCTTAATGAAACTTCAGTGAATACCTGAGTTACATAGCAAATCAGAACCCATACCAGTCAGTACCCAGTTTCTCTGAATTGGAGACACAGTTTTTGTTTGTTTTTGTTCATTTGTTTTAAACTTGAGTATAGGTTTGGAATTCCCAAAAGAAAATAGAATAGTATAATATAATCACCTCCCCTCTCATTCCCTCAGACCTCACACCTCACCCCGGTACCCATCACCCACCCAACTTTGGCAGTTGTCAACAGCACATGGTAAACCTGGTTTCCTCTTCATCCCAGTCACTAACCCTTCCAATCCCTCTTCTCCTTAGATTATTTTGAAGCAAATCTAAGACATCATGTTGTTTTCATTAGTAAATGTTCAGTATGTCCAGGGATAAACTTAAGTTGCATACTGTATTGCCGCAGGGCTAACTAGTAATGACATTATTTTTGTAACAAAGATTTTTAAGCAAAAGTCCCTCTGTACTTCCACATGGTCACAAAGCCAGCAAAGCAGAAAAAACAAAAAACAAAACCATATATATATAAAATCTCAAATACGCCATGAAAGTGAAAATAAATGAGTAATAAGAAGTGCAGTTACTAAGTCAATACCTTAAAACTTAAGGGGGGAGCTTCTCTTTTGAGCTTATTTATGCATTTATATAATTTTACCAAACTTGATTGTGGCTTCTCAGTTCCAATAATGAAAAAGCACTGTAAGAGAGGAGACCACAGGACTCTATTATATTTAAACACCAGCACCAGTGCCATGCCCCTCCGCCTCCCTAGCTCCAGTGTTGTAACAGCATAATACTATAGTTGGTCATTATGATGATTGAGGCATCAAGGAAAGGGCATAATTTGTTTAGTAAAAATTTTTAAGGAGGCAGAGAAGTGTATGACATTTTAGATTCCCATACCAAGAGGTTAAAGTGGAAAAGTTTTGGAGTTTAAGTGACATTAATTTATCATCAGTCATTTTCTCTGTTAGGTCCTGTGCTAGAAGCTTTGAGGATTAATGAGATCATATGACTGGGAGGTAGGTTATTTCCCTATTTTACAGAGGGGCAAGTTAGGACTTGGAAAGGCCAAACAGCTTGTTTGTTTAAGGAAACCTAGTGAGTAGGTTTCAGAGGAAACTACCAATTCAAACCCAGGTCCCTTTCATACTAAAACGTGTGTCTTTTTTTCCTACTATGCCTCAGTTATATCAGGTCTGACTGTTGGGAATAGCCTCTCAAATGTACCACCTTCTGAAGCCTTCGAGTGTCCAGACCCTTTTAATACTGTTTTTTTTTTTTTTTTTTTTTTTTTTTTTTTTTTGTGGATTCTAGAGATATTCTCATAAAAGGTTTTAAACAGATATGCTGATAATGAATAACTGGGGTATAGGATGAAAATGCCATTAGCCAGTTTTATTCCTTGATCAATTTTATTAAATTGCTCCTATTTTCTTCCATCTTCATTTTGCTTTTACTGAAAATTTTACCAAAATTAGCATCCATTTCAATAGTTTAACCATGTCATTTTATTAATTAGAGCCTCTGCCTTGTGAATTGCTCTGGTTTGCTATTATTTTTACCATATTTAATTCTCCTGTGTTGCATTTTGCAGCTTTAAATTTCATCAAAGATTTGTATCACTCTTTGGTCAATAACAAATTTTGTGTGCTGTTTTGGCCATTGGCAGTTTTCACTTTGCGATATTTCTACCTGCAATATGCATTACGAGCTGGACAAAAGCCATAATAATTTCAAGTCTATACAGTTTTGTCCATATGAATAAAGCATCCAGCTTTATTGTCTACTACCTCTCCCTTGGCACTCTCATCCCCATCCCCAATCCCTGAGAGTGCGCCTTCTGAGATCCCACATTTTTTCTTTCCTCATAAAATGCATATTCCAAAATGTTTTAATTATATGATTTTTCATCACACGAGAACGAGGAACTTGTAAGTGCAGTGTTTTTATCTTAATCATCTATATCCAGTGCCAAACACACAGGTCCTAGCACACTGGGGGGTTTAGAGGCCCCAAAATTTACATGTATGGACAACTAGTTCCCTTAAGATACCAGGCAAACGAGGTACTAACCAAAAACTGAAAAATTATCTTAACAGTGAATTCTTGGACACACCGGTAAACCTGGGTAAGGTACGCCCATCCTCCCCCCTTACAAAATCTGGCTGTACGCTGATAGAAATCACGACTGATGCTTGTCATCCTGACCTTGTAATGATACGAGGGTAGTTTTGGCTTTTGCCTCTTTCCCTTTAAAAGTATCTGCTATATTCAGTGACAGCATATGTCAGGTATCAAATGAACTGCAACACCACAGCAAACAAAGGACAGTCCCTTAAAGTTGTCAACACCGAGCGGGACCTCGCCCGTGAGCCCAGGCGCAGAAGTACCCCGGCCTTGCGGCCGGCTGGAGGTAGGGCCAGCCGGGAGAGGCCGGCGCAGAGCAAGCCACTCTCACTAGCCCGGGGACAAAGCCCGCGCTGACTCCACGCGTCGCCATGGCAACGCGGGGACGGTGCCGGCCCGGATAGGCCAGGCGCGGCGCTCGCGAGGCCTGCTGGGAGAGCACGTCCCCGCCGCCCCGCCGCCGGTTTGAACTTGGCGGGTCAGATGTGGGCTGCGGGGCGGTGGAGGTCTGCTTCCCCCACTTCCGACGCCCGGTTCCCGCCCGACTGCAGGGCCAGGTCTCGGGCCTCCTCGGGGTCCTTCTCCGTCCTCATGGCGGGCACCCGAGGGCAGGGGCTGGAGACCGCGGCGGCGTGCTCGCCATCTCCGCCGCCGAGCTGCAGCAATTCCACCATGTCGCTGTTGTCTCCCCTCCGCCACCAGAGCTTCCCGTTTGACGACGACGATACTGACGGGGAAGTTGAGGAAGACGTGGACGAGAATGCCCGTGATTCAGAGGCCAAGGGGGCGAGCCTGAGAGGAATGGAGTTACAGGGGTGCACCAGGTAAACCGAGGCCGCTCGCTGGCCGACACGGCCCCTCTCAAGATTCCTTAGGCCTTTCTGCGTCCCTTCTTCTGCCGGCCAAACACCCTCCTGTCTTCTGCCCCACAGGCTGAGCAAGCACCTGTATCCTGGGGTGTTGCCCCTTTTTGCACATAGAGTCCTGGGCCAGTTCTTACAAATGGCCTCACATTTTCTAGGATTCTTACATCCTTTTTCAAATTGAGAATAGGATGTTGCTACAGTCTCCCTAGAGAAACGCACCTAGTGTCAAACACAACATTTTGCCACAATCGAAGGAGTTTTATCAATACTCAGAAGTCTGTGGACACCAGAACTCTTGTCCATGCCCTTAACACCAAAATGGGGTTTACGGCCCCTCAGTACTACCTGTAGATAACTTGAAAAACATCTGTTTGCCAGTGAAGTAGGTTATAGTACGCAGAATACTCTTTATGTTATAAATAAGGAGCTGAAGCACAGAGGTTAGCAATGTCAGCCTCAGCATCCAGAGGCAACTTGGGGTCTGATCTGAGCACCTACTTAACAGTAGACTAACAGTCATTGAATCAAAGAGTATTAGAACCAAAGAGATTATTAAACCCATTGTAATGTATTTCTACAATTATTTATTCGGCAAACATTTAGTTTATGGCCCATGAGGATCTACTTATTGAGGCTTATCAACAAGATACACATGGCCTGTACTCATGGAATTCAAGCCTCGATCAAGTCACTCATATTACAGATAATGTAACTGGCTTAGAATACAAATAAGTCCGATTCAAAGGCATATGCCTGGTTATTAGCAGAACTGGGCCTAGTACCAAACTACACTGATCGTGTTGTCTCTTCCCTATACTGGATGTCTAATATTACTGGGCATATAGAAATAGAAGCAAAAGGCCTATGTCTGCAGGAGTATATTTTTCTGAGACAGACATAGTAATGCAGGTCCATTTTGGGGTAGGCTCATTGCATCGTCTTCAGAAAGCATTTACAATTTTCCGATTGTCAATCTGTGTAAGGCATAGTACAGGAGAGCTGAGAAATACAGACACGAGGACCCATGTGTGTAAGCATCAAGATAGCCCCTTTCATATAAGGCATTCATAACGAGAGTAAGTGAATGGAATATGGAACCATATGAAGTGGCTCCTACACAGTTACAACAGTGAGTCTCTTAAGAATGAGAAGTAAAAATAAGTACACTGGTGGGAATGGAGATCAGGGAGAGTAACTAAGCAAACCACTTGTCCAGACTGGTTGTAGCAACAAGAAACAGGTCCCTGATCAACCTGATAGAATTAATGGTTAAATTAGACTTTCAGGAGTCCATTTTCATGTGGGCCTTTGTAGGAATTTTTCAGGACTGAGTTGGCCCCATAGATTTTTAAAATAAATTTGAAGGCTTTGGACAATACCTTCTGAGTCTAATCAACAACACACTGTAGACACAGTGTTGCAACCTAGAATGATGGCTATCAAAAGTACGTCTCAGCTACCTAGACCTTGCATTAACTTCCAGTAACAAAAGCACTGACCAAATGGAGCTTAGCAGAGGAGCCGGAAAGATTAATGTCTCCCCTTAGCCAAAGCCCAAATGAGCTGGTGGCATCCTGGACCAAGGCCGCCTTCCTTATCACGGTTCATTCTCTGTGAATCAAAGGAATAGGTAGGATGTAATCTGGAAAGAATGTAGGAGTTGTCAGACCTTGTGTGTGGCAAGTGTGAGATGCTTATTTGGTGCTCAATAAATTGTTGCGCTGAATGAATGCCTATTTCCCACTTTCTAGAGAACAGGATAGATGCAGTGATTGTTTCAAATACTTCAGAAAACCTAGCGCTTCTTTTCAGGAAAGATATGTGTTGAGAAAATGTTCTCACTTCTCCCTACTTCTCACCTTAAGCTGGTACCCTGGACAGTTGGGGATGATGGCATGAGGAGAACAGACTGAGTCATCAGAGCCCAGCCATAGTTCTGGGTAGTGAGCATCTTCTCTGGACCAAGGAGCAAACCTAAAGCTGCCTGGGACTATATCTTGTATCCATCCTTCACCTGCTATGGTGACTTGGCTGTGGCAATACTTACAGGATATGGCTTTTTTGAGCTAGACTCAGGCATCAGCTGTACCTGATGGATATGAGCTCAAGGTATTTTAGGTGTAAATAGAGCCGTGCTTAGAGGATATTACACATTAGCCTTCAAATGGCCTGACGTGAAGTTCACAGTTGACTTCAGACAAAATAATGAGAAGTATTTTCCTGGAGTCTTTTATAATATGTTTTGGGCCTGCTGTTTATTCAGCTTTACCCTGGTTTTTGTTGTTGTTTGTTTGTTTGATTTTGTATCACTCTATCCAGTAGGAAACTCATGTCTTAATAAATGTCTTGGTCATAAATAGCTGCTTATCAAGCCTCTCTTGATTATGGGCAGAGCTATAATATATATGCTAAACATTTTGACACACCGTGTTTCCCCGAAAATAAGACCTAGCTGGACAATCCGCTCTATTGCGTCTTTTGGAGCAAAAATTATCTTATAGTAAAATAAGACTGGGTCTAATATAATATAATACCGGGTCTTATATTAATTTTTGCTCCAAAAGATGCATTAGAGCCGATTGTCTGGCTAGGTCTTATTTTTGGGAAAACACGGTATTTGTTAAAAATATTAAGGCAAGAAATTTAATATATAAAGTGTTATTTTCTAAACGATACTAATCTCACTGATTTATTCTTTCAACAAACATTTGTTAGGAGCCTACTATATTCTAGGCCCTAAGCTAGACTCTTAAAATAAAGAATGAGTCAAGACATGTTTTCTGTCTGTAAGGAATTCACAGCCTGTGGCAGAGATGGACAAGTGACAGAAAGCCCAAGGTGCTTAGTCCAGATTTTTTGCAGAGGGTGTCACTGTGAGGCAATAAAGATAATGCGTGAGTTGACTCTTGAAGGGAGAGTGGGAATTAGCTGTACTCCTACTCCCACTGCTGACAGGTACCAGATGTTTACTGAGTGCCTGGGGCTGTACTCCATGCTTTAGCGTGGACTGTCTCATCCAGTGGTAACTGAGGTAGCCACTGCTGTTACCATTTGACACACGAGAAATGGGAGCTTAAAGAGGTGAAAAACCATACCCTTGAAAGAAGCAGGTAGAGATTCACCCCAAATATTTTGCTCGCAAACCTGAGCTCTTACTTGGGCCGTGTGTGGAGGTGGAGGACAGAATTTCAGAGTTGTAGGCAGCACTGCAGAGCACGGGGCTTGGCGCGTTCAGCAGTCTGCATCTGCGTAAGTTCAAGACTGAAAGGTAGAGTCCGCACCAGCCATTGGTGAAAGGAGCGGCTGGAAGACAGGCAGGGCCAATTCATGGGTGTCAGGCTGTGGAGTCTGGATGTCATCTTGTGGGCAGAGGTGCCGCTGAAGAACTTTGAGGTGAGGAGTGACATGATAGAAGGATGCATTTGAAGGATGAGTCTGGTAACAGTGTGAATAAGGATTTGAAATGGAGGGGGAAAGGCCAGTTACGACCAGACAGTGGTTGCAGGATTGCAGGAGAGGAGAATGGCTTGAGAAAATTGAAAGAAGTGGAATAGACATAATTAGGTGATAATATGGGTGTGGGAGGTAGGCGCATCGGAGGTGGACTCCGAGCAGGAGGAGTCAAAGGTCTGGCCAGGTTCCTGGCTTGGCTACCTGGGTAGGTGGTGGTGCCCTTCACTGAGATAGGATTATACGAGGAGGAGTAACATTTTTCTGGTGAGGAGGGAGGGAGAGTAATGGGTGGGTGGTGGAAGACGATTAAACTTGTTTTGAACTGATTGAGTTTGATATTTAAATGGAGCTTTCTATCAGATGATTGGAAATAAAGCCTGGAGCTCAGGAGAAAGATATGGCCTGGAATGACTGATCTGCACATGATTAGCATCTAGCGATAGTTGAAACTATGGGAACAGATGAGGTGGTTATGCAAGACCAAGAAGGACCATACACACACACACACACACACACACAAAAGAAATAAACAACACATCAACAGTGTTTCTTTCCCACTAGAATAAAAATTCCATCAGACCATGGATGAGTTGAGAAATAGCAGGAAAAAAAACAAGCTGATGCTATGAAGTAGAAAAAGTTGTTCATTGCAGTGGGTTAGGCGGTTGGTTGCCTGACTAAGGGTGCAGAGGAGCTGAGTCTGTAATAACCTAGTCTCTAGAGCTGCCTTGGGTCCTAAACAGCCTTTCTTTCCATGGGTGCTCAGCTTTTCCTGTTTTTAAGAGTCTTGTGTATGGCTAAGCCCCTGTGTTCTTTATTTACTTAATCTGCTTAGAGTATTTCCTCTCCCCTCTTCTCTTTAGCGTGAGTGAGTAGTAACTTTTCCCTGTACCCGGAAGAGATAGACTGAGAGAGGTGCCTGGTGGAGATGGTGACCATGGCAGGAGGTAACCAAACTGGAGAGTCCACACTCCCTGTCTAAAAATTGGCCAAAGGGAGTCAACCAAAGTGTTCAAAAGAATGCAAGGGCCATATTGTTTTTGTAATGTTTTTATTTCAAAACAATTTCAAACTTACAGAAAAGTTGAGAGTTTAAAAAACTTCTGCTCACCCTTCACCCAGAATCACTAATTGTTATTAACACATTTGATTTATCATTCTCTCTGTAAACACACATACTCCTTTTTTCCCCCCTGACATATTTAAGTGAGGAAAAGGGAAGAATCTTCTTCAGGATCTAATTTGGATCATGTGTTGTAATTAGTTATCCAAATGTAAGATTTGTAAGAATAAAAATTGTTCTCATTGAGGCAAATGGACCTGGTGTGGGTTATCCCAGTAGATTTTAAAATACTGTGATTTCAGAAGATGAAGGAACTCCAAGGCAGTTTGATGGATAAATTACTTTAAATACTGAAGTTCCTTTTTAATGACTTTTCAAATGTATATCTCTATATAATTCATTGATATATATGTACTGATAAAAATCAGGATTCTAAATATGTTATTAAATTCTACTTTCACTGTATAACTAAGTGATTCTGACTGTTAAGCCAAAGAGTTTCAAGTACAAGCTGTAATGTCCTCTCTTTTGTAATAGTGTGGTTGAATCCAAAGATAACCAAGAAGAACAGAAACAGGTGCGTTTACCAGAAAGCAGCCTGACACCGTGGGAAGTGTGGTTTGTTGGCAAAGAAAAAGAAGAACGTGACCGTCTGCAACAGAAAGCTGTAGAGGTAAAACTATACACTATTCTTTTAATGCACTCCATGAGCTCACAGAGTAGAGCTGCTGTTGAAATTAAAACATTAATGTTATTATCCCTCAAAACAAATTTTTTGCATTTGTTTGTGTCAGTTTGCTCTGTTGATTTCAACAATTCTTATTGGAGAAATAATGCATGGTTACCATAAGAACATTTTGAAAATAGAGCTAAGTATAATTCAGAAAATTAAAATCTCTGAAGATAACCATTGTTAATATTGAGGAGTATTATATAGCCTTCCACATTTTCTTCTCTATAAATTTAAAAAAAATTATGTATGTACAAATGTATATATACAGGTTCATACAATGGAGCTTCACTGTTATGTACATTAAACTAAAGTAAATTCAACTGCATATGCTTGGTGAAATTTTTAAGAAAGGAGAAAAACAAAAATTGAGTTAGAGATAGGAATCTACCCCCATATCACTCAATGTGCCCTAGAGTAATTTTGTGCTGGGAGATGGCAATCTGTATTTTTCAGTTTCTCTGTACTTCTCTGCCTTGTTTGTGGACATTTCTGCATTTGTGGTTTTCTCTCTGAACTCTCACTCTCCAAACTCAAAACATAGTTTGAGATACCTTTTCACACGAATCCCTCATTCTTTGAACTCTTACTGTTTGCTTTTTAGAACCTAGCAGCCAAGTAGATTTGGATAATTTGGCATCCCCAATATCCAGACTCATTATCTGAATTCTCCCTATTATCCAAACACAGAAAACAGATTTGAGTGATAAGGGGATACTTCTTGTTTTTGTTTTTTCAAAAATTTTTAGAGGGTGTTTTTTTTTTTTAAGATTCTTATTAAAAATACAGAGGATGCCAAAAAAATATATACACATTTTAAGAAAGAAAAGAACTATTAAAATTATAATACTCAATATATAACGATAACAGAAGATGAATACAAGTCACGTTTGACTTCTGCATTTACAAGAGGTGCTCAGCGTGGTTCCCATCAGCGTCCAGACACTTCTGATAATGGCGCACTACTGTTTGAGCAACGCTGACCAAAGGGTCCACTTGTATACATTTTTTTGGCACCCCCGGTACATTTCCATGTCATTAAATATTTTTACAGCATCATTTTTATGGCTAGCTAAGATTACCAAAATCCATTTAAAATGTATTAATATGTATTAGAATGTAGTTAATGGATTCACTGTTGTTGTATATTTAAGTTTATTCTAATCTGTTGGTAATCTGTTGTGTTGTCATAAAAATTCCTGGAAGTGTAGCTTTGCCCTCCAAGACCATCCTTGGAATAAATTTTCATAATCAGTTTTGAAATTAATCATTGTTTCTGTGATGGGTTTCTAACCAGGTAAGCAGTCGTATATTCAGGAGGCAGACATGATTTAAATGATTGTAGACACCAGTACATCCTGCTGTTTCCCTGCTGCCGGACACTTTGTGTTCTCAAATACAAATTTATTCCTGGCAAAGCGCACAGTGGTATTTATTTCCTCTTAGAGGGGCACAGGTCCTGAGAAAGACCTTATGGTTTGATGTCAGGCAGGCTTAGTTAAACTTTTATGCCTCTTTCAATTTACTCATCTGTACAGTAAATGTAAAATAATATCTGTGTCACAGGATTTTTGTGAGGATTAAATGAGATAACATATAAAGATGACTGGTAGTGTTTTATGGTTATTGATATCATTGCTATTCATAACCTCGCTACAGCGTTTTCATTTATTTTCAGAATTAATGTGTATTATTAAGACCCCAGACTCTTACTTCTCTTACCTCAACCTTAAGTTTTAACATTACTAATTCCATTACTTAGTGCAGTAGCTTTCATAATATTTATTCACAGTGAGAAATTACTTTGCTTCATGTCACACACAGATACACACACACACACACACACACACACAAACACATGTACATACATATTTGGAATAACATCTTAATTTTTGCAAAACCTGGTATTCTATTTTTTATTTTTTTCTAAGGCTGGTCATAACCCATTAAATTGGTTTTAGACTCGCAGTTTGGAAGACGTTGATGTAGTCCAGTGAGCCAATGGTAAAGTAGAGCTCAGTTGATAGTACTTAACTTTATGTCTAGTCTCACCAGAAATGACTTGTTACATTAACAAAAGGAGGATCACTTCAGGTCATTTTTAGAGTCAGCACACAATAAAAGAAGTTAAATAAATTTGTAAGGGAGCCCGGGCTGAACAAGACTGAAATTTTAGCTTTGCCATTTTAACTCTGTGACTTTGAGAAAGTTACTTAACTTCTCTGAGCCTCAGTCTCTTCATCTGTAAGCCAGATGTTAGAGAGGAAATAGTAGAGTGGGTAAAAGCATAAATTCTTGAGCTGTAGTTTTGTAGATTTAAAACTCGGACCTTGGAAAAATTCTTAACCTCTTTCTGCCTCAATTTCTTTATCAATGAAAGGGAAAATAATATTTACTTCATAGTGTTGTTATGAGGACTAAGTGAGCATCAGTAAATGTTGTAGTATATAGGAAGCACTGAGTAAAAGTTAGTTGTTGTTATGTGTTAAAGGAGATAGTAATAAACTACTGAAGGTTTGTTTTGAGAACAGACTAAAGTAATGAATGTAAAGTCCCTACCACATTGATTGAGCTTGTAGCAGAGTATAATTGGTTGAAAGATTAAAACCTTTTCGTGTATTTAGGAGTATGACATTTCTTATGGCTAGGTCATTACTTAACTCTGAAGCAATTAAAATACTTCAGCATGAATCTTACTGTTTCAGTCATGGCAGGGATATCATAACATACAGGCCAACTACTCACTTTATTTATAAAAGCTTATTTTGAGCTATGTGGTATTCACATTCTTTTCATGCCCTTTTCTTTGTTTTATTTTCTAAGTCATGCTTCCTTTATTTTCCTGTCCTTATTTATTGCATTCTCTAATTTGTTTACAAATCATATTAATCATATCATTAAAAGCACAGATTTTTAACCATAAGGAACAATTCATCTCAACACCTATTAAACATAAGTGTCAGAAAGTAACATTGCCAAGGTTTCAGTTAGTGGCTAAGCTGGGACTGGATCCTAGTTCCTTCGACTTCCAGTTTAATAAGTTTTTTTTCCACAATACCAAGGTGTATTTTTAGAACTAAATGGTTCAGACTTAGTATTTAATTTTGAATTTAACCTGACTTGCTTATTTTCTTTCTTGAAAACTTAAAGAAAGATTTAAAGGATAGTTGGGTCATTAAAAAGATTATTCCTTCTCATAAATTTGATTTTATCAACAGACATTTAGATTTGTTTCAGATATCTCTGTAAGATTGAGTTAAATTATTTTAACCCATCAAAATTATCTGCTGACAATGTTGTTTTACATTTGTAACTGTTAAGATGATAAATATGTTAAATGTTAAATGTCAGTATCATGAAAAACTAACATATTGGTTTTGTAGGTCGTATAAATTTTATTTTGGTTTTTATTATATAAAAAAATTCTTTAGCAGACTACCCTAAACTGCCTATGGCCTTTGGCTTACTCTAATTTTTAACATTTGCTTTAACATTTTAGTACAATCTGCTCTAAATTATAAAATATATCTAGTTTGTGAATAATCCATACTTTTATTTTTTCACCGTCTTGCCTTCGGCCTTTTCATTCTTCAGCCCTGAATGAAGGAATGGGGCAGGATATGGAGTTGGTGAAACTCAGAACTATCCGTTTTTCTGATTGTTAACCTTCGATGGTATAAAGTTCTTTGAAAGTCGACAAAAGCTGTTGAAATAAAAATACTATTGAGGATCCTCTTTGGATTTTGCTTTTCCATAATCGAATGTGTACTCTGGAAAATAGCTCTAATCCTGTTGAAATTCAGTGGTGTATCAGAAGACGACGTAGGCCTTGTGAGAGAAGACTGCAGCTGTGTCCGGGAGAGGTTTGCCTTGGCGGTGAACATATGGACGCATTCAGGGTGGGAAATTCTAAGAGGGCTAGCCTTGGGAGGGAGGGTTATGTCTCAGAATGTGATGTATGTTCTGGGGTGGCAAATTACTTGAACAGACATCCTGAGATTAGAGCACTGTCTGGGTCAGTGGTAGTATTTTCTAGGTACTTTTGACCCTTCCTTTATCTTTAACTCTTATGTCAACATTAACTAAAATTCGTGAGCCATAAAATAGGAACACAAATTCTGATTTTGGTTTTTTTTTTTTGCTGATTTTTGAGTTTAATTATATGAAGAATCTTAAAGGGGTACATAAGTATAATCAATCATATCTTTAGTTGTATATTTAAATGATTTCTTTTGTTAAAAATAAAATTTAGGACTATTTAGGAAAATTTGGGGTATATGGTTGTCAGATCTGTTATCTATATTGCGCGCACGCGCGCGCGCACACACACACAGACACACGCACACACACACTCGTGCGTACATACATGCATGTATTCCCCCTTTTTGTTTCCTGACACAAGTCCAGACTTCTTCCCTTTACAACTCATACACTGTGGCAACCTCCTCATCAGTCTCCCTCAGAATAATTCTGATCCCCTTAATGCAGTCTTTAACCTTTATCATTAAGAGTTCTAAATCATCCCTTTGCCACGTATTCCTGCTTCATAGTGTTCAATTTACTCTGCCTGGCTCAAAAGACCTTCTTCTGTCTAGTTACCACCCGCCCACCACCATCCCAAATCTCTCCCTTCTAGTGAAGCCAGTTCCTCACTGTTCCTCTTACAGTGCTCATTTCTGACTACCCTGGGCCACACTGTTTCTCCTCTCATCTTCTCCTTTCTTCTTTTCCCTTTTCTGAACTCCTGTTATACACAAAACTTCACAATGTAGCACTTAATTCTTTTGTGTATTTAGAAGGAGATTAGATCAGAGCCTTCTGGAATTTCATCCCTGTATCTCTCAGTTCATGCTACATTGATAGTAGGCACTCCATAAAAAAAGTATTAAGTGAATAATCAAGGAATAGCAACTGCAGAGGTAAGGAAGACTCTTTTTAAAACCAAGATGGCTGTTTTACTCTGGGGGCTTGGAGGAGGGTAGTGTTTAAACGTTGGAAGACTTTCTGAATGAGTGAGGGCAGTTATTTTCTATGCAGCAGAATTTTAGGATGAGAGGTCATAGAAGACAGGTATCCTGCGGCCATTTGCTGTTCTAAAGTGCAAAAGATAAGTTCCTGGTGTCAAGTTTTGTCTTCCTTTCATTTAACACACTGGAATTGTCTGAGAGTTGAAAAATCGTCCTTCCCACTACCCTATTTCCCTGAAAATAAGACCTAGCCGGATAATTAGTTCTAATGCGTCTTTTGGAGCAAAAATTAATATAAGACCCGGTATTATATTATATTATACCCGGTCTTATATTAAAATAAGACCGGGTCTTATATTAATTTTTGCTCCAAAAGATGCATTAGAGCTGATTGTCTGGCTAGGTCTTATTTTTGGGGAAACACAGTACCACTCATATGGAGGCAGGTAGATCTTTGGGAGAGGGAGGGTTGGGGAGGAGTGAGGTCCAATGGAAGATACATAAAAATATCTGATTATTAGAACTTAGGGAAAGAGAAGAAAAACAACCGGTAATTATGGTAGTGGAGTCCTAAGAGTCTAGTTTGAACAGCATTCTCAACTAATGCTGTGATTTAACTGATGAGTGACAGAGTGGTGGCATTCAGCTTGTAGTTTTATTTGGCCATACCTTCCACATTCTTTCTCCTAAGGAAATGCCCAAACGTGTAGATTCGAGTGACAGCAAGGCAGTTAAATAATCTGGGATATGAATGTGGTTTTGTTTTACACTCCGGCAGTTATAAAATCAGTGAAGAAAAATCTAGATTCTTTTTTTTTCTCTAAAGAAAATTGAATGGCTTCTGTACATTTCTACTTTGGTATGACTCTGAGTTAAATTTTTAAATTTAGGGATTATTTAGTTCCTATCCTTTATCTTCAAGAATCTAGAGGCTTTTTAGAACTGTAAAAAAAAGTTTCAATTCCCTTGAGCTTCTGCCAGTAGCGTACAGCGATGCCAAAATTTATGTGTGGGAAAGTTGATTTCAATGAGGGTAATTTAGCTGAAGTTTAGTCTAAGAAACTAGTGTTTTGCTGCCAAGCAATTATTTGCATTTCTAAAAAATGACATACTTTTTACCGACGCTTTCTTTTCATCATAGACTAGTTACTTAAGTAAGTTATTGTCACTAATGGTATATTTTCTATAAAGGAAACTATATTCATGTTTAATTTGGTTAACCTCAGCCTTTTTTCAAATATGTGATTTGAGTATATCTATTAAATGTTACCTTTTGTTTGAATAAAATTCACAGGAATTAAGTCAGCAGCTGGAAAAAAGAAAAGAAATGGAAGAACGGGAAAAAAGAAAGGTAATTGCTGAAGAAAAGCACAAGGAATGGGTTCAGAAAAAGAATGAACAGGTAAGAAGAAGAAAAAAAATGCACACACACATACTGACTGATATCTCCTGTGAAGTGGTCTCCCCATTATTCCTCATTACCTAGTTTTTTCTTATTTTCTCGTAGATTCTTTCTTCTCTGACCTGATTTTTTTTTCCCTACCCTCATGGACATTTATGAAGTCGCTTTCTTCTGCCCTTTGCTCTGTGCTTCTCTCCTTTTCCCTCATGTGGCTTTCCCCTTATATGTGGCGACAGGTAGTCATGAAATCTGTATCTCTAGGCCTGACTTCCTGGAGTCTTGGATTTTCATCTATAAGGTCAGCAGGCACCTCTGAGCCTGCAAATCTGAAACAACCCATTTTTGCCCATTGTCCTTTCTTAGAACCATCCTCCTAACTCCGTGATTTCTGTTACTAGTATTGTTGTCATCTCAGTCACCTACACATAATCAGAATTCTTCTGTTCATAGTCATCCCCTCCTTTCCTTTGCAATGTCCATTCTCCAATTTGTCATCTCTTCCTATCTGGTCTCATTACATCTTTCAACTTTTTGTTTGTTTATTTTTTCATACTGGAATGTAAGTTCCATAAGGGCAGGGATTTTTTGCCTCTTTTGTTCAGTTCTCTAGCAGCTAGATCAGTACCTGACACATAATAGTTGCCCCAAATACTTGTCGAATGAATCAGTCCATCCTCTGTTCAAGCCAGCCTGAAACAGTCGAATGTCATTCCCCAATTCAAAATATGTTTTTCATGATTCCTCACTGTCTTCTGAATAACGTTTTAACAATTCTCGCCCAGCTGGTTAAAGACCTTCTCTTTGCTCTCTGAACCATGTCTTCCACGGTGGTTCCTTCATTCTATGCTATTGCTTTTTACTGGCATTCTTGGGAGCACACACACGGGATAATCATGGCCCATCTTCTGGGAGTATTAGATCGCTGGAAAATTTTGAGAGGAAAAATGTTATTTTTATGTTAAAGCAAGCACAGATATTTAATGGAATAGAACATAAGTCATAGCCTCCATCCTACCTTTCTCTCTTTACTATCCAATTCAAAGCATTTCCTACATGAAGCATTCTCTGGTCACATGCTAGAAACTTTCCTTTTCTGAACCCTTGTTCAGTTTTATTACTTTGTCATATACTGGCTTGTAATATATATATATATATATATATATATATATATATATATATATATATATGTATGTATTTTGTTGCTATTTTATATTATGCATATATCTTTCCTTTTTCTGTTTTTTTTCCAAAGACGTATGCATATATCTTTACTTCCATTGTAATTTTAAGATTATTAAAGATAGGAATTATTTTTATATTACTTTTTAATCCATTACAAGAGCTAGCATAATGCTTTATAATATAGTAAGCATTTGTTATTGGAATGAATGAATGAATGAATGAATGAATGGTATTCTCTTCCTTTCAATTTTAATACATTTTTGTATTGAATCACAAATTAAAAATTTTTTAAATGCTAGCACTTCGTTACTATTTTTATTTTTACATATTTAGAATGATACTGCTTTTATTATAATCCAATTTGATGGATTTAGTCGAATGTTTAGCTTGTAGGGTGGCAAAGTTTTCATTTTTAATTCTAAGCATTGTTATATCTAATGCCCAATGGTATTAATAAGAGTACCTAGTAAATCATTTCAGTGAATTGAAGATGACATAGTTTTCTTCATCCAGGTATTGTAAAAAGGAAATGGGCTAGATGTGTGTGTTATAACCATAAATATATTTGTTCTTTTTTTCGGAAGTAAATTATTATTACTATTATTTTTAAGTTTACGTCATCCCATAATATTCTTTGTGAATAAATGCCAAAATCAAAGTAAGCCTCTGTGACCATTACCAAACTTTGAGTGATACTTTTTTGAAGATTATAACTGTAAAATAAAATAGTTTCGCATGTACAGAATAGCATGCTCTCTCCTCTAAAAGCTTTCTTATCTTCGAACTCCATTAAGCTCATTTTACCATGCCAATCAAACATAGTTGTTGTTTGGCTAAGAATGTAAGATACTGCTAAGAGATGATATATTCTCTGTTTTAATTAGTGGCAGTAGATCTAATCCAATTATTTGAGAAAAAATTTCTTTCTTTTGGAGGGAAATGGCTTGCCCTGACATAAATCACTAATTATTGAAAGCAAGATTTTCATAAGGTTGAGAATAGTTCAAAAACGAACCTTGAGAAATTAAGTTTACTTATTCTGCAGAACTCTTGTGCATGTTAAGGAATAATTGATTACACAAATTGTTTTTTCTTTAAAACTTATCAGATTTCTTGTTTCACTCTTAGTTACATTTACCTCTATTTGTAAAGACTGCTCTCCTGGTTCTTCTCTTCCTGTCTGGCATCTCGCTTTTTTCCTCCTCTGTTTACATTTCATAGTGTGTGGTCCTCTGTGCCTCCAGCTTCAT
This sequence comes from Rhinolophus sinicus, assembly GCF_057876585.1. Classification (NCBI taxonomy): domain Eukaryota; kingdom Metazoa; phylum Chordata; class Mammalia; order Chiroptera; family Rhinolophidae; genus Rhinolophus; species Rhinolophus sinicus. Next base: position 160,269,435 of record NC_142514.1, on the reverse strand, counting down.
TCACATTTTAGCTATATATGTGGCCTATTTTCTCTAAGTCATTTTCACTGTGTTCTATCAAAAAATCAGACAAAAAGAATTTATGTATCCATTAGCAAAGCTGGTTTCTTATACTATGACTGTAAATTGTTCAATCTGTTTCAAATAAATGGCTTATCTCATCTGGTACTCTTACATTTGTGTTGCCATACTAATTCATTTTTTAGATTTGTTTTTGTCAGTATGTTATCACATTTTTTAAAAGGGTCTTACCTTCATTGTTTTTTAAATTATTTAAAAATAAAATTATTTTTAATTCTCAAAACGTAGAACTGATTTTTTAAATGTAAAAAAATGAATTCAGATCAACAAAGTATATGATTGATAACATTGTTATCAGTGCACCATTCCTGCATTCAACACTTTTACTATGCGCCCGGGTACTGTTGAAGGAACCAGAGAAGAAATTTAGAAACTGTAGCCAGTTGTTTTGTTATTTTCCTTTAGTTTCAAGAAACAAAGTTTCTCTTAGGGCACCATCTTTAAAAAAGGAAGATTTATTGTTGTGCCCTGGGTGATATAGAACTGGAGTGCCCGAAAATCTGAAGCCCCTTTAGCGGCCGGCTACTCTCTCAACACTTCTCTCCGAGTGCCTCCTCTGTTCTTTTGCTAACTAAAGGCACTCCATTGTCTCTTCTCTACTGTAAGTCCTTCACAGAGCCTGTCTGATGTTTTGAAATCAACTTTCATTGAAATACAATAAAGTACACCCATCATAAGTTTAATAAGGTCTGGCAAACTTATGTACCTGTGTAACCAGCAGCACAACAAGATACAGAACGTTTCCGTCACCTGCACAGCTCCCTCGTGCCACTTTATGTTCAGCCCCTGCTCCCCACCCGCAGCTAGCCCCAGCTCCCAGGGAACCATTAATATGCTTCTGTCCCTACAGGTTAGATTTGCCTCTTCTAGAATCTCATAAGTACAAGTATAGAATATGGATTATTTTCTGTTGGACTTCTTTAGTTTTAAAAATTCCCTAATATTTCATGTATTAAGAGTGTTCCTTTCTATTGCTGAGTAGTATTCTATTCTACAGAATTCCACAAATTGTGTATCCATTCACTAGTTGATGGACAATTGTGTTGTTTCCAGTTTGGGGGTATTCTGAATAAAATTATATGACAATTTATGTACAAGTCTTTTTGTGGACATTTGTTTTCATTTCTCCTCGATAAATGCCTAGGAACTGAATTGCTGGGTTGTGTGGTAAGTTTGTGTTTAACTTTATAAGAAATTGCCAAACTTTTTAAAAGTGCTTGTACCATTTATGTTTCCACCACTATTGTGTGAAAATTCCAATTGCACCACATCCTTACCAAATTCATACTGTCAGTCGGTTTCATTTTCAGTCATTCTAGTAAGTGTGTCGTGGTGTGTTGTTGTTTCACGTTCATTTTCCTGATCTCTAATGATATTTATCAACTTTCTATAAGCTTATCTGTTATATGAGTACAACAAATGTATGAGTACTAGGGCTGCCATAATGAAATACCACAGGCTGGCTAGTAAGTAACAGAAACCAATTTTCTCAAGAGTTTTGGAGGCTGGAAGTCCAAAGTGAAGGTGTCAGAGCAAGGTTTGGTTTCTTTTGAGGCCTCTCCTTGGCTTGCGGATGGACATCTCTCCATACCGTCTCCATGTGAGGGTGCTCACGTGGCCTTTTCTCTGTGCACGTGCATCCCTGAGGTCTTTCTCCTCTTATAAGGACACCAGGCCTGTTTGGATTAGGACCCCACCCATATGCCCTTAATTACCTCCTTACCTCTTTAAAGGTCCTGTCTTCACATACAGTCATATTGAGGGTTAGAGCTTCTCAATATATGAGTGGGGAGGGGGGCACACAGTTCAGTCCATCGCATTATCAACCATTTCTACATCTCTTTTCCTGTTTTATTTGTTTTGTTTTGTGTTTAATTTTTTGCCCATTTTGTAGAAGGATTCTGTGTCTTATTAATAAATTTTAAGAGTTTTTTTTATATATTCAACTCATGTTACATATATGTATTGCAAATATTTAATTTTCTTAGTGGTATTTTTAAAGAGCGGAGGTTTTAAATTTTGATGAAGATCCATATTTCAGTTTTTTCTTTTATAGTTTATAGGTTTTGTGTGTTAAGAAACTTTTGCATATGCCAAGGGTGTAAAAATATTCTTCATTGTTTTCTTCTAGAAATTTTATGACTTTAACTTTTACCTATATGTATATTTTGAGTTAATTTTAATGTTTGGTTTCAGTTAAAGGTCAAGGTTCATTTTTTTTGCATTTGGATATCCAATTGTTCCAACACTATTTGTTGAAAAGATAATCTTTTTCCTATTCGGTTACCTTGACACTTGTTTAAAATCAATTGACCATATGCATACGGATTTATTTCTGGATTCTCTTCTGTTCCATTTCTATATTCTATGCCTGTACCACACACACTAGCCTATTACTATAGCTCTATAATTCTTCTAATCAGATAGTATAAATCCTCCATCTTTTTCAAAATTGATTTAATTACTCCTTCCATATACAATTTAGAATCATCTTATCAGTTTCCCAAGTCATGCTTTGTTGGATAGTGCCGGTGATACTATTGGAGTTGCATTAATTATATAGATCATTTTGGAGAAAGTTGCCATCTTAATATCACATTTTAAATCTATAAACATGATTTTTATTTCTATATAGGTCATCTTTAATTTCTCTTAATAATTTTTTTTAGTTTTCAAGGTACAGGGATATTACACTTTTGTTGTTAAATGTACCCCTAGGTATTTCATGTTTTCGATGATGAGAGCAATTATCTTGTCTTATTCCTGATATTATATAATTTCCATGCCTAGTTTTGATATCAGAATAATACTGGGCTCTTAAAACAGGCTTAGATGTGTTTCCCTTTTTCTCTGTTTTCTAAAATAATTTGTATACTACTTGGTAGTATTTCTTCCTTAATTGTGTGATCGATTCCACCAGTGAAGCTATGAGAGGCTCGAGTTTTCTTTGTGGAAAAGTTTTTAATTCTGAATTGTTTTTACAAGTAAAGGGTTATTCAGACACTCGATTTCTTCTTGAATCAGTTTTGGAAAGTGGTATATTTTAAGGAATTTTGACATTACATTTAAATTGAATTTTTTGGCATAAAATTGTTTTTAACATTCTCTCATTTCAGTGCCTGTATGATCTGTAGTGATCTGCCACTTACCATGTGTGTGGCCTTAGGCAAATTACTTAACCTCTCTGTGCCTTAGTGTCCTCATTTGTAAGATGAGATTATAATAGTATCTTTCATATTGTTGTTCTAAGAATAAATTGATGGAGTACATGCCTATAAAGTGTATAGAGTAGTAAAAGGCAGCGTTAGCACTGGAAAAATGTTAGTTATAATTTCAAACAATGTAGGGACTGATTTACTCCTGTTGATGAGGCCATGGAGTCTCATGAGTCAGCCAGAGATTGAACAAGAAGACTCCAAGATCCTTAATGATCTTACAGATTTTTCTGACAGTATGAAGTAATTAGAATCCAGTAGTCAGTGGATAAAACTCTTGTTGAGTCCTCCACAAGAAAGGATTCCTTTTTGCAGCTACTGGCTGCCCAACTAGAAGTAGATACAGCATCTGGGAAATGACTTGGACTTTGATTTTTTTTTTTTTTTTTAAGATTTTATTGGGGAAGGGGAACAAAACTTTATTGGGGAACAGTGTGTACTTCCAGGACTTTTTTCCAAGTCAAGCTGTTGTTCTTTCCATGTTAGTTGTGGAGGGTGCCATTCAGCTTCAAGTTGTTGTCCTTTCAGTCTTAGTTGTGGAGGGCGTAGCTCAACTCTGTTGCTAGTTGCAGGGGGTGCAGCCCACCATCCCTTGCAGGACTTGAGGAATTGAACTCGCAACCTTGTGGTTGAGAGCCCAATGGCCCATGTGGGAATTGAACCAGCAGCCTTCGAAGTTAGGAGCATGGAGCTCTAACCACCTGAGCCACCGGGCCGGCTCCTGGACTTTGATTTTTAAGATCTGCCTTTTCCTGTGTAGCTGGACGTATACTGTATGTAACTGATGTTTGTTACTTGGATGTTAACTGAATTGCTTATATTAAAGTATCCTCGAAGATGCTTTCAAGGGAAGAATTTCTTTTCTTGGCTCATACTTATTTGCTCCGTGAAGGGTGATGTATGTGCCATTTGTATTGCATGCACTTTATGCCTTGTAGATTATTTTCCAAACCTTTGATAAAGAGAACTAGCCATGTCATTGGTTATTTAGAATTTAGCTGTGTTGGTAAAGCATCTTTTGAATGAGGAAGGAAAAACCATTTGAGTTATATAGTCCATGTCAATTTTTTTCTACAAAGAGCCAGACAAATATTTTAGTATCGCAGGCCGTACAATCTCTGCTGCAACTATTCAACTTTGCTGTTGTGGTGCAAAAGCAGCCCTGAACAATAAATCTGTAAATAAATTGTTGTGGCCACATATCAGTGCAACTATTGAAAAATACAGGTGGTGAGTAGACCATATTTGGCCTGCCGGCCATAGTTTGCCAACCTCGTGTCTATGTAAGACTTACAAGAATTACATAGCCAAAGATTTGTCTGTATGTGTCCTTAGAGCAGTATTTAATGGGCCAAAATGTTATTTGTTTGTCCTGCGTAACTCCAAAAACTTCACTGATAGTGAAGATTTATCCAAGTATTCATATTGGCAAACAGTCCAGGAAATATGTACACACATGGCTTCATTTTAGAGGTAAATATCCATTAAAAAACATGATGATTCAGGACAATGTAACAGGTTGTAATTTCTGTTCACTAATTTATTGAGCACCAGCTGGTTATTCAGCACTATCTGAGGCTCTGAGTATACTTTACTGAACAAGAAGTTTGTTAGTGTCATTCAGAATCTTAGTGCTGGGAGACTGAAACTAAGCAGGTCATTGCAGGTATGTTACATATTGTCATAAGCCACATTGTGCCAACCACTGTGTTATCACATTTTAAGAAACAGCTGAAGTTTAGAAAATTACTGTATATAACACTCCTTTCTCATATGAGGATAATTACAGATATTCCAATTCCAATTCTTTATTCTTATTTAAGCAAAGAAAAGAGAGGGAACAAAAAATTAATAAAGAAATGGAGGAGAAAGCAGCAAAGGAACTGGCGAAGGAACATTTGCAAGAAAAAGCAAAAGGAAAATATCAAGAATGGTTAAAGAAAAAAAATGCTGAAGAATGTGAGAAGAAGAAGAAAGAAAAGGTATTTTCATTAAAGTGAGCCCTTAGAAGACATGGCTTTGGTGTTCACATGTGCCAACTGTATTGTATAAAATGTTTCTAAAGAAAATTGGCACTGTCTTAGCATAAAATAAATACATGAAGCTATCCCTGCTTGTTATACGTTTAAGCTTCAGAGATGAATATGCATTTGGTTTTCTTAGGTTGAGAAAGGTTAATAAGCGTGTTGATATTTTTTCAGTTGGGTTTATATTTTTTATTGTTAATGCTTTTAAGTATTTTTTGATGTACTTTCATTACATTATTGTAAATTGGTTTTTTCTTCTTGGATTTGACGTCTTGTTTAGAGGCAGCCACTAAACATGATCACATCTCTGATCATGTTAAGTTTTGCACTCAAATTATAGAAATATGATTTAGTATTTATCATCAGAAAGTCATTGGGGTGAGAAGCTACTGGGGAAAAGAGTCGGTAGAATTTGAATAGAATTTTTAGTTACAGAACATCTCTGGAGAGTCTTTGGTTTTGTCATTTTAAGGAAAAAGAAAAACAGCGGCAAGCTGAATTACAGGAAAAAAAGGAAATAGCAGAAAAAAAGTTTAAGGAATGGTTGGAAAATGCAAAAAATAAACCTCGTCCAGCTGCAAAGAGCTATGGTTATGCCAATGGAAAACTTACAGGTTGGTTTTTATGTTATGTGGCTTACATAAATATGGCTTGCCGGAGTAAATATTATACATTATGTTTCCTTTTGACAGAAATAGAAATGTGTAAAAATAATTCTTCTTTCAAATTACTGTTTTCTGAAAGATTATATTATAACATGATGTTCCTGTGGAGATAGTACCAATTTATTGTCATTCTCTATAAATCAGATATATTTCAAAGGCAATAGTTGCAAAACTGCAAAGTAGTGATTTTTCACACTAAGAAACAAGTTCAATTTTCTTTCATTTCTTGAATTTTAAAGCCTTGAACAGGACATATTTAAGGGGTTATTTTTCTTCACCTTCTTCTAACCCCCTCTGAGGCAGAGCTTCCAATGTCTTCGACACATTGTTTTTGCAGGGTAGAATACTAGATGGCACGTGAGCCAGACACAAAACCGGTCCGCCTTTGGGCTTGGTCTCGTTATAAATGGTAGTGCATGTTTTTCTTTGTACTTCATGTTGGAAGCTCATACCTTGCTGACAGCTGCCTTCAGTTATTTAAGTGATTTATTATTAAAAATACTCCCATTCTGTTTTGTTCACACAATAGAACATATTCCAGACTTTGTTTTGACCGTCTTGGTGAAGTGTGTGTTGACATATCCATGCAGTCAAAGTGGGTTGCCAGTGTCTGAATGACATATTCCTGCTGTCAGGATTTAGGTCTCTCCTACATGTCACAGAGGTTGTCTGTTACAGCTACTGAGCGTGGCCTGCTTCAGTTTTTTTCTGTCTTATTTGAAAAAAGAGTAATAAGCAGTGGTTTTAGCCAAACAATTGGGTAGTAAAGTTAAAGCTTTAGGTGGGAGTATACATACTGACTAGAAGTTCATTGCTAAAAAAAATGGGTGTTCTATTAATATTTTTGCATTTTTAATGAGTTTTATTCTAATAAGCATCATATTTGTCTGCAAATGCTCTACTGCTCTTAAGCCTCTATTCTTTATGCCCATAACATTTTTACAAATTATGAAATAAATTTATGTGTGTACAGTGACTGGAGGATTTGAATATGATTTACAAAATGTTCCTCCTTCAGAATTATTAGATATTGGGAATCACAACTCACTAAACACTTCATATACATTATACTAGAACACTCCATAATTAGTAATCATAACTACAGTGACATGGAATCTTAGAAGTTTGAGTGACAGTGATACAGAATTTCAGTGATTCTAAGGAAGAATCTTGATTCACTTTAGCTACTTATGCAATGTGATTTTTTTTTTCCCTGTAAACTTCTGTGTCTGACTAAGGGAAACTAGTTCTCAAGTGGTTTCCCAGATTTAGTTAAGAAAATGAAGATTTTATTCAATTTAAGGATTCTAAACTTAATTTCTTAGTAAATTTTTTATATGAGTTTTTATATAGATTTTAACCTTAAATATTTTTTGGACTCTTAGAATTATCATTCACACATTAATTTTCCCTACAGTATTTACTGTATTTAAAAAGTGTTACTTATTTGAAAATATTCGAGGGTTCATTTTAAATGAGTCAAATTGGTTCATCGATGACATTTTTGCCATTTAGATTTTTTTAACATTTTTCTAGGAATTTAAAAATAACCAGTTTCTTTGATCTCAAGACTATTTTTTTTTGTTTTGTTTTGTTCTGATTTTTTGTTTTTAAACATTTTTAGGTTTTTACAGTGGAAATTCTTATCCAGAACCAGCCTTTTATAATCCAATTCCCTGGAAACCAATTCATATGCCTCCTCCCAAGGAAGCTAAGGCTCTAACAGGAAAGAAGACTAAAAGACCTGTGATAAGTCAGCCGCACAGGTCCTCGTCGTCTCTGGTAATTCATAAAGCCAGAAGCAATCTTTGCCTTGGAACTCTGTGCAGAATACAGAGATAGTAGGCATGGGACACGGCGTGCTTTTACCTGTAGCTATTGAATTTTACAATCGGAAATTGTTTTGTACTGCTTAGTCAAGTAGTTCAACATTTGATGTTGAGATTGACAAGTTCAAATATTTGCATTTACATATAGAGTCGGAGGTAATTAAGGAAGATATTTTATACATTTTCTGTTTTATAAGGGCTTCAAGGTTGATCTTGGCATATTTCGCAAGATAAGTGACTGAATATCTAACAATTGTGTTTGTATTTAGTTTGTGTTAAAACCACTGTGATACCAATAAAACCAACAATTTTTCTTGTGTTCTTTCATACTCTTGTTATTTCTGTGTATGTTTTTGAACATAATAAAATTAAATTGTTCAAGCAAGCATTCCTAAACTACATGGTGAAGATAACTCTTAGAAGAATCTAAATGAGTTAAAATTCTAGAGTAATCAAAAACAGTCTTGTTTGATGGCTTTTGGTATATTTTTCCCTATGTAAATACTTCTAAAGAACTGGAGGCATGTTTTGTAGCAAGGAAATGAAGGTTTTAAAGGAAAATTTCAAAACGTCATTTTGTACTCTGGATCTTAGATTGTGATTTAGTAATCTTGAGGCACTAATAGTATTTTGCTGTACTTGGTACAAATACTTAGATGTTAATTATAATTAGTTTGTTAATTTCTAAATTGGATTATCAGTGCATTATATTTTAATGTTCAGTGATATTTTACTGAAGGTGAGATTGTAGATATTAAATAAATGTTAAGGATAGTATTTCAAAGGGTTACTATTAAAATAGCACTCATTACTTTTTATTAAATTTTAAAAATCTGTATCTTTTTTTAGGGGATCATCAAGAAATGAAAATTTGTTGTGGCAATATAAAGTCAGTAAGTTCATTTAAAAGTGATTTCTATTTGGGATATATTTCATGTTTCTGCTCTGTTAGTCCTACCTGCCAAGTTTCTTCTGATTAACCTGCAGTGGTTGATCAGCACAAGGAAACAGAAATAGAATCTTTGAAGGGTATCCATGTCGTCAGAAAGCTAGGAAAATTCTAAGCAGAGAACACTTTGGGAGGAGTCAGTAGGGTTTATTGGGCCAACATATTGGTGAGATTTAGAGGTCTGACCATTTTTCTCAGAACCTCTTAAATATAGTGAACCTTACAAATGATCGTTATACTTGAGTACATTGACCTGCTGTATAGAGAGAATGTAGAATCTGCCAGGGTAGCAATAAACTTGTGTGCAAAAAACATAGTGTACATAGGCCTAAATTCCTGGGGATTTTAGATATAGTTATATCCAAGAAACTTTCCATTTCCCACAGTAGGTTAAGTCATTTAGGCACCTTTTAGCTATAGCCATAATCCTAATAAGACTGCATTCAATCAGTAATTAATTAGATTGACCAATGGTAATTGAACAGTCACTGTGACAGATGTTTTACATATTGATTTAGGAATTTAAATTGTATATTTCTTTACTCAACATACATTTACAGTCCAGCCAGGAAAACATGTAACAGAATAAATGCTGTAAAAGCTATGCTTAAAATTATGTTCAGAGTTCATCTGGGAACATAGATAAGAGATAGTTCAGTTTGTGAAGGGATTAAGAAAGGCTCCAAAGAGGAAGTGACATTTGAGCTGGCAAAAGTTAAGCAGGAATTTTCTAGATGGATATGAGGTTGACCACACTCACGGACGTGTGGTGAAAACTAGCTGGGAGAGAAGCAGGGGTCAGAGTAAAAAGGCTCTGTATGCTCTAGAATTTGGACTTGATCCTGTGTGTGGGCTTGTGAGGTCGTTTTGCTCTACCAATGAAACATTTTTAAAAGATTTTGACTACCAAACACATTTATTAAAATCTCAGTTTTCTTCAACCCAATCAATGTACCTGATTACCAGGTACGTTAGTGTTTTTAACCTGAATCAATTTTTCATAAAATCAATATAGTTGATATTTTAGGCATTACAAACTACATTACAACATTTGAAATTTCTATTGTGGTTTTTAAAATATCTCTTTGACTTCTACTATTACTTTGATTGGAACTGCTCTAAAATATCTAGGTAATCCATAATGTCAACAAATTCATAATCTGATAGAAAGAACACAAATGTTGTAGACCGGAGTCTTTGTTTGAGTCCTGGCTTTATGGATCCTTATTTGGAAGTTGCCTCATTGTTTTCAGCCTTCAATACCTTATCAAATTTAGAAACTTATCATGGGGATATAACATGATAAGTGAAAGTACCTAAAAATGCAAATTTGTTTCTTTTTTATATGATGATAATTCTGATAAGATGTATCAATATTCTTTTTCTTAGTAATAAATGATTTACATAATAACTGACTTTGGTTAGTATACCAATCATGAATGATGATATACCAAAAATAAGTTAACTTCTCAGTGCTTAGGGTAAACTTTCATTTACCCCTATGCTAAAAGTGAAAAGTACATTATTTTTGTTTTCTTCAAATTACTTCAATACATATTTATTGCTTTCATTTTCTTCAAATTGGTTCAATACATATTTATTGAATACCTACTATGTGCTAGTTAGTATGCTAGATGCTGTGAATAAGAGAAGGTCCTTGCTGCCCTCATGGAATCTTCTATGGCATTGATAGGAAACAGATATTAAGCATGTAAGCAAATAATTTATTTGGCTGTAAGTACTCTAAAGAAAATAAAACAGGGCATTGGGTTAAACGGTGACTGGGTGGAGGAGAAGGGCCCACTACTTAAGATGGATGGGCTTCTCTGAGGTGGTAACATACGCTGAGCTAGCCTTGCTAAAATCTGGTGAAAGAGATACCCTGGTCAGAGGGAACAAAGGCTGTAAGGCGTAAATGAATTTGGTGTGTTTGAAAAAGGCCAGCTTGCCTGGAGTGGAGATACTGATGGGGAAAACAGTAGGAGTTAAGGTTGGGAAGTCAGGCAAGGCCAGATCATATATAATCCTGAGTTCAGTAGTTCAGATTTTATTCTAATTGTATTGGAAGCCTCTGGAAGGTGTTAAGCAGAGAATTGATATGATCTGGTTTATAGTTTGAGCTCCTCCAGCTGCTGTGAGGGAATTGGCTGGTTGGAGACAGAATCAAAGCAGGGAGACTCATTGGGAGGATTTTGCTGTCTCCAGGAAAGAAATCATGATAGTTTGGATTAAGATGGCAGTGGTGACACAGTATAAAGTAGAGGTGGATTTGGTATATATTTTGCAGGTAGAGCAAACAAGACTGCTAACATTCGGATGTCAAGTTAGGGAAGGAGGAAAAATGAGATATGACTTCTAGTTTTTAGGCCTGCTCAACTGGGGGAATGATACCTATAACAGAAACTGGAAGATGTGATAGGAGGAGGTGTATGGGTGGAGATGGGGAGAGGGGAGTCTTTACGAATTCTGTCCGAGGTCCATTAGGTTTGCAGTGCCATCTTAATATTTCAGTGGCAGTGGCAGTCAGGTATCTGTGCCTGATCCCCAGGGAGCCAGGATTGGAGCTACACATTGAAGCAACATCGGTACGTAGGTGGTAAAAGCATGGGACTGGAACAGGTTGCCTAGTAAGAGTTTAGATAGTAAAAAGGGAGGGCTGAGTATTCCCGTATGTAGAAACTGAGCAGCCAGCATGGATCCTGAGAAGGAGCCGTCAGTGGAGTAGATGGAAAGCCGGTAGGGCCTGATGTCACAGAAACCACAAGTAGAAGTGCTAAAAGTGGGAGTAGTGAACTCTGTCCAGTGCTGTTAGAGAGAGAAGAGCAGGAAAGAGCGTTCCGTACTGGATTTGGTGCAATGAAGGGAGGTCACTGTTAACTGCAATAGCAAACAGGTATTGAATCCTTTCTACATGCCCGACAGTATTCTGTGCTTCTATATGCGCTAACGCTTCATCCTCACAACAATCCTATGAGATAGTTACTTTTATTATCCCCATTTTACAGTCGAGGAAACTGAGACAGAGAAGTTATGCTGCCAGTATACCTAGTGAGTAACAGAAGAGGGATTAGAGCTCAAGATGTCACAATCCAAGCTTAACAGCCATATTCTGTTTCCCTCCTATATACTCTTATATGATAAGAAAAGCTGGTATGAACCTCCAGTCAAAGTAGAGTGAAGACACAATGGGAGGAGCCTTTGCCTTTGTGGATTTGTACCTTTTTTTCCCTTCAATTCCTTCGCCATCATTTAGCAGAGATCAGAGAGCGAAAGGAGATAATTGTGTGTGATTAATTGGCTGTGTTTAATTAGGAATCCTAGGTTTAGTTGTGAACATATTGACGTAAGGGTGCTCACAGAGGTACAGGTTTGTTGCTCAGGTGAGAAGTTTAGGTTAGGGATAGATACTTAGATATTCAGTTCAACGTAAGTATGGAAGCTATGGATGTGGATAGCATTTCCCAAGGGGAGTTTGAAGCATGACATTCTTTGATTCATTCAGCACATACTTATTCAAGTGCCTCCTGTGTCCTGGAAGGGAAAAGATGAACTGGGCTGGAGTGCAGGTAAATAACTTTAAAGATCAGGCAGAGGGAAAGAAGCAGTTGGAAGAGCAGTGAGCAAGGTGGGAAGAGGGTAAGAGGAGATCCCCCACTGTGAGACGGAGGTTTTAAGGAAGAGAATGGAGTGTTTTCTATAGTAGTAAATGCTGCGTGAGGGTTCAGTTGCAAGGAACGAAGCCTTCTCTTTGATGATTCCATTAGTGTTTACTGAATTTCTAGCACTGTTAGATTTTGGAGGTGTAGTGGCTAACAAGACTGACCTAATACCGAACCCCCCAGAGTTTGCATTCTAGTGGAGACCACAGTTAAACCAATACTTACCTTGAAGCACAAGCTCTGAGGTCCTGTCAGGAGGAAACTAACCTTTGTTGGGGTCAGGAAAAGCTTCCAGGAGGAAGTTATTAAGCCGAGACCAGTTTTGAGTCCCCTAGATAAACAAAACAACATTTGATCATTTTGGAGCTGAAGAGGAGTGAATGGGCTTAGAACAATGGTGATTCCACACATAACGTTTCTTTCTAAGACTGAGGATTGGTGATCAGACAGCTTTTGAACATCAAATGCACTTTCCGACAGCTTGTGTACGTGACACACTACTGTAGCGTTACAAGGGAAATTTCCAAAATCTTAGTAATTTCTAAAGAAAATCTTTAGAATTCCAAGGGAAAGTAAACCTTGAAGTATGATGCTAAAAATAGACCGTCTGAGGACTTAGGGTCTGAAGTAATATGGATGGGGCTATTTATTTAATAAACTGCTAGTGATCTAATTAGCAACTCAAAGGCTGGCCTTTCACAGATGTGCCTATTATGATAGCCATGGCCCGGGTGAATAACAGTATAGAGTAGTTTATGTTCCACTAACAAATTATACTTTATGACAGAACAAAAATTAATTTTTCTATATTCCAATAATACTCAAGTGTTTACCATGCCCATTTAGTGATCTAAGTTAAATTCATGTGTTGGCTTGAGAAAAAATAAAGCGCACAAAGTTACTTTATAGTGAATATTTACCTACTACTGTTGATAATGGCAATTTGCCTTCAAGAGAACATTTTTCAGAAAGGGCAGTGGTATCTTGAATTTCCTCTTAGAATTCGAAGGGGGTAGGACACTTGAGAAAGGAAAATATTCCATTATCTGTCTGTAGGGAGAAGGCTGCACCTTACGTGCAGGAGAAAAAAATCTGGAAGGAACTCTGCCCTTTCCCAGAATCCACGAGCCCCTCCCTTTCCCTTTCTTGGTTCATACTCTTTCAGCTGATAGAACTTGCACAGGAACTTGGAAAAAAGGAGGAGGCTTCTTCCTTCCCAGTAGCTTCACCTGCCTGGGAACCACCCGAGGGCCAGAGAGAGATGGAAGTGATCTTTGTTTCTCTTTGGTGGCAGGAGCACTGGGTGACTCGGGAGTGGAATGTTTTCTTAGTTTGAATAAGTTTTCCAAAAACAACCAACCGTCTGTGGCCTAGCTGTCTGCAGCTCCCACTCCCTCAGCCAGGGGCTTTCCTTTCTTGGTGTAGGCTGAGGTGCAGAATGCCCCAGAGGTAAAGGTAAAAGGTCAGTCTTAAAAGGTGTCTGTCTCAATAAAGTAGAGGACATTCTCACCAAAGTCTTCCGCTGTCCACTGAAGACGTTCAACTAGATGATCACGAAGGCCCCTTTCTGCTCCCAGTTTCTGTTCTGAGCAGTTCACTTTTGTGGCTTTAGAATGTGGATTTAGGTCACTCCTTATCCCCAGGAAGGACGGGGAGGGCGACATCATTTCCTTCGTAGAGTGTGACATAAAAACTACAGACATCAGGGTGTCTTTCGAGGGGCTATGCCCAGGTCTGCCACGAGGCTCTGGGGAGCAGTGGAGACGCACCTGAGTTTGAATATGTGCTCTGCTCCCTACGCTGTGGGAATGCGACAAGTCTCCATCTCTCTACGCCTCAGAGACAACTAAGTGCAGTGTGGTGCCCTGGATCGGATCCTGGGCTAGAAATTCGAACAAAGCCGATAGTTTGGTTAACAGTATTTTACCCACGTTAATTTCTTGCTTTGGATCAATGTACCAGGGTTATATAAGTGTTTATACATGGTTCTATAAATATATCATGGTTATATCTAAGGGAAAGATAGGTGAAGGATGTATAGAAACTCTCAGTGCCATCTTTCCAGCTCTTTTGTAAATCAAAATTATTTTAAAATAAAAAGTTAAAAAATATGCTGCCCCTGAAATTCATACTTACAAATTCAGAGGCTTTGTTTTGTTTATTCTTATAAATATTGAATATTTCGTTATTCTATTTTAACAAAATAAATAAAATAAATAAATAAACAGACAAAATAAATAAATAAAATAAATAAATAAAATTTGTCATTTGGTAGGAGAGCATTTAAACATAGTTATAAATGCTTGGAATTTATTTAAAGTAAGGGCTTTACTCCACTTTATTTGTAGGTCTTAAATGGAATTAAAGTCAAATTGAATGATAATCAAGGCTAAGGCAACTTCGGTTATGAATGTGCCTGGATGGCTACATTTCGTTCAACATAATGCTTGTACCGAACAGAGAAGAACTGGTGTTTGCAATATTCCCAGCAGAATATCATAGAGAAAAATGTATAATTTCAGATTAAATACATAAAAGAGAACTGTAATTTCACGGCGGAGAACTGCCATTGGGGGAAAAACACCTATTTTTTATGTCATAATGTCTTCTGTTAAAAAATATATCCATATATTTACTTACATACAGGTAAAACAATATTTTTTTTAAATTAAACCATCTCTAAGAATTTGAACTTAAGAAACAACATAGTTTATAGAGTATTAAAATATTCTGATTTAAATTAGAATGAGCTCTGCCAGAATTTACAAATTGGTGGTCCATGAGCTGTATTTAGCTTCGGGGTGGGTTTTCATTGCCAAGCACAATTTTAAACTTTTTGAACTGGTTGCCAGTATTTAAAATAGTGAGTATTTACACAAAGACCTGCGTTTCCATTCTCTCTCACATGGTGAGACCTAACAGTGCTGAGTATACAGTCTGACATGGCAGGACTTGGCAAGGACGGGGTAGTCAGTGCCTCTTACAAGGTGTGTCCTTTCCAGTTTGCCAGAGTTCCTTTGTTGTTATTGTATCTAGATTTTTAAAAATTGAGGTGAAATGCACAGGTCGTGAAATTAACCATTTCAAAGTGAACCATTCAGTAGCATATGGTACTTTCACAATGTTGTGCGACCATTGCCTCTGTCTAGTTCCCAAACTTTTCATCACCCCAGCCCCTGGCAACCCCCAATCTGCTCTCTGTCTCTTTGGATTTACCTATACTGAATAGCTCTTATAAATGGAATCCCACAATATGTGACCTTCTGTGTCTGGCTTCTTTCACTTAGCATGCTGTTTTCAGGGTTCATCAATGTCCTAGCATTTATCAGTATTTCTTTTTATGGCTGAATAATGTTCTGTTTTATGGATATACCACATTTTGTTTATCCATTCGTGGGTTGTGGTCATTTGGTTGTTCTTACCTTTTAACTGTTATGAATATAATGTTATTGTGTACAAGATTTTGTTTGAATGACTCTAATATTTTTGATGTTTTTGTCTGGACGTTACCGTTGTTTCAGCCACAGTTCTTACATGGCCGCCCACCCTGGCCTCACTTATTCGCTTGCCTTCTAATTCTGCCTGTTAGCTTTTGTATTTACACTTTCTAATCCATGTAATAGGGTTGGGTGTGTCCATTTCCCCTGAATTCCTACACTTTCTTCCAGCATAAAGCTTGAAATAATTAATGAAAAATGTTCATCATTTTTCTAAAAGTTTGCCTCTATACTCGATTTCTGGGTCTTTTCTCCCTCAATTTTGGTCTTCCTCTGATAAATATTCATTATGGATGCGGGTTTTTATTTTCTTCTATTGTTCACATTAAAACATCAGACGGTTTGAGAAGATCTAAAATTTTTACAGTAAGAAGTGACTTTATATACTCGTATGCATTTGGGTTTCATTTCTGGACTTGGAGGCAAAATATGTGTTGCTGAGGTGTGTGAGTTTCTGGCAGTCCACGAATATAATCGCTTAAATGTAGTCACCCCTCTGACTTCTGTAACCTGGCCTCACGGCCTGTTTCACCTCCATCTTCCTGCCACTGCACACCTGCGGAGAACTCTTTTTCACTTCAGTCCTTATCAGCACCCCGTCTGATTGCCCCTTATTTGCCATTTAATTATTTACTCTCCGTAAATGACCTAACTTCTTTATGATTGTATCTTGCCTCCCTAACTAGATTATAAAGCCCTGCTGAACAATATCTAGTTTTGTTTATTTTTTTATATGCTTCAGTGCAGAGCATATGTAAGAGGTGTGCAATAAATATTTGAATTAGTGACTCACCAAACCAAAAAAAATGCCCCTTGAAGTATACCTAACTTCTCACTTCTCAAGATTATTTAGTTGAGAACATTTAAAAGCATTTTAATTCATTTTTTAGTGTAATACTTATTAAGTTATGGCAACTAAATTCCTTTTCAAATCTAATCAATGTATTACTATAAATTGGTGATTCTAAAAATGTGTGTTGCAAACTACATTTTTGGTGTTAGTGAAAAATGGAGATCCCTGAATTTATACACTAATGCAGTCTGATTCCTGGTTGAGACCAGGAATCTGCATTTTCAAAAGCTCTCCCAGATTCTTATGTATGCTTCATTTTCAGTACCACTGGGATTGAGAAGAAGTTATTAACTTCATTTGGAATAATTCAGGTAGATTGGAAGTTTAGCTTAAGTTGGTATACGGGGACAATAAACATTGAAATTGTATGTTTAATAAATGTTAATTTCAATTTGATATTTCAAAAGTTAGTTTTTTTGACATGAGTCTACAAATAAATGTTACTGATGTTGTATAATTTTAAGGGCATGGAATGAAAATCCTAGAAATGTAACAAATTCCAACTAACCTGAGAATTACTGAGGTGAAACAGAATAAAATCACTGAAACACATCACTGTATATAATTAACACTTAAGTTACTCCTAAGACACAATTTTATAATGAAATGCTACTCTCTTCCAAAAGCTGAAAATGCAATTGAAAAACAAGTATTACATGACACACTCCAAGTTACAGTGTTTACTGACATTTCTAAAATCCTGAATCATTTATTGCTATTGTGAAGAAGTTCTGGAATGTGTTGAACAGAGACTTTTCAAGTATTGCATTCAGATAATGCAGACTTTATCTGTGTCTTAGGAGTTAAATAAACCATTAATAAGTAATCCAACAGTATAATGAAACGATCACCAAACAAAAGTGACACAGTACATTGCTTGCTGGTAGCAAGTAATTGAAATGAAACAAGTCTGTTTAATATAAAGGAATAAGTGCAAGCAATTGAGCAAGGGCTTTTTGTTAGAAAAATCAGGAGTTTTCTGGCTGTGTTTTTCATCTGTGTTACAATGTTTTCCTCCCTGTTGACCTTTTGACATTTTGCACTTTAAAAAAAAAATTAATATTTTTAAAATATTTCAATGACAATTGACAGCGTTTTGCACTTCTTAAACATATCATTTTATGCAGGCCCTGTTTTGGTAGTGGAACAATGGTGTTTTTCCTTTATTCTGCGAAGATGCTTACAACATCTTTTACTTGTGGGATTATATTTAATTCTTCTCTATAGATTGATAATTCATCATGTGATTTGGCAGAAGAAGAGCTTCCTTCAACCTCAAGCTAATAAAATGGAGCTGTCGTTTATATGGACCAAAGCCTAGGCTGAGTGCTTTGTCACACCATCGCATTTAACCCTCACTAGAGTCAGCTTGTGTGGAAAGGAAAATGAGGAAACAGAGCGCACGCAGTAACCTGTTTAAGATCATCCAATATTTGTTTTTTTTTGTTGTTGTTGTTGTTTTTCCTTATTTGATACACTGTGTAGCCCTATTGGAAGTAGAAAGGGAGACTTTTCCACTCCCAAACTCAATTTTCTCCCTCACTTAATGGAAGATATAAAGCCACAAACATTACAGGCTGAAAAAGGGAAGGTCTACCTGGGTTGGAAATCTGGCAAATGAAGTCTTAACTCCTGGTAGAACTGAAAGCAGAGCTGCAGGGACAAGTTCAAGGTCGAGAATCTGGAGGGTTTTCCTGATTCTTTGAGTGACACAGTGTGAATTCATTATTTTGTTTCCATTTCCAATTCCAAGAACTCCAGATACACCCAGGATCAAATGTAAATAAAAGCACATTCCAAAAATCAAAAATGGTTTTTGGATTATCTGGGTCACTGGTCCTTTCCACTAATGTGTATAATCAAGAGCTGACGATCCCACAGATGATAAGTAATCCTTTGATGAAAAATTTGATGCTTCATTCCTTATAGTAGGAGTTTAATTTTTGTTTTTACAAGTTTTAGTTTTGACATGCTTATTTTTGAAGAATGCCCTGTTTAGTCCTCTGAATTATAGAATGTCATTTGA
The DNA here is from genome assembly GCF_057876585.1 of Rhinolophus sinicus. Taxonomy (NCBI): domain Eukaryota; kingdom Metazoa; phylum Chordata; class Mammalia; order Chiroptera; family Rhinolophidae; genus Rhinolophus; species Rhinolophus sinicus. Next base: position 160,250,634 of record NC_142514.1, on the reverse strand, counting down.
AATACTTAGCTATTTAAGGGAAGGAAGACTTAAGTCATGTTTCAGGAAAAGAAGTCCAACTGGGAGTAACAACTTAGGGCACACTGGAAAACATAAAGTATTAACTATGGCCGTTGAAATAACAAGTTAGCAGTCATAAACTAGACTCCCATCAAGATGAAACTTTCATTCTTTCCCTGTCCCCCCACTGTATTTTCTCTTGCATATAACTTTGGTAATGCACTTGTCAGGGCAGTTGTTAAATTCACATTTGTATGCTGACCATGAGGACTGTTTTGGCTTCCAAGTTGGTCAAGTTGAACTGCTTTGAAGCTAGTAATCTGCTGAATTAGCTGACTTCTTTCATGGTATTCCAGAACAAACAGATCCCCTTTAAAAATCCCCACTTTTGTTATTTCAGGTGGCTTGAGTCTGTTATTCTTACATAAAGATGTTAGGGTTCTTCCAAGAGAGGTTCAAAGAGAAATTTAGAAATAAAATGTTAAGCAGATTAAAAAGACATTTGGTATAATGATCATGTCACTGGGTGAAAGATGAGGTTAAAATTGGTCATCACTTTACTGTGTAGCCAGTTACTGTTTTTGTTTTTTGTTTTTGTTTTTTTTTTCTTAACTGGCATAAAATGTCTCACAGTAGCCCAAAGGTTTAGAAAGGAATGTCAACACTAGGAACACATCAGAATAATAATATTTATTGAGTGCTTACTCTCACAACCCCTGGGAAATAGGCACTATTATCCTCATTTTACAGATGAGGAAACTGAGACATAGAAGGGTTAAGACCATATGCCTAAGGTAAGAATGAAAAGGTATCAGATCAAGAAGATAATGTAGCATAATTGGAGCATGGAATTCAAAGACGTGCAGAAGGGGTCTCAAATTCCAGCTGTGATGCTTACTAGCTGAGTAATTTTGAGCACATTTCTTAGCCTTTGAATCTCAACATCCTCATCTGTAAAATGGGATTATAATATCTGCTCTAAGATGGTTTTGAGTAAATAGTAAATAATACTGAACATTTATTGAGTGTTTGCTATGTATTCTAAGCATTTTATGTTCATTTAATTTTTACAACAACTCCATTATGTAGGTACTTTTATCATCTCCATTTTTATTCTCAGGAAAACATTAGAGAAGCTAACTTGCTAGTTGATAGTAGAACTAGGTTTCAAAATACCTAGCATAACCCTGGACAAATAATAAGCATTGATAATAGTAACTATGTCATCAATATCTAGAGAAAGGGGAATGTTTGTGATATATCAGATAGTAATACTTCCCTTTTCTCATGATGCCTTTAATAATAAATATTGGGGAATGACAAAAGTAAAAAAAAAAGAAATACCAGGTTTATGGGGCCTATTTAGGGTGATCTAAGGCTGTGCATCAGCGTGAAATAAAAAAAGAATAAATTAATTTTTAGCAAATTCGATTTCAACTCTGTTGCATGATACATACATTAAAACAATTGCTGCTACTTTTTCATCCTTGGGGCCAGTCAAATGGATGTACCTAGGCAAAGTATGAAAACCATAGACAGTCATATCTAGATATACATCTGCATGTTTATGTGTAACCAGGTTTTGTTGCCACCTAAATGAATTTAGTAAGAATCCTAAAATTAAGTTTTGGGACTGTTTTGCACATTTTGTTATCTGTCTTTTTTAACTATGGATGGTTGCCATGTGAGTTTACTTTTAAAATATAATTAGTTCTCCAACCCCAATTTTGTTTTTCCTCTCCTGTATTCCCAGCCCTATTCATGGCACACACACACACACACACACACACACACACACACACACACCGGAGTTATACAAACGATAGCTTTTAAAACTCCAGCATCAAGCATAAAAAGGCCAAGGAATGTTTGGAACCAGTATACTTGAGCCAAAATGGTTTATCACATTCTAAAAAAGAATCTTTGGCGTTAACGGAGAAACCAGAACCCATTGAAAAGCATAATGACTGCACAAACATGCAGTATGTGTGAAGCTATGATCATGCCTTTAATCTCTCCTACCAGAGAAAACTAGACAATGTGTCCGTTGTTTAAATTCCCACGCACACTCCTCCCATATCCTGCTAAAACATTGCTTTGTTTATACATACATTTGTATAAAATGCAAGCAAGCACCTAGGCTCAACTTCTTGGAAATAAGGTTTGAGTTCCTGAAGGAGATTCAGAGTTTTGGCTCTTCATGCAGGTTAAAAAAAAAAATGCTGGTCGCAGAGCTAGCTTTATGACTCCAATTTCAACAACCAAATGGTCTGCAAATAAATGACTACCTTCCACACCCAAGCAATAACTACCACTTCGGGAGGCTGTGTAGTGAACTCATTCTTAGGAAGGAAACCCCCTGTTGCTGTTTTTAAATTTGTGAAACTAATTTCCAAGCAGTATCTTACAGGTGTCTTTAAGACATCTTCCTACCACATGAGGGTTTCTGTAATATTCATAACATTTTTTTTTTTTGGTGTTCTATGACACAATTACACATCAAGAATAACCATAATCATAGTAGCTAAAACTAGTGGGGACTTACTATGTTCCAAGCACCTTGCTAAGCCCTGTCTGAGCTTAGCTCACAGAATTCATTCAATCCCTCCACTGGGTAGATGCTGTTACACTCCATTTACTGGTGACATTTTGTCTATATAAAATTTGTTAAAACACTGTTACCTAGCTCTTCAGTGTTTAGAGAAAACGTTCTGTCTTGAAAGTCGTAATTATTATGCCTCCCTTTTTAATTGCTGCTTAATTTTCATAAAACATATTTTCACCTATCTAGCTCATAGTTTAGACATGTCGTGAACTAGGAACTCCGCTATACTATTTGCTGGGCATACAGAGATCACGGGGGTATTTTCTCCATTCTTAGAGCTCATTGTATAGGAGGGAAGGCAAAATGTACACCAAAATTATTGAATAATAAGTTCAGTGATAGAAATATATGTAAGTTATAGGGATAGCAGAGAGGAGGAAATATGGGTGAGGGATTGAAGGTATTAATGATGAGCTGATCCCTGGATGAGCTGATACATGAATTGGAAATTAAAGGAGAGAAAGAATCAGATCCACAAACGGGAAAGGATCCCGCAGAGAGCAAAGGCATTAGAGGCATGAAACCCACTTGACATATATGATATAAATAAGAATCCATTGTATCGTATATGTTATTGGCAGTAAAGTTTGAAGTGGAAGGGAAGGAAAAGGAGGTAGGTATTTCATTGTGAAAGGCAATACTAAGGTGTTTAGACTTCATTCCGTAGGTAATGAGCTTTTGTAGGGTCTTTAATGGTTGAGAGACAAGATAGGCTTATGTTTTAGAAAACATCTTCAATATAAGAGTCACTGTGTTAGTCTAAGCAAAAAAAACACTAAGGCCTTGAAGTTAGACTCAGGTACAATGAAGTGAGAGGTGAGGGAAGATTTGAGAGATAGGGGTCAAAATCAGCAGGATTTTTTTGATGTGGGGGTTCGATGGGGGCAAAAAAAGAAAAGAATCTAGTATGACAGGTTTCAGAGTTGGGACATGTATTACATAGACCTAGATTCACTGGTTGTAACATCCACCCCCCCTTCTCCAGAATGAAAGGCAAAAGTAGAGGTTGACTTCTGTCCCCTAAAAGAAGTCCAGAGATAGACGGTTTAGACTGATGTGACTCCATAGGTTCAGTAGGAACTAATGCCCCTCCTTTCTGCTTTATTCTCTCATTGTACAGCTTCCAACCTCCAAGTCACCTCTTGTTCCAAGATGGATGCTAGAGCTCCAGTCATTTATCATTATGTCCGTGCTGCAGGACAGAAGATGGAAGAAAGACAGAAGCATAGAGATGAATTCTGGGCAGCGTTGTGCCAGATAAAAATGAGGTTTTTACTAAGGAGGCAGGACGAGAGGAAGAATGATTCAGGGGTTGGCATCTGGTAGTACATGGTTCATGGGACTTAGTGAAAGGCGACGGTACAAAGAGAAAATCGGGGAACAAAAACCTTTGCAGAGCAATGAAAAGTAAGAAACAGAGGAAGAGGACCCAGTGAGAAGGAATGATTGGGGAGGCAGAAGTAGAGTGAGAAAGAATGATGAAAAGGAGGCCAAAGAGGAGAGAGTGGTCAAAAGTGCCAGATGTTACGTTAGGGTAAGAAATAAGAAATGTCCATTGGATTTGGTAGGTGGAAGTCATCATTGTTGGTTTTCTGAAGATCAGTTTTATTGGAGATGTGGAAGCAGATACAGACCATAATGGGCTAGAGCATGAATCAAAGATTAGAAAGAGATGAGTGTAGACAACACCTTTTAAAACATGGCAGGTGTGAGAGAAGGCTGTAGCTAAGAGAGCGGAGCCCGGGTTCAGCCAGTATCTAAGGGTGACAGATACTTGAATGTGTTGGATGGTGAGCAGGAGCCAGTAAAAAAGAAGAGGCTGACGATGCAAGCGAGGGTCCTGATTCCTTCAGCATGTCAGAATAGACATCCTGAAATCAAAGCAGCTAACATTGAGGAGGAAAATTTTAAAAAGAAATTGCTGAATGACAATGAAATTAAGGAATCTACAGATACCTAGAAAACAATGTGAAAGAAGGAACCCTGGGTGACAGACCAGAACCAAAGCTGGCTTTTGTTCTGAGGTTTTCTGAACCCTGGAGATGCCGAGCTTTTGAGGGCTGCCTGGAATGTGCGGCACAAGACATAAGACCAAGGTCCTGCCCACGCAGCATTCCCAGTTGAAGAAACATGCATAAAGTTGGAACTCCCAAGGCTGAAGCCTTCGTATAAAGGTGAGCAAGAAAGGAACCTTGCTATGCAGAAGGAAAGCTTTCCTCTCCCAACAGTGGTGTTGAGTGGAGGTGGGAAATACCACCCGAGAATTTGTAAGTACACACTGGTTTGTACAACACAAGTGAATAATTACATTTTAAAGTGGTCCTTAACTGATAGTGTTTCCAAGATAGTGACAAAAGCTCTGAAGGAAATCAGTTCTCAATCAACGAATTACCCCAAATTCCTAGGGAACATTTGCAGCTCACAGTTAGAGGTCACAAAATACATAAGGACACTGTTCAAGTCTTTTCTTCCAGCCAAGATGGAGTAACAGGGACCTTATTTCCGTTAAGAACAAGAGGTGGAGGGACTTGCCTTAGCGAGATTTAGGGCTCATTATAAAACTATGATTAAGACATTGTATTGACCCACAAGTGGACAAATAGATCCATGGATTAGATAGGGAGAAATAAATCTATTCATGCACCCAAGCTTGATTCATGATGAAGACCTTGCAATCAATGAAGAAAAAGATCAGTCGTTCAATAAAGGTGCTGGCATGATCATGTAGATTAAAAATATAAAATTGAGTACCTACCTTGTACTATATATAGAAATCAATTTTTGGTGGATGAAGATTTAACTGTAAAAGCATAAGCATAGAACTTTTAGAAGACTATTAGCTTAGTACAATCTCTCGATACAGAAGGAATTCTTAAGACTTTAAACAAATAAACAAAATGCAAGTCATAGAGGAAAGGAGTGATAAATTCATCTAATTTGCATAACTTCAGTCCATCAAAACATGGTAAAGAAAGTCAAGAGACAGGACATGAAGTGGGAGATGATATTCGTAACTCATTTCCAACAAAGGATAAGTACCTTAAAAAATATAAAGAATTTTTATGAATATCTGAGATATAGATATCCTAAGAGAAAAATGCCCAAACTATATAAATAGACATTTCATGGAAGAGGAAACACAAATGGCCAATAAACGTAGGGAAATATATTGCTTCTCATTAGTAACCATGGAAATGCAAATTTAAACTAAGAGCTACCGTGTAATTGTCCCCAAGTTATCAAGGCCTTAGAGCAACGTAACTTACATGTCCTGTTGGTGGGTGTATAAATTGAAAGAGTGACACTGGAACGTCGTCGATCATTTTAGGCAAGTTAAAACATGCACATACTTTACCACCTAGTAATGTTACTCCTAGGTATGTATCCTAAAGAAGTTTTGAGTTTTCTTGATTGGGGTCAGAGTACACTGGTAAGTGAAGCAGCCTTTTTTTTCTCTTAAATGAGAACAGGGTATAATAGAATTTAACAGAACAGAATAGAAATAGAAAATATCAGAATGCATTGCTGATAGTAACGTTCTGTGTTTTCTTGTTAATTTTTTGGATTTCTAATAGTAAGTTTTCACATTGTCCTGTTAATCATTTTGAGTTGTGTTGTAAAATATATTTCTTATTATGAGTTGTGTTCAAAACATTTTGAAAGTCATTGCTCTAATGATACCTTTCATATGTACTAGGACACAATTACAAGAATGTCTATAATACTTTGCTTACAGTAACAAGAAACTGAAAACAGCTCAAATGTCTAACAGCAGTAACGTGATGAAGAAATTGTGGATTAGTCATGTAATGGAAGATTCTACAGAAATAAAAATGAAGGAAACTTGTGGATTAGTCCTGAAATGAAGTACTCAACAGAAGTGAAAATAAAGGTACTTCTGCTATACACACCTAAAAAGATGTAAATCTCAAAAGGTAATATTCAATAAAAGAAGTCACAGAATATAAATCAGTATGATTCCATTTACTTAAAATTTAAAACTGAGCAACACTAATATGTTGCTTAAATCTACATACGTGGCATGAAAACTATAAAGAAAGGCCAAAGCTTACTCCTGAGTGGTGGGAGAGAGAGACAATGGAGATATATACAAAGCATGTTTGAAAGTGCCAATATGCTGAATTAACCTGGGTGATAGGCTTGCATTATTATTATTTAATATGAACAGAGATAGGGTTATATGCACTATTTAAAATAATTAAGATAGATCCAGGTAAGAGAGAAGTTAAGATGCTTGTGACGATACATTGGGATGGGCTTCAGAACAAATGAATGGACATTTCTTGAACAGAAAGAAGGGCAACATCTGACAGCAGAGCAGGAAGAGGCAAGGATGGGAGCAGATGTATGTATGGAGTGGGAAAATACGTTGAGAAGCTTAGGGAATTCTAGTCTGACTGACTCTTTTCATGGATGTAGGAGGTGAGGGAGACTGCTGAGAATGAAGTGGTAGGTTTGGATAGAAGGCATGAGGAGGGAAGCAGAGGCTTAGGAAAGAATTTCATGGAAAAGCAGGGATGTCCCTGATAATAATACCTAGAGGTGACCTTTGTGGCTACCTAAGAGAAGTTGTTTTACATTTTAATAATTACGAGTTTATTTTAATGCAATTTTTTAAATAGCTTCAAAATTTTATTATACATGGGAAAAAACAATTAGCTCATCTAATTAATATTTCATGGATATTACTTATAAAGCAAAAGTACTGTTTCAAAACCGAGTTAATTTGAAAAAAGGTATTCAGTAAATATTAGCTCAGGTGCTACTTTGGTATGGCAAAAATCCCAAAGGTGCTAATCAAACTTTTGGGAAACTTTGATATTTAAATAAGATATCCACTAGGGCAATTGGGAAAAGAGGAACGCTGTGTGTGAAAAGACCAATGAGTGGTGCTGAGACCCCAACTGTACCTGAAAGCACAGCTCTGCAGGGGCTCAGACCTTGACTGTCTTTGAGAAGCCCCTGTGCTTTCATGGGGATGTTGCCAGCAACTTCTGAGAAACTTGAATTTGCCAGAAAGATAAACTGGAGAGTGAAACTTCATTCTTTTTTTTTTGAAACTTCATTCTTGAATCCAGCAATTCCTGCCCCTCTTGTTGGCTGCATAGGGGACAGGAGGGGACAACAACAGGTATAATTTTAATAGTATCATAGTGCAGTCATAAAGGTTGGAACTCTGCTATGGAAACAGGTGAGAGTTGCTCATGAGGAGAGCTGGAGAAAATACTACGTATAGAGATGGCAGTGTACCAGGTGGGCAGGGAAGTTACATGAGATAAGAGCTCAGAGGTAGGGAAGGGCATGATGAGTAGAGGATGGGAGAGACGACCCAAAAAGGCCTTCCTAACTCAGAGGAACTCTTAATAGTCTGCCTTGATGGATGAATGTTCTTCTTCCAGGCATTAGAGTGCTGTATTTTTACTCATATGTTACGGTAATACCATGATAGACTTTCCGGGAGGGCTATGGCCGGAAGCTGTTATCATCCTTAGGTTTGTTTGTAACCTAATCTAGACTGTGGGAGTGGGTCACAGAATGGAGAGCAGACCTTTTTTTTCGTGAGAGCAACCACATATCCAGAACCTGAGATTGCCCGTGTAGAGTGTTGTAGGGGAACGTCCCAGGCAACCACACGCTGCTGATTGATTAGGAAGGGAAAGGAGCAGGCTCCCAGGGGGTCTGACTCAATGAGGAGGACAATCCACATACACATTCATCAAATACCTTCTCATTGTGCACTAGTGCTGGTTGGGAATATGACTGACCTGTCTAGACCGGGTCCCTATCCTCAGGGAGCTTACATGGAAGAGACTTATGTGAACTAGCAAACCATCCGTGTTCATTCAGGCCTTTCCAAAGCCATAGGAAATGCCAGGATGAAAAAAGCTAAGAATGTAGAGGCTATACTGGTTTTTGTTCATTGAAAAAAATCCTTTGTGTATTCACTATGTTGCTTCTTTAGACTCTCCACAGAGCCAGCTGGAGAGACTGTGGTATATGCTCTTCCAGTGGAAAAAATGCTCCCAAATTGCTACTTTCCTAGGAACTTCTTAGTTGGCCACTAATCCCAGGCATGCCTATGGGAATGCTAGGAGGCCTTGATGGTGATATTCATAGGCTTTTCCTTAAATGTAAGCAAATACATGCTAATTTGTTCAATCCTTTTAAACACTCTGCACAAAGGATGAAGAGATAACTGGATAGGCATGGAACACACAATTAAAGGAAAGAGTAAAGAATTTCAAAGTTTGTATTCCTTGAGTTCTTGGTATCTCAAGATTATATCCAGTAAGATGTTGATAATTTTTTACCTCGGGCCTTTGGAATCCTAGAGCGTCAGTAGATACCCTTCCGGGTGGTCCATGCATGTCCTGATGTGTGGAAAAATGTATAGGTATGGATGGGCCCATAACTCTCATCAGTTTCTCAAAGGGACCCCCCAAAAGTCAAGAAACACTTCTGTAAATCCCGTAAAAGTGCTTCCAGTAATGCTTTGTATGAGAATCTTCATGGATAACATTACATAATTGTCCAGAGCATGAGGCAGTGTCATAGAACAACGCGGGAGACCTAGCCTCTATTCCAGCTCCCTTACTACCAGCCACGTGTCCTTGCACAAGTCTGGTTCCCACTTAAGCCTCAGTTTACTTATCTATTAAATGGGAGAAAGGATACTTTTACTTCCTACTGTTTTGTGTTAAACGATCAGATATATGTGAAAATGCTATAGAAACGTCAAGGTAATATTGAAAAGTAAGAGGCTTTAGACATGTTTACCAACTGTACCTGTAGCCAGTGTTATGTTCTTGGTCACTAGAGGGAGCTTTAGGATACAGGGGAAAGATGAAGCTAGTGATTTCCCTCCTTGAAAGCTTAAGGCCTCTATGAGGAATTCAAAAAGCTTTTGCCTTTTAAAAATATCCACTTAGGTTGTTCTTTTTTTTCTTTTTTTCCTAATGCACATAAAGGTCTATAATAGCAGATATGACCACAGTTCCTTGTGACACACAGTTTTCCACCCATTAGTCAATAGGATTCTTTTGACTTTATGGCAAATTTAGTTTATGGAAAATCCGAGTATTTATGTAGAATCAATTTAAAAGCAAAAAAATAAAAATAAAAGAAAAGAAAGTAGAAAACAACTTTCCAGAAGGTTTGGGAAGAAAGTACTCTTCCGTGAGCAAAAATGATACATTGTAAATTCTATGACACATGGCAATGGGTGTTAGGATTTTTGTACCTGGCAGGGTGGGGAAGTACCTTGCCTTTGGCATGTGCTTACTTTGGATTTCCTGATGACATTCTCTGTAGTTCTTAACTGGTGTGCTTTTCTCACGTTAGGGACAGAGGGAGAGGAATCTTACTCATTAGGAGGAGCTTGACTGCTATACCTGAGGACTGAGAAGCTCATAAAGGAGGGGGCATGAGAGAGTGAAAGACACTGACCTTGCACGTTAGGGAGTCAGACTCTCACTGACTCACTATGTGTTTGGGGGACAATTTTTGTCCCCTTTTAGGACTTGGGTTTTTCTCTCCTCGCTTCAGACCACTACCTTACCCTCCCTACCCTACACACATACACCCATTGTCAGATGGTCTTTCTTCATGAAGTATGGATCGTTAGATGACCAGAATCAGGCCCCAGGTCATGAAAGGTAAAGTATTGCAAGAGCACAAAGCTCTTAGATTTATCTAATTTTCAATCCAAATTTATTTGGAGAAGGTGAAATCTTAATATTTCTCTTCTTTATAGCCCTTCCGGTTTTATTTCAGTCCTGCAGCAAAACAGATGCCTGCAGAAAAGAGCGAATATCATTTTTTCCCACATATATTTTCAGGAAGCCATATAATGACTTCATTGCTAATACCCATTAGCAAAACTGGCCAACAAAAGTTGTCAAGCACTAATCTGCCAAATTTTCTTGATTCTAAGATATACTCCCACAAACCCTGCCCTCCTCAAGCTTACTTTTCAAAAAATGGGCACATGTCTGTGACTTATTTAAGGAAGCATTCACATGAAAAGCTATTATTAACTCTATGGTGTTTCCTGCAATCAGTGGCCTTTTTGAATAGAGGAAGTGTACTAGAAAATACTTTATTTTTGTTTTGTATATTTCTCACACCTAGAGGCTCACAAAGTTCACCTCTGTTGCCACATTCATGCTCTCATTGCAACTATTGGTGTCTCAGAAGTCACCCTAACAGGAAGAGATTTTTCTGCTAACAAAGAGGCTGCAGGTCATAAGGAATGAAGCCCTGCTAAGCTCATTCATTGCAGTTTATGAGAAACAGCTGTCTTTCCTTGTAGAGACACTTGTTGAAGTCTTTCTGCTCTGTGGACCCTGAGAAAGGAGATAACTACCAAGAAGGATTCCTGATGGCTAACTGAGCTCAAATTTAAAAGCAGAGACTAGCAGCTGTTTCTAAACCGGGCCTCTTGTGCAGACCACACTTTAAGGAGAAGCCTGCACTGAACTGCTTGCCTGCATTGTGTTCCTGCCATCTGAGCAAACTCTTATAAAGGAGTTCCTAGAATAATATTCCAACCAATAGGTCTGAGGCTTTCTTCGTCCAATTGGAGCTGTGCATCCTCATCAGCATCTTCACTGACCAATCAGAGTAGCTGCATTCTGACCAGTCAGGATAGTGCCTTTTGGACCAATCAACCTGCAAGGATTTGGAGTCGTCATTTGCATGAGGATGGACCAATCAGGGACCAGGGGTGCGGAATTCTGTCTATATATAAGTCAGCTCCCTGCTAGTTCAGAAAGCGCAGTTTCCGTTTACACCGAAGGTTACCCTGGCTGGAGCTAAAACATCAAAGCTATCTCGGTGGAGCAGAGTGGAGCCTACTGACTAGAGCAGAGCAGGGCTGTCTGGCCAGAGACGGGCCTGGCCCCAGGGCCGCCTTGTAGCCATGCTGCTTCATAATTAAACTAACATTATTGAGCTGTTCCACATCCAGGCTGTGCCACAATTTAGCTATTGGCACTGAATAAAGTGTTCCTCTTCACTGCACCCCAAATTGGAGATTCCTGTTGGCGTTGAATTGGCGCCAACATCTATCGGTTGGCAGCCCCTTCCCCATGAATTCTAATGGCTAACCAAGACTAATCAGCTAATTTGGGTCAAAACAAGCTGGAGGCTCTGCCAGCCCATGTTAAACCTGGCTGTACCATGTGAGTAATAGGTTTTCTGAAACGATGCCAATGCTTGATCGATGATTTCGTTAATGATTACAATCTGAGTAATTTTCTCCCCCTTTTGTTTTCCAGAGGCTGATGATTCTTCTGCAAGCTTTCAGATGGTGCAAGTCAGAAGGTGAGCAACAGAATTATTGTTCCCTAGTTTAGGACTTCTCAGACTTTAAGGTACATGCAAATCACGGGGATCTTGTTACAATGCAGATTCTGATTCAGTACATCTGGGGGTGGGAGGAACTGGTGTTGCTGATGCAGCTTCGTTTTTGGACCACACTGAATAGCAAAGCCCTTGTTAATTTTTATCTATATTTCCTGTTTCCAGTTGATGCATGTTGGTAGGACAAAGAATACCTTTTTAATCTGATCCCCAGACACTGTCAGAAATGAAGAATGAATAAGTAATGATTTCAAAGCCCACAGGAAATCATGAGGTTACAAATTCTATCTTCTGAATTAACAGTTAAGCTTGGTAAACCATGACTTCGAATTCTAATTTGTTGCAAAGCAAAGCAGAATATTGAGACTAGACCCGTAGTGCACACAAACGCAGAGAGCATTCAAGCAGATGTGATTTTTCTTATGAAATGGCAAACTATTGATTTGAGGTTATTACTTTTTTTTTTTTTTTTTTAATGGCAAGCGTTATGCTCTGTACTACATTTATTAATAATAAGTAGAAATCTGGTGGGGACTGCATGAGAGTTTGTGTACCAATTCCTCTGGCTCTAAATCATGCGTGTACTTTATCCTCACTGCCAGGAACCCAGTCTCATCATTGCTTATGCAGAGGGATGAATCTCCTTTAGGTGTGAAGTAATTTCTGGTTTTTCTTGAATATTCTCAGGAGAGCTGCTTTTTGGAATTGCTGTACCTTGTTTTTCAGACCTTTAATTTGGCTCATTGTATTGTGTTTCCCTGAAAATAATATCTAACCGGAAAATAAGCCCTAGCATGATTTTTCAGGATGACATCCCCTGAACATAAGCCCAAATGCATCTTTTGGAGCAAAAATTAATATAAGACTCAGTCTTATTTTCAGGGAAAAACACGGTATGTTGCTTTGGATCGCCTATTACTGCCATAATTTCTGTTTTCTTGGTTAAACTATAAATTTCATTATAATTACAGGTCATGCCTTCTATTTTATAGGACTGGAAAATTGGAAGTGAACTTTAAACTCATCATGTCCAATTTCCTTTTCAATATATGAATTTCTATAAGCCATTATAGCCTCTGCTTGAAACATTTGGTGATGGGGACTTTACTACTTTACATTCTGTCCTTTGAACAGCTCTGTTAGGGAGCCTTCCCTAACATTTCGCCAGGTGTTGTCTTCCTGTGGTTTTGGCTCACCACAGTAGGTCAGTTTTACTCACTGGGGGTTATCCTTTGTCTTGAATAGGATATGGACACAATACATATTATTGGGCAACTGACTTGTTTGGGCCTGGAATGCAGAGGTTCCCTGTGCCTTTGGCAGTTCCTCATGCCTCAGTGTGGCCTGTAACTCCTGACGTGAGGAGTACACTTGGGGTGAGGCCCAGAGCTGCACCCCCAGAAGCTGTGTGGGCCGGGACAGTCACTGCTCAGAGGATTTTACCCCGCTTCCTTACAGGGGCTTAAGATGGCCTGCATTTCTTTCTTATATGAGGCCTGACTTAAGCCTACAATGAAATACAGGATCGGGATTCATGATTACTCAAGAATGTTTGCACAACCAAGTCATTCACTAGGAATCTTAGAAATGGCTGCAATTTCCAGAATATTTATCTTTTCTTTCATTCTCACCTAAAGCAAAATTTTAAAACTGGCAAAACTGTTCTCCAGTCTTCCTTTCCTAGCCCCATTTCAGAACCATTCTTCCTTCCAATTTTACGCCCCATGGGTGACCTGAGCGCTAAGCCTTCCCCTTTGCATTGGACCATTCATTACCTCTACCTTGCCTTTGTCCCTCATCACAATTGGCCTGTCCTTTGTCTGATTCTCTCAGCAGCTGGGTTTATCCATGTGACCCTGACTGTTAATTTGATCCCTTTCACAAATCATTGATAATATCTAAGATAGCTCTTGCTTTATCTGCCTACCTCAGCATCAGAATTCCTTAATCCAATCAAACACATATCTCCCGTGGCCCTTAGATAGTGGCTTTTTAGTGCGGTGGGATAACCATCATGGTAAGAGCATGGGTGAGAAACTGTTTTGGTCTGTGGGCCCCTTACCACAACTTCACAAAAAATGCATCTGCTCATTAAATGGGACCAGTTCTGTTTTCCATAAACAATGATAACAGCAGCTCTTACTGCATGTGATTATTACTTATAGTTACTTACTGTGTGCCAGGTACTGTGCCTAGGACATAAGATTTCTCATTTTATGTTCACGACAATGCTGTGATATAGGAAGAGTCAGTCTCATTTTACTGACGAGCAAACTGAAGTTCAGAGAGGTTAGGTCATTTGCCTAGCATCACAGCTACTACATTGCAGAAATTGGTCCAAACCAAGGTCTGTCTGACTGATGCCTATGCTCTTAACCATGTAGCCTCCTTGTCTCTGATCAACCAACAGAGCAGAAGCCTGAGATCAGTGATATTCCCCAGACAAGCTTTGCTATGTCCACCTTGACTATAACTGTCCTACTTCACCTAAGTGTGAAAAATGACCACGATGCTCCTCCCTGTCCTCTCAGCTCCCACCTCTCTCATTTTTCCATGCTGAGAAAAGCTTCTTCTGGTGTCTGCATGCACAAGAATAATAAGTATTTGTTATTTAATTACAAGGATTTATTATAGAATGGGAGGAGGGATACTAATACATCCCATCTGGGGTTACTTAAAAAGAACTGTGTTCCTGGGTATATGTACTTTTTCTTTTTTGGGGGGGAGGAATAATTCCAGCAATAATTCGGTACATGAAGTGTGGCATGGTTTTATAGGATTCGGGCGACTGAGACATCTCAGTGTTATTTCTGAGACAGCAAGATGGCCCATCACCTTTAATGAGTGGGAAACAAAATTGCTACAGTGTCAGCCTTAGGCATGTGGGCTTATACCTGTGCCTGGATTTCTTACATTTTTTTTTAAAAGGGACATGCCTATCAAAGTCTCTTTTCAGGACAAAGAGAATAAAAAGACAACAATATGTTGCTTTCAGGATAAATACATCAGTTTGCAAAAATTCACAGGGTTTCCCAGAGTGGCCACCCACAGAGGCAGCAACATCTGGTTGTCATGCTGTCACAACAGGGGAGAGCAGTGCTTGGGCACAGGGTGAAACAGAATGTTCCTCATAATTGGATGGAAGACACGTAGCTAGACTGAAGCCAGGAGGCAGCAGACCTCCCCGGGCTCAGGGAAATGTGGCGCTCAGTAAGGCCATGGGACCCTAGGTAAGCCATATTTGTCCTGTGACGGACTTACACATAAATCAGAAAAATATGCATCTCCAGAGAGGTTGTTCCATGTTTTCGGAACAAAAGTAGAATGGATTAGTATTTTATAAGAATGATAAAGAAACCTCTCCATCCTTGGGAATATGGTTAGCTGAGGAGGCCCTGATCTCCATGAAAGACAATTTCCTCCCATCCATCCATCCATCCAATGTTCACCAAGTGTTGTTCCTTATGTGCCAGGACCTGTGCTATGTGCTTGATATATGAAAAGGAACAAGAAATTGTCTCTACTCCCAGGAAGCTCATAGGCCAGTAGGAGAGACTCATAGAATGAAATAATTGTGGTCCAGTATGCTTATAGGAACCCTGGGAGGGTCACCTAACCAACCTGCAGGCATCCATGAAAGCCTCCTGGAGGAGGTGTCACCTGAGCTGGACCTCGCAGCACAACCGGGAGTAACCCTCCAAAAATCTATATATTTACACAATATCACTTTTCCATCTAACAAGAGATGGAATGACTAATTAGATATTGTGTGTGTGTGTGATGTGGGGGAGGAGATAAAGTGGGTATTAAGTAAAAAATAGGAATTTAAGCATTCAAATTGGAATGTTTGAGGGAGAGTGCCAGCCATTGCAGGCTCTGGTTTTGGACGACTAAGGTTGGGATCTTTATCACTTCCTACCATACATGTGTGTCCCTGGGCAGATTACTTAGCATTCTAAGGTCCAGTGCCTCACAGTTTTCAGGTTTCATGAGAGAACACTTGTAAAGCATTTGCTCAGGGACTGGCTTATTTAAATGTCAATAAATGTCAACTCTTATTATCAATGCTGTTATACTATCATCAGTAGTGTTCTTTCACTGATTACCCACCTAAGATCTCTGAATCTCCTGTCCCTGATTTTTGCCTCCAGGGAAAATTAGAGGGACAGGGGGAAAAATAAAACAAAAAACATAAAAAAATTAGGGTGCGATGGTGACTACCATCTTCTCGTTCAGAGTTTGTAGAATTAAGAGGACAGCCTCCAGAAAAAAAGGAACACACTCCCCCTTTCTCCGTCTTATCAGACATCCTGCCTTCAGCCTGTTGATCAGAAGGGCAAAAGCATTAGTAACATGCAATTTAGAAAACTTTTAGTTCTGCTGATACTAAATAATCTAAAGCCCTCCAACTGGAAAACTCCTTTTACTAGTTGCAATAAATATAGTCCCCATGGAGGAAAGTGGGGATGGGTGGGGAGACTATGAAAAGTAAAGGAGACAGAGTGGGAACTGATGCTGTAGCTACATCTGAGGATGGGCGATTAGGCCCTGGGCCTGCCTAAGGGGAAGAGTTGGACCTGAGACCTTTTTATAAAACTGGAACTATCACATGGTTATGCCTTCACTAAATGGTGACTACAAAAATTCTGCATTTAGCACAGAAGTTGACAAGGAAGAGAGGCCTACCTCACATGGGTTTTGAACTTAAATTATACGCGTGGCCCGAGAACTGCCTACCACACTTCCCCAGCTGAGAAGTCAGTATAAAAAGTGACTCAAGGGGGCGGCTCCATTGGTGAGAGCGCGAGATCTTAACAACAGGATTGCTGGTTCGGTTCCCACATCGGATGGTGGGCTGCGCCCCCTGCAACTAAGATTGAAGACAGCGACTGGACTTGGAGCTGATCCACACCCTCCACAACTGGATTGAAGGACAACGACTTAGGGCTGATGGGCCCTGAAAGAACACACTGTTCCCCAATTAAAAACAAACAAACAAAAAGAGACTCACGCCAGTGATATCCCAGGCAGTGATAACTTTGGAGCATGGGGCAGAGGCAACCATTCTGACGAATAGATTTTAAGACAAAAATGCATTATTAGGGATAAAGAACGTAATTTCATAATCTAAAATAAATTCAGCACTTTCACATGTAGCTGACCCTTGAACAACACAGGTTTGAACTGCATATGTCAACTTATACACAGATTTTTTTTTTCGATAAATACTTATACTGTTTTTGATCCACAGTTGGAAGTCTGCAGATGTGGAGAGCCAACTATACGCATTGATCTATGCCATTTTATATAGCGGACTTGACCGCCTGCAGATTTTGATATCCTCAGGGCATCCTGGAACCAATCCCCTGTGCATACCGAGGGACAACTTTAGTAAAGTTTTGGGGAGTCAAAAGATACACGGATTTTCAACTGCATGTGTGTTAGTGGATTTATAGAGACATTTGAAAACCTATATGTAGTAGGTTTTAAAAACATCTTTCAGTAATTGATAGACTAAACAGTTAAGAATTAGTAAAGATGTTGAAAGTTTGAATAACCCAATTGACTAGCTTGATCTCGTCTACACATATGTAACCCAACAACTGATTGCTTGCTAGACCACAAAGGAAATCTCATCAAATACCAAAGACTTGGTAGCATACAGGACATACTCTCTGACCACACTCCACTAAAATATGAACTTGAAAAAGAAAAAGATACTTGAAATTACTCTATATATTTGAAAATTAGAGAGAAGGAAAAACATTTCTAAAAACTACTTGGTCACTGCAACAGTAAGGGTAGTGCAAATTGTGCTGCAATAACGCACAGACCTGAAATATCTCAGAATCTTAAAACAATGAAGGTTTATTTCCAGTGTAAGGCAGCTGTGAGCTCCATTCCACATTTTCCTCACTGCAGGACTCAAGCCGGTGGAGCTTCCATCACCTGGCATGTTACCAGTTGCTGTGCTAGGGGGGAGAGTGTGTGGATTTTAAAGCTCTCTGCCCCCCAAATACACTCATCGCTTCCACTCATGTTATGTTGGCCAAAGAACATTTATTGTCATGGCTGAGTGTAAGAGGGTTGACCAGTAAGAGGAGAACTGGACATATCAGTGACCAGCACTAATGACTGTCACAAAGAGGAAACAATTATGAAAATGAGGAAACATTTACACTTAAAAAGTAATAAAAATATAACATACTAAAACCTGTGGGATGTAACTAAAGCAGTAAAATAAAATTTACAGCCTTAAATGATAATATTAGAGAAATGAAACTGAAAAATTAAGGAGATAACCATCTCTTTAAGAAAATAAAGTGTCCCAAAAATAGTGGAAAGAAGAGATACGTTAATGACACAGTCACAGAAAAGAAAACTGCTATCATGTTGGACACCTCAGAAGCAGACTCTGAGATGAAGATGAGTGTGTCCTAGACCTGTTCATGTATCTTCAATTAACAGGTTATCTATCCTCACCCTAGAAAAGCACGTAATGGGGTAAAAAAAAGCCAGTCAGGAAAAGAGAAGCTAATCCAAGGTGCAGTTTCAGGCCAGGTCCCTCAGAAAAGAGCTTCAGCCTGATCCCACAGTGAGCTTCTGAAGGATGAATTGCACTGTGGAACTGTTTTACGTGGGGGTTTCTGTACTCCCATAGCTGTCAGTTATTGGCTAAGGGGTGACTAGAATGGATGTGAATTCCCAGATACTTGGCTTCTCTACACTGTTGGGCAAAGTGGCTCCAGGAGCCTGAGGGTAGTCTGAAGAACAGTTGTAGGTCCTGGCTATTGAAAGCAAGACCACTCCAACTGATTCTTAGTAAAAGATAAATTAATAAACATTTAGCAAAAGTTTAAAAGAAAATCACTCAGCATTCACAAACAATATTAGAAATGAACACGGTGTCATAACTACAGGTGGAATAAAGATAAACAAGAAGATAGTATTATGCCAATAAATTTTAAAATACAGAAATGATCAATGTCCTAGAAAAATATGACTCATCAAAACTATCACAAGAAGAAATGGAAAGAGGAGTTCAGCTTTCACCACTAGAGAAATGGGATTAATTGTTAAAAGTTTACCCTGCCTTGCTACAGGACCAGATGAGTTTGGATAAACATTCATGAAACAGATAATTGCATGCTGAAGCCAATTTTATCAAAGAATAGAAAATTAGGGAACATTTCCCACTCAGACAAGAAGAGTATAAGAAAGGAAGATTACAAATCAATCACATTTATAAATATATGAGCATAAACAAAATACTAGAAAATTAAATATATAAATATACGTGCATAAACAAAATGCTAGAATGTATTAAATAAAATAATGTAATTAAAATTGGATTTAGCATAGGAATACAAAGATGGTTTGACATTAAAAAGTTAAAGGAGAGAAGCCATGTGATCATCTCAGTAACATTTGACAAAACTCAATATCTATTCATGACTAAAACCACTTAGCCAACTCTTAGCAAAATAGGAATAGAAGGAAACTTGCTTAACCAATAAGCGATGTTTACTAAAAAATTACAGCAAACATTTTTAAGGATGAAATGTTACAATCTTTTTTTTTTTTTTAAACTAGAGCGAGACAAAGACTCCTCTTGTCAATGGGAAAAAAATGGCTGAAGAAATGGAGAAACACCATGTTCATTGATGTGATGATTCAAATCAAGATGATACCAAGTTCCCCAAATTCACTTGCAAATTACAACAAAAACCTCAATAGAGCTTTTTCTGGAACTTAATCAGGGGATCCTAAAATTGATATGAAAAGGCCAAGGTCAATATCAACAAAGAAGAGAGACAAGATGGGTGGGGGAGGGTATTGGGGTTGTTGCAGCAGATATAAGCTTATAATAAAGCTTTGGTAATTAAGATGTGTGCTGTCATGACACGAATGGACACAACAGAGCCTGTAAGCCAACCCACACAAATACGTAAACTTGACAATAGAATATGCCATTACGGTGTGGAAAGGCTGGTGGTATTGGGAATTAAGTGAGTCTAGGAAAATTGGTTATCCATTTGAAAAAAATATATATTAGATTCCTACCTCATGTCTTAACCCAAAATAAACTCCAAATAAATTACAAACCTAGATATGAGAATTGAATATTTAAAACTTGTAGGAGAAAATACAGGAAAAATATTCTTATAATTTGGAGGATTTTTTTTTTTTAATTCTTAAACAATGTTTTGATTTTTTTTAATTTATTTTTTATTTTTTTACATTTTTTTTTTCGGTTCCTAACCAAAAGAAAAGACAGGCGAAAGGATTGGTAAGTATGACTCCATTAAATAAAAATAAAACTTCCAGACACTAATAGCAATCACTGTTTGTGAGGATTAAATATATTACTACATGAAAAACAGTTACGTTTTATTATGTGTCTGCACACATGCTAAACACTGCCACTAGGTATTTGCGATTATTATTTCTTTTATGGGGTATTTTCCCCCCACAATGATTACAATGAAACTAGTTTTACCATGTAGTTTTTCTCTTTAAGCCACATCTTCTAGATGTGCAGCAAATTATGTAACTAAAGGGAGAGAATCGTATCTGAAAAACCACATGAAAATGAGTATTTCATTCTTAGGGAAACTTGGCAATTATTTCAATATAGGAATCTCTTTCATGGGAACCAGGCTTCATTTGCATGAACTCTGTAACTTGTGGTCTTTTTCTGGTAATGTTAACATGGAGCAAATTCCTCCTGGTGACTTGTTTTGTGTGCCCAAGAATGCAGTACTGGCGTCTCAGAGGAATGTAACTGCTGGCAGGCCCCCAGCAGGTCTGAGACTGCAGTGCTGCTTTGGGCTGAACTGGTTAGTGTGGAAACACAGAACCTTCTCCGTACTCAACTTTTGACCCTGGGTCATCATTTTACTTTTCCTTCTGGACCCTTCCACATTTGTCTGTTGCAGGATCCGGAAAGAAACAAGTGGACCTGCATTCTTGCTTCTGAATTAGACTGCACCAAAATATTGGTATAATCAGAAGAGAAACATTTACAGAAACTCTGGAGGTCTTAGATATTCATCATTTGACAGATAAAAATCAGAAGACTCTGGGCTTATGTTGATCATGGAGGTGAAGGGTAGCTTTTTTAAAAGTCATTCCTTAAAATGATATTATTTCTGGTCCTTTGGCTGAGTCCCTAGTTTCAAAAGGCGATGTCTCTAAACCCACGCTCTTCCACATTACAAATAAACTATTATCGTGCACCCCTTAAGCAGCAGCAAGAGCTGTTTTTGCTTCAACCCATAGCACAGTTCAGAAGGTCAGACGTGACCACAGTATCTCCTGTTATTTCAGGGCTTACATGTGTTTGCCTTGGCGCCATTTCTCTGGCATTTGGTTTCCTTTATTTTTCCATGGGTTTGGCTTGCAGGAATCAAAGAAGCATAGTTTTGAAAATAAATGAAGTTCGTAAAGATGAAGTATTCTGAACTGGTGGTGACTAGACACAGCAGGAGGGAATGCATGCCTCCCCGGTTATGTTCAGGATCGTGGCCCTGAACCTGCTTATGGAAAACATGAGGAATGGTGAAGGTGGAGGGCTGTCCACTCCGAGAGGCTGGCCAGAAGCTCCCAACTCTGCTCCCCAGCCAGGCACCAGCAAGCTCAGCTGTCTCGGTTCAGGGTACTGACTGAGGCCAAAGCTAAAAGCTCAAGAGAGTGGTAGGCCTCCCTTGAGACATTTTCCATTTTAGCCTCAGTGACAGCGGATTGTTGTAAATGGGAAGATGCTATGACTGGCTCTTTGCTGAGAGGTGTTTTGGTTCCTCATAGGAGCTCTTTGAAGAATGTGAGTCTTGGAAATAGGTATTTACTCTGTGTAGGACACGATTAGGATCACTACTGCGGGATTAAACTGGCAGGGAAACCTCCGGGCCAGATTTTACCAGTCTGTAGGGTCCATATTGTAGAAGAGGCAGTAGGCTGGGTGGGAAGGGATGGAGTGTAGCAGTGGTTCCCAAGCTTGTCTGCACACTGGGATCCCTTGGGGAGTTTCAGAAACGACTCTTACCTGTGTTTCACCTCAAGAGGTTGTTGTAGTTTAATTGGTCTGCAGAGTTGCCCAGACTTTGGACATTTTAAAAGGTCCCAAGTTCATTTAGAACAGCTGATGTGGTTAAGTGCCAGACTTCGAAGTTGTACAGCCCTGATTTGAGTTTGGACTCCCAACATGCAAGCTGTGTGAATGGTGACAGAGCCATGAAAACTTTCTGAGCCTCATCTTTCTCATCTTTAATGTGGGGGTGATCTTTTCTCTCCTATGTGGTTGTTATGGAGAGTGAGTATACATATGCTTCATTTTTAATACAAAAGAAATGTGGCGTTAATAGAGATGTGGGTAGCACTGCAAGGTCCACCATTTTCTAACCCTATGAGGTCTGACAAGTTTGTCAACTTGTTGCAACAATGTAAGCTTTTTTTCATATTAGAGGGATTATTCATTATAAATTTGTACCAACTGTACAAACGGTTAACCAAGTTTACTATTTGGAAGTGCTGAAAAGGCCGCATGAAAAAGTTAAACAACCTGAACTTTTCGCCAACAATTTATGGCTCTTACATCACGACAATGCACCAGCTCACACAGCACGGTCTGTAAGGGAGTTTTTAGCCAGTAAACAAATAACTGTATTGGAACACCCTCCCTACTCACCTGATCTGGCCCCCAGTGACTTCCTTCTTTACCTGAAGATAAAGGAAATATTGAAAGGAAGGCATTTTGATGACATTCAGGACATCAAGTGTAATACGAAGAATGGCTCTGATGGCCATTCCAGAAAAAGAGTTCCAAAATTGCTTTGAAGGGTGGACTAGGCACTGGCATTGGTGCATAGCTTCCCAAGGTGAGTACTTCGAAGGTGACCATAGTGATATTCAGCAATGAGGTATATAGCATTTTTTCTGGGCTGAGTTCACAACCTTAATTGTCAGACCTCATATACTAGGGAGAGATGATATGACAGAATTACTACTGTGGATTTTGTTTCCACTGTTTGATCTTGGGTAATTGTCTTTAAGTCTTCATTTCCCTTGCTGATAAAACGGGACTTTGTTCTTACCTTATAGGGTTGATATGAGGATTAAATGACACAATATACTTGGTATTTAGGTTGAACGATCTGAAATATCTTATTTTGGGTAGGTTAAAATGATATAATGTCAGCACTCTCATGTGTTTCACCTAATATGAAGTCTTCAAAAATGTTAGTAGTAGTGCCGATTGTTATTACTATCAATCAGTATGACTTTGAGGGAATTACTTCAGAGGGTCTCATTTCCCCATCCATAAAATGGACACATTAAGATTTTGCCTTCTTCATAGCATTACTATAAGAAGGTTTGAATGAAATGATGTTTGTGAAATCACTTTGAAGATTATAAAATATGAGGAAATCATGATAACTTAAAAATATTCTTGGAAACGGTATCTCATGTACATAATAGTAAATATTCTGGGAATGTTAGAGGGGTACGTCTGCACAGTATGAAGACTGGGAGGTGAATGGAATCACAGAGCTCAGCCTTTGGGATTCAGACAGGAAATCATTTTTTAGGCCCCCTCTGGGTTCACCACCGTTCCAGCATCATGGAGAACAGAACAGTGAAGCCCTTGGCAGCAGGAATAACTAGCACGTGTCTAATACTTACCACATGCCAAGCTCTGCTAAAATTTCCTGTATGCATTAACTTATTTCATCCTTTGTGAGGATCCCAATTTTTCACAAGTGAGGAAATTATTATCCCAATTTTTATTCCAGTTTTACACAGGTGAGCAAACGGAGGCACAGAGTGGTTAAATAACACGTCCAGCTCACACTGGCATAATGATAAAAGACATTCAAGAAATGATTGTGAAAAATGTTTGTGGCCATGAGTACTTTCAAGATCATAACACACCAAATAACAAAATATTTTATCTAGAGCTCTCTTACGCTTCCCTACTTTTCACTTGTAATATAGACTTTTTAACTAGAGCATAAACATTCATCATTGCAAAGATCTCATGGCTTATGCTGAGAAAGGATTACCCATAGCATTTGCTTCTTGACCTCATTTTCATCCCTGGCACTTTGGGTGGCCTTGGGTGGGAAAAATGAAGTCCCCATGTCTATAGTTTCCCCACCTGTCACATGGGTGTAATAATGCCTCCCTTGAAAGCATGTTATGGCGCCTAATTATTATCAAGTCCTTTTTGTGTGTGTGTGTGTGTGTGTGTGCCTCTGATGCAGACTGGAAACCCAAAGGGCCACCCAGAGTTTAGGTCTGTGGTAAAATCTTAGCTTCTTTTGGACAGAGACAAGAGTATTGCTTCTTGGTGGGCTTCCAAACCCTCTTTCTGTGTGCTCTTTGTATAGGGCAGTGCCAGGTCTCTTTTTTCACATGCATCATTACTTGGAGTAATTAAGTTACCATAAATACCCTGTGGTCAAGGAGTAAGTGATACCGTTTATTACAACGTTACTTGGGAAACATTTTCAACTAATAGGGATGATTAAGTCAGTGACGATGTCACTCGATACGCTCCTGATCCAATAGGGAGAATACTATTCCACAGAAAAGACCGACAAAGGACTGACTTCCTTTTAGGACAGAGACAGTGGCTCCTGTGGATTCTAGAGCCTCTCCTTTTCAAGTGTGGTGCGCAGGCTAGCAGGGTGGGTGTCACTTGGGATCTTGTCAGAATGCAGAAGCTCAGGCCCCACTCCAGGGCTACTGCCTCAGATTCTGCATTCTAACAAAATCCGCACATGGTTGGAAGGCCTATTAACGCTTGAGGAGCAACACCTCACTTGGAACTGTAAAAGTGATGACAGTGTGTGAGTTGGAGCTGGGACTCCAGTCGAGGTTTATCAGACACCAAAGCCTGTGTTCGCTCCTCTCTGTTGCTCTGACTCTCATGTGATGCAGATAGGATTTGATTTATTGTTGAAATGCAATCTGACCTTCTGGGAAGAAGTCTGACCATGGCTACTATAGCAGGGTACATCCTCCTTAGGTCAGGAAACTTCTAGATAAAAGCAGCTTTTGTCAGTGTTTGTAATCTAGTTACATTTTGATTTTTGGCCTTCAATTTTTTTTTTTTTAGAAAAAGATCAAGATATTTCTTTACCTCAAAAATAAAAAGTGGGAGAGAGGTTGGGATGATGAGGGAGGTAGAGAGTAGAGAAAGGAAAAAGAGGAGAAAGGAAAGAAAAAGTAAGCTTTTGAGGGAACTCAATGTTTATTTTGAGACAACAGTTATTCATCCTGGTTGTTGGTTGGGCAAACAAATTCTTTGTTAACTTTTAGGGGTTGATGTTTTATTTAAAGAAAAAATTAATGGAAATCTTCTTGAAATAATTGAACAATATCAGTGAAAGAGGATGCCAAAACAATACATTCCTTTTTAAAATTTCCTTTTGGACTTATTTATTTTCACAGACTATTAAAAAGACCCACCAGGATGAGGTATCCTATAAATCTGCATGTCATTGGTTTGATGGGCATTCTTACGAGGTTGCACATAAGTGTTACATTTACTTCTTTTTAATGTAACTTGTGCTGTAGCCAAAATGATCTTTGAAGCAAAACGCAAATTTGAACTCCTGATGAATTGCTTTATTTAGGCACTTGATTATCAATGATTGTTACCATAAAAAGACAACCAACCAGGTACATATTTTGTCCCTCCCACTGCAGGTACACAATACACCTAGGAAATATTCTTACGAAAAGATAAAAGCTGAATCTCATCAAGATTCTGTATCTAATTACCAATGCACAGGCAATACAGAGGTCACTTACCTGCCACCTGGGCCTTTTGGAATGCTTGCTCTTGGGTCCCTCTATCTTGCAATCCAGTGGCCATGCTTTGAGGAGCTCAAATCACATGGAGAAGCTACGCGTAGGCACTTTTGATGACGGCTCCAGCTGAGCTCCCAGCTGATAGTTTTAACAGCTATCAGTGTGTGAATGGACCATCTTTGATGTCCAGCTGCCACAGGACTACAACAACACTGAGAGACCCCAAATGAGAACCTCCCAGCTGATCCTAGTCAGCCCAAAGTTAATAATAAATGTTTAAAGCACTAAGTTTTTAGGCGATTTGTTAAGTAGTGTTATGGACTGACCCCTAACTCCTAATGTATTAGGAGGCAGAGCCTTTGGATGGTAATTAAGTGGGCCCCCGTGACAGGATTAGTGTCCTTAAAAGAGGATGCAGAGAGACCAGACTCCTTGTTTCTCTCTCTACCCCATGAAGACACATCAAGAAGGTGGCCACCTACAAGCCAGGAAATGGGTTCTCACCAGGAACTGAATTTGCTGGCACCTCGTTCTTGGACATCCCAGCCTCAAGAACAGTGAAACATTAGTGTTTGTTGTTTAAGCCAGCAGTCTATGGTATTTATAGCTTCCCAGGCTGAGTGAGACAAGTAGCAACAATCAGCTCAGTGAGTAGGGCTGCATTGTCTGTGGAAGAGGAGGTGTGCTGAGGAGACTAAGCTGATCCCAGGTTTGGGGCTTGGGCAAGTGTGTGGATGATGGTGTTATTCACTGAACTAGGAAACTTAGGAGCAGGAGTAGTTTGGGGGCGGGAGGACAGGAAGAAATAATTGAAATGTTTTTCGTGATTATCTTAATACTATATATTAATTTTAGAAAAAAAAAAAAAGGAACATACAAAAAAAGTTACAGGAAGATAAAAAAAGAAAAACACTTGTAATCCTACCACACAGAGCTAACTATGGTCATTATTTGTTGTAGTTCCCTCTAGTGTTGTTTGTTCTTTTCTTTTTTCAAGTGAAAAAAAAAATTGTATTTGGAATTAGCCAGCTGGACTCAGTGTAGATGATCCCAATTTTGTTGGCAACGTCCAAAGCATCATCGTCAGGAGCCAGGGGTACATGTCCCTTCTTCTCTCCATCAGGGTGTTGACCTTGGCCATGTCAATGTCATAGAGCTTCTTCACAGCCTGTTTGATCTGGGGCTTGTTGGCCTTGACATCCACAATGAACACAGTGTGTGGTTGTCTTCCATCTTCTTCACGGCTGACTCGGTAGTTAGGGGACCTTGGTGATGGCACAGTGGTCACGCTCATTTCTCCTGGGGGCGCTTTCCCAAGGATATTTAGGCTTCTATAGGAGCAAAAGTGTCTTGGGCTGTGGGTGATGTGCGGATCTTCTTTTATTTTTTGTGGTTGTGCACGCCTTTCATCACTGCTTTCTTTGCCTTCAAAGACTTTGCTTTGGCTTTAGCTTTGGGAGGGGCAAGGGCTTCCTTTTTCGCTTTCGGCACCATCTTTGTGAAAAGGCTGTTTGTTCTCTGTTTTATATTACGGGGGCAATTTTCCCCAAACTATCTTAAAAGATACTAATCTGGCAAATATTTTGGAGAGGACTTATTTAACTCAAGATCTTAGACCAAAAATATCCCAACATGAATCTGTAGCTGCAATCGGACTTTCTTCCATAAACTTTCAAATAAAAGTAAATGAAATAAATGTTGCTGTTGGGAATTGTTTTGGAAAAACAGCTTGTTGTTTTCACCAGGGCTAAATCTTCAGGGAAATCCTGGATATTCATCCCTGTGACAGAATTCCTGGCTTGTGACTCAAGTGGCAGATGAGGTTATGCTTTTAGTGCTGGCAGGAAACAAAATTCACTGGATAATTATTTGTCTATAGAGTCTAAATGGGAAAAGTAAAATGAAGCTGGAGACATTCAGGGAAACAATATGAATCTCTGGTTGTGATATGGTCTATTTATTCATTCATTTATCCTTTAATTCTTCAAGAAGTATTTATTGTGTGTATTTAGTGGGTCATAGTGTAAAATGTATTTCACGGGTGATACATAATCAAAAATTTAAAAGTCACTGGACTAGAGGACTCTATGCTATGAGTCTGTAAGTAATTGGCTAACAATGGTGAAAATAAAGGAATTTGAGATTTTTGTTGCCGTGGGCTGCAGAATGGAAACAGCTTCTCCCTGGGGCTCTAGACAATGGGAATGGAGCTTCTGCTTCCCACTTCTGCCAAAGGAATCCATTTAACCCTTAGTTATTTTCTTCTCTAGCCTAACTTAACTTAGTGTATTGTATTCTTCCCTTCCCTTATTATTTCTCCTTCTTTTCGCTTCCCTTTCTTCTTTCTTTCCCCTCCCACTTTCCTATCAATCTATTCCCCTCCATTTTCTCCTCCATTTTCCCCTTCTTCCTCCCTTT
The DNA here is from genome assembly GCF_057876585.1 of Rhinolophus sinicus. Lineage (NCBI taxonomy): Eukaryota > Metazoa > Chordata > Mammalia > Chiroptera > Rhinolophidae > Rhinolophus > Rhinolophus sinicus. Next base: position 160,222,409 of record NC_142514.1, on the reverse strand, counting down.
CCTTCCACCATGTTGCCTTTTGGGGATAGATTTACTTGGCCTGCTTTCCCTCGTGTCATAGTAAAGATATTTAAGATCATTAGACTTTAAACTGAATGTTGTAGACACTTTCTACTCCAATTGTAGCCCATGACCAGCAGCCTGAAAATCACCTGGGATGCTTATTAGAATGCAGCATCCCAGGCCCTGTCCCAGACTCACTGCAAAGGAATCCGCATCTTAACAAGACTCGGTGTGATTCTTATGAAGGTTCATGTGTGAGAAGTACTGCTATAGCGTGGATCGTCTTAAATCAACCCTTTGAAAATCTGTCATCAATCTCTTAAATCCAATTATCCACATATGCTTCGCATCAGCATGGTCACAGAAAATTCTTCACTCTCTTGGAAAATAGGTGAGGTTAGAGGTGGGGCAGGTGTGGAAATGTGGGGGTTTGGATGCCTAGATGGGGAGGTGGTGGCTTTCCCTTGGACTCCCGACAAAAGACATTTAGTCATGGAGACAAATGTGTGGCTGTCTTGATAACTATCAGGTCTTTTCTTGTTTGTCCAGCAATGGTAGATGATGTGGTTTGTGGTTTCAAGACCTTTTGTATGTTGTCAGATGCCAGCCTGAGGACCTGTTGGTTGGTTTCAGTATGCTCGGAAAGGCACATTCCACTTGTTCTGCCCTCCACCCCCCGGGAAACACAGAGCGAGTTGAAAGCCATCCACTGAGAATACATCTGTTGTAAGAAGGGTGGCAGGTCCTGGATTTCCTGGGACAGTCTCAGGTAAACATCTGCTTCCCAGAAAAAAGTACTGATAGTGGCCACTTTCATGTTCAAATGTGTCTCAAGTGTGAGAAGTAATGCTATAGCACTGTTTTTCTGTTCCCTTCTTACTTCTTCTTTTCTCTTTTTCTCTTCCCTTTCTCTCTTCTTTCTTTCCCCCTCCCACTTTCCTATCAATTTATCCCTCTGTATTTTCTCCCTCTTCCTCCCTTTCGTTCCGCCATATCCACCAATTTGAACAATAAATTGCGGTCACGTTGGTTATCATAGAGTAGGGAGAAGCCGAACTCTCTAGGGACTGGGTGGAAATGAATCTAACAAGCTAGGGAAATAATCACCCCTTATTCTATTTGTTGCCAAGGTCCAAGACCAGAAAAAAGACTTCCCCTCAATCAATGACCCTGATACTAGATATTTGGGGTGCATGTTGGTCACCAAGCCTGTTTTCAGCATTTCCCGGTTTGGTGTGTTATAAGGTCATCCCTTGTCATTCTGATCTAACTTCTGACTTGTCCCATCTCTGCTGTCTTTCTGGTTATGCTGCCTTCATCCGGGACCAAACTGTGTTTTTGACTCCCTTGACCATCTGTTGCCACCAGTGACACAATGAAGAGTGCATTTCTGTAACTCCTAGATGGCTTCTTTGGTCTTTATGTCTCCTGATTCACATTTACGATAGGAAATACGGTGCTCCAAATAGCTGAAATGCCTTGTCCTCTAGATTGGAAGTGGAAGGTTAATTTACAGGTGCTAATAGGAGGCAAAACACTGTTACACCAATTCATTGCATTGAAATCCTTAAACAGAAACTAGATTTGACATCAGATGGTTAAGAGTGGGAAGATGGAGAGCCCTGAAGACACCGGTTTACCGGGACTCTCCCAGCGTATTCATTCTCAGTTCTTCCCTGTGCATTTCAAGGGCCCTAAAGCAGACTTACAGGATCCCAAGCTCTAGGTTCTGCAGCTCCTCCTTGAACTTGACTTTTGCATATTTGAGGTGGGGCTCAGAAAATGCTTTTTGTCCCCCTGTTCCACGAGAAGCTGCTAGGCAAACATTCTGGAGGTGCTAATGGAATTTCAGAGCTGAGGTTTGTTTGTCAGCCCTGGGGCAGGCCCTGGCAGATCTGGGGTGAGGGAGCACAAACAGGTGGGCTCCAAAGGATGTCTACACTTGGCTGGAACACTTGTGGTGCTGTCTCGGGGAACTGGTATTTATTTTTCCAGCCGTGCTTAGTCCCGGGAGGTGTTAGATTTCTTTAAAGCCCTCATGACTCGTGACCCCAGGAGGGCTCCGATTCCACTTCCCTACCTCCTCAACCCCGTTTGCCTTGTTCTCCAAAATGAAAATAGCAGTGTGTCTTAGAGGGGGCCCTTGTTGAAGAGGGAATCTCTGATCAATTTGGGGCAAGCACTTTACAAGCTAAATAGCACCTCACAGTTGGAAGGAGGGATTGTCATTCCAAGGACTTTGTGGTTGATTTTCCACAAATGATTTCAAATGACCAAACAAGGCTTATCTTTCAAAACTCCCATGGGAGGCTTATCCCCTTCTTCCACATTTGCTGCCAGGGCTCAGAGAGTGTTTGGAATTAACCCCAGAGCCAGTTTCTCGGAGACATATGAGAGATTTGGTTGGTCTCTGTAGTTTGACTTCATTTTTGACCTAGACACCCCTGTCTGGCTTGTTCTGCAGGCTTGCTCATAAGACTTGGTGCGAAATGCCAGTTGGCTTTTCCAGAAATCAAAACCTCCTTTCAAAGGTTGTAGTCATTGGAGGAGGTCAAATAGAACATAGTAAGACTTATCAAGCAAGTTCCAAAGAAGAGTTTTAGAAACTCACCAAACTATTTCCATGTCTTTGGGACAAGGGACTAGCTTTGAGAGGTGACCAACATGGAATTCGATGCTTGTTTGGGACACACACAGACACACAGCCACTCACAGCAATAAATATGTTACAAAGATTCAATCAGCTCACCTCTTACCATTCCCCTTGTGTATTAATACACAGTTTTTGTTTGTTTATTTTATTTTTGGTAGGAGTAGCCAATTAACCAGTAATTTGTTCATATACTTATTTATTTATTCATTAATAAAATCATTCATTCATTCAGTCAAAATGTGCTTGGCATTTGACTTTCAAGGGCAAAGGAGGCACTGTCACTGCCCTCTTTCAAATGGGGAGAGATAGCTGAACATTAATCAAAGAATCACCCAAATAAAAATAAACAGAACAAAATAAAACCCACTTTGGTAAGCGCCATGGAGGAGAGGAACATAATGAAGGTAAGCAACAGTCTAAGAGAGAAGTCTCCTGGTAGGGAGGACCTGAAGGAGGAGGCAGTGTTTTGATGAAGGGGAAGGGAGTACAGGAGCTTTCCAGGGGGAGAGAACAGCTTATGTAAAACCCCTGCAGCAGGAGGGATGACAGCCTTGGAGGAACAGAAAGAAGTCCAGTGTGGCTACTGCTGGAAGCAAGGCAGGAAATGAGTACAGAGACATCAGCGATGGAAAGACCACGTGGGACCTAGTAGGTAGGGGGACCACACCATTTGTTGTCTAAACCAAAACATTTGTGAGAGTAAACAAATCAGTGACAACCAAAATTGGCATAAACCCCAGCTATTTTGGGCAAACCAGGACATATGCTCCCCTCACATGAAGATCATGCTGGGGGTTTTGGTCTTTATCCTGAAAGCAATGCTAAGCAGGGTTTAAGGGTGGGGATGAGGAAGAGGACATGGTCATATTTGCAGTTTGATAAGATCTTTCCAGTTAGACTTTGGAGACAGAAATGGTGGTCATATCCTTAAATGCCAAAAGTCCCGGTTTGATTTGGATAAATCTTTATGCTCCAGCCCCCTTTCTCTGCTCTCATCCCGGTGCTCAGCACATCTGTGGAGCAGCTGCAGAGCTGGGATTCCAGAGGCTCTGGCTAATTTGTAGAATTGTGGGGACAGTGCCTAGCGATGGAGTGTTCCCATTAGTGCTGCTCATGTTCACATTGTAAGCTTGATGCCTTCCACATGCTCCTGCTTCATTCTGACCCTCCAGGGGCCGTGCCAGTAATTAACTCTTTGGAGGAATTTGGCTCAACCTAGTGTCTTTCGTTGCTAAGATTGTAGAAAAACAGGGCCCGTGCACATAAATCAATGGGAACCATGTTTTGGACCCACAAGGGTTTTGTTCACATCCTGATGTCCCTTCTAGAATCTCTTCTCTATCTCTTGGGGAGTCACAGAGTTGGGAGGGGCTTTAAGAGATCCGAGTCTCTTCTATGGCCTATGGAGGAGTGGTTGTGCCAGCTCTGAAGTCTTCTAGGGACCTCAGACACAGTCTCTGCTAGGATTCTGTCCTGGCTCTGCTCAACTTCTGTCTCAGTTGCCACCACTGTGGTCCGGGCCACCATATTTTCTCACTGGGACCACTGTGACAGTCTCCTAACTGCGCTCCCCGCTTCCCCTTCAGCCTCTTTCTAATTTATTCTCCATATCACAGCCAGAGTACTCTTTTAAACACAAAAATGAGTCTAGGCTTAAGCTTCTTCAAAAACTTCTCATTGCTTTTTGAATAAAATCCACTCTCCTTACTCTGCCCACAAAGTCCGATTTTCTACCCAGTTCTCCGACCTTCTCTCACCCCATTGTCCTCGCACATTATGCTCCCACACCACTGGCCTTCTTTCATTTTTACAGACACGCAAACTCTTTTTGCCTCAGAGGTCTTACCCGTACTGTCCCCATGACTATTCTTGTAACCAGCTACTTCTCACCCTTTAAGTCTCTGTGGAAGTGTCACATACAGAGAAAGTGTTTTCTGGGCCCTCTGTTTACAGTGGGTTCCTCTTACTAATCTTTATCTCAGGCCTTTTACCGCTTACTTTGTAACACACTGTTTATACTTTTTTATTCGTTTATTTGATTGTTGTGTTTCAGCCTGTCTCTGGTTGCGAGGTGACCACCCTGTGGGTGGGGATCGTGATGGCCTCATCTTTCAGTGCCATGTCCTCAGCACCCAGCTCTGTGCTAGCTGAGCACAGTGTAGTTGTGCTCAGGGAATATTTATGGAGTAAATGGGCAAGTGACAGTGGGTACATTTTTGGTTAGCAACTCCATTGGCGAAAGTAATTTTGAAATTTGAACCTTATAGTCATGGTTACCTTTTATTACAGTTCTCTTTGGGATAATGAAACCCCCTCCCAGCCCCAGGTGTTTGAAGAGCATTTTTGTTGTCCATTCTAAGGCTTATTTTCTCTAGTCAAAACATCACCAGTTCTTTTAACTCTTATCCTGTGAAACGCCATCTTGTTTGATTCAGTCTTTTGTTCTTTCAGCCAATCCGATTTTTTTTTGGATTCAGAATCTGTCATTTTCCATAGTGATTATGCCGCCCATCTCTTGGGCCACTTACAAAGTTGATAAGTATGCTAGCTAAGCTTTCATCCAATTCACGAACAAAAATGTTGAATGCCTCTAGAGAGAGTTCTTTCTTCAGGCATTGATACCTTATAAGACCATGGAAAAAATGAGACCCTTGCATTAAATAGAAAGCAAACAGTTGAACACTTCAGCTAAGAAACGAATTTTTCCATAGCTGTCTAGATGGCATGTTCAATTGGATGAATTGCCTTCTTCATACACTCAACACATTTGAAAAGAAACTTATAAATGATGATACATAATAGTAGGTGGCCATTTCAAAGGTCATTTTGAAGACTCTGTAGGAACACAGAATAATGATTCTGCTATGTGATATATAGTAAGTGGAAAAAGCACAGTGCAAAATTATATTATGAGCAAATTTTCTTCTCTCTTTTGAAATGTGTGGTTTTCACATTTATAATGAAAACCATACACTTATATGAAGACTGTACTTATATTCCAGTTCTAAAAATCAGTGCTTTCTATTATAGATGAGGGAAGTCCAATAGGTGATAGAAGGTATATATATAATCTTTTCAAGATTGGGAGAATCAACCCCCTCCTAAGTTTATTATTCAGAGGGCTTAAAAATATGTTTGCATCTTATTTTCTAACTTTGTGGTTTCTATCTTGAATGAGAGAAACTTTTTTCTATGAAGCTTATTTTTAGGAAAAAATGTGAAAGTTTTATTTTTTTATTTTTTTAATTTCCATTTTCCTCTGGCTTTTTCTTTGTCCTTAGGTAATGAGTGACTCCATACTGTCCCCACTACAGCCATGCCTTTAATTTCCAGACCTCTTTAGCTCTCCTGATAAGTACCAAAGCTTACCTGTCTGAGTACTATTTCCGCATAGCATCTATCTTTAGCTCATGAAGATAGTTCCTTGGCTCCAGAAGTAATACCAATCATTATAATAACGTATGACATTCAGAAAAATATAAAGAAGAAGGAAATACCACTCGTTGCTCAATCACCCAGAAAAAGCCCCTCTATTAAAAAAAAAAAAATCAGAAATCCATTTGATTTAAGGAGCTTATGGGTGATGATAATGCCTCAGTCTTTCCTTCCCTGGTAGTAACTCTTTTTCATTCAAATCTAACTGGTCGTTAAATTCCCAGATTTCAAAGAGTAATTTATGGTGGACATTGTATTCACTGGAATTGGGCTGCCAGAGTACTTTCTTAGGAAGAAGGTACTGTTTGCCTTCAAATTAAACCAGGAAGGCAGCTACTTACTCCACCTTATTGAAAAGGCATCCCTTCCCTTCAAGATCCCATGTGGAGAAGATGCAACTTAATACTCTCTCCCTATTTTTTTTTCATTCAATTATTCATCTCGGTCCTCACTTTCCTCTCCTAGGCAGCTCTCCAACTCCCAACGATGTTTATTAGGGCAGGCCACCCAGCTAGTCTAAGTCTTTTCTGAATTCCTATTATACTTTATTGTCTCTGCTAGTTGCCTTTTTCCAGCCTCGTATTTTTCTCAAGTTGTTACTTATAAAGAAGGCCTGCCTTTCATCCAGACGTGATTCCAAGCGCCAGAGCTGTGCTTTACACAGAAAAATTTTATTTAATCAGAATGCTTGAGGATCTTAGGGCTTGTGCATTTTACTGTAACTGTATACTCAAAACGAATCGGATTCCCCCCCCCCCAGAATATATTCAAGATATCTGATTCTTCTTTCATGTCTCCATAATAAAGGCTAGAGAATATCAAAACGTTTTCCATACTTTCGGAGTACTTGCAGTTTCAGCATTCTGGAAAGGGTTCTTACTGCCAAAGTTTTACTGTTGAAGCAAGAATATGAGATCCAAGCTTGCATCATTTCTCTCATTCTTTACTCCCAAGGCTTGGTCTTTAGTCTTCAGCATCACTCGAGGTGTCCAAGTCAGTGATGAAAGTGATAATGAAAGATGATGTCAGTGAAGCAAGAGCATCTCAAAGTCCTGGCAGGACCCACTCAGGTGACTCGGAGGGATAGCAGGTCAGCAGCCCCAGGTCCGGGAGTTCGATGCACTGAGCTTCCAAGGAAGAGTGTAAATCATGTGTAACCTCTCATGGGGCGTGGATGGGGTAGTGCAGTGTGTTGCTGGCTCCGCGATGCCTGGCTAAGGGCAGAAGCTCATTTCATTGCAGTTTATTTTACCCTCAACATGTATTTATTCATTTTCTTTCGAATGCCTCTGGACATATGATTGAGAAGCTACTGTTCAACATGTAATAGGTGAAAATATAGAAAAGACTCAGAGTCTAGCACATAGGAAGCTTTCAATAAATATTTGGTGGCTGGATAAATTAATATACAGATTTGAACCCTGCCTTTGCCTCTAATTTCTTGAGCGACCTTGAAAGGTGATTAACCTCTCTAGACTGTGGTTTTCTCATCTGTAAAATGGGGATGCTAGTACCTTCCTTATAGGATTACATGTGAAGATTAAATGAACTAATGAACGTAAAATACAGAGTACAGTAATTTTTAAAAAGTAAAATAGTAGCAATAATAGCAGAAATCCCCATTCACCATAATACTTGCTATTGCTGTTATTAGTATGTAATGTCAGTAATTTAAGATTCCTTCTAGTTATATTTTGGTGTATTGAAGTTTTTATTACACTTTCCCTCTATTTTCACAGCCTAGTTGCCCAGTACATATCTGAGTACATTGCCGGGCCTCAGTAAATATTTATTGCTGTACCTTTTTTAAAGATAAAATTAAAATCTATTCCTTTCATTCTTCTTCTAGCCCTTCAGACAATGCAGCACCCTTTATATTCACTGGATTATTGCAGTGAAGCTGATTAATGGTGGCAAAAGTATTTCATGTATGATAAATGTCAGATAACTCCTGTAATGATAAAATTGCTATTTATGTCCTGAGTATATTTCTAGGGAGGAAACACTTAATGATTTCAAAAGGTTGATCTGACCCAGCCAGAACAATGACCTTCAGTGGCCTGATGGAGTCTGGAGAAGAAGGAAACAGGTTCCTTGGGAAAAAATGATCAAGCTCTGCAGAAGCATCTTAATCTACAAAGTCCTGTCCCGATTTTGCGCTTCTTGCTCTTTCAATGAGCCATCCCTCCTGGTATTCATGCTCTTGTGCTGTCCCCATTCCCCCATCCTTATTGCGGGCTTAGATAAGTGACTTGCTCTGGACAACAGGATATTAATAAATGTGATGCAAGCAGAGTCTTGATAAACACTTGCGCATGGGAGCATGTCATCTAGGAACACTTCCTCTTACAATCCAGGCTTCATGCTGTAAAGAAGCTTAGGCTAGACCACTGAGCCATGCAAGGCCACATGGAAAGAACCTGAGGATGAAAGCCAATTTAGACCTTCCTGCTTCAGCTGGGCTTACAGCTGAATGCAGCCCTGGAGTGACCTCAGCTGCACTCTAAGGAGCAAATAAACCCCACAACTAAGCCCAGTCAGCCCACAGACTTGTGAAATATAATAATACATTGTTATTTTAAGCCATTACATTTTGGGTGGCTTGTTTATGTGACAGTGCATAATGGATACATAGTCTCTTTCCTCCCTTCCTTTAGGACCCAGGGACAGACCAAATGGAGGCATGTATCTCTGAAAAACATCTTGAGGTTCACAATAATCCGCCCTTGTTTGCTGGGGAAGAGATTATGCATCTCCTCAGATGCCTTCATTTTACAGATACAAATACTAAGGCTCAGAGGGAGTAAGTAACTTTTCCAGAATCACTTGTCTTGGTCTCCCCATTCAGCATCCTATGCTCCTTCCATAAAGAGACCTCAGAGTATCTTTAGTTTCAAAGGAAATTTCAAACCCGAATCATGTTATGATGTCCAATTTATATATAATGGTTTTAATCTACTCACACAACAATCTCTGTTGACTGGACATGGTTCTTTTCTAATTTGAAATAATAATTTAAATACCTCATGAGAGTCATGTTGTCCATGGAAATTAATAGCGAATTGAGCCCAGGGAATAAAGTGCTGGCAAAAATACAGATATCTTCAGAAGAAACAGAGAAAGAATTCATATTGATTCTTTTTTTTTAATACTTTTTTTTTTTTTTTTTACCAATTGCAGTTGACATAAAATAAATATTACTTTCAGGTGTACAACATAGTAATTAGACATTTCTATAACTTACAAAGTGATCACCCTGATAAGTACCCATCTGATACCATGCATAGTTATTATAATACTGTCGACCTATTTCCTATGCTGTATTGGATTCTTGCTAAAAGTTACACAAGGCCTTTAAGGGTACAAATTATGCCTCACATACTTCTGCAAATGTGTGCCTGCAGCACTTTCTTTTTGCCAGGCCCTGTGGTGGGATCTACAGGGAATGAGATAGTTCTTGCCCTCAAGAGCATTTGACTCAAAAGTTAAGTGATTTATCCAGGCTCACAAAGGTAGTCAGTGTTAGATCTGGGGCTGTATCTGAGGGCTGGTCACCCTGGTGGCTGCCAACCAAATGCCCCCTGGGCCTTTGGAAGCCATGCTTAATTTTAGTAATTATGGGCTCAACAGGTGACATATTCTTCTAGTCCTTATCTCCTTTTAAGATTATAGTCATGAATTCTGAGGGCTTTGCCATAGTTTACTCTGTCTGAGACTCCACTTTATGTGTCAAGGAAAGCTTTGTTATAGATTAGATTCAGCTTTTCTCGCTCTCATTCATTGGGGCAGGGGCCTGATCTGTACTATAGCACTACACTTGCATTCCTAAGGAGCCTCTTTGTAAAAATCACTTTAAAAATAATGATTTCAAAGAGAAAATAGGGGATTTGGGGCTGGAGCATTTAGACTGCCAATAATAGTCATTTTGCCTGCAGGCATTTCAATAATACTGGTGTTTTTATAGCTTTAAGTCTATAGTTATAAAGCTAAATATCCTTGGGCAAATCCAGCTTTGATTACATCTAGCTTTTGATCAAGGGGAATGGCCTTTGTTTTTCAATCCTCACCAAGACTATCATTGGCACCAGGCTTTTTAGCCATTTTTTATCACGTTTTCTACCCATTGTTGGATAAACATATCACAAAATCATTCAAAGCAGCTGACAGCAAGTTTTTTTCTCTTTGTCTGATACAATGTTAGTTCTAGCATGACAGCCATGTGCATAATGAAAATCACGTGTCTCATTGATTTGACAAATATTTTTGGATGCCTATGTAGTCAGGCACTGAGTGAGGAATTGGGACAAAGCAGTAAACAAGACAGACAAATCGTGCTGTCACGGAGCTTGCATTGCAATGGAGGAGGTGGTCCATGAACAGAGAAATACACATTATAATGGCATGTGGTGTAAGTGGTATGGAACAAGAGAGAGCTGGAGAGGGACCAGTGGCTGGATCATGCTGAGTTTTGGGAGTCATTGAAGGGACTTTGGAGTTTATTGTGGATGTGATAGAAGCCATGAGAAGCTTTTGAGCCAGAGGAATGACATAATACGTGTATTTATATTTTAGATGATCTGCTCTGGCTGCTGTAGAACAGATTATAGAAGGTTAAAGGGATAGATGGGGACAGTTAGGAGACCACTGTAGCTTGGTTCCTCCATAAAGCTGAGCCAACACAAGGTCTGTGATCCATGAAACGGAAGTGGAGGACTAGGAAGTGTGAAACGGGAAAAAAGGTAAAGTCAGGCCAGTGGTGTGGAGGTTCTGATATATTATTAGACAACTGGGGCGTATCCCATCAGGGACCTCTAAGAGGCCAAGTGGGAATTCACCTCTGAATTGTTCAGCTCCTTTCCCCCATCGGTCCTGGGTTGCCCATTGGGGTGTTAATTCCCTCACACTGTCAGTTTTGTGCATGCAGCCGAAGGACTGCATAGTTCCCATGAACATCCCACATCCCAGGAGGCAGGGACAGAAGCAAGAGGTCGGTGGTGCAGCTGAGGTGCGGTGAGGGCAGGTTGTGCTCACGAGGTCTCTGGCACGGAAGGAAGTGCAGTGAGAGATGACAGGAGCTCAGACTTGGATGGCAGTGGTGAGGGGGTGAGAAGTGGACAGATCCATGAGTTGTATCCAAATTACTTAGTGGAAATTCCCATTAGATTAAAAATATCTACCTTTGGGCAGTGCACTAGACCACTGATTTCCCAGCTCTTTGCCTCTGCGATGTCATCTCCACTTGATAATCCTGCCCTCATTCCCACTCACACAGGTACCCTTGTTGGGGTGTCAAAGCTTATCATTTAAAGCAAAGAAATTGATGAATGAAGATTGACTCACCTGCAAACAAGTCTCTTTCACCTTATATGTCTTATTTGTATAATGTGTTTCATAGACTGTACAGGCGAACGCAGGTGATGTAATGGGCAGAAACTTGAACTTGCTATGTGTTTGGACAGGAAAATGCACTTTGTTTGAGACCCATGCCTGAAAGGGTCGAAGGTGTATGGACAATTTCAAAAATGTCTGTTTACAAGTTAACAAACGAAAGATTATCCTGTCGTTGGTCATTGGTCATGGTTATTCAAGTTTCTTATATCATGCTAACTGAAGGCCAGGGATACAATTTTCATGGTCCGAAAAGCAACATTTTGAAAAATAGTATGCTTTGGGGCATTTTCTCAGGAAAAGAAAAACATCTGTAGCTCGTTTTCAACAATCTCCTGCTGGGTAAATGTGCCTAGAAGAGTGATTCTGCAGAAGAGCAGTCCAAATAATGTTGCCAAAATCCATAGTAAAGAGGTTGGGTCGAAATGCACTGTGGTGTCCGAGGTTACTGATACTTTTACTATTACTGCTACTTCTCATTTAAGTAGTCTTCTTTTATGCGTGCCATACGCCAAGCCCTACACATACATATGCATTAATAGAGAACAAATATTTTCTTGGTAGATGATGTGAGAATTCCTCGTAGAGAGACATTCTTTTTCTTTCTTTCTTTTTTTTTTTTTTTGCAGAAAAGTTTCTTCAACTCACTGAGGTGTGGAAGGAAGCCTCTGGTGTCTGGAGTTGAGGATGTCAGGCTATCCCCAGGTTTAAAAATGAGGAGGACTTTGTGTTAGCAGGGGGGACAAGAGGGAGATGACAGAGGGTCCAAGGACTGCTGTGTGCAGAGAATGAGGGAAGAGGGGACATCCCAGGGCTTGAACCAGGAGGAGCAACTCGGGAATAAAACCTGTCTGATGGGGACTCGTTCAAGGGAACCATTTGTGCTCCTTGTGCTGTGAGCCCTTCTGCTGACAAATCTTTATTATAATTATCAGTCACACTTTCCAGAGAAAGGGCTGTTTGCTTTCAAGGTGGACTTCGAGCTAAGACACTGAGGCTTTGCAGATAAGTTGGAGAAAGGCCAATAACTGGTTTATGCTTAAGACACAATAGAGTGAGTGGGTAAGAATTTGGATTTGAATCCTAGCTCTACCGCATTTTTAGTTTTTCTCCATTTGCCCTTCCTGGTCTATTCTCAGCATTACTCTGTGCCCTGGGAGGCGGACCTCTATGTTCTATGTCACTTGGGCTCCCCTAACCTCTGATTTCCAGTTCAGTTTAATCCATGAAATGGGAGGTGCTGGCAGAAGATTAAAGGATGGGAGAAATGAGAGATCAGAATATTAATTTCCTCTCTCCATTCCTGCCAAGCTGTGGTTTTGGCCATGGCGAGGTATCTATGTCTACTATGGCCATCTCTCCCATGTGTGCAGCTCTCACCTGGTTTCAACCACATCAATCTCTCCTCTTGTCCCTTCAAGACTAGAGATGATAATGACTTTCTGTTGGGTAGTCTCTGATCCATCACTATATTTGTTCCCCTAATTCTGCCACACGTTAAACATTCTGTTCTCTTTTGAACCTGCCTACCTCTGTGATTGTTTTAGTGAGTAACCTTGTGCAAGTACTTAATTGTTTTGTGCCTCTGTTTTCACATCTGTAAAATGGGGTTGGTATTAGTATATACCACATGGGACTGATTGTCAAGAGATTAAACAAGAAAAAGTACTTTGTATATAATAAATAATATAGTAATATAAGTAACTGTATTATTTATTGCAGTGATAGTAAGCAAAATTTCTTATTCCTTAAAAAAACTCTATAGTGTAGAGTTTTTATTTTCCTTATTTTACATATGGAAAAACTAAGGCCTAGTGAAGTTTAGATAGCATAGTTGTGATTCAAAAACCACGTCAAATTTGGAAGACATTTTTTCATTTCATAGCATAAAATGAGATTTTCCACCTAGTTAAAGGGGAGAGAATAAATAGTAAGATTATAGCTAGCAAAAGGCACACTGAAATATTCTAGTGATGATGGAGTATTTAGTAGATTTGTTTTAAAGGAATCCACCTCCTAGAAGTGACTTTGGACAGTAAAAGAACATTTATCAACGTCATGCCATGAAATATGGCTTTTTATCCTCTCCGCCCCTCCCCAAACAGAACTTGTCACTTATATTTTTATTTTTTTAAGCCATTTTTTTTTTTTTTTTTTTTTGGCTTCAAGGACCTTTCCCTTTTAGTGTGCTTTTGTGTCTTTAAGCCTCGGTTCTGGTAAAGGACTATTTTCATCTTCCTTATTTCCCACTGAAAAGATCTGAAATCCCATGATTAATGAAACAATTCTTATTCTCATTTTCCAAGGTAGGGCTTTTGTACTGAAAGGAGGATGGAAAAGTGAAACTGGAAGGGCTCAGTTTCACATTAAACCTTCCTTTAAAAATCTGACTGTTGTGTGAGGGGAGACAAGGAGACAATGAATGTAATCAAACTGGATTTGTCTAAGCCAGTGATACAGCATCTCCTGAAATTTCTTTTGAAGGCAATAAACTCCTTTTGGCTTCTATAGCTTGGGGGAGGTATTATCTTTCAGACTGAAAACAAAATGATGGGCTCCAGACAGAGATCACCTGGTATAATGGATGTGCTCTATCCTATTCAACAGCCTGCTCTGTGGCAGCTGGACCGGAAACATGGAAGGAGCAAGTGCAGCGTAGCTGTATCAGAAAGGAGACTGCCAGGGGTGTCAAGAGTGACGGTTCTAGACGTCAGCAAGATAACCGAATAAGATGTCCTTGTTTGTATCCCGCCTCAACAACAGTCTGGCCGAAGTGCCTTTGGGGGAGCGGTAGGATCCAGCACCATATGCCAAGGGACCAGGAGGAGTACTGCCCACCTGTGATCTGGTTAATAGGCAAAGAGACCTCAGTCCCAGCTGTAGACTCTGCAGTGGGCCATGAACCGGCTGCTGTTGGGAGCTCTGGAGACTCTGTCGTAGACAATCACTCGTGAGTGAGAAAGTCTACCTGGATTCTCAGGGGTCCAGCATGGAAGTTCCAGCAGCACGCTGTGTGAGCAAAGGAAAAAATATGAAGACAAAAATGAGTTTGGATGTAGTGAAGAGGGTAAGAGGAACCGTTTGACTTTACCCTGTCATTTTTTCCCCCCAAGGCTGCACAGCTTGGTGCCATGGGAGACCTTCTCGGCTGAGATTTCTCCTATGGGGGAAAGAGAGAGCATGTAACCAAAGCATCACGCTTCTTGATTTTTAAACTATAACAAAGCTATAGTAATCAAAACTGCCTGGAACTGGTGTAAATACACATAGACCTATGGAACAGAAACGAGAGCCCTGCAGATACAGTGAACTCATATTTGACTAGGGAGCCAAGAATACTCAATGGGAAAGGATAGTCTCTTCAATAAATGGTGCTGGAAAAATGATAATCGCATGCAGAAGATGAAATTGGACCCCAATCTTACACAGCTCACAAAAATTACCTTGAAATTGATTCAAGACCTAAATGTCAGACCTGAAATCAAAACTCTCAGATAAAAAAACATAGGGAGAAAGCTCCTTGACATTGGTCTTGGTAACAGTGTTTTGGATATGACACCACAAGCGTAAGCACAAAAGAAAAAATAAGTGAGACTACATAAAAAAAAAAAAAAAAAAAATAAAAAATAAAAAAACACAGCAAAAGAAACAATTTAAACAAAGGGAAAATGCCACTAACTGAATGAGAGATAATATTTGCAAACCATCTATGTGATAAGAGGTTAATATCCAAAATATGTTAGAAACTCATACAACTCAATAGCAAATAAGAAACAATCTGATTTAAAAATGGACAGAGGATCTAAATAGACATTGTTCCAAAGGGACATACAGATGGCCAACAGGTTCATGAAAAGGAGCTCAACATCACTAATCATCAGGGAAATGCAAATCAAAGCCACAATGAGATGTCACCTCACACTTCTTAGAAGGGCTGTTATTAAAAGGACAGGAGATAAGTGCTGGTGAGGAGGTGGAGAAAAGGAAACCCTTGTGCACTGTTGGTGGGAACGTAAATTGGTACAGCCACTATGAAAAACAGTATGGAGATTCCTAAAAAAATTAAAAACAAAACTACCACGTGACCCAGCAGTTCCACTTCTGGGTGTTTATCCAAAGGAAATGAAAACAGGATCTTGAAGAGAGAACTGCACCACCATGTTCATTGCAGCATTACTCATAACAGCCAAGATACGGAAACCACCTAAGTGTCCATTGATGGATGGATGGATAAAAAAGATGACACACACACACACACAAACATTATTCAACCGTGAGAAAGAAGAAAGTCCTGCCATCTGCAGCAACATGGATGAACCTTGAGGACATTATGCTAAGTGAAATAAGTCTGACAGAAAAAGACAAATACCATATGATTTCACTTATATGTGGAATCTATAAAAGCTGAACTCAGGGAAACAGTCAAGTGGTATTGCCAAGGGCGGAAGTGTTGGGATGTTGGTCATAGGGTACAAATGTCCACTTAGCCAATGAATAAGTTCTAGGAATGTAAGGTACAGCACAGTGATTATAGTTAACAGTACTGTATTACATCCTTCAAAGTTGCTAAGAGAATTTAATGTTCGCACCACAAAAAAGAATTGTTAATTATGTGAGGTAAAGGAGGTGTTAATTAATCTTATCATGATAATCATTTTGCAATATATGTGTGTCAAATCATCACACTGTAAATGTACACACACCTTTAAATGTATTCAACGTTAAATGTTAATTATGCCTCGATAAAGGTTGAAAAAAGGAATGATGGTTATATTCATAAAGGCACGTTGAATGTAGAAAATTAGAAGTTAACTAAATGAATATCGGGAGAAAAATAATCCACTTGGAACCTAATAAGGGAAAGAGTAGATAGCATGAGAGAAAAGCCAAATATAATACATTTGTTTTGTTAAGGCTTTGGAGAGCGGTCATCATTCACTTTTCTCTGTATAAATTCATCCCCAGTTCATCAACCTCCTTCCTTTTAATATTCTCCCGGAACTTGGCTGATGTGGGGTGGTGCCTGCATTAACACATGTAGATTAATTGTAATAAGAAACAATCTTCCCATTTTAGCAACAAGTTTATTTCATGTTCACTTCATGGTCCAATAAAAATCAGTAGAGCAGATTTGCAAGATTTATTTCCCTTTATCTTCAAAGTCTATTTCACCAGTCCTTTCCCCTCCCCTAACTATAGGAGCTCTACAGTCAGGAATAGTAATTGTCAGTGAGACCTTCATGGCCATCAGCATCATCATCATTATCATCCACAGGTGAACAAGAGCAGCCAGGTTTGTTAAGTGTTACCATGTATCAGTTGCCATGGCAAACATTGCACATAGTTTATCTCATTGATCCTTTACAAGGAATGACCATCATAAAGAAGCATTATTTACTCCCATTTAATAGATTAGGAAACCGAGGCTAGAGTCACATAGTCAGCAAACTGGAGCTGGAATTCAGACCCATATCTATTTAAATCCTAAGTTTTGTATTCTTTACCATTTCTGTATAGTGTCCTAGTACATCGTAAATAGAGAGAAGAAATTTAAAAAGGTAGAAAGAGATACCACTCCAATTCACTTTCCACTTAGAATGAAGTGGAGAAAGCACCGGAAGATTTAGTCCATTCTTAGGGATTGAACCCAGAGTCACCCTGGTCCCTAAGCCCGGCAACCTGAGTTTGCCAACACATACAAGCTAGCTATTGTCCTCACTGAATCAGGAACGAAACCCAGCCTTTCCTGGTTGTGCACAAAAGTCACACACAAAGCCATGTAGGTATTTACTAGATTTTACTGAAATTTTGAGATGTGGTTGGGGGATAGAACAGTTTATATTATATTAACAGTTTATATTAACAGTTTGTATTGGAATTGAACATCAGGTATCCCTGTTCCGAGACACACACACCATGCCCCCCACCACTGCCCCGAATCCCCAGGTGCTCACACAGGGGCTTTGCCCTAGCTTCAGGCCACCTCCTCTGCTGGTCCCTTTCACCGTCTGTCCTGGATTGCCCCCATACTCCACGTTTTTCTTATTCTATCAGATACAGCCA
The DNA here is from genome assembly GCF_057876585.1 of Rhinolophus sinicus. NCBI lineage: Eukaryota > Metazoa > Chordata > Mammalia > Chiroptera > Rhinolophidae > Rhinolophus > Rhinolophus sinicus. Next base: position 160,204,867 of record NC_142514.1, on the reverse strand, counting down.
TTTAGCTTTCGGCAGCTTCAGATTCAGTGTCATGTTGATCTTTGTGAATCCAGATCCATCAAGGTTCTCAATAGACTACCAGGCCTGTAACAGCTTTCACCTTCCTTAGAAGGCATATGGCAGAAATTTCCTGTCCTCCCCTCTCAGGAGCTACTGCCCTGGAGAGACTGGGCTCATTCCTGCCAGGACCTAGAAGAGCCTTTTTGGATCAATGCTAATGGTAGCTTCAGTGTCTCCTGACAGCCTGAATGACGCAGATTCCCTGGAGACTAATTTTGACTGGGTCTGGGTCTCTACCTCCTCCTGCCTCTGGGCGAGGCTGGGGTTTTTGGAACACAGAGGACTGCTTTGGGCTTTTGGGCTCCTTAAAGGGCATTTGGCACCCTGTAAAAACTGCTTATTAAAGGAAAGAGTAAGACTGCTTGCCCTTTAATAGTCTAGCCATGGAAAGTTTGACCCACATGGGGAGGTCTGACGTGGAAGACTAGACTTTGAGATGGTGGTTGAGACCTGTTTGGCAAGGCAGTAAGTAGCAAGGCTACAGAAGGAAGCCATGGTCCTCAAGCTCTGAAGCCAAGTTCCTGGTGGTCAGGAAAGCCCAGTGAAGGCTCCATAAAAAATAATAACAGCAGTTAAGCCACTCACGGGTCCAGCTTTGAGCTGAAATTCCAGATTTTGCTTTTCCTTTTCACTCTTGAGGTTTGGCTCACCGCTTTTTCCCCTCTCCTGAGATCCTGTTGACACATGAGTGTTATTAAGGCTTCTGGAGGATAGGGTGAAGGGTGACCATGTCACAAAGGAAGGCTAATTGGCTGGGACTCCCCCTTCCACCCCCTCCAGCTGGCCTGAATCTCTTTAGTTTTTAGTTCTTCCTAAAGGATCTTGGCATTGGTGGCCTGCCTCTCTTTTCAAAATAATTAAAACCAAAGGAATTCAAATTAGGTCCTTTCTTGCTGTCAATGCTGTTTCTTCCTAGTTTGTAAGGTTGACGGAAGCAGAGTGTCTTTGGGACATTTTGGCTCTCTACCTGGGCCTGAACCCAATTAATTCCTCCTGCAGAGTATGTCTAAGTGGTGATATCCCCTAAAGGAGAAATGGCAAATTCTGGGCACATGTGAGGCTCTTCCCACTCTCAAAATTTGTGGCAGAAATTACTAATGGACCAAGGCATTTTCCCCCCAGCTAAGCCTGGGCAGAGTCTCATGATACTTTTCTTATTTATTAATTTTTTAAAAATTGATGTAACATTGGTTAAAGCATCATATAAATTACAGTATTATAATTTGATATCTGTACACTCTATCATGGCTCACCACCAAAAGTCTAATTTCCTTTTTTTTTTACCATGTATTTTACCCCTTTTACCCATTTACCCTCCCGCAAAAGAAACTCCTTCCTAGGCTTTCAGATTCTTGTACCTTCCTTCTCCTCTCCCCTATCTACCTCCACACTTCCTCTTCTTGAGATGCATTCTAGCTTCCCAGGGATTGTTCTCTGCTTTGACTCTAAGTTTTGGTTCTAGGTCTGTTGGACTTCAAAGGCTGTGTTCTTAACCACTTTGATGCCTCCTGGTTGACCTTGGACAATGTACTCTGATCCTCACTTCCTGGAGGGAGAAGAGCTTTCTTACCTATAAAAAAAAGGAGATAACATGACTTGTCTCATTGAATTAGTGTAAGGATTGAATCAGTGTTTGTAGCATAGGGTTTGATCTGTTGTAAATCTGTTGTAAATCTGTATCATCATCGTCATCGTCATCGTCATCAAGTATCATCATTAGCATTGTTATTATGGTTTTTCTTTAATAAATCCATTCCCTCTTCCCTAGTACCTGGCACTGTAGTTGGCACGTCACAGGCGTCCAATGTGTGTTGAGTAGGTCTGTTGGGGCATCATATGGTACTATAACTCCAGTGAGGGAGGAGGAACAAATGACTGTCGGGACTGAGAACTCTGGCTGACCTTCTGGCATCCTCATAAACAATTCCAGGAAACCTCTTCCTAGCTACCTTGGGAAAAGTTTGGAGAAATAACTCAGTCAAGCAAGGATCGGAGGATCAGAGGCTCTTCCCAGTTCCCTCAGGATCTTGGCTGTTTGTGGCCATCCTGTAGGGGTTGGCCTTCTAACTGGTCAGTGAGATAAGACCTGTTCTTCTTATGTTCGTGAGGGAATAGCTATTGGCCTTCCTGTGTGTGGAAAGGGCAGAGATTAGATCATGTAGGAAAGGAGATCTCATTAACCATTGTGTCCCTATCTTTAACACCCAATGCCTGAAATAGACCACTCATAGTTGAGATTTTTGAGAGAGATGTGTTTTGTCACCAAGAGCTCTAAGAAAAGCAGAATTCCCTGAGATTTGGTCTGAACAGTACTCGGACAAATGCTAATGTAAGATTTATTATTCAGATTATTATACTTCCCCATCCCAGGGAGAGAATCACTATGATTCAGGCAGTCTTCCTGAAGCTCTTAGGGATCATTTCCTTCTTCAAAACATATTAGTTCTGGTGATGGCAGTTTTGTATCTCTATTGGCCAAATGAAGGCAGTATATCTTGCTTCCAGTCTATACTTATCTGTTATTCCTCATGATTCACCTATTTAAAAAAACACAACACAAAACAAAAAACATTCTTAAACCTTTTAATTTCCAAATAATTATAGATTTACAGAAAAGTTGCAATGATAGTATAGTGTTCCCATAAACCTTCACCCAATTTTCCCTAACATCTTATACAATTATTTATCAAAACTAAGAAATTAACATTGATACCATGCTATTAACTACGCTACAAACTTTTTTTTTTTTTTTGGATTTAACCAGTTTTTCCACTAGTATCCTTTTTTTGTTCTTGCTTAACTCCACCCAGGGTTTCACATGGTTTTAAGCTGTCATATTTCCATAGTCTCCTTTGATTTGTGACAGTTTCTGAGTTTTTCTTTGTTTTTCAGGACACAGACAAATATTTGCAGAATGTATCAATATCTGGGTTTGTCTGATGCACCTACTTATTTCAATAAACCTTTTTATTTTATAGTTTTAGATAGACAAGAATGACAAAGGTAGAACAGAGAGTTCCACATACCGTACAACCATTTTTCTTATTATTAACATCTTAGATTATTATGGTGCATTTGTCACAGTTAATGAACCGATAATGAACCAATACTAATGTATTATTATTATTAACTAAACTCCATAGTTTATTCAGATATCTTTAGTTCTTTTTTACCTAATGTCCTTTTTCTATTCCATATATGGCCATACTGTATTTAGTTGTCATTTTTCCTTAGGCTCCTCTGGATTGTGGCAGTTGCTCAGACTTTCCTTGTTTTTAATGACCTTGACAGTTTTGAGGAGTACTGATCAGGTATTTTGTAAGCTGTCCTTTGGTTGGGATTTGCTAACATTTTTCTCAGAATTAGATGGGTTATTTTTTTTTATGGGAGGAAGAATATAGGGGTAAAGTACCATTCTTATCCCATCATGTAAAGAGTACATACTAGCAACAGAATTTATGACTGATGGTGTTGATCTCAATATCTTGGCCGAGGTAGTGTTTGTCAGGATTCTCCATTGTAAATTTACCCTCCCCCCACTTTCCATACTGTGCTCTTTATAATAAAGTCACTATGCATGGTACACATTTAAGGATTTAAAGAGTGGGCAGTTATGTTCCACCTCCTTGAGGGCGGAGTAGCTAGACACATTATTTGGAATTTTTGTGTGTGTGAGATTTGTCTTATTTCTCCTGTTTATATCAATATGGATTCGATATTTATTTTATACTTTGTGTTATAATCCAATACTACTTTACTTATTTTGTTGCTCAAATTGTTTCAACTTTGGTTATTGGTAGCTCTGTCCCTTGGCTCCCATATCCCTTTGACACAGCGCTATCTTGTTTTATTCATTCGTTTTTTCATTCATTAGAGCACTGCTCACTTTCTGGCACTGTCAGTGACTCCAGGTTCATCTCACATAATTCCTGCCTCAGTTCTAAAATCAGCCATTTTCCCGAAAGCCCTGGCTCCTGGAGACTAGTATTCCTGGAGAATAGCATTAGAAACCAAGATCTGGGTGCTCGATCTTGCTACTTGGTGTTGTTGCTTCCAGGCCCTCTCAGCTAAGGGAGAAGGAAATATATGTGTATATAATAACCCATGTGTCTATTAACATTTCTATATGTAAGTAGCTATGTCCATAGTAAGCCAAATACGAATTCATACTGATGTTTCCAATTCTAACCCAGCCTCCTTTCTTTGCTTATTTATAAACTCTCTCCTTCAGTAAGAAATCTGCCATTCGCCTATTTAATTGTGAAGTCCAGTATACATGTATAGTGGTTAGAGATGTGTTAACCTATATTCTTGTGGAAAACAATTTTATCAACTAGAGCACAGTACTCTGTACAATTATTTTCCTTAGTTGTACAGACTCTACTCATTGCATTACTCACCTTCCTCCCCCACCCCCCTTTCACTGAGGTTTGTTTAATGCATTTGTAATTCAGGTAGATTTTTTTTGTGAGATTCTGCATTCCATCTGGGATTTCCCTGACTTCTTAAATGATTTACTTTTAATTTGCATACATCAAAATTCACTCTGTGTTGAAAAGTTCTGTGGATTTTGACAAGTACATTGTATTGCCCATTTATGTTTTTCTAAGGTATGATTTTTAAAATATTACTTTCATACAAATATAAGATATGTCAGAGATTGTATTTAAATTACTAATTAGTGAAGGGAATTGTAATATAGTAAAACCAGTTCAAATAACATTTCAGAAGCTAGGTATACAATATTAGGGTAAAAGTGCTAAATTAGATACAAAACTGGTTATTGTCCATCCGGGTCATAAGCCGTAAATTCTGAGATTATCTGTTCTACAGGAGAGAAATTATTTCCATCTCAACTAGACAAAAACATACAAACTAGCCTTTGCCTCACCAGAGCCATAAAATAGCTCAGAATACGAGTTGTCAAGAAAAGTACTGCACTTGCAGAATACCCAGCTTTTTACCTAAAACTTTTCAAGTTTTAGATACTTTTTCTGATACTGAGTTGGTAAAAAAATAAATTTGAGGTATCTAACAAAACTACATAGTTGGACATGGACAAAAATTGTTAAAGAGAGAAATTTAAGAAAGAAAAATAAGAATAGAGTGAATCCAGGGGTAAAGTTAGACTCAGAAATTTATACTTGAAAATCTTGCATAACTTTTAGGGGAAGATGGCAAATTCCACTATTAGCTTTCCAGCTCTCAAAGCAAAGAGGGAGTTAGGGGACTCCTAAGCTTTGTCGCGCTCATAGATGGTTCTGAAACATACAGACTTTGGGTCTGATTTTTCATTGGGCAGAATAAAAAGCTGTTTGGTAGATTGTTGGCAGAAATGCCTGTAGCTTCGGAAGCTGAAAATTTAGTGGGACTAAGAAAGACCTCAGATAAAGCCCAAGGGACATGAGGCTTTTTTTTTTTTCTTTCTTTCTTTTTTTTTTTTTTTTTTAAATCAAACTACACTGTCTCTTGGGTGCTTCTGGCCAGACCTCTTTGCTAATTAAACCAAGGCCAGGAGTCCAAACCTGTTATAAGCCAAACTGAAAAGAGGTAGCTCTCTAATAGTGCCCACAATAAGACTAGGTTGATTTTCTGTAATTATCACTTAAAGAGGTGATTTGGTGTATTAATGGTTATAGAATAGTAAATCCCCATGAAATTGCTTATCACTGGAGCTGGTCCTCCCAGCCCCTGGAAAGATATAGGGGGAAAGGACTGTGGGGCTTAGAATTGCCAAGAGAGCTCTTTAGGTAAGGAACAGGGCTCAGAACAAAACACAATACCTCAACCATGGGGGAATCAGAAGCCTGCTCTCAGCCTGATGTTGCTTCTAGATTGTTCTGACATTTTCTTGATTTACCTCCTTATTAAGTTTTTGCATTTTAGGTTAGGGGCCTTTTGAAATGTCCAAGCTTTGTACCTTTGTCTGCCTTGAGGCTGTAGAGACAGGGACACATTAGGTCTTTATAGGCGGCGTTGGACGTATCACGGGAGAAATCCTAGAGGGGAGGAAAATATCGGAGGCCAAAAGTTGAGGTTCCTTGTGTGGCTCGGTCTTCTCCAGAGCTGCACTTACCAGGAGCACATCTCTGCTCTGGTTTTAGAAGGAAAACCTTATCATTGGTTCTTCTAAGGGTGACTCCCTTACTGTGTCTTTATGTGGAGCTGGAGTGGAGATCCTTTTTTGCCTGAGTCAGCATCTCTCAGGCAAGAAGCCCATATCAGATGAATGGTAAATGGCTTTGCTCTTTGAAAGGGTGCTGGAAATACAATACCTTCACTGATCTCAAATTCAGGCAGATTATTTCCAAGATAAGTATTTTTTACTGAACTGTTTTCATTTTCCCAGTGAGGTCACCCCTCTGCCTCCCTGGGAAGCCTCCCACACGGGAACATCACACCATCCACTCAACCCTGGAGATCCTATCTGCCGGCCCTGGCACGTGTCCCAAGCCTGAGACATACATGGTGAGAGCAGATATGGCTCCTCCTCGTCTCGCTCACAAAGCGTGGATCTCAGCACTTTGAGTGACAGTTTTGTGGTTTGCAGATGCTGAGCAGTGCTCATGGAACTGAAAGGCAATCATTTTATCCGAGGGTGCTATTTAAACCCCAAATGTTGTGTTTAAGGCTGAAAAAGGTTTGAGGAATTTTCCATTTTCATCAGTATTTCTTGATTATAAATTACCATAACAAGTAATTTCTGGAATATTCTGAAGGCCAAGGTAATCATGCCTTTCAAAGAAGAGAAAATTGTAAACATCACAGAAATCCACTGTCCTATCTATCCCCAGATACTATTTTTTCATTATGTATATCACCCCTACCATTATAAAAAACAACAAAACAAAACTGCCTGTAGCTGCCTCAAAATGTTTCCTTCATATTTCCTGGGATTTTACTTACAAAAAACATTTCTGAGTTAAGAAGTCTTCTCTCTAACATTATACGTTAGCTTTGAAATTCACGCATGTGAGACATCAGTCATTCACAGTTTAGTGTTGTTTAACTATATAACTTGTTTCTTTCTAGCATCCTTATGATCATCCCCTAAGGAAATAGAGATTTGATTAGAAAAGAGTGGGAATGGCAGGTGAGAAGGACTTAAATGAGGGAGCACAGGACCGTTTCTAAGGGTCTTTTCAGCCTTAAGACTTTTCCTTTATTGAAATAATCCTTTTCTTAACAAACTTAGGTCCTGTATTGAAGCCAATCTGAAGTAGCCTATGTGGCTATATTAATACACAGCTGAAGATAGTCACCTAACACTAACAGCGGGCTCCACCTCAGCGTAGGGAGTGACAAGGGAGCAGATCCAAGTGACTGTCTTGTTGTTCCATGTCTAGCTCTTCACAGGAGTTGCAGCTGTTGGTGGCTGTGACCACAGGGCGAGCTAGGAAGATGGAAGGGAAAGTCGTATCACAGCTTCCCAGGTGCTCACAGCAGTCGGCATACAGCGTACTGTGCAGCTCCATCAGCTCGTCAGCTCAATGGGAAGGTCTGCCACCCTCGACCCTACCCTCTTTAACACTCTCCTTTGGATGACATGTGACCCACTGTAACATATCCTTATTCAGTCATTTACTAACTCATTCCCAAGTATGTGTAAGTGATGGTTGTTAAATTGGAAACAACAGAAGCTGACTTTGACTAACTTCATTTACAAAGGGATGCATTAGAAGATTAAGAGGGAGCTGAATGGCAGAGCCATGGTAGTTTGCAGATAGGACTGCACTTTTCCACCCCACTCTGTATCCGCAGCTCTTGAAATGTAATTTTGCAGCCTCTCCCATCAAGGAGTAGCACCTGCTTCCCATGCCCTGGTATCTTGGCTGGTCCTGTGACTTGTATTGGTCCATAAAGAGCAGTGGAATGGTGATATGCCAAATCTGAGCCTAGGCCTCAGCAAGGCTTACTGCTGCCATTCCCTCTCCCGGAATTTGCCTAGCTGCATGTGAATAAGTTCAAGCTAGACTGCTGGAAGATGAGACACCATGGAGAACAGAGGTGATCCCAGCTGAGCTGACCCTAGCCCACCAGCCTCCAGTTCACCAACAGCTGACCACAGATACATGTGTGGTGATCCTTTCACCACCAGGAGAAATGCCCAGCTTCACCAAGCCCAAATTATTGACCTTCAGAATTTTGAGAGAAATCAAAGGATATTATTTTATGCTATTAAATTTTGGGATGATTTGTTACACAACAAAAGCTCACTGGTACAACAGCCTTGAGAAGAATAACATCCAGGAACAAGGGCACTTGTGTTTCCTGTAGAGAGCTGTCACCAGATGTCATAGCTTCAGTTATCTTTCATTCTTTTTGCACCTTGTCCATTCCCAGATAAAAGAATGTGATTGGTCCAAATTGGGTCATGTGCCCTCCCGTAGGATGGGGTGGGGTCTTCTGGTTTAGCAGCCTTGCCTACACCATAAGGAGCAGAGAAAGGACAGTTTCTTAAAGAGAAGGAAGGTAAGCAGCTGCTATTTCCAGAAATAGGGAAGAGGAGGTCCTGGGTAGACAAAAGACATGTCCACTATAAGCATTTATTCTGTGTACTTACTCAGGGAGGAGTAAGACATTCCCTTTCATCAAGGAAGTCTTGATTCAGTGGAGGAGTCTAGCAAGAAACAATGTCAGGTAAGTAACAGTGTGGTTACTGCTGTCACAGAGAGGCTGCAGATGGTGGTGAGAGCCAGGGGAAGGGCACCAAACCCAGACTCACTGCCAGGAAAGGATTCTTGGAGGAGAATACATTGGAACCAAGTTCTGTGAGATAAATAAGCCAGGTGAAGAGACAGGATTGGCAAGTAGCACAGAGGTCCTTCTAGGCACTTCAAGTAGCAGGAGTGAAGACTTAGAGTGAGAGTTTTAAGCTGTCACCCTGGGACAAATTTATGCCATGCTATGTCTGGTGTGGCCCAATTTCTTAAAAAAAGGAAATGCATTCACAGATCCCACCAGTTATTGTTTTATCTCCATCTGTTATAGAGAGCCTTGTACGCTTGCTAAGGAATTATTTATTTTCTCCTGTGAGCAATGGAAAACTACTGCAGTTAGTTGAGCACATGGTACTCAGATTTGTGTTTCAAAAAAAATTTTTTTAGCAGCAAGAAAGGAGTCAGGGAGACCAACGAGAAAGCTACTGCCGGTTTTTAGACAAGAAGTAATGGCATCAGCTAACAGGAATGGAATGAGAAAATGGCGAGGATGGGATGGATCTTTTTATGATATCCTCAAAGGATATGTGGAGACACCAGTTGCTTCTATCTTTCAAATAACTGTTGTTGCCTTAAAGCAAAGTCATAATTTAGAAGGCCTTTATGTCTGATAACAGATCTTGCTTTATGTCAAGACATACCTGTCATGGAGAAATTGGTAAGAAACTGAAATCTACATGATGCTGAGACACCAAATCCCTCCTTGTCTTGCTTGGAAAAACAAACAGTTCTCCGTGGACCCACTCAGCTTGCCCAAGAGCCAAGCAGTTTCCACACCCACTTAGAGTCATGGTGTGAGATGGAGGCCGTCAGAGGCCAACCCTGAACCAGAACCAGATGGAAGAAGATTCTTGCCAGAGTCCGTCATCCAAACCTCTCGCTTTTCAGTGTTCAGAGGTTGACTGTTCAGAGAAAGTGCATCTGATGCCTTAGTCACAACTGGATCAATTGAAATAACAATGCAAGGAGGTGTCTGTCTTGCAAGGGATGAAAGGAGCAGCTGCCAAGGGATCCATGCTAGCCTCTGGGCAGGGGAGGGTGATGATCTTGCTCAAAAGGGTTGAGACCAAAAGCAAACAGAAAAGATTGAGTTGACGTTTCCTCCTTCCATATGGTAGAGGAGGCTTGGAGAATGTATGCAGAGCTCTAGGATGTATATGAGTTGGGAGGGTAAAAACATATATAGTGGAGAGAAGTGCATTTTTGTTAGCTGGTACTTAAAAAAACCCCTTGAGATTCTACAAATAATCAGTAATTCAATTAGTGTGTAACACATCTGTTGTTAAGCATGAAAAGTCACAGCAGAGTACATGACCCTTTTACTCTAGTTGGGAAGTCCAGGCATTTACATGGAAAAATGCTTATATTAAAAGCAACCAAAATCTATTTGTATTGGTGAAGGGAGGAAGTGCCTAAGGAAGGCAATTTGTCCATGGAATCCAATTTTAGACTTTTGTTTTTATCTCCGAAGATACCATTGAGTCACAGAGCTTCACTGACATGGTTGAAAGGAAACTTTGTATATCATGGAGCTTTACAGTTTGGTCTCCTTACCAGGCCACATTGCCTACACAATGCATGCTCAGTACATTATTTGTTTTTCATAAATCTTATAATTATATTGTCAATTGCACCATTTTATTGCATTGTGGTTTTGCATGTGTAAAGCATTGATTTGTCAAATGACACATTTTAAACGCATCATAGGTTATATAATCCTGTTTCTCCATTTTTCTGTTTTTATTTTATTTTTTAACTAAACTAGGCAGCTCCAGAAATGGAAGTGATACAGGACATGTTAGGGCACTGTCTAATTAATTACCAAATAACAATGATGACTCTTTATTGAAGAACTATTTTGAGCTACTTTACCTATATCTTTTAAAATTAAAGTAAATGTATTTACAGCAGAAACTAGAAAAATCAGATGAGGAAGAAAATAAGTTACCTGTAACACTGTGGGAAACCTAATCACTGGAAACCCCTGTTAAGAGGCAACCATATTGTCTCAGAGTCATGACACCACCAAGTTGGATGATGGGTCAGCACTGCTTTGCTCCGTTCAGTGGGGCTGAGGGCATGGGAGAAAGGTGAGGAATATGCCTTTAAATGGAATGAAGTTGAGAGAGATCTCTGCATTACTGGGCTCTGCTCTCTGATAAAGGAGCATAATACTAAGGTGCCAATGAGGGGGCAAGGGCCTCCCAGAACAGGAGTGGGTAGGATTGCTGGATGGCTTTTTGCCTCAAGCTGGCCGTCCTTTAGAAAGTGCAGCCCACCTTTTCTGTCAGACTTTCTCTTTCCTGGTGAGAAGCCCAGTGCTCTTTTTTTTTTTTTAAAAAAAATTAAATTTATTGGGGTGACAATTGTTAGTAAAATTACATAGGTTTCAAGTGTGCGTTTCTGTAATACATCATCTGTATATCACATTGTGTGCTCACCACCCAGAGTCAGTTCTCCTTCCATCACCATATATTTGACCCCCTTTTCCCTCTCCTACCATCCCCCCATTCTCTCTTACCCTCTGGTAACCACTAAACTGTTGTCTGTGTCTTTGAGTTTTTCTTTCTTTCTTTGTCTGGTTCCTTTCTTGCTTTCAGTTTTATATCCCACATACTGAAATCATATCATTCTTCACTTTTTCTCTCTGACTTACAAGTATTTTGTTTAGTGTAATAATCACCAGATCCATCCATGTATGCCACATCTTCTTTACCCAGTCATCTATTGAAGGACACGTTGATTGTTTCCATGTCTTGGCCGCAGTAAATAATGCTGCAGTGAACATCAAGGTACGTATATCTTTACAGATAAATGTTTTCAGATTTTGGGGGTAGATGCCCAGGAAAGGGACTGCTGGGTCATATGGTAATTCTATTCTTAATTTTTTGAGGCACCTCCACACTGTTTTCCATAGCAGCTGTACCAATTTACATTGCCACCAACAGTGTATGAGGGTTCCTTTTTCCCCACAGCCTCTCTCCAGCACTTGTTATTATTTGTCTTGTTGGTGATAGCCATTCTACTGGGGTGAGGTGATATTTCATTGTGGTTTTTATTTGCATTTCCCTTATAGCTAGAGAACTTGAGCATTTTTTCATTTATCTGTTGGTAGTTTGTATGTCTTCTTATGAAAAGTGTCTGTTCAGGTTCTCTGCCCATTTTTCAATTGGATTTTTAGGTTTTTTGTTGTTGACTTGTATGACTTCTTTATGTATTTTGGATATTAGCCCCTTATCGGAGGCTTTGTTTATAAATATCGTCTTCCATTTGCTTGGTTGCCTCTTTGTTTTGTTGATGGTTTCTTTTGCTGTGCAGAAGCTTTTCAGTTTGATATAATCCCATTCATTTATTTTACCTTTTACTTCCCTTGCCTTTCATGTCAAATTAATAAAATCCTCTGAACCCAAGGTCCATAAGTTTAGTATAGGTGCTTTCTTCTAAACAATATAGTTTATTGTTTCAGGTCTTATGTTTAGGTCTTTGATCCATTTTGAGTTAATTTTGATATATGGTGACAGATAGCAGTCTAGTGGCATTCTTTTACATCTTATCAAAATTATTGGGATGCAGCCAAAGTAGTAATAAGAGGGAAATTTATATCATTATAGGCCTAGCTTAAGAAACAAGAAAAATTCCAAATAAACAACCTAACATTACAACTTAAAGAACTAGAAAAAGAAGAACAAATCAAACCCAATATCAGCAGAAGGAAGGAAATAATAAAAATTAGAGCAGAACTAAATGAAATAGGGAACAAAAAGATAATAGAAAAAATTAATGCAACAAAGAGCTGGTTCTTTGAAAAGACTAATAAAACTGCCAGCACTCTTCTAAGCCATCAGTCCCACCTTGCTCACCCCTAATGATGAGAATCTGTGTGAGAGTGATGTTAACCCCTGCTGCCCAGGAGGCAGAGACCTGGCCAGCTGTGCCATTCCAAGACCCAAAAAACAGAGCATCTGCTTTCTCTTTCCTCTGTGATTTTTTGTTCTTTTGCTGACTGGTTTATTGCATTTTCATTATGTACTTCTCTTCCCCAATCCTGCCAAAGGTCAGGGGGAGGTATTTCGCTTGGTGAAGACATGGCCTTTGCCTGGTGAAATTATCTCCTTTCAGTGAAATGTTTTCAGGAGGCATATAATTTAAAGGTAATGTGATGCCGTGTTTAAAAGCAGGAACTTCATGAGCCCTACATATTCTGACTTTTGGAGTCTTCACCATACAACATATCAAATATTCCAGCTACACCCATATCCCACATTAAATGTACTTTTTGTTTTATGAATTTTTATAAGGGATTTTATAGTTGTGCTTTAGAAATTATTTGGTACTATGTTACTCATTTAATTTATGATGGGTTATGAGTTCCTGACAATCACTATCTATTCTCAGGGGAATGTGTGAAGTGAGAAAATTGAGCCTGTGAATTGTATTCGGTGGAATGAAAGCCTTATGAATACTAAATTTAACAGGGACTGAAGCTGGCATGTTGGTACATTTCATAGATATTTAATTAAAAGTTTATTCATTTTTACATTTATTGTTTTCTTTCTGTAGATTTGGAGCCAGCAACCGCTTTTCTGTCTGGGTCTCATGGTTCCTGAAAAGCTCTTACCTCTGGGGTCTCATGGCACTTGTAAAATTCTGATATGACAGGGGTTCTCAAACATTTTGGCTTCAGGGCCCTTTTCCACTTTGAAAAATTACTGAGGGACCCAAAGAGCTTTTCCCACCTTTTCTTTTGTGCCATCAGTGTGCATGTAAACACGCTGGAAAAGGAAAATAATGTCTTAATGTAATTGTGACTATTCTTTTGACCTTGTGGATCCCCCGTCAGGGTCCTGGGAACCCACAGAGGCCACAAATCTCACTTTGACAACCACTGTCATACAGAGCGCTGATGATATAAGCACCCAAGATGGTGCCGGGCACACAGTGAATGTTCAATCCCTTGTAACTAAACTCTTGTTTTCTTTGTCTTTCTAAGCATCATTTTCTCTTTTTAAAAATAGGGTTAATATTACTCCCTCCAGGGGGGTGGTTGTGGAGATTAAACACAGTAAAGTATGAAAGGCGCTTCTTAGCACAGTATCTGGCACATACTAAATCTGTGATAAGTATGAAGTATTACGATTAATATTGCTAATAATAAGTCATATGGAAACTTTTTCTGGGAGTACCAGCAGGATCGCTTTGCATTCCTACTGCCAGTGCTTGGTTGGACTCTCTTTCCTATTGAGACTCTTAAATGAGGCACCGCTTTTCTCTATTTGTTGCTATCCTTCAGCCTCAGACTACTGCTGCTTCTGGGGATTTGATGCTCCTGTTACTCTGGGAAAAGGGCCTCTGCCAGAATTCCCATTTGTCCAAGGGCCACAGAAAGCTGCAGTCATTTTTCTTTCTTTCTCTTTTTTTTTTGTTCCAGCTCTCACAATCTAGTCTAGACACTCTGAGGAGGTGGAGGATAAAATTACAGCTTGAAACTCTTTGCGTGCACCAGCAACTCAGCTCCTCCTGCTTGTGTGTGACTTAGGCCCCAAGAGGTCACTGAAATCTGATGATTCACTCTCCCAGATAAGCTGGAAGTGAAACCCTAGAGGTCCAGGGTCCAGTTGCCTTTACCGCACAGCATGCTTTACTCTAAACTAATTTCTCCATTTGGTTCAGTTCAATTGAAAGCAGCACCCTCTGGGTACTGAACTGCACCAGCTAGCGTGCTGTGCTGGTTGTTCTCTGGGGGCCGCTGCAGACCCATTTCTGCTTTCCTCTGGCCTCCTTGGCACGTGGGAGGCTGACCTTTATTGAGGGCATCACCAGACTCTTTGCCCTCTGGCCTCCAGTTGGAGCCTGCCTATGGCAGGGACTGGCAAGATGGAGATCAGAGGTCAGGAAGGAAACAGGTCAGCCCCCCTGCTCACGGCTGGTTCTCCTTTGGCTACAGCTTCTGTCTGGTGACCTCCCTTTCCCTGTTACAGCTGGTCATGCCCTCACCATAATCTGGTAATGCCATTTTGTCCTCTTGTCCCTTCTGGGGTGATAACAGCCTCTCTCTGTGGCTAATCTGTGGCGTGTCATTACCTCCTGCCATTCTCTTGTCCTGCCTGCATGCACCTTTTCATTACACTCTTTCCAATTAAGCCTGTGAGTGTGCCATCTGTTCCCTGGCTGCACCCTGACTGTCACTGACAGGATGCGGCCTCCGAGAAGCTCAGTCTGCTTGGACTAGTTACCCCAAACCTCAGTCAGTGCATACCATCCTCTCAGCTGCTCTTAACATCCAAGAACCAGCTCTACTATTATTGCAAAATAGTTCTGCTTAACTTGCCTCACTTTTTTTTTAAAAAAATCATACATTAGTTCAGGTAAAAGAGAGACTTTTTTTTTCATTTAAATTTATCTGTTTATTTAAATTGAGGTTTAATTGATACATAACATATAACGAAAGATACTTTTAAAAAAAACACCCTCTAAACAGAAAGTTAGTATACTTGCCCAACATAGAAGACAAGGGGGAAACAAAACAGTATTGTTAAACTCTAGCACAGTATCACTGTGGTTAAGGGCACACACTGGGGGCACTCGCTTAGGTTGGAGTCCTGTTTCTCCCACACTCCTGCTGTGTGACCACAAGTGAGTCACATAACTTCTCTGTGCCTCAGTTTCTTCATCTGTAAACTGGGAATCATGATTGTATCTACTTCAGAGATAGAATTGTGAGGATTAACTGAATTAATTAGTTATCTGTCTAGAGAATATATGTAAAGCCCTTAGAACATTGCCAGGCACACAGAAAGCACTACCGTGTTTCCCCAAAAATAAGATCTAGCCGGACAATCAGCTCTAATGCGTCTTTTGGAGCAAAAATTAATATGAGACCGAGTCTTATTTTACTATAATATAAGACCAGGTCTTTATAATATAATATAATGTAATGTAATATAACATAATATAATATAATAGCAGGTATAATATAATATAATATAATATAATATAATATAATACCAGGTCTTATATAATATAATACCGGGTCTTATATTAATTTTTGCTCCAAAAGATGCATTAGAGCTGATTGTCCAGCTAGGTCTTATTTTTGGGGAAACACGATAGCTATACTATTAGGCCCGTGTTACAAATGAGCAAGTTGAGGCTTGGATTGAAGTTTGATAAACCTTTATTCCCAAGGCAATGAAGTCTAGATTCATGGGGCCACAGAGTGGTGGAAAGAAATCCAAAGGATGGATTTGAAACGATTGTCAGAGACTGTGCACAGCAGTGCTGCCCAGTAGAACTTTCCATGATGGCGGCAGTGTTCTGCATCTGCACAATCTGGTGTGACAGCCACCCGCCACCTGGAGTTAGTGAGTGGGCTAGTGACTAGTGTGACAGAGGAACTGAATTTTACATTTTATTTTAATGAGTTCAAATATAAGTAGCGACACAGGGCTGGTGGCTACCATCTTAGACAGTGCAGGTCTAAAGTCACAGGGTAAGTTCAGGGGCAGAACTTGACTTTGGGTGAATATGACTCAAAGCCATGGGTTTGCCCACTGCTGCTCCTAACACAGACCTCTCTTGCCCAGTGTCTGAGAAGGACTTGGGGTCTCTTCCTATCAAGTTCCTGGGAAATTACCTCATGACTCAGGAGTGCTCTCTGAGTACCCTATCCTTAGCTGATTAGTGTTTACCCAGTGGTTGGGGGGAAGGCATAGAAAGAAGCCACAACCAGGTAGTCCCAAAACGTTCCCCATGGTACCAGTGAGAGCCGAACGGTGGCTTTCAGAGCAGGGATTGCATGCTGCCCTCGTCTTTCCTGAGCCTTTACCCCAGGCTGGCCCTTTTGTCAATATTAGACAATGGGTGGCCCATCCAGAGCCTGCAGGAGGTCTTCTGCAAAAGATGTTTTTTAAATGAAATTCCAGAACTTGAGCACATTTTATTTTTTTTCTTTGCTTGATTCTCCATGGGACTGATGGAACATTGAAAACTGCTGCTCCCAGGAATTCTTGGCCTCATCAGCCCTATAAATTGTTCAGATCCACCCCCTGCCTTTCTTTTCACCATCCAATGACCTCATTATTCTAGGCCAGGGGTTGGCAAACTTTACTCTGTAACGAGCCAGGTAGTAAATATTTTCGCCTTTGTGAGCCATGTAAGATCTCTGTTTCATATTCTTCTTTGTGTGAGTATTTAAAATTTTTTTTTTTCCTTTTTGTAGACAACCCTTTAAAAATGTAAAAAACATTCTTAACTCTCAGGCAGGATTGGGCTCTCCAGCCACAGGTTGCTCTCTGTTCTAGACTCTTTTGCCTTGGGAGCAGATGTTTATCAAACTTCAGTGGGCACAAGGCTATTTTGGGTGAGCTGGCTGAAACCATGGATTTTCATGGTCCTCTGAGATTGCGATTATGATTTAGTGGGGTTGAGCTAGGGCATAGGAACCGCACGGTGTAACAAACACTCCAAGTGGCCGTTCTGATGCAGATAGATGGCTGTGGTCCACCTTTTGAGAAACACTGTTCGCGGTGGATGGGCACTTAGAGCTCATTCACTGACCAACTCCATCAGGGAATTGAGGCCCAGGGAAGGGAAGAGATCTGTCATAAGGGTTTCTGAGTTAGGGCCACAGGGAGAGTGAGCTGTAGGAGGAAGATGACATTGTCAAAGGCAGAGCAAGGAGATGGAGAGAAACTGGACCTTTGGTAATGATTTAGCCATCGGCAATAGGCCTCTGAAGGTGGCCATAACGTGGCACTTGCAACAGAATTCCCTTTATTACTTAAGCCAGTGTGAGTTCCATAGCTGATACAGACCCCTCTTCCCAGCAGCCTTCTGTGATCCACTTCTTTTGAGAGAACTGTCTTTGAAGGAATACTCCCAAGGCATCATCCATGTATTCCTTTAAAAGTCAAGGCCTTTGTAATAAGCTGGGTAGGTCACATATGCTTCCCCGCACCTGAAGGCAGTGTGTAGAGCTTACAGTGGGCCAGGCCTGGAATTGAGAAATTTGGCTTCTAATCTTGCTTCTATCATGTAACTGTTTGAAATGGGCAGATTACTTAACTACTCTGGGCTTAGAGTTTTCACTGGAAAATGAGGGGAGTAGAAAGGGCCATTTTTTGGCTTGGTGTGTATTAACTCACTTATTGCCCATGACCCCATTGTAGGTATCATTATTCTCATTTTGCTGGACAAAGAAATTGGCCCAGAGAGGTTAAGGCCAAGGTCACACAGCTAAGTGACCAAGTCAGAGTTGAGACTCAAATGGTCTGTTCCTAATGATTTCTCTACTGACCACTCCAGTGAGTCCCCTTTTGTTCTAGATATTACTATTGTATTCTAATTGTCAACACTACTCTCCTTATTTTCATAGTTTATCCCGTTCCTCTCCCTCTTTCTCCCCCGTTTACTTTTTCCCCTCCTTTCCCTCTCTTCCTTTCTCTTTCCCCCACTCCCCTTCCCTCCCGTCCCCCCTTCTCCTCTCCTTTTTTTCTTTCTTTCCAGAGAAGAAACACAAACACAAAAATGAGACCATTGACTTTGGCCCAGTCTATTCTTTCCTGGCAGAAGTCATATCCCCAGGAGCTCATATATGTTCACATTTGAATCAACAGCCCTCAAAATTTTCTCTAGGGAGCTTAAACATTTCCTTCCTGGTTTGAAGAATGGAGCTAATTAACACAACATGAATTTTGATTGGGTGGGAACACATTTTTCCCCCCTCTTTTTTGGTAAAAGATAATCAAGCTAGTCAGTTGAACAGCAGCAGCAACAACACATGCACACACCTCTCTGTTTGGTAGTGCTGGTGGGATGAATTACCTGTGCCTGAGACCCCTGGGAGACCCACCACCCCCTCCTGGCAGGTTTTTCTCTTACTTTCTCTTCACTGAGGGAGGACATTTCATTGCCTAATTCCTTTCCGTAACATGTTGTGACCAGCCAGGGAGGCCTAGGCGGTTAGAGCTCACACTCACGTCAAATCGTTCTTGTTTGACTTTTAATAACGTTTGTTCTTTTTTCTTTTAGATCCGAAAGCATTACACGTTCAAAGCAGAAAATGTAGTAAAACAGAAAACACACAAAAGAAAGCAGCAGAAACATAATCACCAGTAATCCCACAGCCCAGAGGTGACCACATGCAGTTTTTCAGCTGTTTTGTTTCAACAACTTCTTCTCTAATCACCAAAGCCATATATGCCCAATGCTCAAGCAAACACTCAAAAGAAAAATTAATCATGGCTAATCCCACAGCCGATGATAGTCACATGAATCCTTTGAATGCCCTGCCCCACCGTGGCCGCCCAGCCTGCTGCCTTTCCTCACGTTTGCTTTGTTTCCATGTGCCAGGATTTCACATTCTGTGAACTGAAGGTATTGGGTCTGGCAGAAAGGCACAAGTGTGTTTGCTTTAGTGCTTTGCAGCATGCCTCCCTGAGGGCTGGACCCCAGGGAGGGTCTGTGCACAGGAAAACCAGCTCCACAGAAAAACACAGCCGCCACAAATCCCCTTTCCTCCCCTCCCTGCATCAAAATTTAAACACAGTGTCTGGAACTCTCCCACAGGGGGTTTTCAAACTGGTTTCAATGCCAGCTGTACTCACAGGCAGTAATATGGCCTAAAACATTGTTGTTTTATTTGCAGAGTTAGCTTCTGATGCCATAATGTAACTGACCATCTTTCTCCCCAAACCCGTTCCCTTTTTCTTTCTTACTTCTGCCAGAAATACCATCCTACTCCCTAAAGCCCAGGCTCCACTTTCTTTGGCTTCGTATTTTCTGCCTACAAAAGGTCCTGAATATTTTCTTTCCAGGTATGTGAGAAAGAGTAGTAGGATGAACATATCATTGGCTTTGGAGTCTGTTGGACTTGGATTTAAATTCTGCTCCTGCAACTTACCAGCATGCAAACTTGGATAAATTAGCTAACCCCCTTGAACCTCTGTTTCGGACTCTGTAAAAGGTGATAGTAGCCATTGTGCATTGAGTATTTACTAGGTGTATAATACTCTTCTTACTGTGTTGTCTGTATTAACTTGCTTATTGCCCATGACCACATTATAGGTATCATTATTCTCATTTTACTGGACAAAAAAATTGGCCCAGAGAGGTTAAGCCACTTGCTCTAGGTCACACAGCTAAGTGGCCAAGTTGGAATTCAGACTCAAATGGTCTGTTCCTAATCATTCCTCTACCAACCCCTCCAGTGAAGGAAGTATTTACTCCAAAATGTATCATGAGGGTTGAATGAAAATGTATATATAGTGCCTAGAGCAGAATCTGACCAATCCACATGCTTTCCTTTTCTTTAAAAAAAACTTAGAAAATTTTCCTTTCTGAATTGTATTATCCTTGTCCTACCATTTTTTTGGTGGGGCGGGGGAGGGTAGGAGTTGGCAAAAATTGAAATTTTAGGAATACAAATGGTCCAGAAAGTTTTCATGGCCTGGTCATAAAATTGTATACTGTGCATTTACTAAGTTTCAGGGACTGTGCTAAATACTTTTAACACGTGATCTTAATGAGGTTTTCTGGAAGCCCTGTGAGGTATGCACTGTAGTGTCCTCATCCCCTGAATGACACGATTCTGCTTGGTGTGATTAGGTAACCTGGCCGAGGTCACACGGGTAAGTGACAGAGCCAAGGGTCACACTGAGGCTTCTTCACTTTATAACTTGGAACTCTTAATCACGTTTGCTAAATGATGTCTTTCTTCATGGTGTCAATACCTTTCCTAGGATGGGAGGCGAGGAGTTGGGCAGAATTAGATGGGCTCCTCTTTGAAAAAATGTGAAATGGTCATCCAGAGAGGGACGTTGGTAAATACTGCTCTGGGATCTGGGCATAGGGGCATCCCTGCAGAGCCCTGAGTCACGTTGGCATCAGATTTAGAGCAACAGCATGGGCATGTGGCTGAAAACATGTGTTAGGGATCCCCAGCATACACTTCAGACCCCCCCGAGAGACACAGGGAAGGAGAAGACGTTCATTGTCTTAGCGCAAGGACCAGAGTGTGGGGCTTAGGGTATGCGTGGTGAGATTAGGAAATAAGGGGAGGATCACAGTAAATCTTGAGGGGAGTGGGGTTTGGGCTATGGGTTTTTCTTTCTTTTATCCCTTCCCTTCCCTCTCGTCCTCTCCCCTTTGCTTCCTTTTGTCTTTTATTAATGGTATTTATTTTGCCTGGTCAGAGAAGTAAGGGGGACAGAATTAAATTTATAGAGTATGTATGTACTGTACGCAAATTGTTTTTTACAGACGTTATTTCTTTTGAGCCGTATAATGATTTTTCAAGATAGATAGTACTAGCCCCATTTTGTTGATGGGAAAACCGAGGCCCAGGAAGTGTAAAGGACTTCTTTCGGATCATGAAGAAGTAAAATGGCTGAGCTGAGATTTGAAATCAGACTCCTGTGACTCCAAAGCCAGCTGTCTGTCCCTAGCCCAGAATGAAACTACACGAGTGTGACCGAAGGCCAAAGAACATGTGCCAAGTGATGTCTAGATATGTCACAGTACAGTTGAGCAAACACTTGGTGACTAGTGCGGCCCAAAACACACAGTGTGGGGTTATGAGTAGTCGTCTTGAGGGTAAGAAAGGCAATTCTCGTCATGTCTGCACCGTGAAAGTGGTTTTGTCCTAGAAATGACTGCTTGTTTGTTTGAAATTTTAGTTGATAAAGAAGTGCTACATGAATGTTAGAAACTGGTTTCAGGGGGTGAAGCACAGTTAGTGCAATGTGGTGAACTGGGTGGTCGTCAGTGACCTCACAGAAAGGCATTCTTATTGCAAGTTTCTTCAGTTCAAATTTTGCCAGCTTCCTGATGGTTCCTTCAAGAAGTGTCATGCTGGATACCTTTCCTCTGACTAGGAGGAATTTCATCTCTGTTCCTCTCTGCAGTCAGCTGGGGCAGTAGAGCCCACAGCGTTAGTAGGTTTTATGCCCGGGCCGGTGAGATCTGGCCTGGCCTACAGGTCAGTGACTTCTGAGTGACCCTCTGCCCGGAGACAAATGGCTCCTGGGCCTTGTCCCCCACCCCCACCCCTTCCTGGAGAAGCCAGCTTGCTCAGGCCTGCTTCCTCGAATTTCTTGGTTTACTTAGTTTGTGGGGAAAGGGGGGCAGCTTGCGAGTTATCCCTGGGAGAAGGATCTCCAGGCTCTATAGTCCTTTCACCACAGGCAACGGCTCGTGGAATTTTCCCTGATGTTTCTGTGGTTCTCAAGTTTCCCAACCTGCTTGACTGAGCCCTTGGAGTTGGCTTTCCAGCCCAGAGAAAATACTGGGAGCTGGCAGGCCACCAGTTTAGCCTTGGGGCTGTGACTAAATAAATAAGGGAGACCTCCCCCCTCAACCGGATCAGTTTATTTTCAAAGATAGGGCTTTCCCAGATGTCGCCATGGAGCCCACAGGAAGGACTCTGGGCAGCGGGCTGCTGTAGCTATGCATGGGCAGCTGGGGGACCCCCTTTCCCTGACCCGTTTAAGTCACGCTGTGATTGATGATTGGAATGGAAAAAAAGCAACTACAGATGGACAGGCAGTGGGATAAGTGAAAAACAACAGTGCCTGTTCCTGGCATCTGTCCCTGCCTGAGGTGGAGGAGGTACTTTAAGTCGTCTGGTCATGAAAATCATGGGTTTCGGAGTCAGACAAGTTGAGTTCAAATCCCACCCCCATCACTTACCGTCTGGGGGACTTTGGGTAAATTGGTGTCATTGTTCTGAGTCTCAGTTTCCTGGAAGGGGGAGAGGATGGTAATACCTGTCCCAGGCTTATTCTGGTGCTTACATGAGATGATACAGGGGAAAGAATTTACAGCAGAGCCTGGCAAATAGCTACGATTATTTTGTGATTATAGCAAATCCTCAGCCCAGTACCTGGCATCCAGGAAATGCTCAATAAATGGGAGCTGTTTCATGGGATCCTGGAATGCAGCATTGAGAGGCCTCTTGGCTGATGCCACAGTGGCTGGTCCAGGATTACACAGTGGCTGGTGGCCGGGAGAAAACTGACCACTTCACGCTGCCTGCCTTCTCCCCCTTTGAAGAACACCCAGGCCCCTGCTTTGCTTGTCAAACTTAGTTTGGGGTTTTAAAAGTTGAGTTAGCTGGGGGAAATTTTATTTTGCAGTGTTGCTCTGAAAGAGTCCAGGCTCTCAGTTTCGTTTGGTTTGGGAGTCAGTGACATGATGGGAACACAAAAAAATATCAGATTTGGCAGCTGCAGAAATGGGTTTAAATTTTACCTGCAACTCATCAATTCTGTGGCCTTGGGCTAAACTCTCTGAGACTCAGTTTCCACAGCCCTTACCAAGGTGTCTGCCTAATTTGGATGCACAGGTAGGCAAGAGTCCTCCTGGGCCCCTTGGAGTATGGTGCTGGGTCTCACAGCTCCCACTGAGATACTTTTGTCTGAGGATGGATGTGTAATTAGTTGATAAAAAAAGGGGGAGAGAAAGGAGGAATGTCTTATGCTGTCACGATGCTGACATCACTACCCAAGACTCAGTTTCTTCTTTTGTAGAATGACGAGAACCTATCTCAAAATATGAGTCAGACAATTAAGTTTGCGAACTCATCCTAGAAAAAGTGCTACATACCTTGTTACTGAATATCACTATGGTCACCTTTGAAGTCTTCCCCTTGGGAAGCTATGCACTGACGCCAGTGCCTAGTCCACCCTTCAAAGCAATTTTGGAACTCTTTTTCTGGAATGGCCATCAGAGCTGTCGTCGTATTACCCTTGATGTCCTGAATGTCATCAAAATGTCTTCCTTTCAATATTTCCTTTATCTTCGGGTAAAGAAAAAAGTCATTGGGGGCCAGATCAGGTGAGTAGGGAGGGTGTTCCAATACAGTTATTTGTTTACTGGCTAAAAACTCCCTCACAGACAGTGCTGTGTGAGCTGGTACATTGTCGTGATGCAAGAGCCATAAATGTTGGCGAAAAGTTCAGGTGATCTAATTTTTTCATGCAGCCTTTCCAGCACTTCCAAATAGTAAACTTGGTTAACTGTTTGTCCAGTTGGTACAAATTCATAATGAATAATCCCTCTGATATCAGAAAAGGTTATGAACATCATTGCAACAAGTTCGCCAACTTAATTGTCAGACCTCGTATGTTGGTGAAGATTAAATGAGCTAATAATATAAAGAGTTTAGAACAACATCAGGAACATATTGCTCAATAAGCATCACTGTTATTAGGTTGGTGCAAAAGTAATTGCGGTTTAAAAGGTTAAAAGTAATTGCAAAAACCACAATTACTTTTGCACCAATCTAGTATTATGAAAGGTCAAGTTGCAGGGACTTTCCCTGCCCACCGCCAATTTTGTGCCTCAGAGGCTGGATTGATGGCCTTTGTCACGAGATAAGGGGGTGGCAGAACTATTGCCAGCTGGAGCAGTGGCACAGGAGTTACTCAGGATTCGTGGGAATAGGAGGGTATTGATTTGCAATCTTGGCGTGGGTTTGGGGTAGACATCTGGAAGCCTGGACTTTCTCCGTGGCTGGTGGCTGTGAGAGCCACGTATTGCATCATTCTTGTTATTTTTTAGTGACCGGAGCAGAGCAGAGTCTTTTCTTGGCTTAAATAGGAGTCATGGGCAAGGCCAAGCAGAGAAGCAGGGCAGCTGTCAGGAGAATTCAGGCTGCAGTGGGCGTAGTGCCCAGGCCAGCAGCCCATGGTAGGGAGGAATGTAGCGAAACGTGACATCTGCTGCCCAACCGCGTCCCCACACCACCCGCCCTTGTCCAGCTGCTCAGGACAAGGAAGGAAACTAGCATTTTCCCACTGCCATTGTGTACCTGACAGGTCATCCGTCTTAGCTCAGCTCATCCTCGGAGCCCCTCAAGCTGGTTAGCATTCTTCCATATGCAAGAGGAAGGGGAAGACGAAGAGGAGATTCAGCAGTGTCCAAGGGCACAGGGAGAGGTTGAGCCAGTGTTACGGCCTGAAGTCTCCATCCCAGCACCCATGCTGTCTCCATGGCCCCGGGTACTTCTCGCTGGCCCAGCCATAACTACTGGCAGCATCTGGCTTATCTTGAATCAGTGCTGTGCACGGCCAGAGGAGGCAGAACGAAGCCTAGAGGCAGGCAGCTCCTGGCACTAACGGCCTGAGCTCAAGCCCAGACTCCTTCCTGGTTTGAGTGCCCCTCACTGACCCCTGCCTTTCACCTTCCTGCCCCCAGTGCCCCGGACACACCCTTGGCCTGGACGGGACAGCCTGTCCCGGTGCCAGCCCAGCAGGCCTGGCCTGAACTACAATAGCTGGAAGAGCCTCTAGGAGCAAGTACTTCCTGAAGTGCCCAGAACAGCCACTGTCCCTGCGGCTCAGGAACAATCACAGCTCATGCCAGCTTCCTTGCTCCTTTCAGGGGCCTCCTGCACTCTGGGCAGAGTCCCAGGGCCAGCTGCTATGGGCTCAGAGCTCCAGGAGGGACAGGCAGAGACAAGTGCAGGAGGGCAAGGCTCAGGCTACTTAAATGCCTACAGGGTCAACGACAGACCTCGGGACACACACACACATGCACACACACACACCCCCTGGGGTTGGACAGTTAAGTTTGCAAATTTTCCACTGGGTGCTTACACGGTGGAAAGTTCTCGAAATTAATTGTCCAACCTTCGTGTGTGTGTGTGTGTGTGTGTGTGTGTGTGTGTGTGTGTGTATTTTCACGTTGAAGCTGGAGGAAAATTCCTGGATTCTCACTTTCCTCTACCTTTCCTATAAACCAACTGCCTCACCCTTGATTGTTGTACTTCTGTCATCTTTCTTTGGGCTTTGTAAACGAAGAGAGAGAAAAAGAAGAAAAAAAAAGCCAAAAGGAAAAAATAGATTCTGGAATCAGACTATATCCCCAGTTATTCATTCAGCAACATTAAATGAGGCCTGCTATGTGCCAAGCACAATGGGGTACAGAAAAGAATTATTCAGTATTCATTCACTTATGTATGTATCTACTCATTTCATAAAAATGATAGAGCTCCTGCCAGGTCCCAGGCCTTGTGGATATGGCAGTGCCTGGGCATCCTGGGCCGTGCCCAGCGTGGGAGGTAGGCAAGTGAGCCAGCAGTTGAAATACCCAGTTTATGTGGTGAAGCTGGGAAGGGAAGTTTTGGGCAATGCACAGGAGGGGCAGCGGACCTTGACCAGACTACTGGACGACAAACAAGACAGAGCCCAAGGGAAGCTGAAGTTAGGCTGTGCGGGTGGACAAATGTATAGGAAGAGATACTGGCATCTGTGAAGGCTGGAGGAGAAAAAGGATGCACGTTTTCCTGGAGATGGAACGGAGGTCCATGCGGCCTGTTAAGCGAGAGGAATAATAGTTTCTACTGGTCACACTCCAGCCTGCCTGGGTTGGAATCGTCGCTGGGCCACTTATTACTGAGTGTTGTTGGCCAAGCCGTCAACCTTTCTGTAACTCACTTTTCTTGTCTGTAAAATGGAGAGGGAAAACATTAGGACCTACTTCATAGGTAGGTTGTGATAAAGATTAAAAGGAGCTAATACACGTGAAGTGCTCCCACTGTACCTGGCATGCAAAAGTGTTATAGAGGTGTCAGCTATGAGTAGGTGGGGAGGGATGGACCGGAAGCTTGGAGAAGTGAGCAACCCCACACACCTGGGATGAGCTCTGATCACGGCCAGGCACGAGAAAACCAAGCAGAATCAGAAAGACCCAGCTCCTGCCCGCAGGCAACTTGCAGTATTGAGTTGTTAAAAACTTAGACCTGGAATCACAGAGACCTGGATTCCAACCTCATCTCATCTCTGTGACCTGGGGCAAATTATTTGTCCTCTTTGAGCCTCACTTTTCTCATCTGTAAAGTGGGCATAATGATAGTACATTCCTTATAGGGTTAGGGTGAGGACTAACTGAGATAATATATGAGAAGTAAACAGCATAGAAAACAGTGTTAGAAGAATGGTAGCTATTATGGCAGTTGGTATAACGTGAAAAGAAAGAACATTAATGTAAGGGAGACTATCTCATAACCAGAATGATGATGCCCTTGGTTCTGAGCTTGCAACCTCTCCGTGGCTTCCCTTTGCTCTAGAATAAAGATGTGCCTAACTTATTGGCTTCATCTCCTGTATTCATCTTTCTGGCTCTCTCTTGACTTCATCTATCTGGTTTGTACATCCTCTGCCTAGAAAGTTCCCCTCCCAAACCTTCCGATCATAGGTGAATTATCGTTTACCAGGGGAAACCTTCCCTGACCTCAGACGAGGTCACGTTTCTGTCCCCCCTGCCACACACGGTCATCGTACACTTTATTTTGATTAGCATCTGTTGTCCTACCTAGATTCTAAGATTCATGGAGCCAGAGATCATATCTGTTTTACTTATTATTGTAACTTCAGCACTTAGCATAATAATCAAACCAATAAGTATTTACTAAACGAATGAACAAACAAGAATGCAGTGCAAGAGTAAACTCTTAGAAAGGGAGAAGCTGAAACTTGTTCCTAAGGCCCACGCACCCTTCACGGAGCAGTTTTCCAAGGTCCCTCTGTGCTCTCTAAGTCAAAACAGCAGACTCCAAGACCCCCTTCCTTTGCCTGGACACAACTGTAATCCATACGTCACACTGTAATGAACTGGAGGGCTGATTAAGAGCTTATGTAAACGTTGAAACCTTTGGCAGCATTCATTTCCCTCAGATTTTGCCATGACTCAAAACACGGGAATTTTTTCAAAAGAGAAAGCTTTCAGAGCATACCCACGCCCAACTGTGGAAACCTTAGAAGAATGGAGTGCAGGGAACGTCCCTTGGTGAGGGATTCGGGGGCTCTGAACACTGTTTTTCAAAGGCATATGGAGACAAGATGTCAGTGGGAGCTTGTTTCTCTGACAGAATCTGAAATGCTTTTAACCAGCAAGTTTCCAAGAGGCTTTTAAGTGAAGAGGTTAGTGTTGTAGGTTTATAAATAAATGGATGTTTGTGGTGACTTCATGTGGTTCATGTGACAGGGCAGACTGTGGGAGAGGGGAGAGGAGATTACGCTTTGCATCAACAGATTAATCGCTTCTTCTGCCTCTCAGTTCAGTGAGCAGGAGAAGAGAGAATCCCAGATGAGGAATCAGAGACCTTTCTTTCTAATCCTAGCCATGCCTCTGATGAGCCATGTGACCGTGGGCATGATAGTGACTGTTCTCTGCCTCAGTTCCTTCATTTGCCCAAGGAGATTGAAAACAAAACAAAACAAAACAAAACAAAAAAATACCCCTCATCCAAGTATTGTAAAATTGACTTGTAATAACAGTTGCTAAAATTTATTGAGCCCTTACTATGTGTCATTACTTGTATGGACTCCATTATCTTCACAGCAATTTATCAGATATATTACTATCATTGCCCCATTATACAGATGAGGACACTGAGGTACAGAAAGCTAAACACCTTGCTCAAGGTCACATAGCTGATAAGTGGTGGAGCCAGGATTTGAACCCAATCTGTCTGGCTCTGGAATCAGTTTTAATGACTGTGATATGGTATACGGTCTTTCTCTGCAGGAGGTCCATGAGTTGGGAAGGGCTTTAAGAAGAATCAAGCCCAATTGTTTGCTGGCTGGCCAGGATCTCAACAGAGAGTCCTTGGTGGGAAGATGGGTGGAGTGGCTGCAAAGGGGAGACATTATGTTTCTGTGGTAACTGCTCCCTCCAGAAGACGAAGTTTACATTTTTATGGCTAGTATTAGGGAATGAGAGTGCTGAGACCTGGCTTAAATCCAGGTTTGGCCATTTGATTTGTGACTGTTAGGGGGAATTACTAATCTGATCTGAGTTTCATAGTTCATCTGAAAAATGGCACTGTCAAGGTTGCAAGGTGTTGTATGGCTCGCATGAGAAAATGGTTGGCACATAGTGGGCGTTCAATGAGTTTCTTCCTTAGTATGTGAAAGTACCAGATGTTAGTTTAAAGGCAGAGGGTGGGGATGGGACTTAGGTGGTGTATTCAGCATTAGAAGACAGCCACATAAAATCTGGAATTCCCTGGCCACACCGGCCTGGGGACAAACATTCAGGTAAAGAGATCACATTGCAACAGGAAAGGAAACTGACTTTGGTCCTCAGCCCCCACCTAGGGGGAGATAATAATATTTGCATGTACTGAATATTTACTATGGCTCAGGGGCTGTGGGCATGCAATCCCCTTTCATCTCTATAGCCAGCCTGCAATATTAGGACCTATTTTCTTTATCTTATAGAAGAAGAACCCGGGGTTGAGGGATATGGTGTGACTAACTGTTGGTCAAATATTTAGAAAACAGGAAGCTAGACCAGTGATTTCTGACTCCTTGGTTTCCTCTCTTAGCGTTTTTTTTTTGTTTGTTTGTTTGGTTTTTTTTTTTGCTTTCTGGGATCCTGAGCTTCCTCCATCCACATCCCTTCTTTTCCCCTGCCAGGGTCCTGGAAGGCTCTTGTGGTCTAATTGGTGACCAGAAAATGTGGCTGGCTCTTATCATTTCTCCCATCTGGGGGTTCTTCACAAAGACCTGCTATGCCTTCTTTCCCTCCACCGACTTTGGCCCCCTGCTCCCAAGGAGTGCTTCCCTCACGAGTGTTAGGATTTCAAGGTGGGGGCAAGTTTTCTGAGGTCAGGTTAGAGGACACTGAGTAGCACCTTGCCAGGTCCCTTGCAAACCTGCCCAATCCGCTGACTATTAATGGCATTTCAGGACAGAATCTTGAGACATGAACTTTCTCCTTCCATTGAATGATGTCCCTGGTCACTGAGAAGCCTTCCCTGTTGATGCGCGTCTACCTGTGTGCTACAGCCTTTATCCCAGGACTCTAGAGGAAGCTTGTCTGTCCCAATGTCCTTAATAACATTTTGCTCTAGGTCTTGTGGGTTGTTATGCAAACAGAACACCTCAGACAATGCTGCCATGGCCACTTAGAGGTGGGAGGGAGGTTTAGACTGCCTTTTATAGGGCAGAAAAGTGTAAGACTTGGTCCATGTCTTCAAGGTGTGTATATTGTCATGGACACAGATGAATGTAATATCAGAAACACCCTCTGGTCAGTCCTATGCCCGATTCTTTATTCCAAGTTCAGGAGCCTTGTGGGCCAGTTTTGGTATCTGCCTGTTCATAGAAGGTGGTCCCTTTCCTATAACTTATTTACTCAATATATATTGGTTGAGGTGCCTACTATGTGTCAGGGAATGTTCTAGATGCTGGTAACATGACATAGACGCTGCTTTCACAGACCTTGCAATCCCATAGGGTGACTGTTTCCTCAAGGAAGTACCAGGTGTTACAGTGACTCCTAAATGGAACACAACTTAACGAGATCAGGGAAGACTTCCTGAAAGACATAACAGCTAAACTTTGTCCAGACTTGTGAGGAGTTGGTAAGGAGTGAAGCTTTCCACGAATTATGTCAAGGATTTTTTTGTACTCCAAAGGAGATAATCATATTCACTGTATAAGTTGGGACTGAGCAGAAGATTAAAACAAAGATGAAGAATTCTGATCAAAGACTCATCTAAAAACAAACAAAAAAAAGAAAGCCAGAGCTCCTCTTTTCCATCTGCCTTACCCTCAGGGCTGGGCAGACCCACCTAGGTATGATTAAATTCTTGGAGTCCCTGTTGACAATGACAAACAAGACGGTGTTTAAAAGAGGGGGTCACCAGGAGGTGCATAGACTTGAACCTTTGTCATGCAAGCAATGGGTTGTATTTTGAAGGGTATACAGTAAGGCCGAAGCATAGCCTTGGGGAGTCTCACATATTGTCTGGAACGCAGTCGACCTCCATGCTACTCCTACTCTCTACACACACACTCCAGATGGAATGCCCTAAGTGATGACTCAGAGTCATTAATAACATGACCACTTGTGCAGCCCAAAGATTAGACAGCCAAAAGCCAAGAGTCTGTTATGTTGAAGTGGCACTGGGTGGGAAGCACTCTCTCCAGCG
This sequence comes from Rhinolophus sinicus, assembly GCF_057876585.1. Lineage (NCBI taxonomy): Eukaryota > Metazoa > Chordata > Mammalia > Chiroptera > Rhinolophidae > Rhinolophus > Rhinolophus sinicus. The sequence continues at coordinate 160,174,147 of NC_142514.1, read as the reverse complement.
ACTGGGGCAGGGTATGACTTGCCAGAGGAGGGTTCATAGAATGTTTAGACTGTGACTCATTAAGGTCTTAGATGAATAAATAGCTCTCTTTCTGCTGTGACTGTTGACAGGGCTGGTGACAGCTTACCTTTGCAGTTGCCAAGGAGAATCTGACTCTAATTTTTGACAAGTTCAACTTTTCTAACCATCCAGGCCCTCCAGAGGGACCACCATGAACAAAGTTCTGGCCAGAGGGTGATGGGTGACATTTGGAGGCATGAAATAAGAAGAGCAAACATCTCTTCCCAGCCAAGGAAGAGTCATTGCTGGAAAGGGAGGGTTGGAGAAAGAGCATTTTCTGCTTTTAAGATTAGGGAATATTATCTTGGGTCTTCATGTGGCTAGTTGGCCATAGACTACGCCTTTTGTTAACAGTCTTTGAGCTTCAAAAGTCTGGTAAGAAGAAAGGTAGTACTCTTTCTGGAAACAACTATACAATTTAGGATATTTTTGACTACAGATAACAAAAAAAACCTGACTGAGAGTGGTCTAAGCCATAAAGATGTTTGATTAGCTCACATCACAGGAACTAGAGGTAAGTATTCTAAAGTTAGAACAGCAGCTTAATGGTGTTATCAAGATGCCAGACATTTCTTCATCCTTCCACTTTTACATATGTATGTATGTCATTGATTCATTTACTGTTTCCTTCATGGCTGCAATATGGCAGCCACACAACTCTAGACACCACAACAATATTCATAGGTAGACAGGTGGCAAGAGGATTGGGGTGTGGAATAGCAAAGGATCCCTTTCCTGGAATGACTATGCCATTTTATCGATGAAGGAACAAAAATATCCCAGAAATCCACTCAGCTGACTTATGCATACATCTAATTGACCAGAATATTTTAAATCAAAACTGGGTAACATGTCCATCCTTAACCGCAAAGGATTCTGGGAGAGTGACTGGAAGGCAAATGTTAATGGAATAGCCATGCCTGACTTAGACCAATCATAATTCAACCCCCTTAGGGCTGCACACCTTGCTGTCTTGAGTAAAACACTGTTCTATTGGCAACAAGTTTATTGGGGGTAAGGGAATGGTTTCTGCCATATGCCCTTAGACAGCTAGTGAAACATTACGTTAGGAAGGCACATCATTAATACAAAATAAATCAGCGGTAGAAGTGTGAATTTGCAGAATTTTTAAGACATAAAGGTTTATAGGAGTGCGATGGATTCCAAAGACTGTCATTGTGTGCTAATAGGAGATTGCAGAGAAACATCAGTTATTTAACATGCCCTTTGTTGTACTAATCCTGTGAGTCCCACATCTTCACCTGCTCTGGGAATCTTCCCACCCCCTCCAAGGAGAGCCAGCTAGTCCCTCCTCGTGCCCATTGCACGGTGCACACACCTTGAACACACAAATCGCCACAGTCAATTCAGAGTCAACAGCAATGTATTGTGTCCCATCACTGACCTAGTCCCGTGCTTAGTATCTGTCTGCATCAGTTTAGGAGAGACCTTCCATGACTCCCCATTGTCATCAGGTAATGGGCATTCATGGAAAGTAAACTCAGGTGAACTTTTAACTTAGCTCGCAAGGCTCTTTGTTCTCACCCAGGCTTACTTCTCTTGTCTTACTTCGTGCCACCTCCTTCTCTTTGAATCTTACATTTCACTTATTCGTAACTCATGGCAGCTGCCCGTTTCTTCTCTCCACACCTTTACCCAGCTATCCCTCTGCACAGAACACCCTTCTTTCCCTTCTGTGACTGACCAACTTCCACTCTTCCTTCAGGCCTTAGCCTAGATGTCGTTTCCCCTGGAAAGACTTTCCTGGCTTCCAGGACTGGGCTAGGTAGCCTTTCTCTGTGCTCCTTCACACCCTGAGTGACACAGTTCTGTCACCCTAGAGTGTAACTCCTGGGTTTTCAGCGGTGGGACCAAGTTGCATTCACCGCATCATTGAGCAATGCTTACTGTAGTGACTGATCCATTGTGGTGGACATGTTTTGAATGGCTGAGTGACAAAAGTTATCATGTATGTAGTGCTAGATCATGTGGCAGAGCCCACAGCTACAGCCCTGGTCCAGGAGGAGCTCTCTGAGCACTCACTAGGGCTGTAAGTGGAGTACACACTGGGCCAGCTGCCCTGCCACTGTGTGACCGTGGACAAAACATGTCTTCTCTCTGGGCACCAACATTTTTCTTCTGAAACAAACAAAACAGATAAAAATTAATTTTCAACTTTTTTTTTTTTTTAAAGCAGGAAAATTCCACCTTGGTTTTATTTTCCAAATGAAATATTACACTGAAGTCTGATCACAAAAAAACGTAAGAGGGGAGGGGCTCTGATTGAAGCAGAGGCATAATACTAGGTTTCTGTAGCTGCCATAACAAATGACCACGAAGTTAGTGGCTTAGAGCAACATGAATTTATTATCCTACTGTTCTGTGGGTTAGAAGTCAGAGGGGTCTCACTGGGCAAAAGTCAAGATGTTGGCAGGGCTGCATTCCTTTCTGGAGGCTCCAGGTGAACGCCATTTCCCTGCCTTAGCCAGCTTGGAGAGGTGACATTTTTTGGCTCATGACCCTTCCTCCATGTGCAAAACTAGCCATGTTGCATCTCTCTGACTGTTCTTCTGCAATCACAGCTCCCTCTGACCACAGCCTGGGACAGCTTCTTCACTATAAGCACTTGTGTGATTACGAGTAGGTAGAGCCTACTTGGAGAAACCTTCCAAATCTTCCTTCTTGGTAATCTCCCCATCTCAAGATCCTTAACTTCATCACATCCGTAAAATCCCTTTTGCCATGTAAGGCAACATAGTCCCAGATTCTGGGAGTTAGGACATTGACATCTTTGCGGGGCCATTATTCTGCCTACCACGAAGAGGGAGAAAAGTGGAGAGGGTAGGAGCTTTCCTCTCTGGCTTTCTCTTCCTGGGGTGCCCTTGCCTCCACAGTGGTCCCTGGAGCCCCAGAGCAGAGTGTAAGACCTGCCTGGTCTCTAAGATCTCTTCTGACTTGAACGACTGGCTGAACAGCTCTGTGAGCTTGGGAAGCTATTACCTCTCTGTACCTCCATTTTCTTAATTGCAAAATGGGTATAATAAGTCTATGTACCTGGTAGGATAGTACTGAGTTGACAGGAAATGATTTATGCAAAGCGCTTAGCCCTGTGTGTGCCTGGCACACAGTCAACATCCACCAAATGGTAGCTATTTGCATTATTAGGTGCCTAAAGTTCCATTCCATGCCAGTATCTGGCTCCATCACCCCAGTTCAAAAATACCTGCAGCAGATGGGATGAGAAACTGATTTTCCTGGGTCATTTCACTACCACACTGACTTAAAAAAAAAAAAAAAAAAGAAAAGTTTCAATTATTTTACCTCAAAAACAAAGCATATTTTTGTACCTCTGGGATTAGAGACATTTTGTTCTTTTGAGCATCTGGAAACATTGGTTAATCTGGTGGGTACCAATCAGAAGGTAGCAGGGGTCTGTTCACACCAGAAAGCAATATGAGGCCCTGGTGTTTATTTAAGAACACATAAAAGTGGCTGTGGCTACAGCCGTGAGGCAGTTTATGAAACACAAACACTAGGGAAGTTTACCAAATATCAGGATAGAATTTTATAGCTTCTGGAAGAAGCACTATATTCCAGACAACAATAAAAAAAAAAAAAAAAAAAAAAAAAGAATCTGGCCTGCTAAAGGCAAATGGCCTCTTATGTGACTTTTGAAGAAACTGAATCACAGTAATGTTCATGGGAGGGGCCATTCCTATGCAAGAGATCCACGTCTTCTTTCTTTTGTCTCCAAGCCTCACAGTGGCACCTTTGAGCTAGAGCCAACTGGGCACAGAGTGTCAGTAATGTTAATTGTATTCATCCTCTCTGATTTAGTCATACCACTTGGAGGGTTCTGCCCTAAACTCAAAAAGTGGAAAAAACTTTAGGCACAAAGACCTTAATTGCAGCTTTATTCATAATAGTCCTAAATGGAAAGCATCTCAAATGGTCTGTATTAGGAGAAGGCTTTAGTAAATTATGGCACATCTAGGTAATGGAATAGAAGGCAGCCAGTGCTTACAAGGAGCTTTGATGAACATGAGAAACTGCTCATGGCGTATTCCATGAACAAACAAAGATGCAGGATACACATTTGTATATGTAGTCTGATCGCTGTGTTGTTAGGAAATAAATCAAACAGTTATTTGTGCTTGTTCTCAGGTGTTTGGAGTATGGAAAAAGGTTCCCTTCCTCTTATTACTAGTTTTCTGTTTCCCATTGTTTATAACAGAATGAATAGTATCATGTTTTAAACACCTTGGGTATGGAGCCGGGTTTGAATCCTGCTGCCTACTCACCTGCCGCTTAACTTTTTTGAATGTCAAGTTTTCTCATCTGTCACACAGGAGCAATCATCATTCCGAGCTGTGAACATTAAAGAGAGAATCCAGGTGAAGGGTTTGACACAGCCCTTTGTACACGTAAGTGCTCAAGAGATGTCAGCTGGTATTAGTACTTTCAAACTGCAGTACTATCTCCAACCAAACTAAAAATAGAAATATATAGTCTGCTCTCCTGCCTTTAGTTCAGTCAGAGACCAGAGACTTAACCCTAGAGGATTCTTTAACAGCTTTTCTGTTTTCTAGTCCTTAGTCACCTATGATATTTTGGGAAACAGCTAAATGGTCAGTAGCTAAATGCCTTTTGAATGAGAATATTCAGTTCTTGTATTTGGAGAAAAATCATAGACCTCTGCTTTCTCTTCGTCTACCAACAGCCCCTGTTCTTTTACCTTCTCTAACAGTCAATCCCCCAACCCTCAATACTTCTGAAGGGGGGTCTCCCTGTGTATCCACCAACTGTGTATCAATTTGGTTGCACATAACAGAAAGCTGGCCTGAGTGGTATAAATGAGTGTATTGGTAATTGATTGCTGCATAACAAACTGCCACAAACTTAGTGGCTTACAACAACATGCATTTATTATCTCAGTTTCTGTGGATCAAGCGTCTGGGCATGGCTTAGTTGGGTCCTCTGCTCAGGGTCTCACAGAGCTGAACGAAGATGGACTGCATTCTCATCTGGAGGCTTGGCTGTAGAAGAATTCGCTTCTAAGTTCATTCAGGTTGTTGATGGAATATATTTCCTTGCAGCTTTAGGACCACGAGTCTTGGCTTCTTGCTGATTGTAGGCCACCCTTGTCTCCTAAAGGCTGCTGCCCACAGTTCCTAGAGGTCACCTGTAGTCCCCTGCCAGGTGGGCTTTTCTGACATGGTTGCTTACATTCTTAAGTCAGCAGGCAGAGTCTCTAGAGCAAGTCTGCTAACAAGATGCAGCCTATATCATGTAATGTTGTCATAGGAATGATATCCCATCACCTTTACCATATTCTGTTGGTTGGAAGTAAGTCACAGATCCCACCCATATTCAAGGGGAGTGGATCACACTAAGACATTCCCATCCAAAGATAGGGGCCAGGGGGGCCACCTTCTAGTCTGCTCCCCACTACAAGGAAGGGGGCTGTTTTTTCATGGTAACAAGAAGCCTTAGCACAGGTAGATGGGGGTTGAGGGCACGTCTCTATGTTGCTATCTATGCCCCAGGCTCTTTATTTCTTTGTGTTTTACCCTCTTTCGTCCTTTTGGTTATAAGATTGGTGCTGCTCTTCCAGGCTCACATCCTCTTTCAAAGTAGGAAGAATGGGGAAGGGAAGAAGACACCTGCCAGCTAAGTGTGACACTTTTTACAAATAAAACAGTAGATTCCTTGAAGCCCCACTCATATTCATGTCCACTGCCTCTCCTTGACCTCATCTGTATCACATGGCTACTTCTGCACACACCATTGGGTACATAAATTTTAACAAACAGTAGCCATGTGACCCCCACAAAATCAGCAATGTCCGCCACAAGCATTTTCAATATGTGGGCACATGACTTAAATCTTCTGCTGAGGGCTAACCTCTGAATAAGTTACAAAGCTTGAATGAGAAAATTAATGAACAGTCCTTTGCACAGTGTCTGGTACATAACAGCTTCTTAGTCAAGGTCTCCTTTTTTCTCCCTTCCTCCCCTTTTTTCGTGTTGCCCCCATCTTTTTGTTTGAATGCTCCAAGCACAGCAGCACCTCCAGAGTTAAGCACCCTGACATGCAGACAAGTCTGCATTTGGAGCTCAGATTAGAGTTGAGGAGGGAGGGATATAATAGCCCCAGCTGGAACCCTGCCAAGGGACTAGCAACTGCAAAACCCTTATTTACTCTGGGGAGGAGCAACTTGGAAACTTTTTATGAGATTCCAGAAGCAGCAAGGTCATCAGTTTTATGGTCATCCCGCTTCGTTTGTAAATACAGCCTTTGAATGAGAATGTTTGGGCTCCATGACAGAACAAGGCTGATGTTGGCTCCTTCAGAACAGGGGACAATAAAATAAATAAAAGGTATTCTGTTCCACACGACTGCAAGGTGTGTGGGAGTCACTTCAGACCCCCAACAAACAACAACAAATCAGTGGTACCTTCGGAGGGCTTCATTTCCAGGTTGCCTCATGGCAAAGCCCTGTGTGTGTCTAAGGCAGGTAATCTGATTTGTTAGGTCACCGGCAAAGCAACATGTGTTTATTATCACACTCATTTTCCAGCCAGCTGCAAGTGTCTGGAGAAAAGCTCTTGGTCAGGCCTGTTTGCTGTGATAAAGTCAAGGCCGAGGAGGAGGGCTGCGTCCCAGCCAGCCTTTGTGTGTTCTTGTAAATGGGAACCAGCTCCTCTGGGGATACCTGGGCCTCTTTCTCTAATTGCTCAGTGGACCATGGCCTTTATTGCAGCTGAATATTTACTAGGCTGGGCCCAGGAAGCATTCAGCCCCAATTGTCTGGCCAGCTGCCAGGGCCAGCTTTAATTGCTGCTGGCCATGGGGATAGGGCCATCCTATCTTTAGGTTGCTTTTCTTTGGGCCACAAGGCACAAAGGCAGAGCCAGCCTGTGTGTGTCTGTTTGCGGAGATGAAGGGAGAATGTGATGAGTGGAGGCAGGAAATGGTCGAGAGGCAGGAAGACAGTTTTCATAGTTGGATGAAATTTTCTCCTTTAGAGGCACAATTCCTGGCACCTAATAGACTTTTAGTGAGCATTTGTTGAATGAAGAAATGAGGGATTTTATTCATTTAGTATTTATTGACTACTAGTTGCCTGAAATCTAGTGACACAACACTAAACTTGACAGACAAGATTTGAACTCTCCTGGAAGTTGAATTCTGGTGAGGGGATAAAGACAACAACAAACCAATGAACAAGATAATTATAGAGAGTCATCAATGCTGTATGAAGACTAGAAGGTAGGTTAACAAGGGAGAAGGGGTTGGAGATGGAGAGCTACTTTAGATAAGAAAGGCTTCCTTCCTGAAAAGATGCTATTTGAGCTAAGACCTGAATGATGAGAAGGATATATATATATATATATATAGTCACGGAATGTATGGGAATGTGAATTCCTGATGAGATGGAACGCATTTCTGGAAGGCAGAAGGCAGACTGAAAATACAAGATAGAAGAAACTATAGTCGAGACACCTCAGTAGAGGAGAGGGCTCATCTTTCTTCCAGCACATGAGCCTCGATGAGGAAAACAAAGAAAAGTATAACAAGTAGGAATAAGAGGTACTAGTGTTGAAACAAGGCATTTAGTGAAAGTCTGTCTATATTCAGAGTAGGTGGCTCTCTGCCCTTGCACTGGGACTCTTGGCACCTAAGCTTCTATCATCAAGATGAGCAAATTGAACTGTTGTTGTTCTCTGAAGACATTGCATGGCCCTAGAGAAATGTCTTCCGATTGAGGAATTTAGGGGATCCTGCAGTGTGATGGTTGCTCCCTGCCTGAGCACCCTAAGTGGAAACCTGCCAGTTGGCTCTGGGCTGAGCAGGGTACACAGAGGTCCCAAGCAGCTGTTGATTGCTTTCTTTGTAAATATGGACAATAAGGTTTACTAGACATGTGAACAACATTTGCAACATAGATAAATGAATAATATTTCCCTGTATTAAATTCCTGGTCTGTGAAAGTCTTGCTTACGGCCTATCAGAGTTAGGGGGGCTGAAAACTTTCAAAGTTGGTTTTTGTTTTTATTTTTTTAAAAACACATTATGTAGGAATGCACCTATAGGACTGAAAGAGGAAGATATTCAGTATACATCTTTAAACTTATGTCCCATTGCTGAACCACATGCCTGAGATATAGTATGAATTAATGTATTACATAAATCCTGCAATTAAACTTTGAATAACATAATTATATACCATTGTAGTTTTGAGTGCTAAAAGCGTAACGTTGTTAAATATATACATATCATAATTTTAAAAACTGGTTTGACCTTTAAAACAATTTTTCTATGAACCCCAGGAAATGGAAAAGGCACCCATTTGGAGATGGCTCCAAAGTCATCTGGACTGGAGTTTCAGTACCCCCAAAGCATCATGTTATGTTTGCTGTACGTTCTTGGGTGGTACGCTCTCACTTAGTGCTAGTTCCACTTGCATATAAATTTTACTCGTTTGTCACTCAGAAGAATTCTTATATCTGAGGTCATGGGAAATCCTCTTCTTGGACAGAGCTAACAATTTGGACAAGATTATCCGCCTACTCAGGAGAGAGCGTTGGGCTTCCCTCAGTGTCCTCTTGGAGCATTTTCTACGTGGTAAAAGAAAAGTCCTAGGTAACTAAGACATGAAATCAAAACTTTATTAAAATGTAGGAAACAAGAAGTCTAGGAGGATCAGAAAGGTGGTGGATGGAAGAATATTGCATGCCAAGAAAAGCCCCGACTCTTTCTTGAAACTCAATGCCAACTTTATGCTGCATGCCTTCTGTAAAGATTTCCAAATGGACTTTTGGAGGCTTCCCCCTCATTATTGCTAGTCAGTTAAAATCCCTCCCATTTGTCAAGGTCCATTTAAACACCTCATTTTCTGTGAAGCTCTCTTTGAATGCCCAGCTGGAAGTAATCACTCCTTTCCTCATGTTCTTTCTCATGGCGCCCTCAATTCTCTTTCTCTCTCTCTCTCTCTCTCTCTCTCTCTCTCTCTCTCTCTCTCTCTCTGTCCATCTCTGTATTTCTGTCTCTCTCATTTTATCATATCTTATCATATCTATCATCTCTCTGTTATCTATCTATCTATCTATCTATCTATCTATCTATCTATCTATCTATCTGTCATCTATCTATTCTGTGCTTCACTCTCAGTTGGGTATTAATAGTTGTACCATGCATTTCAGTTCACAAAGTGACTTTCATGTGCATTTTCTCATTTAATTCTCAGCACCTCTATGACACTAAGAATAGGGACACAGAAGCCCAGAGAAGTGAGGTTATCTACAATTCAGTAGCCAAAGAATACAGGATTCTGTTAAGTTGGACAGAAAAGACATTCATGTAGCTTTAGATTCTATAAATTAAAAAGTCTATAGGGTTAGATGGAAGAGACTTTCAGAGATCTTAAGAGAGAAAAAAAAAGCAGCATAATCTAAGCAAGAGACCAGGCTGAGCTGGAGTGGCAGACATTTGTGAGGCAGAATCGGGGTTATTTTTGAGGTTATGTATGGCTTGAGTTCCCGAATGTGATCATACCCCTTTTGAAGTTACAGAATCATTGACATACTCTCTAAAAATAGAGTTCTGTATGTCACATCAAAGTTACCAAAATCTCTGATCACTAGTCATTCCAAGAATGCTGAGATGGCAACTCCCCATACTTCTTGGGATGATTTAATAGTTTTCTTAGTTTTGTAAAAAGCACTAGCCTGAGTTTCCAAATCTCATCTCCAGCCACGTAGCTCTGTGCAAGATAATTTCAGTTAATAGGGATGATGCTTGTTTTTCTTACTGAGTAAGCATCTTTCATTTCTTAGAAGTTTTATATTATATGTACACATGTCTAAAATAATCAAAACTATAGTATAAATACTTTTGTACTAAGGAAGAGTTAGACCACATTTTGTATTTCTATATATTTACAATGTTTAAGAAAATTTGGCCTTTAAAAATTATATTCTTATAATTCCAATTTAAAATATATAATTGATGAATTTTTGAGACTCAACTTTAAGTGGAAATTCATGCCAATCATACTTATAAGCAGAATTTATTAGGTTAACTATTTGGGAATATTTGTGGATCAGACAATTGATGTGCTTAAAATGAAAATTGAATTTATAAATGCAGTTTAAACTCTTTGATGGAATCCAATGACCTAAGCAAATGTAACCAAGCATTGGTTAAAGGCCCTTTAAAAGTAACTAAAGAAAAAGTGATGGTTAAAATTTGCTCCAATTGTAAACAGAAAAATATGATTTGTAAGTGGAATATAAAACTCAAGGAGAAAATACAGAGGGGGCCAAAAAAAGTATACGCATTTTAAGAAAGGAAAAAAAACTGTATTAAAATTGTAATAATCTATACCAATAACAAAAGATGAATACAAGTCACATTTGACTTCTGCAATTACAAGAGGTGCTCAAAGTGTTTACCATCAGCGTAATGTTAACACAGTTTTTCCCTTTCTTAAAATGTGTATATGTTTTTTGGCATCCTCTATACTCCTATTTTAAAATGTGTAACTTTAATAAGTTGACCATTAACTTATAAATCCAAGATACACTTCTCAATAGTCTTTTCAGTACACAGAACTCTCAGGGCATCAAAATAATTTAGACTCACAGAGGTGACTCATCCAAGGTCACATGACTGATAAGTGGCACAGTCACAACTTGAACTCAGGGTCTAGATCCTGTGTCTTTTGATCGAACTCTGTTGCCCTTCTTGGCTGCATTCTTCGTACTTCTTTACAGAACCTGTAATAGTTTGCCTGGGATTTGAGTTATGTATCTGTGTCTTATTTTGACTACTTGCCTCTCCCCAGTTGCCAGCACAGGGTCAGACATTGGGTGGAGGTCGGGGGGACCTCAATAAATATGTCAGATTCACATGGTGGTAGGTCATAAATAGCCTCTGAGAAAGTGTGGCTGGCATGGGGGATGCATTTAGAATGTTATCTCTCTGTGACACGATTTAGCTCTAAGGGGGTCTGACTCGATAGCCCTGGACTTCAGAGGCCCAAGCTCTAATGAAATCGATATAAACTAGCTGTGCTGTTTGCTTTACTTTTAGATTTGATTTCGTGAATATCCTTCAATGTCTTCCCATTGCTCAGGATAAAGACCAAAAAAATCCTTTCTATGCTTAATGAGACCAGTGTAGCCGAGCCCTGCCCACTTCTCTAGACTCCTACTTTGCTTGCTGTGAATACATGGCCTTCATTTAGTTCCCTGAACAAACCAAGGTTTTCCACAGATGAAGTCAGGTTTCTACATAGGACACTCTTAGAGCTCTCTGAATCTCTCCTTCACAGCACTTGCTAGAGATTGTAATGATATATTTTTTACTGGTGACTATTTAGTTAATATCTTCCTCCTATGAAAACTCTGCACATTGCTTGCTTTGCTCACCATTATGCTAGGTGCATAGTACGGTCTTAATACATGTAGGTTTTTATTATTGTTATTATTAACATTTAATAAATGTCTCTTGTTAGGATGAAGGAAGGAAGGAAGGAAGGAAGGAAGGAATGAATGAATGAATGAATGAATGCATATGGGAGGATCGACTTTACAATGATCTTTTAGACTGCCCTGATCTTTACTCAGCCGGGAAGGATTTTAGATGAAATCTTATCAGACAGATAGGGGACCTGATGTCTAAGATTTCTTCCAGGCCAGTGAGCCTTTTGCTCCAGGAAGGCTGTTTGTCACTTTTCTTTAGCCATTGCTTTTATCATTCTCATGGGCAACTCTGTGTGTGTGAGTGTGTGTGTGTGTGTGTGTGTGTGTGTGTGTGAGAGAGAGAGAGAGAGAGAGAGAGCGAGAGATATGGAGGGAGGGAGGGAGAGAGATATATTGTGCTGGCATTCAAGGTAATGGGAAATGACCCAGGGAGGCCCCTGCAAATGACCCTGGGCTCTCTTCTCACCTCATTCGAGCAAGTGAGATCCGATCCATTTGGCAGGGAGTAGGCCAGCTGAAAAATGTCAGGCCCCTGAACATCATGAGTTTTGCATTTCCAAATGATGAGTTTATGATTAAACTGCAATAACTCAAATGCACCATCCGTGAAGAATGCCAGTTTCAACTGGTAATTCTTGGTCTCTTTAATCCCTTCTCCCTTTATTTTTTAAAATCTATGCCTCAGAATTCTTCAAATCATAGCAAGAAGTAGCGGTTTGATGCAATTTTCTGATGACATGGAGATGCTTACCCTTGATATAGTGAATCCATCCTGAAAAGTGAAGGAAAAGACACCAAGAAGCATGAGGCTAGAAAGGCAGACAGATTCTCTAAAAATAGGCTGTAGGATTCCTGCTTTCATCCTCAGAGAGACTGGAGTTACACTGACCTCTAGCTGGACGAAGAGAGTGAGTTCAGCTGGTGCCTTCTACCCTGGTTATTGGATGTTGGCTGATTTGAAATTAAAAGAGAATGTTTAGAAATCTTTTCTTTCCCCAAAATGTTTCCTGTATCCTGCCTGGCTTCTCTTCTTCCTCTCCTCAAATACTAATGTCACCATTTATTTAGTATTCATGATGTGCTAGCTATTATGAGTGCCTACATAGCTCTAATTATTCCCAATGTCCCCATGAGGTAGGTGTTATTGCACCCATTTTCCTGGCAGGAGAACTGAGGCCCAGGAGTTCTGTAACTTGCCCAGTACCTACTCTTATGAGGTGACTGAACCAGTATTCTAATCGGGCTTGTCAACTCTAAGGCCTGTCCCAACTCTGAGTCTGGCAGAAACCCAGGGAGGGTTTGAGTGTCTGGTCCTCTTATAGGGGCCTGCTCTCTGGGAAAGATCTCTCAGTCACTGTGCTTATTTGTTCTGCTTCTACCTTACTAATTCCTGTTTATAGTCAGAAGCCAGGCTGAATCTCCTTCCAGATGCATCAGTCCCTGTAAAAGCAGCCAGCTGCTTCCCAGGCCCTTCACTTTCCCGCTGATAACATCTTCATTTGCAGAGACTGCGAGCTCTGTCTCAAGCCAACGGGTGCCTGGCTCGTAGGGATTCAATGAAGCTACCCAATAATGACCTAAAATGGAATTTGAAATCCCACTGGGGGTTGAAATGTCCAAGAGAGTGTAATTCAGTTTTCTGTTTATCTTTCTCTGTATGTTTTTAAGCTGTTCTAGTTCAGATTTTTCTAGTTGATGAATGGGTTTCAAGCTAACTCTGTGAAAATGGGATTGGGGGTAGGATGTAGGAAAACCGTTTCATCTCACTTTGATGAAATGATTGAGCTGAGTATGTGGGTGGTGAGACGGGTGTAAAAGAAGAGGGGTTCTGAAAAAAACCCACAATACAAATTTCAGTTATTTTCAAAATGCGTTAGCTGATGTAAGGACTATTCTTACTTATGTAACGGGGTATTTCTGTTTTCTGTGGTGGACAGTCTTCTACCTATCTGCGTTGTCCCACTGACGGGGCTAAGACTTTTCAGGGGCTTGCAAGCTCCAAGACATGAAGCTAATGGCCTTTTGCTGGATTGCTTCATTCAGATGGAAGCTTGCCTGTAGCCGTTTGACATATTTCTATTGAGGTACAGTGTTTACCTGACTTCATAGTATCTTAGTTTTATATTTTGAACTGTCATCGTCACCCAACTAACTTAAAATAATCACATTCTTTTAGACCTTTGCAATGAATAAAATACATTTTTTGTTTAAAGATTTAAATTTAATATGCAGACATTTTTCATTTATTAACATAACATTGCCATTTTTCCAAAGCTGCAAATACTTCTATTTTGTTTACATTTTATTGTTCCACATTGGTTGAGTACACACTCTCCCTGATGTTGGGTTACAGGCTACATTCCATGCCATTTCCTTTTTCAATGAGGGATAATTTAGTTACTGAATCTCTCATTGTTGGGAATTTGATTTTTTGTGTAACATTTTAATATTATAAACATTGTTGTGATAAACTTGCTTGTATGTACACGTGCTTATTTCCTTGGAATAAATTTTCCAAAGTGAAATTGCCAGGTTAGGAGTGACAATTCCACTTCTAAAAATATATGTTTAAATTCCTCTTCTGAAAAGTTATACGATTTACAATTTATCCATGAGTGTGCATTTCCTTCATGCTTTAGCCTATGCATGGTGACTTTTTAACCTATTAATAAGTAGTATAAGAAAACTGATAAAGTGGGAGACTATAAATACCATCCAGCAATCTCAATTTAATAAGCACTCATAGACAAGAAGGATAAGTGAGGCTTTCTGCAAGCTGGCAAGAAGACAAATACTGCTAAGACCAGCCATTGCCTGTAAGAAGCTGCTGTATAGTGGGGGAATTGGATACGGAAGTGCAGAGTGTGTCTGGAGAAACTCTGGCAGACTGGTGTGGCTGGAGCTGCGCATGATGGGAGATGAGACACAGAAAGGATAAGTGTGGGACTCTTGAATTTCTCTCTGAGGGTATGGGCTGTTCTGTGGCTGTGGAGAGACATGAAAGCCTTTAAGAAGGGGAATGTAATGAGTAGATTTGATGTTTGGAATGTTCTCCTGGTTCCATTTCTTCTTAGCCCTTCTCTCCTTTATCATCTTCCTGCGCCTGCTACCTTTGGGAAGCAAGAAGAGAGGACTGATAGAGTACATGGTTGTTTGTATCTGCATTATTTGAATCTTAAAATTAAAAGTTGGAGAGAGTGTTTTTCTCATTGTGTTGGTGTTCAAGTAGAAACCTTGGGGAGCTTACAAATAAAACAGGGGGTCAGCCAGAAATGATAATAACCTCATAACCAACTGCATTCTCTCTCTTTTTTTTGGTCTGGGAAAAAAAAAAAAAAAGAGAGAGAGGAGATTCATTATTTTTTGGAAACAAATGACTAATTTAGCTTCTTTAAAAAAGATAGTTTCTATCTGCGTTTCAAATTCAGTGGCTTTAAAATGTTAACTTCAGTAATAATAATCTGACCTCATGTTACAGGACATTAAATATTATGTATTGTATTCTGGTTGAAGATAAATCTTAGTTTAGTTCTGCAAAGGGCGTTATATTTGCAAATCTAACAAGTTAGGACTATTGATATTAATGGAGAAAGGGCAAATCAAAGGAGGGAAAGAAGGGTAAGAGGTAAAGAAAAAAAAAGGGAAATTGAAAGCTTGAGCTTGGTTTTTCAAGTCCTTCTGAAGCAACGGCTCCTCTGAGCATTTTTTGTTTCACTTCTTTGCATTAGCTGTTAGAAGCAAAATGAAAATTGTAGCAACCTCAAAATTATATTAAATTCTAGTGTCTGTTGTTTGCATTTTCTTCTTTGGGATCATGTCGAAGGTTGCTCAAGAGCCATAAAACTCTGACCTCCAATGTGACATGTGATCAGTGTGGCCCATCCAGAACCTGGTACCTCATTCTTGATCTTTCGATTCACAGGTGGGTCTCCTCCTGGATCCTGGAGAGAAGATCACATAAGATTACAGGTATAGAAGTGCTCTGGACGGTAAAAAGAAAATTCCTTACAAACATAAACCTTTAAAACATTATTGTTCTCTTTTTGGATTAATTTAACATAATAAATTGCGACACACACACACATACACACGAGACTCAGTGAACCAGTAATCTGCTGTCAGGACACAAATCTCCTGGTGACATACCACACCTCTTTCACATTTTCACTTGTATAGAATGAATCCCAAAGTAGTATGCGTTGGGCCACTCTTGCTGTGCAGTTGACAACTGGTTTTCCTTAAATATCTCTGTTTCCAATTCTTCTAGAACTACGGACCACACTTGTTTTGCTTCACTTGTGTGCATTTCCCTCTTAATAACTGAAACCAGGTTTATCCATGACTCTTTTGGTATAGATAGTTTTTACAAATTGGTCTTATAATGTCTTACACATTGCCCAGGAGTTTTATTGACTCTCTTGTTTAAAAATTAATACTAATAAAAACAGGAATGACATAATCATTATATTTAGTAATTACTGAAATGGTTAGTATCGTGTTTAGTCAATGTCCTCTAATCTGTTAGCACGAATCTCCCATTTGTAGAAATGGAAGTGTCATTCTTTACATTCTGTTATTTTATAACTAATTCATTTACCCAGATTTGCAGTATAAGTTAATTAGGGAACTTAAAGAAATATCCATGTGATTTTCTTCTCTGGTCTCCTGCCATAGACATTTGAATTCCTGTACCATCACTCCTTAAAATTGTTCAATAAATTTTCACAAAGAGACTTACCTCTCCCCTGCATTTTTATCTCCCATACTGTAAAGATGTCATTTTCTATGCACAGCTGGAAACTACCCACCTTTCTTGAAATCTTGCTGGTTTTGGATAGGCCCATAATGCTCTATTTGAGGCTAACCTAGTAAGAGAAAGAATGTTAGATTATCCGGGGCCATTAGCTCAGCCTCCGACTGAGTGATCATAGGTCTTGGTTGAGATGAAGGGAATTGATGATCCTGTCCTACATGGATTATTGATGGAGGACCCAAGTTGCCCAACCTGACCCTTTGGCCTTCAAATCTGGTGTAACATGAAAAACCCCTTCCGGAGCCATCCTTCTTCATGGCAGTGTCAGGAGCCTTCTGTTTGAATATCTGACTTGTTTGGAGCCTACAAGAAAGACAGGGCGTACTCAAAGAGATGATGTTTACCATGGGCAGGAAAGAAGATTGATGGAAAGTCTCAGCTTATCTAAAATCCAGAGGCCAGGCCTTGAGATAACAACATACTGTTTTAAAAGCATTTATGTCCAGAAAGAGGAGTTTTGCAAGGCGCCAAATATGGCCACTGTGGTATCAATAGGATCTCCTAACCACTGCCCAACCTTGGAATGTCTTTTTGGAGAGTAGAAAGGTGTTGTTGCAAAGGTGAAATTATATCGTGTTTATGAGCCTAAAATCTTAACAGTTGGTTAATAGCAAAGTGAGATCACCTTGGTTTGGGAGAAAATGACATAAAATGTAAGAGGGAGATTTATTTATGAATTCGTTCTCTCCATTTGCTAATAATAACTATCAACTTGAGGGCTCACTGTTCCAAATGCTCACAAGGTTGAAATAGACTTATCATAGCCTTGATTTTATCATCCCCTTTTGTAGATGAGAAAACTGAGGGTCAGAAAATTTAAATAACTTTCCCATGACACAGAACTGCATACACAAATACACATACATACACAGATGAAGACTACCATGACTACGTAATAAGAAAGATCGATGAACTGTGCGTTTTAACTAATAAGAATCTCTGCCCGTACTCCACTGTTAAGAACAAGAGGCCAATTAATACACAGCTAGGTAAACAGCATAGTGTTCTTAAAAATGCAATAAAAATAGCAAAGAGTCAATCCAAGTGAATTTTGTCAACGGTAAAAATTCATTCCTATGCCTTTTTTATCTTCACCCTGAACAGTAATTGGTGGAATTGTCTGGTGAAAAATGGTGCCAAGGCCCTGTCAGATTTTCAGCTAACAAAGAATACTGCTGTCATTTTTGCTGACTTTGATTTCCAGAGCACCACAGAGGATTCACACTTTCTGGAAAGACTTTCAACCAAAAATAGCAGAAACACAAAACTTGTTTTGCTTATTTCTCTGTTACCCAGAGCATTCCAGTTTGTTAGGGTTTCTTTGTCTTGATTTGGCACATTTCAAGGAACAGAAAGTGTGGCCGGGCAGAGTGAGTGCCAGGAGAGTCGCAGGTGAGGCCGGAGAGGTAGTATGACCAGATCACAGCGTGCTCTGCCAGACCTGTAAAGAATCTGGGGACATGTTACAGAAGCTGCTGAAGAGATTGGAACCAGACAGTGAAATGATCTGATGCATCATTTTGAATGGTCATCTGGCTGCTTTGTGTGGTTAATATTTCTGTAGTTAATGCATTGGAAAGAGACAGATGAGGCCATGGCATTTTAGACTTCGGGGGTAGTAGCAACAATGACAGAAAAAAGTGGAAGGATTTGAGATATATTTTGGAAGTAGGAATTACAAGTTTGGTGATGGATTGAATGAAGGGGAAGGATGAGTCAAGGATGACTCCAGTTGCCCGAACAACTGGATGGATAAAGTGACATTAGTTGAGATAGAGAAGACTGCCAGAGTGAAAGGCTTGAAGGAGATAATCAAGAGTTCAGTTATTGGTATGTGAAGCAGATATCAAAGCACACGCATGCAATAAGCAGTTGGAGGTATTGATTAGGAGGTTGAAAGAGCTATCTGGAATAGAGATACAAATATGAGAGTCACTGGCATAGGGATGGTCTTTGAAGCCTTGGGAATAAGTAAGAACCCTTGAGATTCAAATGTAAAGGGAGAAAATTAAAGGGCTCAGCACTGTGCTTTGAGGACTTCAACGTTTATCAGTTTAATAGAGGAGGATGAGCCAATGAAGTAAACTGAGAGAATGGAAATCAAAGGAAGAATATTTCAAAAAGGAGAGAGTGGTCAGTTCTATCAGTTGAAATCAAGTAAAGATGAAGATTGCATTGCAAGGTTAAATACACGTTTACCAGGGAAAATTAATATGCCATGGATGGTCTCAAAATTAGAGATTTTCAAATATCTCAGGACGTATATTAGGCAAATAGTAAGAGCTTACTGTTAGCTTGTAGAGCATAAAAGCTGTTTTAAATCACTTTTCAACCCTGCTAGGTTATTAATATGGTAGAGGCAGGACTTTGGATTCCTTATGCGGTTGAAATTCCCTAATGGACAATTCACACAGAACACACGTTCTTAACAGTGTGCATCATAAGTAAGGAAGGGAGAAAATTCAGGGCATAGTCTTTGCAGAACCTAGAGCAGTGTGGACAGGGCAGAGTATATTGCCTTTATGTTCACAGCAGTTATTAGGCGCTTTTTTCGTCTTTATTTAACCAATTGTTTTTAGAGCAAACCCAACAGGGGAATCTTGAGAAACCCATAGGTTGTTTTAGGCTTCAAAGGTCAGAACTTGCTTTGGAGGTCCAGAACAGAAATTGGGGTTCTCTTTAAATGCAAAAGAAGAGTATCATCTTCTTACTTGATCGATAACAAGATTTCCCTTAAGGGGAATTTGAAAATGAACTGGCCAAACCTGCTTTGCCCAATTTAGGCTTCTTTTGAAGTTGAAAAAAAAATCTGAAGACTGAAATAGAACAGATTATATCCAAAGGGGATTTAGGGATTTCTGACAATCACTGCAGAGAATCAGAGGGACACACATGCATAGTTGGACAGACAGAAGAGAGCACAGCTCACACAGAGGGGGTTTATGACACTGGACTGAGAAAATGAGATTTTATTCTGAAAAGAGCACATGTCAGAACTCTCCCAATCATTTTATTTATGGAGGACCTGTTTCTCTGATTAAGTCCCAGACCTTTACCCAGTAGCCTTCAAAACTAGGAAAATGATGCATATGGAAGGAAAAGAGTTAAGGACTTGGGTGGTAGACCATTTGAGTTTCTTTGAAATGTAATTTTGAGAGAAAAAAAAATCAAAATGCTAAAGAATGAAAACTGTATGATTCCATTTACATAGCATTTCAAAACAAGTGAAACAGAAAGAAATGCATTGTCTAAGGATATATACATGTGTAGTAAAACTCAAAAGAAAAACTAAGGGAACGAGGGAAGAAAAGCAAAATTGAAGAGCATGGACACACTTAGCAGGGAGGTAGAGAGGTGGCATGAGGGAGGGGCACGCAAGTAGCTTTTATTTTATAAATTAAGGGGTGGATTATGGGTGTTTATTATATTTTATGTTTTATTATATGTATGTGTATAATTGCACAGGAAATCAATGAGAAGGGAAGAAGAAATCGTAGGATCTTTTCAGAAGAAAAAACAAATTGGTCCAAAGGGCTCCAGGAATACCTAGCTGAGGTGGGAGAACCACGCAGGACTTTTTGAACAGAAAGCACGTGGCTTCTCCTCCTCTACTCACCCGTCTGCCCCGGGACTGATCAGCCTCAGGGGTATCATGCCTTGAAAAATTACCCCTTGTCACTTAGCTGAATGACTTTGACCAGGTCCCTTTCCTTCTTGGGACCTTAGTTTCCCTCACTGAAAAAAAAAATAAAAAAAAAAATAATTGGGGCCTGGATTGGAAATCAGGGTTGGTAAGTATATGCATGTCCTACTCTGTTCATGGCAGACGTGAATAATTGATAAAAACATTCATTCTTTCTAAATTGGGAGAAGGCCTCTCAGTTGTTTTCAACGTAGAACTTTAGTCAATTGATCTCATGGGGTGGGGGGGGGGGGAGAGAGAGAGAGAGAGAGAGAGAGAGAGAGAGAGAGAGAGAGAGACAGATTCTTAAGAATTGATATCTAAATTTCCTTCACGGTTTGTCCTCCTGTGTCCCTCCCAGCCATTCTATATTTAGTCACCTTAATTAGTTTGGGAGCTTTTTAAAGGATGGGACTATGTCTCATTTCCATGGCACTCCCCATTCCTCCTGTTCGGTGCACACTAAATTTCAGTAAAAACTGCCTGGCTAGAAATCACCATTTCTTCCACCTCTGGTGCCATTCATACCCCAGATCAAGAATGAAGCAAACCTGCTAGAGCCCATTCAATGGATTCTGGCTGTCTGTGAACTCAACCCACTCCGTACATTAGACCATCTTCAAAGGCACCAGGATCTGGTTTCTGCTGGAGATTTGTGAAAAGGACAAGAGAACTTAGACTTTTCTCTATGTTGATTTTGCCAATTCACATAATCTCTCAGGGCTATATCCCATCTGTTAAGTCTGTCAAATGTGGGAGGTACTTTCTTTGATCCTGATTCCAATTCAATTGACTGGAAACTGAAGTTGTGAACAAGAGCAGGAAAACTCAGAAGGATATTTTACAACCAAGCCCTGCACGCCCTCCAGTGGTGGAAAACCAATAATTCAGATAAAAATGGAGAACTCGAATGTTTGCCTATACTGGGTTTTGGAAGTGTTATATATTTTTTTCTTTTACTCCCCACTGGATACACAGGATTCTATACAGATTTTTAAAAAAATTCTGGAATTTTCTACAGGAGTGTTATATTATCAATGCATAGACTGTCAGAGCTGAAATTCATCATAAAAATAATCTATCCAATTTTTCGTTATATGACAGGCATGGATGTTCAGAGAGGTGGAGGGCCAGGGCTGGTATCGTGGCCTTCATCTTCTGGCTCCCAATTCAGTGCTTGCTCCCCTCTGCATCTTGGCTTCCCTATAGCAGTGTTTTCTGAACATTGGCCACGTACACGGCACTGCACTGGGCATTGTTGGGGAATAATGATAGTTGTCAATTACTGAGTCGTAGTCTTTGCAGAGCACTGTTCTACGTGCTTCACACTTATTTCTTATTAATTCTTGTAATAACCTTATGAGATAGTATTATTTTCCTTATTTTGGAGATGAAGAAACGGAGGCTCACAGTGATATTAAGGGAGTTACTATTATAAAAAGCAATAGACAACATGTCCCTATCCTCAAGCCATTTGCAGCCTAGTCGGAAAGACCAGCTTGCTTATCTTTGCTAGAAGGAAAGATATATCTAATTAACTGTGGCTAATGTGTCTAGGGGACAGAGCTTTGGAGCTAGGACAGCAAGGGCTGAGAAAGGAAGTGGGTTTTCTAAGTGGATTTCTTTGTCATGTTGATGGACGGGACTCACATCAGTGCTTCACATCAAGGTCACCAGTCGGTTTCATCTCACATCATCCTTCCTACAGAGTAGCTAGCACCTGCCGCCTACTGCACTCTGTCCAATGGTGCTATCTGGGCTCAGGAGGAAAATGCATTTGAACAAGTAGTGATCTCTGCTATGGGTAAGGGGTGGGGGCAGTTGGCATGATGGCATGTATTTGCTTCAGGTGAACTAAATTCTACAAGGCCTATACATTCTGCAGTGTTGTCTGCAGGCACAGAAGCAAGGGCACCCTTGGGAGCTTTATAGAAAGGCAGAAACCCAGGCTCCATTCCAGACCCACTGAATGAGCATCTTTATTGTAACTAAAGCCTGAAGTGGTTTGTGTGCTCGCTAAAGTTAGGAAAGTATTGTGGTCAAGTTTGTTTACAAATACAGCCTTGACATTTCAGAGGGCCAGGCCTGCGTTCTGCTGCATGGGATTCAGTGATGTGGTTCTTTTTTTTTCCTTTTTCCCCCCTTTATTAATTTTACTTTTAAATGATCATACAGTAAAATTGACTTATTTTTAGTATATAATTCTATGAATTTGCACACGTGTAGATTTCTGAGCCACCATCTCTGTCAGGATGCAATACCGTTCAGTCGCCCCAAAAATACTCTCTCGTGCTATCCCCCCATAGGCACACCCTGCTCCCATGCTGAACCCCTGGTGATCGCCAATCTAGTCTCTGTCACTATAGTTTTGTTTTTTGAGAATGTCATGTAAACAGAACCATACCATGTGTCACTTTTTCGGACTGGCTTCTTTTATTCAGCTTAACGCCTTTCACAACTGGGTTTTAATAGCATTTTTCTTTCCCAACTGTAAAGAAAATACTATACAGTAAAATTCTGTGACTCCCAGAAAAACAGTGGTTTTTCACACAAACTTTGAGAGTCTAAATTATTCTAGGAATCATATATCAATATATTTCGTCTGTGCTCTTTCAAGTGTGGGACCATACATGGAGTTTACTTGCCAGACACACTCCATCGAATGTCT
Organism: Rhinolophus sinicus; assembly: GCF_057876585.1. Classification (NCBI taxonomy): domain Eukaryota; kingdom Metazoa; phylum Chordata; class Mammalia; order Chiroptera; family Rhinolophidae; genus Rhinolophus; species Rhinolophus sinicus. The sequence continues at coordinate 160,151,435 of NC_142514.1, read as the reverse complement.
TGACTGACATTGTCACTTGGTGTTTGTTCTAATTCATAAAATGCTTATTTGTGTTAGCTTTATTAGGCTAATGTTTTTATTTTTTTAAATAATATTGTTAAAGAATGCTTATTCCTTAACTGTCTTTGTAAACCATGTTTTGGATGGAACCCTTAAGTACATACCTGCCCCATCCCACCAAACATTACAAAACGGAGCAAACTTAAACAATTTCTTTTCAAAACTATATTTTGAAACAAAGAGCTCTAAAACGTCCTCATAAGGAGGATAACGGCAGCACTTTAAAATTCTCGCCTGGAATATAATCTTCACCATCGTACTCCTCCTTCATGTTTGCAAATCCGTTTTCCATTTATCCTCTGTTAGAAATCAACAGCCCTGGGTAGTGAAGGAGCCAGGCCAGAGGTGTTACTGTCACTTTGCAGATGACAAAAGTGAAGACTAGACTAGATGGGGAGGGGAGTAGTCAAAGGTTACACAGCTGGATGGTATAGAGCTATGATTAGAATGTAAAACTTTGAGTTCTATTATGCTCATATGGCATCCAGTCTTACAGTTTTCTTTTTTCTCCCCCCATTAGATCATCGCAAAGACTTCCTTAGATCTGGTGCATTCTTGAAAGACAGGAACGATCTCTATTCTTATGAAAACCCAAGTTTTTTCCATTCATGGGAATCCTCTAAAACTTATGAATATTTTGACAGAGATTCTCTTCCATCATGTTATTTTTGTTTGACTCTAGTCACATGATTGTACCTGGTGTGAAGATATAATTCATTTGCCATTACAATCACACGAATAGACATTTGTTGTTTCTAGAGAGTGAAACTGTATAAAGGCTGAGCCCATTTTCAGGTTCAGTTCCCTGCTTCCCATTTTAGAGCTTTCTAAGGATGAAGTCTATTATGAGACAGGACTTTTTAGAAAAAGAGACAACTTTCTTTTCTTCCTTGGAATTGCCATAGGATCTCGTAACTGCTTCTTTACACCCTTCTGATGAGGTTTATTGGGGCCTTTTACAATCCGGGGAATAACTGGTATTTCAGTGGTAGTGGCTATAATTTTAGTTAACATCTTCAGGGATGTATGGCATTTGATATGAAATGTGCTGTACATTTGGAATTTGGGAGCCAAAGTCTTCAAAGATATGGAGACTGAAGCTGAGAGTCTCTCTGAACTTGACCAGGGTTGACAGAAGGGGAGAAGCCAGTGGTTAGTCCTCATGCATAAAGATTGCTCTCTATATCTCAGCCACTGTTTTACCCAACCCCACGACATGCCCTGCACGGCTCCCAATTAAGACCAGTGCCCAGATGCTGTGCAGCTCTCCTGCCAGGATAACCTACCACCATCACCATCTATGCAGGGTGAGAAACAGGCCCAGAATTCATTAATTAACGATGGTGATGTGAAGTTGTAAACACAGCTGTCAGCTGCTTGCTCCACAGACCTGCCTGCCTATGGCAAGTGAAGAAATGTCGGGTGGGAACACAGTCTCATTGTCCAGGCCTCCCTAACTGAACTTGACAGCAGATAGTTGGCAGAAGGGCCAACAACAACATGCCTCTCCAGAGGCACCCAGAGGCAGGGCTCCTTTTTGCTTGGAGTTTTTATCCTGAGAGCCAACCTGATGATGAGAGAGTGTCTTGGAGAAGAGTGGGAAGAAAGCAGCAACCTATTTATGAAAGGCTGTCTTTTCCAGTCATTGAGCACTTGTGTCCTCAGAGGAGACGTCATCAGACCTTTGCTTCCCAGCTGTCTTTTAGTAGTAGGTACTTATCCTTTACCCCAAACTGGACCGTGGCAGTTTTCTTTCTGGGGGAGACACATTTATCCCTTTGTAGACAAAGTTGTTTGATATGTGAGAAGGATAGCATGTATTTTCTAGAGAGCCAGAGTCTGCAAAATATTTTCATTCTTCTTTTTGTCATAAAAACTCCAGTAAGCCTCACCAGTCCCAGTGTACAGATGAAGAAACTGAGGTTCCAAGAGGAAAAGCAAATTGTACAAGGCCATTTAAGAAGCAAGTGACAGGGACAAAACTTGACTGGAATCTCCAGCCCCCACACCGTGTGCTCTTTCCGCTGTCTCCTAGAAGCTGCACCAGGTCCTTGGAGATAAACAGGAACTCATGGTGAAGTCTGACTGTTGGCCTGGGGTGTTGGAATCCCTCCTATGCCTTTAAAACCACGACCCAGACTTGTTGACTAGCACTTCCTGCATTGGTGTTTGGACCAACACTCCGAGCTCACTGACAGTGTGTTCCGGTAGCAGAAAAAGGAAGCACACGAGGCAGCTTGTTTTGTAATTACAAATGAGAGGAAAACAGGAAAACAAGTAGACTCCCAGGCAGGCCAAAGATGATGATTGCTTTGATGAGTTCTTTCCTGTTCCTGGCAAAGTATTTTCCACTTATCCTTCAGAAGGACCACAAGATGTTCAATGTCACTGGAATTTCTAATACTGGGTTCTTTAACAATTTAATCTGGCCTTCAAGCTAAACAAACAAACAATCAAACAAACGTATATGTTTCTTTGCAAAAAACAGGTACACTATATATATAATCTAATATATGTATTATATTAATTACATATAGTATAATATATGCAATTCTTCTGATCAGGTTTATTGGGATATTATTGAGCTCCCAAATATATTTTTGTGCATCTGTGGTCTGCAAAGCACCATGGTAAAGGCTGAGGAACATCAGAAATGACTAAGTCAGTCTCCCTGCTTTTGAGTTGCTTCCAGTCCTGTGGGAAAAACTGACCTGTTGTAAACAACTTTTTGAAACATGAGGCAGAATGAAGTAAGTGCTATAACTGAGTGAAAAATTAAGTGCTATGTGAGCCAGAGGAGGGAGAACGTATTCTGACAGTGATCACGGAAGACTTCAGGTACGTAGAGGAGGGATTTGTCGTGGGTCTTGAAGGACAGCAGTATTACACAGAAGCCAGGGAAAGGCATTCTGGGTTCAGGGCCCAGAGGAGCATAGGCTGGGGCGTCTGCAATGTTTAGGGGATGGCTGTAGGGTGAGGGACCTGTGAATGGCTGGGAGCAGAGGAAAGGGGCCAGGCTTAAAGAAGGAAGGTGACAAAAGTGTTAGGAATCAAGATGGGATTTTTAAGCGTTTTATGTCCAGGAACCTGGGAAGGCTTAGATCTACCCTACCAGACACTTTTCCTCCTAGGTGATTTTCCAATGGAATAGAGGCGAGGAGCAGCAGTTAAATTCTAATTGGCCTTAGGAGTACTCAATAAGCCTCACTGTGGAGCTCTGGGGAAAATGCTGAAGACTGGGGTGAACGCTTGACTCTCAATCCTTCTGACCAGCTCAGTTATATATAGAGAGAGGCAAGGGCGGCATGCTTAGGCAGGTATATGAACACATTGGTTGGCTTGCCTGAATGTATGCTCCCAGCCACATGGAGAAAGTAAAGGGATAGGTGAGTTTATACCTTTAACACATGGTAATCTGACCCCAAGGAAAATGTGACATGAAAAATGATCCAGAATTTTGACCAAACATATTAGTAACTCCTCCTCTTTCAAGCCCAGGTGTGTCTGATATGAAGGACTATGGTCTTGTAGTGCTCACTCAGCTGCTCTTTATGACTTTCACTCCCACGTCCAACAGATGAATAAGGATCCTTGTCTATTTTCTTAGAATATAGTGGGGCAGGGGGATCGAATGAATGAATGTTTGTGAAAAACGCGTAAGTCAAGTGCTTTAGAAAGGAAGCAATGTTACCCTATTCAAGTCTGATGCTTTTAGATGTTTATTGAATGAATATATACTAATTAGGGAATGCAATTTATCTCTCAACATTTTTTTCTTCCTAATTGTGTGAAGATGAATTGTTCTAAGCTACAGAAAAACAGTTTTCTATAAAATCTTTCAGTATAAGAGCTGACCCCCCAAATTTGATTGGTTTTAGAGGATTTAAAAATGATTGACCTCGTGGTGCCATTGCGTAAAAGAATGATAGCTTTTTCGCCCTCTCCCTCCTCCCCGCTGGCACTGCTCCAGCTGCCTGGCGCTCATTCTGAGCTCCTGCTAAGCCAGTGCTGCCATCATCTCCTGCCAGCCGCCATCATGGTCATCTACCCAGATCTTACCAGGCATGATGACATGCTCTCCGACATCTACAATGTCCCGGAGATTGCAGACAGGCTGTGTCTGGAGTGGAGGGGAAGATGGTTAGTAGGATAGAGGGTGACATTGATGACTTGCTCATTGGTGGAAATGCCTCTGCTGAAGGCGCCGAGGGCAAAGGTACCGGAAGCACATTTGTCACTGGTGTCGGTATGTTGAAGTATCATTTGCAGAAAAGCAGCTTCACAAAAGAAGGCTACAAGAAGTATATCAAGGATTACATGAAATAAGTCAAAGGGAAACTTGAAGAACAGAGTCGCACCTTTTATGACAGGGGCTGCAAAACAAATCAAGCACATCCTTGCTAATTTCAAAAACTACCAGTTCTTAATTGGTAAACTCATGAATCCAGATGGCGTGGTTGCTCTCCTGGACTACCGTGAGGATGGTGTGATCCCCATATATGATTTTTCTTAAGGATGGTTTAGACATGGAAAAATGTTAACACAGTTGGCCGTTGGGATCCATCCCCTGTCATCATCATAACTGGCTGCTGCTGTTCATCCACAGACCGGGACAGGACAGATGGGACTGAGGTTACCTTGAGCTCTTTGTTGATCTTGACCTTGATTTGTTTGGGCGGAGGCATTGTTTTTAAGAAAAACAGGTCACGTAGGTTGTCTAAAAATAAAGTGCATTTAAACTCATTTGGGAGAATGCCTCTTAGTTTAATACATATTTAAATCCATCCTGGGTAGTGTTCCTGGAGAGGCTAGAGCCTGGTTGTAGGCCGCTGCCGTAAAGCGTAAGACTGTCTTCAGAAAACTGCTATAGTGAAAACTACTTCTGAGACTGGACTAGAAAAAAAAAAAAAGGATCAAAAGTCTTAATTCTGAGTTGAAGTGAAGGGAAAGACCAGGCTCACAGCACAGCCGACATTTGAAGTGGATTCCTTAGTCATTTCATCACCTATAAACAGAAGTAGTTAACTCTGGAAGAGATTACCAAAAGAATAAAAAAACATACTGTTGGGAAATAAAAAAGAAATATAGAAGAGCTCTCTCTTATTAAGGATACTGTATGTAGGTGTACTTGTTGTCTCTTTTAATCGAACTGAACCTTTAAGAGGCTGAGCAATTCACTCAAATTTATGTAGCTCAAAATGCAAGCATAAAGTCTGAACATGTTGAATGCCTTGGAATAGGAATATAGTTTTAGAGGCGCAGCTTGGGGATGACTTCATAGACCTTTCACTTCTTACAAAGTCAAGAAAAGAAAATGAGTACCACTGACTATTAGAAAAGCATTCCCGAAAGTTTTGGATAAATACGAATATTTTCAGCAGCCCTGGGACCCTGAAAGGTGAAGGCTGGTTATGCTCTGGAGCTCTGGTGTGTGTCTCTAGCTCTTCTCAGTAGCCTTGGCTCTAACACCCATCTGGCGAGAATCTTGTTTTCCGCCCCAGCATAGCTGGGCTGGAGTTTTTGATAGCATTTGATTTCAGCAAGTCTCCACATGAGCCTCTGATCTAATGTTGGGACAAAGCAACAGTGGAGGGAGGCCCAAGTTGGAATGAGTCAGGTGGAGACTGATGCCTTGTTTCTTATTAAATACCGTTCCCCCTCCAGGTATGTACTTTTCCCCAACAGTCAAACTCTGTCAACACAAGTCTGGGCTTCCCTCTCCCCACCAAGGCAAACACTGTCAATAGCAGGAAAGGAAAAAAAGGCCATGGTTGGAATTTGAAAACCTATGCTTTCAGGTAGAGGATCAAGAGCCCTTCACTTGCCAAACATTATTTGAATTTTGTAGAACCAACACTGGAGTTTAAGTTACATCCTCGAATTCAATATTTGGCATAGGCTAATAACCACTCGTGATTTCTTCCACTTGGTGTATCTGTTAATTGCTTTGAGATAAAGGGACAGACCCGATCAGAGGATTGTGAGTATATTTGCATCACCCCACTAGTTTTTAAATAGTGAAGACACTGAGTCCCAGAGACGATATGTGATTCATCCAGGGTTATATAGCTACTTCAGGAGTGAGCTGTGCAGAACCAAGGGCTCTGAACTTGTAGTAGAGTGCCTTTTCAACTACACTAGACTTAATTCTTTTTTTGGGCTGGGGGGAGGGTATTAATATCCAGTGAAATAAAACTATTTGTCTTGGATCAGCTTGAAAACACATTCTGAAGAGGTGATCTGCTAGTAAATAATAGTAGTTACTATTGCTAAATATTCTGACTCAATTTATCAGCATTTCTCACGTTGTGGTTAAGGGTGCAGCTCCTGGAGTGTGCCTGGATGTGTATCTCCACTGCACCACTTATAGGCTTTGTTATCTTAGGAAGTTTTACCGCTCTGCATGCCAATTTTCCTTTTCATAAAACGAGAATACTAATAACCTACCTAATGACATTATTGTGAGAGTTAAGTGAGAGTATACATATGCAGAAGTCAGAACAGTGCCAGGCCCATAGCAAATGCCCAATAAATGTGACATGTCACTATTATTACAGGGGACCTTAAGAAATTTTAGTTTTGGCTTTACCATTAATTCGCCTCTTACTCTCTGTGCCTAAGTGTTCTCATCTGTGAGATAAAATTCTTACTGCTTCACTGTTCAAAATTGAATGAGTGTATTTATATGCTGTGTAATGGAGACACTTACTCAGTTGTTAATTTATTCATTGCTGAATGAATATTTACTGAGTGCCAACTCTTGCAGGCACAATGTGAGAAAGAGAGGAATTCCCTGTTTTCAAGGAGTTTATAGCCTGTGGGGGAAACAGAACATTCCACAAGCAGGTAGAGTAAGGAATGATAACTGTGTTTTGAGAGCTGAAGTGTGGGGTGCTGGGAGGTACACAGCAGGGGTAACTCAGTCTGAGGGTGGAGGGGGGAGGTTAAGGAAGACTTCTTTGAAGTCCTAATTAAGCTGAAACTCAGAGGATGGGTGGGAGTTAACCAGGAAGAGAGGAAAGTGTTCTAGGAAGGGAGAGAAGAACACATGAAAGCCCAGCGAGTGGAGAAAGCAAGAGAATAAATCGGCTTTACCATATTTCATCTACTCTGAGACACCATTCATTTTAAGATATGCCTTTATTTTATATATCCCTATGGTGGGGCGGGGGGTGGGGGGAACTGCCATTTAAACTATGACATAAAGGTTTCTTATCACCCAGGGTTTTAATACTTGTTGAAAGAGCTCTTTTTAAATTCTTAATTGGACATCTATTTTAACGCATAGCACTCTATCAAATATGGCAAAATAAAAATATATGAAATAATTTGCTTTCAGTATTTCTGAAACTTCACTTTTAGAGTCTGATTCTTCTGAAAGGCACTTTTGATTCAGAGGCACCAACGTCAAACTTTTCCACACAATGTGATCAAGAGCGTTGGTGATAACAGCATTTCTTTAAAGAATTCAGGGATGAACTGAAAGCCACTGGGGCTGGGCTCTTAAGCTGTGCTTGTGAGTATGTGGAATTAGCCTTCTTTTGAGATTCCCACTTGGGTTATGTTGCTAAATGCCTCTGATTCACCACCTCACTCCCCCACCTCCCCACATTTGGTACTTAGGGGTTAAAAGGGTGGTCCACTGTTGTTTCTGGGATTTTCTTACAAGCTAGCACCCATTCTGACAGTTTTAAAGCCGGTGCTTTTCATGTTTGTGCATGCAAGGCCAAAACAATTAGTTGCCTGTTCTACAATGATTTTCAGATGTGTCCTAATCCTGGGAGGGTGGGGAGGAGGGTATTATGATGTGAAAAAAATGTGCATCTCCAAGAATGACGAAATACAGCTGAAGCAGAGAGGGTGTGTGTTGCAGGGAGCAGGGTGAGGTGGACCAAGGGTAGCCTGTGGTCAGATCAAACATCTTAAGGTGTTTTGACTTTATCCTAAAAGTGTTAGTTAAGCTAATAAAGGTACCAAGCAGAGGAATGGCAACCCTTGCTGCTGAGCGTAGAATAGACTGGGTGGGAGCAAGTTGAATTTGGTGGATCCAGGCTGTGGAGGACTCCTGCTCTGTGAGTTATTCTACTAAAAAGAGGGACTGATCCTCGTCATCTTGGGATCTCTCAGTGGGGACTTCGGCCATCAAAGCCAGATCTCCCCCATTTCCTAGGAAAAGGCCGTGTCCCAAGAGGAGGATTAAACAAAGAAAGACACCTAGATTTTTACCCTGAATGACTATCCCAGATAACTGAAACCTGTCCCTTTAAGAACGAAATTCTCTTTTGGATGAAAATCTCTTTCAATTCAATACCAATTTAGATGAATTCTTACGCTGTGTTCTATTAAGTATAATATATAACCTTTTCTTCTGTTTTTTACTGAGCACTATCATTAAGAACACCAATATTCTTTGAATGAAATAATATTAATGAATGAATGGGGTAATAATGCAACAAGTTCCAAAAGGCTATTGAATGGGATGAAACAATTTGTCCTATATTTTTCAAAGAAGTGATAATGATGTGGGTGATGTTGGATCTGCCGGCAGTTTCTGAGTGTGGGCCGGGATTGTGTCTCGTGAAGCTGAAGAATGGAAACACGGACCAGGGAGAGGCAAAAAGTTTTAAAAACAGGATAGTTTATTAGAGGCAGGAGAAGAGGGTGCAGCTCCCAAGCGGGCGGGGGTCCCGAATGGGGGTGCCCCCTGACTGAAGCAAAAGCTCCTACTTTTATACCTTCCCTTGCCTGCTTGGGAAAGGGGAGCTGTTTGAAGAAGGGAACTTGTTTGAAGGAGGGAACTGGCGTCTTCTAATGAAATTCGTCTACCAGGTTTGTTCTGCTTGCCCATCCTAAAGGAATCAGCAAAGTAACACACTCTTATCTATTAGATCAGCTCCATTTGTCAGGCCAAAAGGAATTTTATGATTAATCTCAAGGCCTTGTTACATTATGTCCTGGAGCAAAGGAGTGATTTCAAAACCTGAAGTTTTAGGATATGGCTGTCTTTTCTTTATTTTACCAGGGACCTCCCTGTCTACCTAGCAATCATACTAACTAACCTGTCTCAATAATACCTAATATTTGTTCCTCCTGCTACAGGATGTTTACATCCTTGATCTCATTTGATTCTCACAGTATCCTGTGTGTCAAGTCAGGTCCTCCTGGAAACAGATGCTAAGAAAAAAATCAAAAGTGTAAGCGAGTTATTGAGGGATATGCTAGTGAAAGGTAAAGCGGCGAGGGAGCAGGAGCAGGCAGGGAGAGCCTTCAAGTACAGTGTAGGTTCTAACAGCCATGACAGGATACAAGGAGGAAGGAGAGTTGGGGAGGAAGAGTCTCAGACTAAGGTATAGCTGTGAGGCAGTCTCTAGGGGCTGATGGGAACCTCCTGAGCAAGTGTGCTCCTTAGAGGAATCTTGTGACATGCAGAAATGGTCGGGTTCTAGTTCCACTGCTGTGCTCAGTCACTCGCTGGGAGCAGCCTGGGGAGAGTGTGGTCCTGGTGTGAATGCTCTTGTAGATGCCTCAAACGCAGCAGCTGGAAACTGTTGGCTAACTACATTCCTCCAGGCAGTTTTTCCTCTTTAGGGGAGATCTTCGCATGTAATCGTCCACAGCTGCCACACCCTATGAAGTAGGCAGAGCAGGTCCTATTTGTCAGAAATGTCAGATAATTAAAAATGTTCAATGTGACAGTGGCAAACTCTTAGGTTTCATGCTGGTCTTGTTAAGTGAATTTTTAAAGTATTTTTGAAAACCCAGTTGTGACAGATGTTCTTTAAAGATGGCCACCCTCTATTATTCCATTCCTGTAGGTCACATCCAGGCGCCGAATCTGTTGCTCCTCCCCTTTGAATCTGGCTGGCCCTTTGCCTCGCTTTGACCAATAGAATGCAGCAAAGTGTTGTGCTGCAGGCTTTAAGAAGACAGGCAGCTGCCTCTCTTCCCTCTTAGAAACCAGATGTCATGTAAGCAGTAACCTCATTCCAAGTTTGGGAAAACATCAGAAAGAACGAAATTGAGAGATATTCTACAAAATAACTGACTAGGACTTGTCAAAAGTGTCAAGACCCTGAAAAACAAGGATGATGTACTATTACAGATTGGAAGAGACGAAGGGAGAAATAACTGAATACAATGCAGGGTCTTGGAATAGAAAAAGATCATTGGTAGATTAACTGGTGAAATTTGATAGTGTCTGTAGCGTAGTTAATAGTATTGTACCATGTTAATTTCTTAGCTGTGAGAATGTATTAATGTCGTATGAGAAGTAAACATTACGGGAATCTAGGTGATGGTTATATGGGATCTCGATGTACTATTTTTGTTACACTAAGTTTCAGGGTGATTTGTAACACAGCAGTAGGTACCCAGAGCATCAGAACAGAGGCAGCAGCTCAGGTAATCCCAGCAGAGTTCCTCTTGAGTTGGGGCTATTGGACAAAAGGACTAATCTCAACCTTGGGGAGTTGGTGGCTTTTCCTGTGTTGTTATCTGAGGGGGCCAGAAGACCTTTGGTTTCCAAACACCCTCTTATGTGGTCTATCTTGAAGCCCGAAATTCCCATTCTTTATATAATCCATTAATTTAAGACAAGTATGTACCATGAAAAGTTTCTCATGTAACAGTAATTTTGGGAGATCCTCCAAAAAAGAAAAATGCTTGGGAAATAATTTCACAGTTCATCTACTTCTTGAAGATTAACTATAAACATGAGTATATGAAAGGCTCTGAGAAATTCTGCAGTAAAGAAATCTCACATCCAGAGGTGGAATCTGTTGCCTCTCCCCTTTATTTAATCTAGTATTTATCCCCCAAGTTTACTAAATCATGGAATCCTAAATACATGTATGTAAAACTTTACCATGGATGACAATTTAGGAAATGCCAGATGAAAGCATTGTGACCTGCAAGGGATTTCAAGTAGCGAAAGTCAGTCCCTTTTACCTAGCAGGCATAAAAAGGAGGCTGAATGTCAAGATTACTTTGAAAAGGTCTCCCACTCTGATAGATAGTTCAAACTCAACAACCTAACAACCTCTATATGTTCTTTCCTGTTTCCAAAGTCTGTCAGTCAATGGAAATATGTGTATTAGTAAAAATTCTTAGTTATAAATAGCAGAATCCACTCTCGGTAAGGGATTTTACGTTATGGACCTTAATGTTAAGGTTATTAATTAGGTTGTTAAATTTAAATGAGGACAAGAGAACTTACTTTAATGCTACACAGCTAGAGAACACAGCAAGGAGAAACTCCCAACTACAATATGAAGTCATTTAGAAGAAATCCTACTGCCAATGATATCTACCTCTTATCACCTGTGGTATCAAACCTTAAACATAACTATACAGAAGAACCAAGTGCTCCGGAAGATCTGGTCTCATGGAGTGTGGCCAGTACTTCATATTACTTTACTTAGTGTCACTTCTGTTTTCCACGGTTTGAATGGAGGTGTGTCTTCACAGACTGTAAGTCATAACATAGCTTAACCGCAGAGAATTCTGGGAAATGTAGTTTCCTCCACTTTCTAGTAGTTACAGTATAGAAAAGCACATGAGAAGGGTTTTTGAACAGGTATTGGGTAAACCAATTTGCAGCACAGGGTGCTACATTTACCCATTCTTCATTTGACATATGCAAACATGAGATTGGTTTCATTCCATGATTGTCATTTTTTTTTCTACTTCTATCCAGGCCAAAAAACTAATTACAAAAACACTAAACATGGTAGCAATAATAAAATCTAGAACTGCAATAATGATAATAATCACCATAAAACCCACTACTAAGATAATATATGCAATATAATATTAATAACAAGCCAAGTATTGTAGTTACACTAAAATTCAAACCTATGGTAGTGAAACTTAATGCTAATAAAAGTTCATTACTAGAATAAAATAAAAGTATTATACGGCAATAAAACTTACCGTTTCAAATAGACTGAATGGCATGGTTTGAATCTCAGTATTTGAACTTAGTTCCTTTCCTCTTACTGGTTAAAGTTGGGTTTTGGCATCAAAGTGCCTGGCTCTACCCTGACTTTCTGACATTAGGTTAGAAAGCAATTTAGCTCTGAGTTTCTCATTATGAATTGGAGGTAATAGTAATATCTCTCTCATAGAGCTGTGTGAGAACTAAATGTGAAAAAGCAAGAAAGTATCCTGCCTATAGTTAGCACTCAATAAATGTTAGGTGACAGGGGACAACTGAAGGATATGTTAGTGAAACTTTCCCTCCTTCCCCAGAGACAGGAAGCCTGCCTCTGTAATCTAGCTTTCTATGACAGATTCCCTAATATTTCCCTATTTAGCTATTTTCTGCTAAGTTACCCACCACTACCTAGAAGGATGTGCCATTCATTTCCAGTTTTGAATTAATCCCTACATATAAACATGGAATTTGGGACCTGCACTCTGTCATCGAGCAGCAGGGTCCTGTCTGGAACTCTTTCTCTAGGAACTAGCCTTCCCATGAGCTCAGGAGTCTGCCTCTACCTTTAACTACCCTTCCTTTGTTGTGGTTTTACAAAGAGAGACGGGCTTTGGAGCCAGTCACAGTTGGACTCAAATACTATCTTCATCTCTTATTAGTTGAGTGACCTTAGGCAAATTATTTCACCTTTCTGAATTTGGGCTTCGTATGTGAAATGGTGTTAATAAAACTTTTCTCAAAAAGGTTGCTATGAAAACCAATAAAGTGTTGGATGGTGTCTGGCACAGTTCTTAGCACATAGCAGGTGCTTTATAGTTAATATTCCACCCCCTCTCCACTCTCTGCTCTCTCTCACGGTGCCATTATTCTTTGTTCTAATAATGTGTGTGTGTGTGTGTGGTGTTAGGGGCCGCAGGCTGAATCGTGAATTTGTTCTGACCCCTTGAACACCCCTGGATGTTGTGAATTTTGTTTTAGTCCAGGGGGAAAAAAAAATCAGCTTGTTCCCTTGTGTGTTTCTTCCCCTAGAAGTTGAATCAGCTGAAATTCTGGGGACAGAGTGTTCAGTTAACTTGTTCTGCTTGAGAGGTTTTGCTATGCTTCTCCATGGAGCAGGTTGTTCCGGGTCTCTTGCGTGGGCAGGTACTTCACTTACTCTTAACTGAAGAGGTTAAAGGGCATCAGACACTTTGTACAACTTCTGAGACTATATCAAATCTTAGTATAATTGTATAATCCTAATATTATTATTACAGTCCTGGCCTTGACTATTTTGGCTGTAGGGCAGAGAACTCAAGAGATCACACTTTGGTGTTAGATAGATCTAAGTGTACATCCTAGGCGGTGGGACATTGAGAAAATTATATCCGAACCTTTTGGTGTGCCTGAAATGGTATATTAAAGCCCTCTGCTCTTGGTTGACTGAACAGGAACTAACGTGACCAGTGCCCCACAGATGGTTTCTTATGGCAGCCGGTCCCTACAATGTGCTGTACAGATGATGTCCTTTTATGTTTGCAAGACAAACCTTGGGTTCCTCATCTTTAAAATGATAACAACAATGGTATCCACCCCATAGGGTTCTGCAAGTATTAAAATGATATTCACTGATATGTGGTATATAAACCAAAAACAACAAAAGAACAACATAAACAAATGGGAAACAGAAACTCATAGACACAGACAATAGTTTAGTGGTTACCAGAGGGTAAGGGGGGTGGGGGGTCGGAGAAGAACGTAAGGGGGATCCAATATATGGTGATGGAAGAAGAACTGACTCTGAGTGGTGAACACACAATGGGATTTATAGATGATGTAATACAGAATTGTACACCTGAAATCTATGTAATTTTACTAATAATTGTCACCCCAATAAATTTTAAAAATAAATTAAAAAAAAAACAACCAAAACAACCAAAAAACGATATTTACAAAATGTTTAGAACAGGACCTGTCACATAGGAAGTCTATGCGTAAGCAATTATTGTTATTAACTATAATTGTCATATAACTATTATCTATAAAGGAAGAATTCATGAATACTTATTTTGCATTTTGGGTAATAACCTAATACTATGTTACTTTGTTGCTCAAATTGTTTTGGCTTTGGCCATTGGGAGCTCTTTCAGGTTGACTCTGTCTACCTTTGGCATGCCTCCATTCTTTTGTTTTTGAACACGTGCTTACTTTCTGGTTCTGCAAGTTTCTCCAGATTCACTTTGTACTTTCCTTGCCCCAGCTCTGAAATTGGCCCTTTCACCAAGGACCTCTGGTTTCTTTTATTGAGGAATGGTAGGTACTAGAAACCAAGATGGGGGCTCTGGGTGAGCCACTAGATTTTGATCCAAATACTCCTACTGTTATGTTAATGTTTGTGAAATAAAACAGACTTGAATTGGTCAGGGAGGCCCTGTAGGCCAGGATATAGGATAATAATATCAAGCCAACATCAAAGAAAGTGTTCACTGTACTAGAGCTCAAGCCTACCCAAAGGGAGCCCTGCTCAGGAGAAGGTGTGGAAGAAATCAGCATGTTTTTGTAGACGGTGTGAGACACAATGATTCTATAGTAATGATTGCATTCGAATGATTCCTGATTTATTCAGTATTATTTTAAGTCTTTCATTCTGTTCCAACTTCCTGCTGCTATGTAACAAAGTACTACAAAACTTAGTGGTTTCAAACAACAATTATTTTATTATTTCTCTTGGTTTCTGTGGGGTAATAATTTGGGGAAAGGCTCTGCTGGATGGTCCTAGAGTCTTTCATGTAGTTTGTCAGTTGGTGGCTGTAGCTGCTGGAACACGAGGGGCCTGGAGCAGCTGGGGACTGTACAGGGATCTCTCAGTTGAATCTCTCATTCATATAGTCTTGGGGCTACTCCATGGGGTCTCTTTCTATGAACTAGTTTGGCTTCCCCAGAGCATGGCGGCCTCTCAACAGTTGAACTGCTTACACAGTGACTAAAAGCCCCAGTGCAGGTATTTCAGGGGACAGGGAGAGGGACCCTCACCCTTTCTGACCTAACTTTGGAATTTACTTCCACTGCATTCTGTTGGTTCTAAGTGAGTCACAGACCACTCAGATTTAAGGGCTGGGGACATAGACCCACCTTCAATGGGCAGAGTGCCAAAGTCACATTTTAAGGAGTGTCTGTGGAACAAGATACATTGTTTTAGACATCTTTGTGAAAAAACTCTGCCATACGTCCACCTCAGCTATGCTGCCGAGATTTCTAGCATTTGAAAATATGCCACATTTTATGAATTTGACTCCAAAGGCAATGGAAGTAAAAGCTGAAATAAACGAATGGGACTATATGAAACTTAAAAGCTTCTGCACAGCAAAAGAAACCATCGACAAAATAAAGAGGCCACCGACTGAATGGGAGAAGATTTTTGCAAACAGCACCTCCGATAAGGGGCTAATATCCAGAATATACAAGGAACTCAAGCAACTCAACAACAAAAAAACAAACAACCCAATTGAAAAATGGGCAGAGGACCTGGAGAGACACTTCTCCAAAGAGGACATACAAATGGCAAATAGACATATGAAAATATGCCACAAGCTCACAAAAGCTGAAAGCTGCTGTCCTATAATTGATGGGTATTTATCTGGTATCTTTCTGTATTTCTTTGTTTTCACACTCTCTAAGGGCTTCTTAGAACTCCTTTCCTACCCACTCATTCATCTGCTTTCCCAAGTCGTGCTTTCTGATTCTCCCTTGATGGGCATAAAGATTTCCTTTACAAAGATTGTTTGCTCTTAGTGTAGCTGAAAGCAGACATGTCAAATAAAGCACATAGATGGAGAGAAACGACATACGTAAATAATGGAAAGCACAAGCTGGAATAAACAATGATGAGGAAAACTAGAGTCAGCGGCATTGAATGATTGTGAGAGCACACAAGAAAAGGGCCTGAAGAACACCGGAGAGTAGAAGTAGGATGTATTCAAAGATGGGGAAGATTGCACTAGTGTCACAGGCCTATTTCTGAAGGAGGAGTGAACCTAGAGATCTGGGATGGGTTTTGGGGACATTCTCAAACCATCAAAATTATGTGCAAAATTATATATAAATGGGAGAAGAGTATTTATGAGAACCGCAAAGGTTTATATGGCCAAAGAAGCTTTAAAATACACTGATAATGTCGGACGGAGAAGGGCTTGATCAAAGTCACATGCTGGTCGGAGCAGCGGAGCTCTGGCAACCTGAGGTCACTTGTTCAGGGCCATGAACTCTTTGTATCCCAGTTGATACTTGTCTCATTTGGGCCATACTCTGCTTCTCAGTCTTGTGAGACACCATGCTGTCCTTCCCTTGGAAGTTTGTACATCTGCTTTTATCTAACTGTCTGTTGCCTTACAGCTGCCAAACCGTTTGTTCCCCCGCACTCTTCCCGGGATTTCACAAGGGAATGCCTCAGCAAACTGAGACCCGATGGAATTATATCTGTCCCTCCCCTTCAATGCATTCCTTGGAGATGTGCGTGTGTGAAGGCAAAGTACAAGCTGGAACACAATGGGAAATTTCGGAAAGACAGCCATCGGGCTACTAACACACAGATCTTGAAATTAACAATCTTTTACCTCTTTAGAAGTTTACCAATAAAAACTACGCATTGGCCCAATTCGGAGCCAGTCCTTGAGGTTGCAGCCCCTTGGCCCTGCTTGCACTCTATTCCTGGTTCCTGTCGTTTCTTAACCCTGCACTGCCCTTCGCCCTCCCCACAACCCTTGTTGTGCGGGGTCGTGACAATTGTCCATTTATTTCTTCTCATTCATTCTTTCTCCTGTTATTCTTCCTAATTTGTATTGTCTCCAATTTAGCAATTGCCATTGTTCACTCTCTTCGACAACTGGGGTCTTTCTCAGAACACCCCCGCCCCCCCCCGCCCACCTTTGTTCCTTTTGGTCATTAGAAATCATTTTTCTTCTATGTGCAAAGATATAAACTGGATATGAGATGTCCATGAATGAAGAAAGTATATTAAAATCTAGATGTTAAGAAATCTGCCGTTCTTGGCCATGAAGGGACAGGGTTCACTGGGTTCAGGAGGGACCCTGCCAGGTGACAAAAGGGAACTCTATTTTTCTATTTTCCTAAGGTTTGCGAAAGGAAATTGTGTGTGTTTAAATAAAGGCTGTGGGACAATTTCCAGTGCAAACCACTAGATGGAGGTCCTGCCTAAAAAACATACTCAAAGGCTCATGCATGTTGGTCCTCAGGTTTCCTCCTCTAGATGCAAATGTGATTTAGGGGCACCAGGTGAGACCCCAATCTCTCCAAAGGGCTCTGTAATCTTGTCTTGTTGTGGAACACGCTTCCTCTCGAACTACTTCAGCCATTTTCTTACTTGGGAATTGCCCCAAATACGGTTCTGTACCCCATGGTTCATTAGATTTGACAACTATAAGATTGTTTACTTTCTCACTGCTTTTTGCCTTTGAATGCCAGATGGCCAGTTTTGTCTTTTATTCTCCATTTCATGAGCTTTAAGTGCTGCCTGTCCCATGAAAAGTTCTTTGTTCTTTGAAAGGAAACCTTACAAACACAGGTAATTCTCCCAGTATGGGATTTAGAGCACAAACAAGGCAGTAAATAAACTTAGACATATCTGAAGCTAGCTGACCTCTTTCAGGGGATTGAGCTGAGCTTTTCTGACTGATACTGATTACCCCATAGCTAAGGAACTTGGGACAGACTTTATTTTTATTGCAAGGATTACTAGAGGCAAGTGTGCATTGATTCTGCAAAGAAAACTCCATTGACTTAAACATACAATAGATTGATTTAGTGAGCTATAAACTCACAAATACTTGACATTTTTGCCAAAAAAAAAAAAAAAAAAAAAAAAAAAAAAGCTTCACACTTGAGATTTAGAAGTGAACTGACATTTCACAGGGTTTGCCCATTTCCCTATTGTGTGTGAGAAAGCAACAACTTTGCAACGGACAAAGAGTGATTTGTTTTCTGCTTCAGCCAGATGAAGAATTAGGTTACACTAATGTTAGCCTTGGGAAATTTTGATACTGAATAGCCTCTGAGTCCCTCCTTGCTATGCTTACCAAGGTCGAGGTGGCTGAAAGAAAATTGTGGGCTGAAGATGTTTCTTTCCTGTGTCCTCAGTGCTCAGTTAGGGTTCCTGCCACGTTTAGCTCCCTTTGCCTCTGTATTCCTTGCAGTCAACAGCAGAGGACATGTTTGCCATTTTGTGTGCTTGTCCTCACCTCTTGTCCAAGACTGGGCAGAGGGCATCATTATCCTACCACCCCAGCCTACTAGACCAGCATGGTTCTGTCAGGATCTACAGGAATAACTTAAACTACTGAGTATTTAAATCATAGGAAATGAAATGCAGGTAATTGGTTACACACATGATAGAAGAGCTGAGAAACCTAAGAGGGCAGGAAGGCAACCCAAGGTTAACTACAGCAACAAGTCATTATTATTACCCCTAGGTTGGAAGGGACAAAGGTGGTATTACCTGAGTCCAGGGGTGAGTATCACCAATGAGAGCCTAGAACCAGAGAAGGCCTGACAGCAGGAATTGGAGCCATGGGGAAGATGCGTTCCCTACCCGAGATGCCATGAGGCAGAGGAGGAGGGGGAAATACCCTGGCTTTTCCCTTTGTTGGTTCTTCAGTCTTCCAGTAATGCCTTCCAATGGCTGAACTCAGCAGGAGTCAGCTGACAGGGAGGTTGAGAAACTTCCCGCAGGGGCCATGCTCTGGGCTATAGAGCAAAGCAGAGGAAGGGCAAGAGGGCCCAGCGAAAGCACAGTGGGTGAACATTCACACCAAGTAAAACTAATCCCATGTTTTCTTCCAGGAATTAGGATTGGTTAGGAAGCTAGTGTCAGTTGCTTTTGGGGTTGCAGCTGGGAGGTCATATAGAGCTAGAGCTGTGGTTTCCTGTTATGTTTTTGCTAAAAAGGAGAAAACCAGTGTGGAAGGAAAAAAAGGAGAGATGGAAACGGGGGGAGGTAGGAGATAGGGAGAAAGCAAGAAAAAGGTGCATTTGAGAGGATGAGGGAGAAGCAGAGGTGTTGGCAGGCTGGGGGATAAAATTTGGAAATCAGGACCTTCCATGGAGTAAATTCTCCAAGTAAACGACAAAAGCCCTGGAAGAACTGAATGATGCTTAGGAATAGCTCTAATTAGGGAGAAGTCTTTTCATGGAGCTTCT
This sequence comes from Rhinolophus sinicus, assembly GCF_057876585.1. Taxonomy (NCBI): domain Eukaryota; kingdom Metazoa; phylum Chordata; class Mammalia; order Chiroptera; family Rhinolophidae; genus Rhinolophus; species Rhinolophus sinicus. The sequence goes on along the minus strand of NC_142514.1, from coordinate 160,132,249 downwards.
CATTTTAATTGGGTGTGTCTATATTCTTTTCCAGAATGGAATGAAAACAAAAAGGCCTCTAAATTTGATGACACATTCAAAAGAATTATACAACTTTTTTTTTGTGGTTACTGACTGTGCTTTCTAAACCCCTCACCTTCCCTCTTATCTCTACCCCCTCCCATCTAGCAACCCTCAGTTTTTTCTCTATGTCTCTGAGACTGTTTCTGATTATTTCATTCATTTATTCTTTTCTTTAGATTCCACATATAAGTGAGATCACATGGTATTTGTCTTCTCTGTCTGACTTATTTCTCTTAACATAATGTTCTCTAGGTCCATCCATATTGTTGCAAATGGTAAGATTTCTTTCTTCTTTATGGCTGCGTAATACTCCATTGTATAAATGTACCACAGTTTCTTAATCTAGTCGTCTATTGATGGGAATTTCAGTTGTTTCCATGTCTTGTCTATTGTATATAGTGCTAAACATAGGGGTGTATAAATTTTTTTGAATTAGAGTTTTGGATTTCTCTGGATAGATACCTAGGAGTGGAATTGCTAGGTCATAAGGTAGTTCCATTTTCAGATTTTTGAGATACCTCCATACTGTTTTCCATAGTGACTGCACCAATCTGCAATCCCACCAACAGTGCACAAGGGTTCCTTTTTCTCCACATCCTCACCAGCACTTGATGTTTGTTGATTTATTGATGATAGCCATTATGACTGGGGTGAGGTGGTATCTCATTGTGGTCTTTATTTGCATTTCTCTAATGGTTAGTGAGGTTGAATATTTTTTCGCATGTCTGTTTGCCATCTGTATGTCCTTTTTAGAAAAACGTTTCTTTATGTTCTCTGCCCATTTTTTAATTGGGTTGTTTGTGTTTTTGGAGTTGAATTGAGTGAGTTTTTTATAAATTTGGGATATTAACCTCTTATCGAATATGTCATTGGCAAATATCTTTTCCCATTCAGTAGGATCCCTTTTTGTTTTATTGATGGTTTCCTTTTCTGTGAAAAAAAACTTTTTTGTTTGATGTAATCCCACATGTTTATTTTTTCTCTTACGTCCCTTGCTCAAGGGGATATATCAGTAAAAATCTTATTTCAGGTAATGTGTGTAAAGTTTCTTCATATATTTTCATCTAGGAGTTTTATGATTTTGGATCTTACATTTAAGTATTTAATCCACTTTGAATTTATTGATGTATATGGTATAAGGATGTGGTCCAGCTTCAGTTTTTTACATGTGTCTGTCCAGGTTTCCCAGCACCATTTATTGAATAGACTGTCTTTACCCCGCTGTAAATTCTTGCTTCCATTGTCATAGATTAAATGAACATATAGGCATGGATTTATTTCTGGGCTGTCTATTCTGTTCCATTGATCTATATGTCTGTTTTTATGCCAGTACCGTGCTGTTTGATTACTGTAGCCTTGTAGTATAATTTGATGTCAGGTATCGTTATACCTCCCACTTTGTTCTTATTTCTCAAGATTGCTGAGGTTATCCGGGGTCTTTTGTCGTTCCATATAAATTTTAGGACTATATGTTCTATTTCTGTGAAAAACATCCTTGGTAGTTTGATAGGAATTGCGATGAATATGTATATTGCCTTAGGCAGTATGGACATTTTAACTACATTAATTCTTCCTATCCATGAACATGGTATGTGTTTTCATCTATTTGTATCTTCTTTAATTTCTCTCTTCAGTGTCTTATAATTTTCTGAGTACAGATCTTTTACTTCTTTGGTTAAATTTATTCCCAGGTATTTTATAGTCTTTGAAGCAATTGTAAATGGGATTGGTTTCTTAATTTCTCCTTCTGATATTTTATTATTGGTATATACAAAATGCAACTGATTTCTGACTATTAATTTTGTATCCTGCTACTTTACTAAATTCATTTATCAGCTCTAATAGTTTCTTGATGGAGTCTTTAGGGTTCTCTATATATAGTATCATGTCATCTGTATATGACAATTTTACTTCCTCCTTACCAATTTGGATGCCTTTTATTTCTTTTTCTTGTCTGATTGTTGTGGCTAGAAATTCCAGCACTATGTTGAATAGAAATGGAGAAAGTTGGCAACCTTGCCTTGTTCCTGATCTTAAGGGGAATGGTTTTAGTTTTTCCCCATTGAGTATGATGTTAGCTGTGGGTTTATCATATATGGCCTTTATTATGTTGAGATATGATTCCTCTATTCCCACTTTCTTAAGGGTTTTTATCATAAATGGCTGCTAGATTTTGTCACATGCTTTTTCTGCATCTATTAATATGATCATGTGATTTTTATTTTTCATTATGTTAATGTGGTGTATCACATTAATTGATTTGCAGATGTTGAACCACCCTTGCATACCAAGGATGAATCCCACTTGATCATGGTATATGATCTTTTTAATGTATTGCTGAATTCTGTTCGCTAATATTTTGTTGAGGATTTTTGCGTCTATGTTCATTAGAAATGTCGGCCTATAGTTTTCTTTTTTTGTAGTATCTTTGTCTGATTTTGGGATCAGGGTGATAGTGGCCTCGTAAAAAGTGTTTGGGAGATTTCCCTCCTTCTGGATTTTTTGGAAGAGCTTAAGGAGAATAGGTGATAATTCTTTTTTTAATGTTTTGTAAAATTCACCTGTAAATCCATCTGGTCCAGGGCTTTTGTTTGTTGGGATATTGTTGATTACTGATTCAATTTCCCTGGTAGTAATTGGTCTATTCAGGTTTTCCATTGCTTCTTGAGTTAGCCTTGGAAGGTTGTATGCTTCTAGAAAATTGTCCATTTCTTCCAGATTGTCAAATTTGTTGGCATATAGTTGCTCATAGTAATTTCTTAATTTTTTTGTATTTCTGTGGTGTCTGTTGTCACTTCTCCTCTTTGATTTCTGATTTTATTAATTTAGGTCCTCTCTCTCTTTTTTTGATGAGTCTGGCTAAAGGTTTGTTGATTTTGTGTATCTTCTCTAAAACCAGCTCTTGGATTCATTGATCTTTTGTATTGTTTTTCTGGTGTCTATTTCATTAATTTCTGCTCTGATCTTTATTATCTCCTTCCTTGTACTCCCTTTGGGCTTATTTTGTGGTTCTTTTTCCAGATCCCTTAAGTGTGAAGATAAACTGTTGATTAGTGATTTTTCTTGTTTCTTTAGGTAGGCCTGCAATGCTATGAATTTCCCTCTTAGGACTGATTTCGTGGCATCCCATAGATTTTGGGTCATTTTGTTTTCATTTTCGTTTGTCTTGAGATATCTTTTGGTTTCTTCCTTGATCTCATGGCTGACTCATTCATTATTTAGTAACATGTTATTCAGCCTCCATGAATTGGTGTGTCTTCCAGTTTTTTTCCTGTAGTTGATTTCTAATTTCATAGCACTGTGGTCAGAGAAGACAACTGGTATGATTTCAATTTTCTTAAAGTTATCAAGACTTGTTTTGTGGCCTTAACATGTGGTCTATCTTGGAAAATGTTCCATGTGCACTTGAGAAGAATGTGTATCCTGCAGCTTTGGGGTAAAATGCTCTGAAAATATCGATTAAATTCAAGTGGTCCAATGTGTCATTTAAGGCCGTTGTTTCCATATTGATTTTTTATCTGGAAGACCTGTCCTTTGCTGTCAGAGGTGTGTTGAAATCCCCTACTATGATAATGTTACTATTGATCTCTGTCTTTATGTTAGTCAATATCTGTTTTATATATTTAGGTGCTCCTATTATTGGGTGCATCGATGTTTACTAGGGTTATGTCCTCTTGTCGGATCGGCGCTTTATTATTATATAGTGCCGATCTTTGTCTTTTAATATATTCTTCACTTTAAAGTCTATTTTGTCACATATAAGTATTGCAACTCCAGCTTTTTTCTCATTTCCATTTGCATGAAATATCTTACTCTAACCCTTCACTTTCAGCCTGTGTGTGTCTTTTGATCTCAGGTGAGTCTCTTGTATACAGCATATGCAAGGGTTTTGCTTTCTTATCCACAGCCACCCTATGTCTTTTGATTGGAGCATTTATTCCATTTACATTTAAAGTGATTATTGATAGGTACATAGTTATTGCCATTTTTTAAATTTGTAGTTAGATTGTTTTCATCTTTCTACTGTTTACAGAAGCCCCTGCAATGCTAGCTTGGTGTTAATAAATTCCTTTAGCTTATTCTTTTCTAGGAAGCTATTTATCTGTCCTTCAATTTTAAATGATAGCCTTGCTGGATAAAGCAATCTAGGTTGTAGGCCTTTGTTTTCCATCACTTTGAGTATCTTCTGCCACTCCCTTCTGGCCTGCAAAGTTTCTGTAGAAAAGTCATTTGATAGTCTTATGGGAGTTCCCTTGTATGGAACCTGCTGTCTTTCTCTTGCTGCTTTTAGGATTCTCTCTTTGTCTTTAACCTTTGTCATTTTAACTATAATGTATCTTGTTGTGGACCTGTTTGGGTTTATCCTGGTTGTAACTCTCTGCACTTCTTGGGCTTGTATGTCGGTTTCCTTCAACATGTTAGGGAAGTTTTTGGACATTATTACCTCAAATATGTTCTCAATCCCTTGCTTCCTCTCTTCACCTCTCGTATTCCTATGATGCGCATGCTGTTGCGCTTGATGTTATCCCAGAGGTCTCTTAAACCATTCTCATTGTGTTTTAGTCTTTTTTCTTTTTGTTGTTCCTTTCTCTGCTAACTTGTCTTCTAAGTCGCTGGTTCGATCCTCTGCTTCATGTAACCTGCTGGTAATTCTTTCAAATGTGTTCTTTATTTCAGTTATTGTATTCTTTAGCTCTAGCTGGTTGTTCACTGATTTCTCTATCCTTTTTTATGTCATCACTAAGCTCCTTAAAGATTCTTATCATCAGTGTTCTGAACTCTGTCTCTGATAGGTTGGTTACCTCTATTTCATTTGGTTTCAATCTTGGAGGTTTCTTCTGTTCTTTTATTTGGGACATATTTCTTTGTTTCCCCATTCTGGCTGACTCTCTGTGTTTGCCCGATGAATTAGGTAGATCCCCTAGGGTTCATAGTTTTTGCTGGGTTATCTTACGTAGTATGTGTCCTTTATATTTGACTTGCACCACTTGCTTCTTTTCCTCTGTGTGTGCTCCACAGGTGACTCTTGTGTTGTGTATATTGTCCTGTTAAAGTTGATCTTTAATTGCTTTTGGCTTCTCAGTAGGTGGGATTGACTCCTAGGCTGACTAGTTGTGAGACTTTGCTCTGCCCACAGCGGATGTTCTGCTGCGTGAGGGTTGACCGTTTAAATGAGGCTTGGCCCCTATGGGCTCTTGTGCCTGTAGAGAATTCCCTCTGGGTGTGTCACTTGTAGGTCAAACCCGGTAGTACTCTGGTTTGGTCTGGAGGTGGCCTCTGGGCATGTCGAATCTTGTGCCTCTTGAGCTGGGCCCTGGTGTAGGGAAATTTCAGAACAAAGCAAATCACCAAGCACAACAACAACAATAAAAACAACAACAACAAAGAAAAAAAACCAAATACACTCACATGTAAAAACAACTGATAACCCACACTCAACACAGGCAAAAATATCAAAGATACAAAAACAAAACAAAACAAAACAAAACAAAAAAAGCAGTGCCAGTCTTGGCTTAAGCCCACCAAGTAATCTCGAGGTTGTCCTCTGCTGTACCAAAGATTCCTCTGTGTCATGTGCAGGCAGAGCCAGTCACCTGGTGCCCAGAGTGACCTTTGGACTGCAGTTTTAGATGAGTGGGGCTATGAGGTCTAGATGGTAGTTTTTACAAAGTCAGTGCAGTTTCCGCTCTTGCCTGCAAATATGCGCACTGAGAGTACCACAGCCAGCCCTGTGCCTAGGTCTGCGGAGTCTTAGGACACTTCTTCCGTGTGTGTGTGTGTGTGTGTGTGTGTGTGTGTGTGTGTGTGTGTTTGTGTGTAGGATGGGAGAGTTCTGAGCTGCTGAAAGCCTAGAGCTGCATCTGCCACCTCCAACTTTCTTGATAACTGTTGCCTTGTAATAAAATATTTATTAAAGTTTTTAAAAAGAAGCAAGAAGACAGTGTCTTTGGTACTTGGGCTGAATTTTTATACATTTAATCCAAAAAATGTAGAAAATGCTGATGCCCTCTATTTAGCAGATTTTGATCTGAGTTTTCTATGAATCCAGCACCTAGAAAGTATATTTAGATTAAATATGTAATGACCTACTGAGGAGAGTCAATTAAAGGTGTCATTAATCTATTAACCATAAATGCAACTTTGAAATTGGCAGACAATTTCATGACAAAATTAAAAATAAGATTATGTACAATAAAGTGTTCAGTAGCATGCCAGTGATGCAGTATTAGATCCAGGTATGTATTTCAAAAATATTCTGCTTAGTTATTTTTAATGTTTTCAGTATTAATTTAGAAAGCTTGAAAATTGTTTAATGTACACAGACATGTCATTTTAACTTTAAAAAATGAATTAAAAATAGTTTTAAAGTGATCTATTTTATACATTCAGTAATACAATGAAACCAATGTGTTGATCAATCAATAAGTATTAAAAAAGTAATCAGACCCACTTTGCCCAAGAACCTTCTGTAACTGTCAGAAGTGCTCTTTGCCGACTCTGAGCCACTCAGCTGCACCCATGGGGGACAGACACAGCCTGTCATCTCATATGCCCTGAATTTTACTTGTCGACATTTCTCCCCAGTAGGGGGACTTAAGCCCCTGACTCTCAGAAAGACTCTGTATTATACTTCATTTTAGTTCCCTACCCTGAAAGCAGACTAATAGTAATTCTCACTGACATCTCAGAAATTACCCACAGAACAAATTGGCAGGTTCTTGCAGGAGCAAATATTCCACTTTTCTTGCTTGGACTATAGGTTATTAATGCAGAGCCGTGGGGAAGATGCATTCCCTATCTGAGATGCCACAAGGCAGAGAAGGAGGGGGGAAATACCCTGCTTTTCCCTTCACTGGTTCTCCAGTCTTCCAATAATGCCTTCCAATGGCTTTCCCCTTATGCTTTCTGAGTATATAACTTAAAAGAGGTAAAGCAAAAAACAACTTGACTAGGAAATCAAAAAGAACGCTAAAGCAATTAAAATTAGAATGAAAACAGAGAAGATAAAACAATAAACTAAACTTAAATCATGATAAGAGCAAAGATAAGAAAGCAGTATAAATAATACCAAAAACACAAAATAGATCAAGGACAATGAAACTAGAGTAAAAGAGTTGAGATGAAAGGAATCAAAGATTCAAAGAATAACTCAAGTGAAAAAGAGAGGAAAGAAAGGACAGGTTTAAGTTTATAAAAACTAAATCAATTACAGATTGGATGTGGACTCAGCCACATTAGTGTTCTTTGTCTCCCCCGGTCATGGGAAATCTTAGCCAGACTGTCTAAGCCAGACCGATAAATTCTAGAGGCCTCATAGGACTCTGTGAAAAGGACTCTAGGGCAGAGGGCCCTCAGTGCTGAGGCGACTGCAGCTTAAATCTATTAAGAAAAACCTTCTCTTAGGCCTCATTGACTACTTAGGCCATAGATCATGGTGCAGTAGATGGTTCCTTAGAAAAAGACCATCTAGTCCCATTTCTTTGGATATGAACGAAGGCCTATGTTGAAGAAAAAGGTGTAATTCCAGTAATGGGGGTGGACAGGTGAACACCTACGGAATCTTTCTTGGCAATACCTTCTGATTAGGAGTCCTGTCCAATTAAAGACCCTACTCTTGGCTCCTTCATAAATAGTACTTTTTCTTGTACCTGAACAAGTGCATTTGATGTGCCTGGTGGTCAGGTAGCTCCCTTGGCGCCCATTCCTTCCGCCCTCTAGTTTGGTTGTAGCCAGCTGAGCTATACGAGCAGCTGAGATGTGTTCAATAACAGTGGTTTCGCATCAAGGGCACGGGAAGTCCTGCTCACCTGGGGTGAGTCAAGGTTGATGCAGACGTGGTGAGAGAAGGAGGGCAGTCCTGAGCAACCCTTGGCTAGGTTTGGCGGAGCAGCTGCAGAACACTCCTCAAAGGGGAAGAAAGATGCAGAGCAGACCCTAGCCCTGGGCTGGCCCCAGATTCATGTGGTCTCTCACGTAGAGCCGGGGGCTCTCTGCACAGCAGCATCCTGGAAGAGGGCTCCGGGTACAGAGCTGTAGTGCACATCAAGGCATCTACGGTAAGATGCAAAGGGCCTGCAGGCCTCTTCCTTGTACCAGTTCTTGAATAGGGCAACGTATTACTTTGCTATTACTGCTGTAAAAAATTACCACACTCTTAGTGGCTGACAACTAAGACCCAGATATATTGTCTTCCAATTCTGGAGGTCAGAAGTCTGAAATGAGTCTCATGGGCCTAAAATGAAGGTGTCGGCAGGATGAGTTCCTTTTGGAGGTTCTCGAGGAGAACACATTTCTTCATTTTTGTAGCTTCTAGGTGCCTCCTGCATTTCTTGGCTCCTGGCCCCTTTTTCCATCTTCCAGCAAGGTAGCATCTTCAGATTTACCCTCTTGACCTCTCACCGTGTCTCCTTTTCTCTCTCCTCTGCCTACTTCCTACTCTGACTCTCGTGCGTTACTCTTCTGAGGGCCTTTGCAATTATACTGGACCTATTTGGATGATCCAGGATAATCTCCTCAGGTTGAAATCCTTAATTTGATCACATCTGCAAAGTCCCCTTTGCCATGTAAGACAACATATTCATGGATTCAGGGGATTAAGACGCGGGCGTCTTTGGGGGCGGGCATTAGTTCAGCTTACCATAGAGCTTTCATCCCCTGCCATTTCAGTAGATAGCACAATGTTCTTGCAGAATCACCCACACTGCAGGTAACTGTTCTTCAGCTCCGGGTCCTCACTGCTCTCCTGGTGGGAGCTGCAGGCAACGACTGTCTTGTGACTTCATTAAATGATGAGTGGTTGAGCCAGTTTCTTTAGGGCTAGTTTGGGAATCGACTTTGTGTTGGAATTGTCAGCAGCTTAGGCCCCTGGTTCCTTAGGAAGAAAGGAACTGAGGGTTGGGTATAAGCTGTATAGTACCAGATCTGTTCATTGAACAGATGCATGCTCAGTACTTATTGGGCACCAACACTGGGCTGGGCAGCAGAATGTCATTGGTGAATTAAGACTGATCACTCTCAGATTTTATTGATTTTGCTTATTTACTGTTTCCCCATGTGCTAAGTAAGCTACATTACAGCATAGACTTTATTGGTCTGATTCACTATTAAACCCCTCTGTCCTCCTTTTCGGGGGTGTTGATGGTAAATTCTCGATGAATTTTTGCTGAATTAGGGAAAGATGTAATCTTTCACTGCAGTGAGCTTATAGTTTAATATACTGAGTGAGTGGTTGGAAATTCCTGGCCTTTGGGCCAAATCTGGTCTACCACTTGTGCTTGTAAATAAAGTTTTATTGGAACACTGCCATACTCACTCATTTACATATTGTCTTTGGTTGTTTTATGCTACAGTGGTAGAGTTGAGTGGCTGTAGTGGACTGTATATGTTGCAATTTGGGGCTGAAATATTTACTATCTGGCCTTTTACAGAAAAAAGTTTGCCATTCCCTGGGCTGACAAATAAATAGTAACTGCATTAACTATCATAATATCTATGCTAGTCATAGTAATATGCTATCAGATGCCTTAGGAGTGCATGGATGAGGTAACACTTTGGTTAATTCTTAGACCTTCCCATACTCTCAAGGTCATGTCTTCAGGGAGGTCCCTTAGGGTGTTTGTCAACTATCCACAGTGGTTGTCATGGAGAAGCCATTGTTCTAGCCTTGATGGTCCCTGCAGGTTTATTGCTTTCCAGTCACCCATGAGATTCTTTGTTGATGTGGGAACTCTAGTGTCTAGGACTAGATTCCCTGGAAAAGACATTCTGCCTTTCCTCTCAGCGTCCCTCTACCTTCCTGCTCTACTTTTGAGGTGTAGGGCTTGGATCTCCACTGTCATCAACTTCTCCTTTACCCTCCAATGTCCTATGATGTCTCTCCCTTACCTTTCGGGAAGTCTAACATAATCTAATTTCTTCAAAAGATTTAGACATTTTCAAAACACCTCAGCTTCTAATTTTCTTCCATCATCAGACTCCCCAAAGCAAGAAATTACAAAGCTTGGTTACTGATTTAGAATAAGCATTAGGTGGAAATGGTGATAACAAACAAAAATTGATATTTTAGGAAATTATCCTGCCTTATTTGCATTGCTAAGCAGTTTGGACTATAACCTGAAAGCAATAAATTTTAAATAAGAGAATGGTTTTAAGGAAGATAGGGATAGGGTTAGTAATAAGAACGACATTCAATGTTTAACAACTGCTATGTGCAATAACCACTCAGTCTTAAACGACTGTTATAGCAACGTGGGCACATAATGGTGGAGAATCGGCTGCATTTGTGTAGTGGAAATTGGTCTAGTTGTCAAGAGTAGGATAGCTGGGAAGCATTCCTGCAAGATTAGAGGGAGACTAGGGAGGGAAATATTACACTAGTCTAGGAAAGAGGTGATGGGACCTTTACCTGGAAAGTGACAGTGGGAATGGAGGGCAGCATACAGAATCTCTTTCAGATGTAGAATCAAAGGGGTTAGGTGAGTGATTGGATGCCATGACTGAGGGAGTGGGAGAGGCATGGCTTGCTCATAGCTTATGGGCTTGGGCAATTGGATGGATGGTGGAGCCTGTCTCTGCGTTAGGAGACAGGGTGGAGAGGCAGTGTAAAGTATGTGGGGAAGATGTAGAATCAACTTGGCTGGGGGATTGAACCTTCTGCTTTACCTCTGGAGTCTCTTTTACTTGCTTACTAAATGACTTAGGCACCTCAGGAAAGAGAAGACCCCTTGAGTAGGAATGCCGAACATCTCTGCATCAAGGGAAACATTCTGTTTTGTGCAAGCCCAGCTCAGGGGGCTTGGAAGGGTGCATGTTGTGATGGGGACAACATAAATGTTTACTAAGTCACTTTCTTCTGGGATGCCAGCCTTTTTGTATGTGGACATCTATTAAATTTGGATTCCTCTAGTCTGATCTTGTTCTCTATTTTAGGTGCAAATAGTTTTATATGGAATTTAAGAACACACAAAACCACAAAAAGCCTCGTCCATTCTGATTGTATTAAGAGTTACACTTTTTTTAAAATTTATTTTTTTCCTTCAAAATAAATTTTATAAACCCCATAAAATGCAATGCATGCTGGGTCCATTTACTGTGATTCTACAGAGAGATTTTCAGACAGCACAAGACAAATAAGGCACATGGCAAAATTGACATTTGGCTTATATATTTTTTCTAACCCCAAATATCATGAAAAAGTCCTCTCCCATAAGGACAGGATCTGACAATAATAAAATGGTCATTTTTTTTAAGCTATCAAATTATAATCTGTCATTGAAGCAGACGGCAAAGTTATACAAAGAAAGTGTTTAAAACTACGTCTTCCTTTTTCTCCTCCCAACTCCTTCCTCATCCTGTCCGTCTCTTCCTCTGTTCCTCCTCCTCATCTTCCCTCTTCCCATAATAGAAAGCACTGATGACCATACAGTAGCCTAAACACCCGTCTCTGCCTAGAATTCCCCAAATAGAAAACAAGAGAGAGGTTAAGAAATTAATTTATGAAGAATCAAATGATGAAAAGTGTTTAAAACTTTTCCAGATAAATTCATTTTGTGATTCAGTCCAAATTCTTTTTTATTTAAGTAGTTGGATCCAACTTCGGATCACTTTAGACAGTAAACTAAAATATTAAAAAGCAAAATCCTTTGGTAATTTAACAATACTAGAGCCTGCTGTTTTTCTCTTTCCATCAGATCCATGGCTAGAGAAGGACAGATGTGTTGAACATGCTTTTAGAGGCAGTTTTTATTATTTTTGATTTTTTAAAATTAATAAACCATTTTAGAGCAGTTTTAGGTTCACAGAAAAATGGAGCAGAAAGTACAGAGAATTGCTGTATACTCGCCTACTCATGAACAACATCCCGTACCACAGTGGTGCTCTGTTATAATTGATGAACCTAAAGGACTTTTATCATCATCCCCCAGAGTCCCTAGTTTCCGTTGGGATTCACTCTTGGTGTTGTATATTCTATGGGTTTTGAAAAATGTATAATGACATTTATCCATCACTATTGTATACAGAAAAATTTCATTACCTAAAAACCCTCTTTGGAAACACCTTTACAGACTCACCCAGAAATACTCTTTTACCAATTACCTGGACATTCTGCAGCCCAGACAAATTGACACATAAAATTAACCATCACAACAATATTTGCTTTAAATATTTGTATGTGTTTTAAAGACATTATGAATGAAAGTTTGTTTTTTAATTTACTCAGTTTTTGCTATTTGGATGCTTTTTGCTCATTCTGAAAGGCATGTATTTACCTAAGATACTTAGCATCTATTTCTTTACCTGTTACAGAATAATTGAAAAATATAATGTGGGACGCTAAGCAGTGCCCTTCACATTGGAGGTATTCAGTATATGCTAGTTTCTCTCTGTGTAGCTTTGCTACGAGGTTTATATATATTAGATAAATAAAATGCAAAATGAAATAGCGGATTACGTTTGAAAACCGAGGTACCACTGTGTACTAAGCATAAATCCTAGACATAGTCATAAATAAATTTTATTTTTGTTTTCCACTGTCCCTTTGAGTCTTATCTGGGAGCCCGTTCTTCTCCTACCCTGGATGAAAACACATTCAGGCCCTAAGCCTTCTCCAGCCACTTCAAGTTACAAAATGCCATCTTAGTGCACTAACTACCATGTTAAGTCCCCGGTAATAATAACAAATCTGGATTTGATTTAAAGTTCAGGCTTTGTCCCTATTTCATGTTGGCCTTGCTTCAGGAAAAGACGAGTGATGGCTTTTATCCATCTTTCCTCATGTAGAACTTCTGCTTGTTCTCCCCAACCTGTCTTTCTGACTCCTCTGGGTTAGAGTATATTGTTTCCTACCTCTGCTCCATCATTTGATATCAGTCTTTTAAAACATGTCTTTCGATCTGATAGACAAAAATATTTCAATTTTTTTAAATTTATAATTTCCTAATTACTAGTGAGATAGAACATCTTCTCATATATTTACTGGCCAATCACATTTCTTCTTCCATAAGTTGCCTGTTCATGTCTTTTTACAATTTTGTTATTACTTGTTATTTTAAAATTAATTTGTAATGTTTTATGTTTTGTCTATAATGTCATTTGTGTAACATTTACAAATATTTTCTTTCAGTTTGTCACCTGATTTTTGTCTTAATGTTTCTTGCATAGACATTTTATATTCTTGTGAGGTCCAATCTTTCCTTTATCTTCTAGGTTTTGTGTCTTGTCTAGGAAGGTCTTCCCTACTCCATGATTATAAAATATTCTCCTATAGTTCTTATTATATGTTCATATTTTATGCATTTATTCTAACTCCATAATCTATCTGGGGTGTATTTTTGTATATAGAGTGAAGTGGGAGGATGGGTGGGGGAGAGGGCCTAAATGTAATTCTTTCTAAATGGATGGCCAGTAGTTTCCAATGCTTTTTATTGGAAAGAACATCTTTTTCCCATTGATATGCACTATCACTTTTATCAAAAAATAACATTATAGAATGTTCCTGGACTCTCTTTATAGCATGAAAAAATCTTCTATTCTTGTGCCAACACCATGTTTTTTGTTACTGAAACATAGTTTCCTCTGACATCTGGTAGAGCAGAAGTCCATTGTTCTTCTTTCTTTACTTTGTTTCTCATGTTCTTGGCTATTTGTGTGCCTGATGTTTTTTACATGAATTTTAGGCTAAACTTCTCATAGCTCATAAACGATCCAGTTAGAATTATGGTTCTCATTTTACTTTATTATAAATTAATTAATAGAAGTGATATTTTTATTACATTGAACTTTTCCATCGAGAACTATGGCGTACATTGTTTAGGTCTTTTGACGTGCTTTAGTAAAGTTAAACTTTTTTTCATCTAAATCTTTTATATTTGTTGCTAGATTTATTTATTCCTATACACCCCAAATTTCCTTTTAAATTGCTTTCTAAAACTGATATCACCAGTCTTGTTTTTGCAAAAGTTTACTCATTTCAGAGAAACTAATTTGTTTGTCATACAAGATTCTGTCATGCTGAATAATGTGGTAACATTAATTTTAAGTAGAAGAAAATGTACTAGATTTTCACAAAAAATAGAAATTGTGCTCCATTATGCATACACTAGGTATCATTTAACTTTTTTTTCTTCTCAGATTCTCAGCTATAAAATGGGAATAATTTAAACTTGACACAGGGTCATTCCGAGTACCCAATTAGATGGTATTTGGATATATGCACTATATTAATGTAAGGGACTATCAGTAGAATTTTTACTTTATACAATAATATTTGGAAAAAAGGTCAGTGAGTAAATATTTTTATGGACGTAAGAAGCTCTGCAAGATTCCTATAACTGAAACACCCTTGTATGTTACAATAACCCTGTAAGTTAGAGAGAAGTAAAAACTCATCAGAAAATTTTTCCAAATCCTATTAGAATGACTGCATAGGTATATTTTGAGAGCTTTAGGTTGTCTAATAGCTATCATTTATTGACCATCTTCTAGATTTTAACCACAGCACTTAACACTTTACACATAGTTTTTAAATCTATGGGTAGGCATTAATATCTCCATTTTAAAGGTTCTTTCCTTCTTTCCTTTCTCCTTTCAAATTTACTGAAAGGTTGTGAGAACAGTAAAAAGGATTTCTGTATAATTTTAATTCAGATTCTCCAAAAGTTAGCATATTACTATATTTGCCTATTTAGTTTCCTTTCTCTAAGTTATCGTTTTATTGTATTATTTATTTCTCTAACATTAGAGAATAAGTTGAAGATATACTGCCTTACTACCCTTAAATACTTTAAAGACCCTCTCCTACAAAACCATTGGACATTATTAGAATCAAATACCATTGATATAAAACGACCATCCCAATGCAGACCCCATGTAAATTTTGCCATTTGCCCCAATATGTCTTTGTAAACAATATTCTTTCCTTTTTCTGCAGGGTGTAATATCAGATTACCTGTTGTATTTACCGAGTAGTTGTCATATCTTTTTAGTCTTCTTCAGTCTGAAAGGGTTTCTCAGTTTCCCCTTGTCACTCATAACCTTGACCTTTTTGAGAAGCATAGGCAAGTTACTTTGTAAAGCACGCCTTAGTTTGGGTTGTCTGATATTTTCTCATGTTAGATAACTGTTACACACTTTTTTTCCTTTGGCAAGAATAGCACAAAGTAGCAAAAGTAAGGCTGTGTTCTTCTCATTTTTTCATATACAGAAGCATATGTCTTCGTATATGGAAGCACATGGTGTCTACTTGATTGAATTTTCATTTTTATTTTTTTTTAAGATTTTACTGGGGGAAGGGGAACAGGACTTTATTGGGGAACAGTGTATATTTCCAGGACTTTTTATTGGGGAACAGTAGTGTGTCTTTCCCAGGACTCATCAGTTCCATCCAAGTCAAGTTGTAGTACTTTCAATCTTAGTTGTGGAGGGTGCAGCTCAGCTCCAGGTCCAGCCGCCATTGTTAGTCCAGGGGGCGCAGCCCATCATCCCTTGTGGGAGTTGAACCAGCAACCTTGTGGTTGAGAGCCCGCCCTCCAACCAATGGAGCCATCTGGCCACCCAGGAGCTCAGCAGCAGCGCATTGACTTAATTCTAGTTGCGGAGGGCGCAGCTCGCTGGTCCATGTGGGTATTGAACAGGCAGCCCTGTTGCCCAGAGCTCACGCTTTAACCAACTGAGCCACCCATCCACCCCCTGAACGTTCACTTTTGATGTTCTTTTATTACTTAGTTTAGATGATATCTGTAAGATTTCTCTCCATTAAGTCCACTTGTAAGTATTTTGTATTTATTAATAAGTAATTATATTAATAAGAAAATAAATATTTTGTGGTGAACTACTCTGAGTCTATGCAAATATCCTGTTCCTCAACAAACTTTTACCCACTAGTTTCAATATGCATTGATGATTTTTATCTGAATCAGTTATTACTATCATGGTAGTTTTCTAATTCCATTATTCCATCTCCATTATTACTTGGCATTCTACTGAAAGGTAGAGCTTTCCATTCACCTCCATCTATTCATTTATATCAGTAGGGACTCAGAAATTACTCTTTATTCCATTGATTGCCATAGTTATTTATTTGATGCTCAAATTGTCTCATATTTGGGCAGTGGAACTCCTTAAAGCTGGCTCATGTGTTCTTTTGACATGAATTATGATTGTTAAGGCACTTCTTTCTTTCTGGTACAAGATATTCCAACTTAACTTGTATTTTCTCTCTTTATCTGAAATCATCCTCTCTTGATGGCTCTGGAATCAACCACTTTTCCTAGAATCCCTAGTTTCTTTTAGTGGATCATGGTGCTCAGCTGTGTGATGTTCACCAACAATACGTTTGGTAACTGGGATTATGAATGACTTTTCCTGAAGGGGGATATGGCGGGCCCCAGTGTCCACTATATATAGTACAATACAGTACAGTGTTCCTCTTTGTGTATTGTGATTTTTTGTGTGATAAATACTATTTTGAGAGGTTGCCGCTCTATTTTGTTTTGTCTCATATCTTCTTCATATATTTTTTTCATCCTTTCTGTGTTTTATCCTTTTAAGTATCTTTGATAAATAATGTATTGTTGGATTAAAAAAAAATCTTTCAAAATTTTCATTTGAGAGTCCCTTTCTTTTAATTTGTGAGCTTAATCCCTTTATATTTATAGTAATTACAGTTATTTTGGAACTTATTTTTCCCTCCTCTCTTTCTCTTTCTCTCTCTCTCTTATTATATTGTCTTTTTCCCCATTTAAATTAAAGTTTATTAGGGTGAAGTTAGTAAAGTTACATAGATTTCAGGTATACAATTGTGTAATACATTATCTATATCTCACAATGTATGTTCATCACCCAGAGTCAGTTCTCTTTCCATCACCATACATTAGACCCCATTTACCCTTTTCTAGAGCCTGGCTTCCCCTTCCATCCTTACCCTCTGGTAACCCATAAACTATTGTCTATGTCTATGAGTTTTTGTTCTTTCAGTTGTTTGTCTTGTTCTTTTGTTGTTTTCGGTTTATATACCACATATCAGTGAGATCATATGGTTCTCTACTTTTTCTGTCTGACTTATTTCGCTTAGCATTATAATCTCAAGATCCATCCATGTTGTCATAAATGGTCATATTTTGTCTTTTCTTACTGCCAAATAGTATTCCATTGTGTATATATACCACAACTACTTTATCCATTCATCTACCGAAGGACATTTTGATTGTTTCCATGTCTTGCCCACCATAAATAAAGCTGCAATGAACATTGGAGCACGCGTGTCTTTATGGATAAATGTTTTCAGATTTTTTGGGTAAATAAATACCCAGGAGAGGGATTGCTGGGTCATATGGTAATTCAATTCGTAATTTTTTGAGGAACCTTCACACTGCCCTCCATAGCATCTGCATGAGTCTGCATTCCCAACAAAAGTGTATGAGGGTTCCTTTTTCTCCACAGCCTCTCCAACACTTGTTACTATTTGTCTTGTTGATGATAGCCATTCTAACTGGGGTGAGGTGATAGCTCATTGTGGTTTTTATTTGCATTTCTCTGATGATTAGTGATGTTGAGCATTTTTTCATATGTCTATTTGCCATTTGTATATCCTCTTTGGAGAAATGCCTCTTCGGGTCCTCTGCCCATTTTTCAATTGGGTTGTTTGTTTTTTTGGTTGTTGAGTTGTATGAGTTCCTTGTATATTTTAGATACTAGCCCCTTATCAGAGGCACTGTTTGCAAAAAATCTTCTCCCATTCAGTTGGTTGCCTCTTTATTTTATCGATGGTTTCTTTTGCTGTACAGAAGCTTTTAAGTTTCATATAGTCCCATTCATTTATTTTAGCTTTTATTTCCCTTGCCTTTGGAGTCAAATTCATAAAATGCTCTTTGAACCCAAGGCCCATAAGTTTAGTACTTATGTTTTTCTTCTATGCAGTTTGTTGTTTCAGGTCTTATGCTTAAGTCTTTGATCCATTTTGAATCAATTTTGGTACATGGTGACAGATAGCAGTCCAGTTTCATTCTTTTGCACGTGGCTATCCAATTCTGCCAGCACCATTGATTGAAGAGGCTGCCTTTTCTCCATTGTATGTTTTTTGCTTCTTTGTCAAAAATTATCTGTCCATATTTATGTGGGTTTATTTCTGGGTTCTCAATTCTATTTCATTGGTCTATATGTCTGTTTTTCTGCCAATACCATGCTGTTTTGATTATTGTTGCCCTGTAGTACAAGCTAAAGTCAGGGAGTGTGATACCTCCAGCATTGTTCTTTTTTCTTAGGATTGCTTTGGCTATTCGGGGTCTTTTGGGGTTCCATACAAATCTGATGATTTTTTGTTCTATTCCTTTAAAAAATGCCATTGGGATGGGGATTGCATTAAATCTGTATATTGCTTTAGGTAATACGGCCATTTTAACTATGTTGATTCTTCCAATCCATGAGCATGGAATATCTTTTCATTTCTTTGTGTCTTCTTCAATATCTTTAAAAAACGTCTTACAGTTTTTGGCATATAGGTCTTTCACATCCTTGGTTAAGTTTATTCCTAGGTATTTTGTTCTTTTTGCTGAAACTGTGAAAGGAATTTTTTTAAAAATTTCTTTTTCTGAGATTTCACTATTAGTATGTAGGTATGCAATGGACTTTTGTACGTTGATTTTGTAGCCAGCAACTTTACTGTATTTGTTGATTGTTTCTAATAGCTTTTTAGTGGAGTCTTTAGGGATTTCTATATGTAGCATCATGTCATCTGCAAAGAGTGACAGTTTAACTTCTTCATTCCCAATTTGTATGCCTTTTATTTCTTTGTCTTGCCTGATTGCTCTGGCGAGGACTTCCAACACTATGTTGAAAAGCAGAGGTGATAGGGGACAGCCCTGTTGTTTCCTGAACATAGAGCAAACGGCTTCAGTTTTTTACCATTAATTATGATATTAGCTGAGGGTTTGTCATATACAGCCTTTATTATGTTAAGGTTTTTTCCTTCTGTGCCTATTTTATTAAGTGTTTTTATCATAAATGGATGTTTTATCTTGTCAAACGCTTTTTCTGCATCAATTGATATAATCATATGATTTTTGTCCTTTATTTTGTTCATGTGATATATCACATTGATGGATTTGCATATGTTGAACCATCCTTGTGCCCCTGGGATGAACCCCAGTTGATCGTGATGAATCATCTTTGTAATGTATTGTTGCATTTGATTTGCTAGAATTTTGTTTAGGATTTTTGCATCTGTATTAATCACAGATATTGGTCTGCAGTTTTCTTTCTTTGTGCTATCCTTACCAGGTTTTGGTATCAGGGTAATGTTGGCCTCATAAAATGAGTTAGGGAGTATTGTCTCTTCTTCAATTTTTTGGAAGCGTTTGAGTAGGACAGGTATTAGATCCTCTTTGAAGATTTGGTAGAATTCACTAGTGAAGCCATCTGGTCCCAGACTTTTGCTTTTGGGAAGGTTTTGGATGACTGATTCAATTTCCTTACTGGTGATCGGTCTATTTAGATTTTCCAATTCTTCATAATTTAGCCTAGGAAGGCTATATGTTTCTAAGAACTTGTCCATTTATTCTAGGTTATTGAATTTGGTGGCATATAGTCCTTCATAGTATTCTTGGATGATCCTTTGTATTTCTGTGGCATTCGTGATAGCTTCCCCTCTTTCATTTCTGATTTTGTTTATTAATGTATTTTTTTGTTTTATTTTAGTGAGTCTAGCCAAGGGTTTGTCAATTTTATTAATCTTTTCAAAGAACCAGCTTTTTGTCACATTAATTTTTTCTATTGTCTTTTTGTTCTCTATTTCATTTAGTTCTGCTCTGATTTTTATTATTTCCTTTCTTCTGTTGACCTTGGGTTTCATTTGTTCTTCTTTTTCTAATTTTTTAAGGTGTAATGCAAGGTAATTTATTTGGGATTTTTCTTGTTTCTTGAGATAGGCTTATAATGAAACAAATTTCCCTCTTAAAGCTGCTTTTGCTGCATCCCAAAAATATTGGTAGGATGTATTTTCATTCTCATTTGTTTCTATGTATCTTTTGATCTCTCTTCTTATTTCCTCTTTGACCCAGTCATTCTTTAAAAGTATGTTGTTTAATCTCCACGTATTTGTGGTTTTTCCTGCTTTCTTTTTTGCAGTCAATATCCAATTTCAGAGACTTGTGATCAGAGAATATACTTGGTATGATTTCAATCTTCTTAAATTTGCTGAGGCTAGTTCTATGTCCCAATGTATGGTCTATCCTTGAGAATGTTCCATGTATCCTAGAAAAAAATGTATAGTCTGATGTTTTAGGATGAAGTGCTCTATAAATGTCAATTATGTCCATTTCATCTAATGTGTCATTTAGGGCTGCTATTTCTTTAGTTTCTGTTTGGATGATCAATCCATAGCTTTTGCTGCATCCCATAGATTTTGGATCATCATGTTGTCATTTTTGTTTGTCTCGAGATATCTTTTGGTTTCTTCCTTGATCTCATGGCTGACTCATTCATTATTTAGTAACATGTTATTCAGTCCCCATGAATTGGTGTGTCTTCCAATTTTTTTCCTGTAGTTGATATCTAATTTCATAGCCCTGTGGTCAGAGAAGACAATTGGTATGATTTCAATTTTCTTAAATTTATCAAGACTTGTTTTGTGGCCTAACATGTGGTCTATCTTGGAAAATGTTCCATGTGCACTTGAGAAGAATGTGTATCCTGCAGCTTTGGGGTGAAATGTTCTGAAAATATCGAGTAAATCCAACTGGTCCAATATATCATTTAAGGCCGTTATTTCCATATTGATTTTTTGTCTGGAAGACCTGTCCCTTGCTGTCAGAGGTGTGTTGAAATCCCCTACTATGATAGTGTTACTGTTTATCTCTGTCTTTATGTCAGTGAATATTTGTTTTATATATTTAGGTGCTCCTATTATTGGGTGCATAGATGTTTACTGGGGTTATATCCTCTTGTTGGATTGATACCTTTATTATTATGTAGTGCTCATCTTTGTCTTTTAATATATTCTTCATTTTAAAGTCCATTTTGTCAGATATAAGTGTTACAACTCCAGCTTTTTTCTCATTTCCATTTGCATGAAATATCTTACTCTAACCCTTCACTTTCAGCCTGTGTGTGTCTTTTTTTGGATTTCTTTCTTTCTTTTTTAATTTTATTAGTTTCAGGTGCACAAGACAAAGCAATACTTAGACGTTTATCATTTATATCCCTCACACTGTGTGAACCCCCTCCCTCCATCCACTATCCCTCTGATATCACACAGAGCCATTACATTTCCACTGTCTCTATTCCTAATGCTGTACTCCGCTTCCTGTAACCATATATATATATATATATATATATATATATATATATATATATGGTTGGCATTCATTATTGTTCAGCTTCAGGTGTACAGTGCAGAGATCAGGCATCTACATCACCCCTGAGGTGGTTTCCCAAATGGGACACGTGTCCATTGGATACCCTACAAAATCTTTACAACATTATTGATTATATTCCCCAAATTAATTTTCAAAACCCCATGGCCATCTTATGGTTACCGACTATTTTCTAAACCCATCACCTTCCCCCCTTATCCCCACCCCCTCGCCCATCTAGCAACCCTCGGTTTTTCCTCTATGTCTCCAAAACTGTTTCTGATTAGTTCACTCACTTATTCTTTTCTTTAGATTCCACATATAAGTGAGATCATATGGTATGTGTCTTTCTCTGTCTGACTTATTTCTCTTAACATAATGTTCTCTAGGTCCATCCATGTTGTTGCAAATGGTAAGATTTCTTTCTTCTTCTGTGTGTGTCTTTTGATCTGAGGGTCTTGTTTTCTTATTCACTCAGCCACCTTATGTCTTTTGATTGGAGCATTTAATCCATTTACATTTAAAGTGATTATTGATAGTTACATAGTTATTGCCGTTTTGTTATTTGTAGTTAGATTGTTTTGATCTTTCTTCTGCTTACAGAAGCCTTTTTAATATTTCCTGCAATGCTGCCTTGGTGGTAATGAATTCCTTTAATTTATTCTTTTGTGGGAAGCTCTTTATCTCTCCTTCAATTTTAAATGATAGCCTTGCTGGATAAAGTAATCTAGGTTGTAGACTTTGGTTTTCATCACTTTGAATACCTCCTGCCACTCCCTTCTGGCCTTCAAAATTTCTGTAGAAAAGTCATTTGATAGTCTCATGAGTTCCTTTGTATGGAACCCGCTGTCTTTCTCTTGCTGCTTTTAGGATTCTCTTTTTGTCTTTAGCCTTTGCCATTTTAACTACAGTGGTACCTCAGTTTTTGAACGTAATCCGTTCCCGAAGACCGTTCGAGTTCTGAAACATTTGAAAAATCGAGGCACGGTTTCCCCATAGAAAGTAATGCAAAATGGATTAATTGCTTTCAGACCTTTAAAATCAACCCCTAAAACTGCAAATTTAGCATGAATTTTACTATTGAATGATACCATAAAATTTTTTGTAATTTTTTTTGTCTGAATAGCAAACCAGAAGAGGCTATTGCTGGCTCTTTTTGCCAACATAAAACCTGATAAAACCACAGCCATAAGAGGAAAATACAGATTTCCGAAACCATCACAAAATAATCACCCTAGAGTGATGTCATAGAAATGGTGGCAGTGAGGTGGTCTTCTTGAGTTTTCCTCTGGAACTTACCACAAATTGAACATCTGTAACCCATCACAGGACTCTGCTCATCACACAGAACAGCTAAGAGACTCATACAAGGATTACTTGAAGGTGGGCAAACTGGGTGAGCAGGGGAACAGGGAAGGGAGTGGAGTGGAGACGTGGCCCTGCAAAGATACAGGGGGCTCTAGGACGGAACAGAGATCACAAGAGCCAGGAGGTGGGCTCTTTCCTTGCATCCTACAGCTTATCTCTCCTGCCGAGAGGGCAGCATATCCAGCATTTGAGGCAGTAACCTCAGCTGAGACCTCCAGCTAGTATGCCCTAGTTGGACAAAGGAAGTAAACACCACATAGGTCCCTGTCCCCACTCTCCCAATCCTACCCCTGCCCTTACAGAGACTCAAGCTGGCCCCTGAACTGAGGAATAGTGTCAGATCACAGAGGAGCAGTAGAGCTCAGGATCTGGGAAGACCCGGTTTGTAGCTGCTGTGACCCAGGGAGAGGCTGGGAAGAGTGTAAGGATTTCCTATCATTGTCTATTTAGTTTTCTGGTAAGACTGTGTCTCCATTGTTTCTTTGCCTTTTTGTTGTCTATTATTTCTGTGTGGTGGTAGTCTATGATTTTTCCCTCTGTTTCTTCTTTTATTATGTTATATATTTCAGTTCTGGGATTTTTTTTGAGTGGTTACCATTAAGTTTATGTAAAAGAAATTTTGGTATTTAGAGTATTCCATTTTCTTCAGCATGCTTACTTTCTCCATTCCCGTATTACTGTTCAGGCCTTTATTCTCCTCCCTTTTATGTTTGGTTGCCACAAATTATCCCTATTGATGCTGGTCGAATAGCCTCCTTCAGTATTTCTTTTAGTGCAGGTCATGAGTTAGAAAATTCCCTCTGGGATAACATAAAGTGCAACAACATGTGCATCATAGGAATACCAGAATGTGAAGAGAGGGAACAAGGGATCGAGAATATATCTGAAGTAATAATGACCGAAAACTTCCCTAAACTAGTGAAGGAAACCGACATACAAGCCAGGAAGTGCAGAGTTCCAACCAGGATAAACCCAAACAGGTCCACACCAAGATACATTACACAGTGGTACCTCAGTTTTCGAACATCTCCATTGACGAACATTTCGTTTTACGAACGCTGTAAATTTTCTGTATACTCGAATGGCTGTGATTTTTATTTTATAATTTCTGGGTTTTTAGGGCAAATTATACATTTAGTCTCCTAGATTTATTGTCAAGATTTAATTTTTTTAATTTAAACTATTCATCCATCTATAATTTTTTTGTGTGGATGGTATAAGACAGGGAGGTTTCTATTTTTACTTTTCTAGAAAAATTGCCAGTTGTGTCATCACCATTTAATAAATAATTTATCTTTTTACTTTGGGTTTGAATTACCATTTTTGTGTTATAATAAGTTCTTTTACAAAATAGGTTTTGCTTCTGGATTCTCTATCCCAGTTCACTGATCTGTGTTGCTGTTTCAGTACCAATACCATAGTGAATGGATTAAGTGGCTTTACTATAAGTCCCATGAATCATTAGTAGCCCAGGTGAAGTTACTTTCAGGATGATTCTGGCACCAAAGATGAGACACAGATCCAGAGTCACCAATGCTGGTTATGACTCACCATTTTAATCAGAAGTACTTTCTGAATCACTTTTTTTTTGGTGTGTGTGTGTGCCAAAATGTAAAAGGTAAAATTTGCCAGAAATCAACATTTGATGTGCCATCTGGTTTGGTTGGCTTATCAGATAAATAAACTGTACCTTTTTGTTTTTAAATACCACATTGTTTTTCAAAGTGAATTTTAAAAGCTACATAATTAGTGGTTGCTGCTAAGGGAAAGCAAATGATATCTTAGATTGTCTTACTTAAGAGGTTTTCCAGTTGGATCCTGGTTCAGTTTGTTCAGCAAATAATTCCAGTGGGGAAAAGCTTGCTTGGTGATGGCTTCAGATGTGGACCTCTTCCAACTTGAGATCAAATCTTCCTTTGGTTCCTGGGAAAGAAGGTACATTATTCATCGTCCTCAATGCTTGCAGTTGTATCCAAGAAAACATGCAGAGCTTTTCCAGAGATCATTAAATGCTAGCTTTCACTAAGGTTTCATTTTAATTCGGGTTGAATCCAATATTTCAGACACTGCCTACAATTTGAAAGCAAATTGTATAGGGGGAAAAATAGAAACCACTAAATAAGTTTTCTTTTCATGTGCATATTTATATTCATTTAGTTCTTTTCCCCATATGCCTCTGTCCTACCACTGGTCCAAGAATTAAGTCTCTCGATGTATGACTTAACTCAAAACAACTAGGACTGCAATTTTGCCCAAGTGTTTTCAAAAAGAAATGCTGTAATTTATATCTTAAAATGAAACCGCACATCTATATGTGTTGCATTTTCTGGACCCTGCTTGTCTACCGCCAGTCAAAGAATTAGGTCTCTCTGTTTATGACTTAACCTAGAACAATTCGGTGGTAAGATCTGTAATTTTGCATAAATGTATTAAAAGGGAAACCTTGTGATTTACGTCGTTAAATATGCAATGAACATTAAGCGGCTGGGTCAGCACTTGGAGATTTCTTGGAGAGAAACCATAGCAATATTTGGGTTCAACAAGCATCATTGACAGTGATATTTTCCATATGTCTTCCAGAGAATGTAGAGCTTAGCTCAGGGCCACTGCTTACATTATATATAAATAAGTCAAAAGAATGCTTTTTGTACTCATTATAAATGTTTCCTCATTATACTGATTTCATCAATTTGAGGACATTTATAACTAGCATCTTCCAGGTTACATCTTAAGATGACCTTTGGAAATGTCACTTTCTCCAAAAACAAAAGGAAGGGAAAAATTCCCCCTCTTCAACCTGCCAAATGTGAAATTTGGATCGTTTTCCAAAAGAAAAAAAAATTACACCCACATTTGATAATTTGCTTGTTTATTCAACAACTATTCATTGAGTTTCTTGGGTCCCATGTATGCTGTGTATTGTGAATATGACAAAAGGAGAAAAAACAGATAATTAGCTTTGCAGAAAACACTTTGATTATAGTTATGGTAGATACTTCCAAGGGAAATTTCAGTTTGTAAGGAGAGTATGTGGTGGGCAAGACACTGAGGAAGAACTATGAATTCTTGGGGTTGCCAGAGGGATCTAGTTGCTGCTCCTAATGACATAGAGTAAGGTAAGGAGACCCTCTCTGTGACATCTCTTTTTGCTACTGGTGTACCAAAGGAAGATAAGGGAAATCTTGAATGAGGAGAGTGAAGCAAATGCAGACAATGCGTGGCTATTAAAAGTCCCAGAGGCCTTTTCAGTCGGGACTGGAATGCTTCCTTTGGCCAATGTGATCAAAATATCGATTCTTAAGGTGTGGTCCATGGACCACTTACAGTCAGATCCCTGGGATGTTTGTTAAATATCAAGATTCCTAGGCTTAGGCAGACTGAATCTAAATGGGGATTTATCGGGGGTCAGCATTTTAAATGGGTTCCCCAGTGATTTTTATGCGCTCCATAATTTGAGAACTTTTGCACTGATTTAGATTCTCATGTTTATTAGACTCTCAAATGACCTTTGTGCCCTTTCACTTTTGTCTCTGAATCAATTCTGGGATTACTTTCAGGGAATGTAAAGTAAAGCCATTGGTCAGGCATTTGGAAACAGCAAGAAGCCAGCCTATTTCCACATGAAATTGAAATCCTCACAGTATGGAAAAATGGAAAGAAAAGTGAACTGGAAACCAAAACTTGTATTTGAATTTTGGCTCTGTCACTCATTCTATATGGCCATGGAAAGTAATCTCTCCTCTCTCACTTTGCTTGTTCATAAAAGGATCAGCATTTTTCAAACTTTAGTCAATGGAGTCCCACCTTCAAAATAGAATCATCTGTACAAATAGAATTATTTTTATTTCACCAGTTTCTTAAATTTAATTTGAAAATGGTCTTTATATCATTACCATAGATGCAAAACCAATCATTGCTTACTATAGTTAGAAAATCATAACTATAAAATATATAACAATTAAAAATTTTAAAAAGTGTATTCCTAAAGCTCTGAAACGCAAGTCCTTAAATATTCTGTTCTGTATATTATTTTTGTTTTTTTCTCTTTGCTTTAGTCTTAGAAATTTCTATTTTCATATTGTCAAGTTCAGAGCTGCTTTTTCAGTTGTGTTCACTCTACTAATAGTCCATTGAAGATATTATTCATTTCTGTTATAGGGTTATTGATCTCTAGCATTTTTAAGAATTCTTTTTTAGAATTTCCATCTCTCTGCTTATAGTATCACTCTGTTCTTGCATTTTGTCTACTCTTTTCTATTAAAGCCCTTAGCTATTAATCATTATTTTAAAAAATTTCTGCTCTGATAATTCCATCTTGCCATATCTGACTCTGATTCTGGTGTTTGTTCAGTTCCTTCAAACTGAGGTGTTTTTTTTTTTTTGTCTTTTAGAATGTCTTGTAATATTTTTATTAAAATGTGGACATGATGTCATAGGTAAAAGGAACTGTGGTAAATAGGACTTTAATAATGCTAGTGGTAAGATGTGGGGTTCTATAATCCTGTGATTAGGTCTAAGTCTTTGGTAAACTAAGTCTCTGGACTGTGAACTTTAGTGCATCTCAGTTTCATCCTTTTAAGTGAGAAAGGATGGCCAGAGTTTTCTGGAGTTGTGCATTTTCCTTCCCCTGGTAGGTTAGGCTCTGATATAACCCTAGCAGATTAGGCTCTGGTAAAATAACTTCTCCTGAGGGTGGCCTTGTTAAGAACAGAATAATCTGGCACATTTCAAAATGGTCCTTTTTCCCCTTTTCCTTCTGGGAGAACAGGGGATTTTTCTCTTGATATTCACTGTGAGAACCTGTAGAGCTCCTGGAGGTAAAATGCACAAAATTGTGAGAGCCTCCTTAGAACTGGGTTCTCCAGGAGTTTTTATCTTTTAGGCTTGTTCACATTGAGCATCTAGCAATTTGTTAATGATAAGTCAGGTTTTTGTAGCTTGGTTCTGGTTCCTGTGCAGGTTTCTGCTCTGGTAAGTTATGATTCTCTGTATTTGCCTGTTTATTTGTCACAACTAGGACTGCAATTATAAGGGCAACAGTTTGCCTTGTGACCTCACTTATCTGATGAATCTAAGAAGAGTTGATTTTTAAGTTTTTTTTTTTTTTTTAGCTTTTTACTTGTTGTTAGGATGCAGTAAAGACTTGGAAGCTCCTTATATAATGGTATGGAAACTGGAAGTTCCTTGCTGAGATGTTTTAAGCTGGTGAATGAACTGATCCAAGTAGAAAATGGGAAAGCTTTTGAGGCTAAAATTGGGTATGTACATAAATAAAATGTGTTATACAAATGGAGGAGGGAAAAGAAATAAGGTCCTGCCTGGCACAAAAATTGAGACTTTTCTGAAATCCTAGGGATGTGACTTGGTTTCATCAAAGATGTAAAATGGACAGTACTCAAAGGAACAACCAACCTAGCTCCTTTCATTTATTCCACAAATATTTAGGCACCGCGGAGACACAGATGAAAATATCTCTGGCTAAAGAACTCCCAATCTATTGGACACTGTTGGTTGGCTCCTCAGCTGCTGGACTCACGGCCTTCATCTGTTCCTTCAAGCGCACCATCTTGCCTACTATGGCAGAGCCCATCCTCTGTTTGCTCTGCCTGGTGCGCAATCTCCCCTCTTCTCCTAGACACGTCTCTGCTGTCTAAAGCAAATACTGCTGGGTGCCTGTATGTCATCTGACGTTATCCTAATTTGGTCGTTATCCATTCCTTTTCAACCCTGTGTACCAAGGATAAAGGACACTTCCCCAGCCTGAGGGCAGATCCGACTCATTTAAGTTAATCCTGGCAATCCCACTTCCTTCTGCCAGTAATGAGTTTAGGAGAGTGTATCTGACACAATTCTGACTGAGGAGGCAGTAGAGGAAGCCTGTAGTAGGGGTTTTAGGGAAGGTTTCTCTGCTTCCAAGAAAGAGACACAGGAAAAATCGGTGTCTTTATTCCTCCTCATGTAGCCATGTCTGGATGTAATACCTGGAGCTTTTACAGCCATTTTACCAGTTTGAGGATAAAGCAGACCCATGAAAGAAGACAGAACCAAGAGAACTACAGAGATATGGAACTGGGGATATACAATGTGGGGAGCCTGCCTCATATCCTGGACTTTATGTTTTGCAAAATAAAACATTTTCTTATTGTTAAATTCAGAGTTTCTGTTAATTGAGGCCAAAAGTTCATTATTGGACATCATTTTTCATCAAGCACCTCAAGAGTGACTTCCTGAGGGAAGCCTTCCCTGAGCCCCACTCTCCTCAGATCAGTCCTGCCCTCTTATTTTAAGCTCTTGTAGCTTCTTGGCCTTTTCATCTGTAATATTTACTACAATTAGTAATTATTTATTTCTGTGATTATTTGATCACTGCCTGATATTCCCACTAGACCATCAGCTCTGTGGAGGCCCTTATGTCTGTCTTGAGCACTACAGTATTACCAGTGCCCTGAATAGTGGCCGGCACATAGTAGGTATGTGAGAATATTGCTAGAATGAATGGATAAATATACAAATGTGTACAAGTATGTAAGGCTCAGTGGCAGCCAGAGGAAAGGGTACTTAAGCCTGACTGGGAGAATCAGGGAAGGATTCACAGGGGAGGTGAAATTTAAGCTGAATTTTGAAGGGAGAGGAGTTTTCCAGGCATAAAAGGTGGTAGGGAAGAGTATTCCAGGCAGCTGGAAATATATTTGCAGAGACCCAGAAGTATGCTCTAAGCCATTAAGTCTAACCAAATTAAATTTTCATTGCAAGAACTTTCAGTTCAAATGTATCCTCAAAATGATATATTTTTTTGAGGGTGATGTAAAGGGGTATTTTTGTTTATAAAATGTCTCCTGTTTCTTAGTTTAAATTCCTGAAAAGAGAAATTACCCTCAGCGTCACTCAGTTTTTCCATAGAATTCCTTCTTTTGCATAAGTTCCCTCTACCTATCTGGTAGATATTTATTGACTCACAGTTTAGTGGTCAGCCAGGGAAAGAAATAGAGACCAACAAAGAAACCTTGTGACATGTCATTCCAGTGACCTGTGGAGTTATTTCAATTAACCAGCCAAGAAGTTAATATTCTCCAAGGCAAATCAGAGAAATGGAACAGACAGTAAGAGTCCACACTGCCAAATAGGGGTAAATTCTAATCCAAGTTACATCAGATCTATTATGAGTTTGGGGGAAAGTCAAATCTTTAGACTATTATATCCAGGAAACCTAATCATTTTCAGTCGGCACCATCTGCCGTAGCCCATAATATGTCATGACCTATATAACACTTCAGAAATTGTTGCAATTATATCCAATCCTTCTGTCCCTCCTTTCCAGGGCAGAAATAATTTTCTGCAGAGAAGGAACCAGCCAGGTCATGGGGTGCTGATTTGGGATGCTGTCTTCTAGTAACCAGATACAATATGTAAGAGGTCTAGCTAATTTTGAATACAAGCCACCACTGAGCCTTGATGTATAGAGTGTAACTGATTCCACAAACTCGGCCAATATCATTAGCTTATCATCATACCATGAGGCTTGTAACCTTGATCACAATCATGAAATGTCTCCAGGAAAACAAGTGATGATTTCATCTACCATCTATATACTTTCCAAATGGAGATCCCCAATCCAGATCTCTGTCCTGAGCTGTATGTGTGTATATATATCCAACTGCCAGAAGAAATCGCTCAGGGGCAATGCGAGTTCAGTATGTCAAAAACTGGATTCATTTTCTTGCCCACAAGCTTGCTTTTTGCTATTGTAGCTTCTCTCCTTGAGCACGGAATCACCAGTAATTTCTCCACACTTGAAACCTGGGAGACATCCTAGATGTCTCCCTCATTCTTCACATGCAGCGGGCTATCAAGTCCTCTAGAATTAGCCTTCTAAGTGTATCTCCATTCCCTCTCCCAGCATTCTAATTCAGTCTTCTTAATTTCTCATCTGGTTTCCTGCAGTAAGTAGATTTATAACCTCATAAGTGGATTTATGGTCTCTAGTTTTTCTCATTTACAATTCCCTCCACGATGTAGCCAGATGGAAATTTAAGCAATGAATATCTGATCAACGCACTTTATTGCTTAAAAATCTTTAAATGGCTCCTCATTACTTTCAAGATTAAATATCAACTCTTTCATGTGACATACATTTTGGTATTTCATGACTTGGCCCCCATCTCTGTCTTCAGCCTCATGAATCTCTTCTCACCCTAATCTACCCTCTCCCTCTACAACCTCTGTTGTTATACCTAATAATAGTTAACATCTACTGAATACTTACCTTAAGCTGGGAACTCTGTTAAAGTCTTCACATAGATGTTTTTCAAACTTCTCTGATGAGACACATCACCTGGGATGCTTGTTAAAAAACACAATTCCTGGTCCTTATCCTAGACCATTGAATCATAATCTTCAAGGAATGAGCCTGGGAAGTTGTATTAAAAACACATACACACACATAGAACACCGTGGTGACTCTTACCATCTGAGAAGTTTGGGAAAAGACTGCGTTGCATGAATTTTCATTTAATACTCATAGACTTAATGAGATAAGAGCTGTTATTAGTTTCATTTATAGGTAGAAAAACTGAAGTTTAAGGAAGAGTTTATTTGTCCAAAGTCATAGTTAACTGATTGTCATTATTACAATTTGAACCTAGGCATCCAATCCCAGAATTGACACCACTGTTATGCTCTACCCTCTCTCATTGTGTGTCAACACATGCACTGTGTTCACTCTCAATTCTCTGCGTCTTTTCTGCTTTTTGACTTGGAAAGTTGTTTTCTTATTTCTGCCTGGAAAACCACTATTAACCCTCATTCTACTTAGACTGAAGCTTTCATTAACGTCCTCAGTCTGGCTTGTTTGCCTTTCTATGAACCATTTTGTTAACATAACACATCATCATCTATATCTTTATCTGTTCCCCTACCAAACTATAGGCAGGCACATCTCAAGTCCTTTTGTGTGTTCAGTCTAGCAGAGTGTCTGACATATACCAAGTAGGTGATAAATATCTGCTGAATGAATCAAAGTATAAAAAGTTACTTTAGCTGGGAAAGTGCCTGGGCTTTAGATGGTATGAATGAATGGAGCTAGGGTTACTCCAGAAAGGTATTGAATGCTGCCTCTGAGAACCAGGCCATGTCCTTGTTGAATTCACTTGTTTTCATTCTAGGAGTGTCTTAGGGGAGATGGGATTGAGAACCCAACCCATTCCTTTTGAAGTTCGAAGGACTCAAACATATGTGCTATAGTACAGTAGACCCAGTCAAGACCAGAAGATAGGATAGGACAATGAAGGCACCAGAAAGGGGCAGAAAGAGAGTCTGAGCTGGTGATGTGGACTCAAGGTCAGATTTCAGAGAATCAGAGGGGTGTGGTGGCATGACCTTCAGGCACTCTTTTTCCAGACTCCCAGTCCTATGGCTGCACTGTGAGTGTGAAGCCAAAGTTAGAACATGGATGGAAGTAGTGTTTTCACTTGGTCTTAAGGCAACAGGTAGAGTTCTGCTGTGGTGGCAGTGATTAAGACTTTCAAAGTAAGGGGTTTGTTTAGGGTCCAAAATGTATGGGGTAAAAATCTACATTCTACCAGGATTTCAGCAAATGGTAGTGGTGAGGCTCCCTTTTTTTTGGCAAGAGTAGGGAAGGGACTGGATTCAATAGCAGTGGGATTTCCATGGCTGGCAGTGACAGCTCTGTTCCACTGCTGGGGACAAGGCAGTGACCATAGAGGAAGCCAAGACCAGCAGGTAGATCTGTGCACAGGTTAACAGACATTGTGTTCATTTATGAGGGTTGTATGCATCTTGATTCTCTTAATACCTTTCTTATTATTAATTGAAGGCAAGGAATGAGGAGAACTGACTCACGGATAGATATAAGCTTTTCTGGTCTTAGGAGTATTTATTTGGGGCAAGAGGAACTGAGGGAGACTAGATTTTCTCTTAATTTGGCATGCATGGGTTTGGTGTCATAATTTAAGTATTAAAGGTAATGTTGACATCACCAGGTTGGTGAAGTCTAGAAATCTGGGTAATATAATTCTTTAACAAAAGTGAGTAAAACAGATCTTTGAAAATATGAAGACGTTTCCTAAGATGCTAAAGACAGTCATAGGCAGTCATGAAAAATGAGACCCTATAGGCAACAGAACAGAAACCTGTTTTGTATGAGACAAGTTTTATTTGAAACACAAGCTTTACTTGACACAAATCTTTCTTTAAAAAAGGTGTTATTTGAAGAAAGGTTTTATTTGATGCAAAACTATTTGTGGGCATTCTGGAGATTCTCATATACAGGCAAAGGAAATTAGGTCATACATGCAATAGAACAGAAAGGATGCTTTGTTTGGAAAAAAGAGAGAACACTGATACAACATCCAAAGAGTTGGCATTGCAAGTGATTACAAAGAAAAGAAAACTCTGGTGAGAAAGGTGACATGTTCAATGTTAAAGAAATTAATGTGTGCATGGCATGGATCATAGTCTGTGAAGACCGATAGCCTTGCCATATATTACAAAATACTCTCCCTGGAATTGTGTTGAAATTACAGATCTGAGATTCAGTTGCTATTCTGAACACTCTTCCTCAAGATGCGAAGCCTTGACATCACCACATCCCAGTCGGCGTAAGCTCCTTCTAGATGGCGGGATATCTCAGTTCCTGCTTCATAGCTTTGCCGGCCGTGAAGTAAACGCCAGTTATCAAAAGTAATCACATCACCTAGACAAAGGATGTTTTCAATATGAATCATCATGAGTTTAATATTTGCAGAGCAGGAAAATGCAAAATATCATTGATACTTAGTTTGCATCAAAAAACAGTATGTTTATGTCTTGTTTTAAATCTGTACATTTACTTTTCACACAAATCAGGCCACTGGATGCAAACAGCTTTAGACTTTTTGACATTTAAACTCCATAGCCTGGTAGCCTCCTGTAGGAACTTTTATAATTCTTACTTGAAATATCTCTGTGTAAAACTTTTGAAATTTTCTTCCTCACTGTTACTTATCTCCTACCTAAAAATGTTCATTTCCAGTTTAACAGCTTCAAAGAATTATAATGCTAGTGACATTCTTGGTTTGTCTTTTGTGTTTCTAGAACATTTATGTGCATTATTCCATAACCTCATAAAAATCCTAAAAAGAGAATATTATCTCTTCTTTTCATACATGAGAAAACTGAGGCTCTGAGAAGTTGAGGGATTTGCCTGAAGCTATGCTACCATTAAATGGTGAAGCTTGGATTGCAATTCCTATTCTTTGGTATTTTTCTCCCACAGTATTCCATTTTTACATGTTACTGCTCTTAAAATCAAGCTGGTGTGAGTGCATAGCAGCAGATATATGGAGATTTCTAGTTTTACTTTCTTAGGCCAAAGATCAATTCAAACAATAATCACCAGTGAAACGAATCTTCCACTTCCTGGCTAAATCAGCAGAGGGAAATTATGCTTTTTATATTAAATAACAGAAGCCTCAAGTTTGATGTCACTTTACTGAGTTGAGATGGTCCAGGGAAAAAACGATGCTTTCTGCTCCTTTATTTCACGTAGCTGGAATATTTCAAGTACAGGTACTACTTTATTTCAGGTAACACTATGTCTGCCAAATCAGATAAGCTTAATGAGTAAATATTACTCATGTAGTTTAGAGTGAGACTCATGGGGTAATTTCATTTGTTTACCAACACAGAAGAATTAGGTACAAGCTTCAGTTTGTATCGATTGGCTAGCAGCGTAGAAAATATAAGTCATCAGTCTTGATATCAGGCATGAGAATTCATTTGGCCTATAGCTTGTTTTTCAAGTATTTATTCTTTAAGTTGGAGGTTGTTAAATTTTGGTGTGCTTAAGGAGCTTGTTAAAAATGAGTATTTTAAAATCTGGAGAGTAGGTGGAGCAGGGGTGGGGGCCGGGAGTCTGCTCTTTAAGCAAGTTGGCTACTCACCAGGATTCTACGGTAAGTGTGCCACATGACATACCCCAGAAAAACTGCTTAGAGATTGCTCTGAACAATTATGGGTGAAGAAAATACATCCGTGCAGTTGTTTGAGAAAACATGCTCACTGACCTGGATTCATCTTGAAAGTAAACTTGGATTCTTTACAGTTCATGAGGTCAACAAACTCCTTCAGAGCAGTGTAAAAAGGCTGAACTTTTTCAACAGGTACATCAAATATTGTGTCTCTAGTTGCATTATTGAAGTTGATGCGAACCACTTGGCCTTTATCATCTAATCTGTTTTTTTAAAGAGAAAAAGTTAAAATACATAAGTCACAAAGTATCTATTACATTTCTGAGGATCAATTTGTCTTGGAAGGTGATTCTGAAATACAGTATTAAAGAATCCAAACACATGAAAGTGTTCAGGTGATGTGTGGTATAGTGTATTCAATTGTTTTTCATTTATTCACTTAGCAAGTACTTTTAGAAATCTTCCAACCTAAGTGCCAGAATGATTCAAATTAATTTAAAGCAAATGTTCCTAGAGATTCCAGTTAAAACGTTTTTTATGTTTAGGGAAATGAATTCATTCTTCATTCTTTGAGATAATAGCTTTTACCTATTCACATATTTTTAAGTCCATAGGCCCATCACTTTATGTTTCATCTATTGAGGTTTTAAGTCTGATTTTATTGGAGTATTATTGGAAAGAAAGATCTGTTTTTTTAAATGTTTGCAATATACTTTTCTAATGCAGTCCCTTGTTTACAGATGGGGAAACTGAGGCACAGAGGAATGCCTAGTCTGAGGTGCATTCTTTGGATCTTTATATCTATGGCACCCTTTTTACCATCCTTTATGTTACTGACAAGGGTGTCATGACATTGAAACTTCTTGGGGCTCTTCCATTCTAGCCACTCTGACGATCTATTCTTTTTTCACTAACACCATAATTCTTTGATAGGAATGGTTATGCTAGTTATGAACTCTCTCTTTTAGAGTCCATGAGTGTATCCTCCCATACCAATGAAGGGAATTTTGTGATTCATTAATCTAATTAAGTCAGAATAGTGTGTCCCATGGTACATTGCATTAAGCTTTCATATCCAAGAATTCTTATGTATAAGCAATATAATCAATTCTCTCTCTCTCTCTCTCTCTCTCTCTCTCTTGCTCTCTCTCTCTCTCTTTCTCTGTTTGTGTAACAGAGTCTTTGTTTCCTTTCACTTGATACTGACTTTCTATCTGAGAAAAGAAGATACAAATTCATTATTTAGAATTCTCAGCTATGACATGAAGGGAAATAGAAAGCAAATTAGTTTCTAGAGAAGACGTTATTCTGAAGATTGAAAAGCGTTAGAGGAGATGAGTGGCTGACATCTTGAAGAGCAACCTAAAATGAAAAATTGAATCTGAACAAGAAGGAAATTCTGTCTGTACCAATAGAATGAAAGGACGGTCCCAATGCAGGGTTATATGATGGGGAAGAGTAAAAAGGATGATGAGGAACAACTGGCTATGTTTTAACTGTATATAAGATGACTGATCTCTCAGGAACACTATTCGGAACTAGAATTTATTTTTGATGTCTGTCTTTCTCTCACACCCTTCATCCAATCTGTCAGGAAAATATGCTGTCTTGACGTACAAATGTATCTCAAAATGAAGTCTTCTGCACACTCCCACTCTCACCACTCGTGTTTACAGCACTCTCTCCTCTAACCCTGCAGAAGCTCCCTAACTGTTCTTCCTGCTCCCATCCTTGCTCTTCTACACTCCGTTCAGCATGGCAGCCAGGAGGCTCCATTTAAAATGTAAATAAATTTATATAAATATAAATGTCTCTCTTTCCATGAAACCTTGCAGTACCTCCCTATTCCACTAAGAGTGAAAGCCAATGCTCTTACAATGGCTAACAAAGCTGGACATGAACTTAGCCCTGTTTGACCTTATTTCTTCATACTCTACTCCACACTGGCCACTTTACTTTCTTTGAACACACCAGACTGTTCTTAGGGCCTTGGTAAGACCTTTCTTCTAGCTGTTTCTGGAAACTCCTTATCTTGGCAATCTCCCTCACTCCTTGAAGTTTTTGCTTAAATACCACCTAGTCAGTAAATATTTTCCTCGTCACATTATTTAGAGACGCAAGCTTTATCCTCCTCTAAGTCTTTTGTCCTAGAGACTCCTCTTATCCTGACCTACTTTTCCTTTTTTCTTAAGTATTTAAAATGTTCTAATATTCATTTTAATTTCCTCATTTGTTTTAAAATTTCTAATTCTCCCCTCTGCTGTGAGACCACAAGCTACTTGAAGGCAGGAAGCTTTGTTTGGCTCACTGAGGTAGCCCAAGCACTAAGAAGAGGGGCTGACCTCAATAAATATTTGTTGAATGAATAAATGAAGGCTTTATGTGTGTATCAGAAAGTGGAGTGAGTACTCTGGGGATTTGATTATTTATTAAACGAGTTTATTTTTATATTATTGGGCTATTTCTCCTAAAAGAAGAATACAAACTCAATTCTAAAATTGGAAACACCCGAAAATTTATCAACTGAGGTCTGATAAGTAAAACACGTCTTAGAAAGACAATGTAAGATACTTCTCAAATAAAAGGATAAGTGTATCCTTTGTAGATACTTGAAAAATTGTGATCAAATAATGTCAAATGAAAAGAGAACACAAAATGTTCAGTATAGGGAACATATGATTTTTGTTGGCATCAATTTGGGGAGACATCCCTATTTCATTCTCAGCACATGTGGTTCAGACAAAGGTGACCTTGTTCCAGAGATGAACATGTGACCCAGGAACAGCCAATGGCCAGTCAGAATTGTCTGACTTTCTGTCTATGGTGATCGTTTCAAGGATTCACTTGGACACAGTGAGTCATTTAGTTTCATTGTAGCTATTGGGAAGTAAGTGCTTTCTATGTGCAGTTGATGGAGAAACTGAACTTAAAATGGTTCCCTGCCACGTGGAACTGAGCTAAAATGGTGGCTCGAGTGGAGAGAGAAGTCCCCAGCCTAAGCCCCAGCCCACTTCCGCATAACCACCTCCAAGCCACACCTTGAGCCAATCACCAGATGACACCTATCCCTTCCCCGACTCAAAGAAGTTCCCAACCCATAAAAACTTGCTCAAAACCTTGTTAGGGGCTCAGTCTTTTTGGGAAGGATCCCGCTGAGCCCGCCGGAGTAATAAAGCTGACTCTCCTAACTCTCTGAGTGCCGCTTGGGTTCTTTCCAGTCCTGGTATCCATAACACAGTGATTACCAGTTTTAAGGATAATGAAAAGTTGGAGCTTGCACTGATTATCTTTGAAAATGAAGCCAACACAAAGGATGGCAAAGCTAAGGGGTGAATTAAAAAGTGATCAATTTCAAATAACATTGTTTAACTCCTGGATCTTCCTAATTTGCATTAGATTCTTTCACTTCCAGCTAAAAGATTTCTGACTAGTACAGTCACACTGATAATAACTATATCTTAAAAATTAAGTGGGCATGAAGTTTTAGTTATTTCCCTTATGTTGATTAAGAACAGAGGCTTTTATGAAATTTGATAAATAATTTTTTTATGATGAAAAGATTTTTTTGTGTGTGTTCCCATCTAAAATTGGATTAAAGAGTTAATAAAAAGTAAAGCTCTGGAGTTAATTGAAGCTTTCTAGGTTTAAGCTTTAGGTTAATGAAGCTCTTGCTGTCAATTGTTTTATTGAGAAATTTATAAATAGTACTTACTCTATAATTTTGTGTTTGGATTGTACAGAGAAATCACAGTAATCCACGCCAATGTCTGTGAAGTCCACAAAGGTGGAGGACAAAATCTGGAATGCCCGAGGATTTTTTTCCTTGAGCTTTCGGCATACATTAAATCCATCTACAATTTCTGAATCACCCCCAGTGACTGTTTGTTTTATGCAGTGCAGAAGCTGAACCTGTAAAGAGAAATATGTTTTAAAATGATGTGCACTTACAGTTTTTGACACTGTGTTAAAGAAAGATACAGAAAGATATGGATGCACTAAAATCAACAGAACTTTTTATATTTGTCTTTGTTCAGCAGGGAAAGGGGTTGGGGAGAAAAAAATTGCTTGTCATCAATATTTTTATCATTCAAACATTGTTACAATTGAAGACACTACACGGGGCACAGGCATAATGATGTTCATTAGTAAATGAAAGGCACAGATTATAATAGCTGCAGGGAGTGAGCACTTCCTGTTTGAGTATTTATGCACTTCCTGTTGGCTGTACAAAGGAAGTGGGATTTAATCTGGGTAAAGGAGGATGGATAAGATTTTTGAGTATGTAGAAGAGATTGGAAAAAGTGAATCAGGTGACAGTGATGATGGCTATGCAAAAAATGCACATTTCACTGGTATCAAAAGGTTTGGCTACAGTAGAGCGTCACACCTGGGAATAGATCCAGTTGGAAAGGTAATTTGGAATCTCATCATGGAGAGTCTTGAATGTCAGATGAAGGATGGTATTGGACTTTCTCTTGTGCACAGAAGAGAATCGTTAATGGCTTTTGAATATGGAAGTCAAAACTGAGTTGAAGAATGTTAATCTAGTGGTATTACATGGGATGCATTTTTTTTTTTTTTTTTTTTTTAAGGGAGGAACTAGTGAGAGAGTAACTACTTGGGAGTCTAATGCAATAATTCATGGGTATGGATAGGAAGGGAATGAGGTAGGATGGAGGGAATGAGCCTATGAGGTTGGATAAACCCACGGAACACTGGGAATGAGAAACCAAAGGATGGTAAATATTAGTTATTTTTACCAAGATTTAGGGGAAAATGTTGAACATTATTTCATTTTGTAAAGCAAACAGTAAAATTAAAAAAAACAAACACAAATTCTTGAATGGAGTTTGTTTTCCTTGGTCATGTAAGCAGCATGGGTGGG
Source organism: Rhinolophus sinicus (assembly GCF_057876585.1). Lineage (NCBI taxonomy): Eukaryota > Metazoa > Chordata > Mammalia > Chiroptera > Rhinolophidae > Rhinolophus > Rhinolophus sinicus. The sequence goes on along the minus strand of NC_142514.1, from coordinate 160,092,620 downwards.
TGACTTTGAATACATAGATTTAGACCCTGATTTTCTGTCTAAAGAAACCTAACACTATTCAGCTATAAAAATTTTATTCTTGGTGAGTGAAATAAAAATAAAAACCAATGTCTCGCAGTTCTTATAGTAAGAAAGAGGCAAAAATGATCAAATACCCAGACTAGGGGGATATCTATATGAGTGGAGAAGTATCCATATAATTTGCTTATCTCCATAGATTGTCTAGCACAGTGCTGCCCATTAGAACTTTCTATAATGATGGAAATGTTCTTCTATGTTGCCCAATACAATTGTCACTAGTCCCACACGGCTATAAGACATTTAAAATGTGGCTGGAGTGACTGAGGAACTTAATTTTAGATTTTCTTAAAACTTAATTCGTTTAAATTAAAATTTAAATAGTCATTTGTGGCTAGTGATTACTATATTAAATAGTGCAGGTCTAGCACATATCCTGCCACCCTCACAAAACGGCATACATTTTCTCAATGTTTTAAATTTTGTATGTACTTGTTCTCAAATTACGATTGTGTCATGTACATTTATTAATTCCTCACTACAATCCTTAGAATTTGGTACTTTCAGCTTCATTATATAGGTGAGGAAAGTGACACCCAGAAATGAAAAAAATCAACCAGCTAGTAAAACCTCAGCTAATCCATGGTAAAACTGGTATTCAAACCTTGGTCGATTTGCCTCAAAATCCTCCTGCAGCAAATTCCTTTCCTATATGTAGAGACATCTCTTTATAGGACTCTTAATAATTCAGTATTGTGTGGTATGTGCTTTGTAAACTTAAACTTCCATTTCTGATTGATGAAGTCTTAGTTTCTGATGTTACGAGAGGAGAGAACTGGTCTAAATTAATAATAGTTCCGTTCTTAAATTGATGCTAGTTTTTCTTAAACTTGAAAAAATACTTGCCTAAATTGACTAAGTTGTAGAAAACCATCTCATTACCAGGGCAACAAGGGATGAAGCAGCATGATTAAAAAGAAGATGAAGTGAAAATGTCAACCTCAAATGTACCAAACTCCAAGAAGGCAAAACAATAGCATAACTTTGTCTCTGGAAGAATCAGAGTGTTCTTTAAATCCTTTTAGATTTTACCATAATGAAGTAACACAGAATAATTCAAATATAAATCTTTATAAAAGGTCAACTGATGTCTTTTACATGTGGCAAGGCCAAGTAATAATCTTCTCTTGCGTATTTCCAATTTAATGTAATCTTATGAAAGAAAAGAAAAGGACAGAGCCAGAAAACACTTTCACTGCTAATTCAAAAGGTAAATATATGCCTAATGTGTATAAAACCCAGTTCTATTTCATGTAAGTCATTCAGAACTAAAAGTAGTTTCTTTCTAAATGTTACTTTATGGCAGCATGTGACTTTTGGCCCAGACAATGAAGTAAGCGAAGCAACATCTGTATTTCATTAAAGATGTGCTTCCTTGTCCCGGACCTATGTGATCCAAATTGATCAAACTGAACTCTCAACAGGTAACTTATCCAGATCATTTCGTCGGTACTGAAAAGAACATTGACTCATTCTGTTTGTTATGAAAACCCTCCAACTTTGGAACAAAGACCCCTGAATAACTCAAAATGGAAACTTGAACAATAGCATAAAGAAGTGCCCACATTTTAACTATTCTTCTACTAGGATCTAGACATTTCAGGACTCATCTTTTATTTTAAATTCTCCTATTGAGTTATTTAGCTTTGGCTGTTTCATTTGCTGATGGCGATAGGTACAAATTTATGGCATTTCTTTGCCTCTTTATAGCATATCTGTTAACACGTTGCGTACGGCGGGGTTTAAATCCCTCCTGAAGATTCTCGTGATCCGTACGCAACGTGTTAAGTTTCTATTGCATGAAAGGTGCTGAGTTAAGTCTTGAGATATAGGGAAGTATAAGATCCAGTTCCTGTATTTTGTAATGAGTTTGGCAATGTGTATAAATAATCATCACAGTATATAAATTACAGAAATTCAGAAAGGTTAACTCAAGACCAGTCTGGTATGGTGAAAAAGCTAGGTTGAGGCCTGAGTTCAAGTCCAAGCTCCCTATTATTCAGATATCACCCTGTGAAAGTATTTAACCTTGTTGTGTGTCATTTCCTTATCTGACATAAAAAGACATGATTCATCCCATCTACCTGAAAGAAATGCAAAGAGGGATAAGATAAAGTAATGTAAGTAAAAATGCTTTGAAAGAGTATAAAATGCTATGAAAATGTCAAGCATTATACTACACTTTAGCGATATTTATGAAGTCATTTAATCACTTTTCCATAGGCTTTCCATTTTAAACCAGAAACAAAACCTAAACTCATAAAAAGCAGCAGGTAATTTAAAAATTCAAATAGAAGCTTTAGTTTCCTAGTCTAATTGTAAAAACTTTATTCCATCTAACTTTCCCAACCTATCTTTAGCAGACGAACTGAGCTGATTAGTTTGGCTTTTAACCCCAAGGGTTTTAGAAAATTTCTGGATCACAGTTAGAACAAATTCTATTGTGTACCTCTTCCTCCCCCAAACCCCACCCCCAAAATGACTGTAGTGGCCATTTCACTGTCATCATCTAGTTCAAAGAAAGCATGTGGTGTTTTGCAATCAACAAAATAGTTTGAAATGTGAAGTCAAAATACTAGGCTAGCTTAGTTAATGCTGGCTAGGACAATGGAAAACAACAAGGGCACAGAGAAAACGTGTTTAGTAATTGATGGAAAAAACAGACTAATTTTGATTTCCACCCATTTTACCTTCATTAGCTAGAGAATTGCCCCAAATTTCCACTTACATTTACCTTTGAAAATATAAATTTCTGTGTAGTTACTTCATTTATTCCTACTCAGCTCTAAAAATAGAAACAAAATATCTTTTCAGAGGTAGTTTCCTGACCATTTCTTGGTTTAACAAAATGATGCTTTTGTAAAAATGCAGCTGGTTTAGTAGAATGAAAATTTTGTAATAATATAGTGGAAGAAGGTCTTTCTAGAAATTCTCCTGAAGGATTTGTGGCTCCATGCTGAACATTTCCTTCCTTGATGAGGAATCTTGATGGTTTCTAAAAATAGCCAAGGTGATTCTGCTCCTTGCATTCACATCCTTGTAGTACATCTTTGCAGCTTCCTAGAAAAGGTGGCCTCTACTTCTTCATCTCTTGAATCTGACCTAAACTTATGACCAAAAAACATGGCCGAAATGACGCTGTGTTGATGACTAGCCTAAGTCTTGAGAGGCCTTGTATATTTTGGCTTGCTCTCTGGACATCCTGACAGCTTCTCTGTGCAGAAGCCAGGGCTAGGCAGCAGGAGGATGATAGGCTAGATCAAGTGGAGCCGAGACGAGCCATCTCAGACCCCATCCCCTACCCGACTCAGCAGCAGCAGAACTGCCCAAATGAATGCAGCCCAAACTGTAAAAACATGACTTAAGTAAATGTTCTTTTAAACCCTTAAGTCATGGAATTTTTTGTTGTTGTTGTTTGTTTGGTTTTTTGTTTGTTTGTTTTGTTTTTTTGTAGTAATAGCTAACTGATAGAAATGATGGCCATGTGACTTTGTGGGAAAAACCCTACATTGCGTTCCCTTGTTTTCTTTTCTCTTTTAACTCTCTTGGGAATGGTAAACATGCAAAAAGACCTCAAGAAGTAAGTTGTGGTGAAATGTATTGATAAAGCAAAGAGTGCCTGTAGTTATTTCCAGGAAGAAACAAACAAGCAAAATGTTTAAACAATATATATGAAAATCTCCTATCCCATGGGAATGCTCAGCTATTCAGGATTTAGATACAGAGATTTGTAAGTTTGGATTGTTTTTGGAGAAAGAAGATCTACGTAAGCCAAATTAGCCGGTAAAACATAATCTTCTAGGTTGAAAATATAGGACACTGGTCCTTGGCTTGCCTTGTGGAAAATGTGGGGAGGCTCACCTTACCCCAGGTGGATGATGGAGGGCCGGATAATCAGTGTGAAAACTTAGCTTCCCAGTGGTGTAAGCCACATTGTTTGCGTCGATTTTGTCTTGCACATGCCAAGTATGTCTGTAAAGCACAAGAAACATATGTTTAAACAGGCTGTCACTAAACCAGAGGAAATGTGTTAGAATGAACTTGCTCCATGGGGGAAATGCAAACTTTTCATTTTATGAAATAATTACAATAATGACTACAAGCCAAGGAAGAGGGTCTGACCTTACTTTGTCTAAAGTAACCACTTCCGAATTAGCATCTTCTCATTGCTCTTCTCTCCAAAATAGAATGCATTTGTCTATCCTATGGAGTTTATAGAGAGCTGTATGTTGAATTGTAGGTTATGTTTTCTAATAGCTTAATACCTTTTTATAAATGGTTTTTTGATGTGAAATTAGTATAACTATTTGGTTACCCCATATAATAGCTACATAGGAATGATGAGATAAATGCTTGATTTATTGAGCATTTGGCACCATAATGGATTAGATTTTTTCCACTCCAAGATGAATAATTAGTGTTTTTAAAATAATATTATTGATGAAAATGTATTAAAACTAGATAGTAGTAATGTTTTCACAACATTGTCTATATACTAAATGACACAGAATTATACACTTTAAAATGGTTACTTTTATGTTATGTCCACTTCTACCTCCATTACCAGCAAAAGAGCTTGGCTTAAAAGTTAGAAAATGTTAATTAATAAAAGAACTAGGAATTGGTTGCAACTCTGTGACAAGAAAATAAATCATTATTCAGATTCTGTAAGGCTTTTCTCTTAGAAGATTGAGGAAATAGGTAATTGGAAGGAAGCCATGTTCCCAAATGAACCAACACTGTCTAGAAAAAAAAGTCACCGTATATGCATGTCATTTTATTGCTGTTACAATGTTTATTTTTAAATTTATGTTCACACTTATTAAGTAATTTTTCAATAAAATTATATTTAACACCTGTTCTATTCCAGGCATTGTTTTGCATTAGAAATAGAGCAGGGCACACAAAAAAAATTACTACCAAATCTAATATTACATAGAGATAAGCGCTTTAAAGAAAATAAAGCAAGGTAAGGAGATAAATATTAGGGGACTGGAGAATATCATGGCAGAGATGATGCTTTGGGGAGTACTCTAAGAATAGCTGGAAGTTTTCATAGAAACCTGACTAAAATCAGGGAAGAACTGTGAATTTCTGGAAGACATATTCTAGGCAGAGAAATCTGAAGTGAAAATAGGGTTTCTTCCCCATTCTCTGGTGTTGAGGTTGCAACTAGCTATTTAGCTCTGTTTTTCTTTTCTTTTCTTTTTTTTTTTTCTCATGTAAAATCAGGATGGAAAGCCTGGTATATCTTTCAGTAAAGGTTAAAGACCAATCCACATGTTGTCATGAACTGCAAAGAGACCTAGTGAAATGAGAAGAGGAGTATATATAGCTTGCTGCAAACTCATTTCAAATATGAGTCACGCACAGTCCATTATATTTAATGACTGTAGCGAAGAAATACATATTCTCTATGAAGTTCATGCCACGCCAAGTCCCAGATATGATACAGGTTTAGGCTGTAGTCAACATCAGCATTCTAAGAATTATCAACACGTAGGAAGGGATTTAAGGAGACACAAAAAGTAATTTCATCAAGTTGTAGAATATATAATAACTTCTGACTAAGCAGATGATGCTGTTGACACTGTCAAGTAGGAAATGACTATATTTAACTTTTGTTTTCAAGAGTGATGATGGTTTTGCATTGATTCACCTACATTGTCTTTCCTGGTTTCTCCTATGATTGAGGGAAAACTAACTGAGTTTTGCGGCAGCCAAGAGCTGGCTGAGATTCAAGGTGCGAGCTTTAGCCAGGGAATAGCTCTCTGCTTTGTTTGACATTATCTGGCTTCTACAGGGACACGGCCTGTGACTTGGCTTCCTCAGAGCAGTTCTTCAGCACTCGGAGCTAACTGGCAGGGGATAATAAACACTTTTTTTTTTCAGCCTAAAGTATCTTAGGCACAGTATGGGACGTGTAGTCTAAAAGTCTGTGCTCGTACATAATGATAAATCCCAGGAAAGGAGCTTGCCAATCCCCACCATAAAAACCTTCTCCTAATAGTTTTAGCATAAGTCTGGAGAAATCCTAGAAATGTGTACCTTTCTCCCTCCTTATAGAAAGGAACCATGCCAACAAAGATGCTGTGATTGTCTGTGGTTCTAAGCTTTGAATTATCCTTCTCAAATCCAAATCTCCAATGAAACACAACAGAAAGAAATGCAAGCACATCTATCAGCTTGTGTAGAAATGATTTTTTAAAAGCCCACTTGTGGAGTCTTAGTGAAATGAGGGTGTACTTACGTGCACCTCTCATTAGAGACATGTTCTAAAGTTGTTCTAAGTAAGGCAGCAACTCAAGCAGATTAACAAACATTGTCATGACTGAAGCAGAGATGCAGGGACAGATTGTTCTAGAACTGAAGAGGTGGGCATCTTAATCCAATGGTATAGACTTGCTTGGTATTGTGCCACAAAAATCCTACTTTTGCCAAAGATGCTATTTTAAACAAAGCTAAACAACCAAAGATGCTACATGAAACAAACCACTGACCCATTCATGTCATTCTTAACATTTAACTAGAACTTTCCATGACGGTTTTCTCATTTATTCAAGGTTTTTGTCAAAAGCTCCTGTACATTAAAAATCATGATTTTCAGAGAATATTTCATAGGCTTGGTTTAAATGCTAATTCATTAGATTCACCCTAATCTAGATGACCAGTCATAGATATCATGATATTTCATGGTATTAATAGTGTTTTGTGACAAGTTTGAAACCTTCAGTGATTATGGAATGCTTAAAAATTATTTTTGATAGATTTGTCCTTTATACCCTTGGTGATAGATTTTATACTGTTTTTGGTTAGTGGCTCACTCTTGGAAAATCATGCTGGATTTGTTTGTAATCTTTTTTTTTTTTTTTTTTTTTTTTTTTTATGAAGAACTACTCACATGAAAAGATGGTCTATACCTGCAACCTGGCTTTATTATCACCAGCAGCTACAACCCCCAATGTTGACCAGCTGCAAACTCTTTTTGCACATTATGGAAGAATGCCTTCTTTTGAACATCAGTTACTTATCCCATTGGATTAAAAACATAATGCTCACATCTTATTTTTATTTTTAAAATTTTAATATGGAAAATGATCTTCTAGCTAAAATAAACGAAAACATTTTATAGTTAGCCATCCAAAGGAATACCACAGTGCATATTATTTCTCACTATCATTGTGACACTTCCATATGTGACTTCCCAGAGGCAGTCACTCACCAGAACTCCAGCCATTTATTTTTCCATTATCATTTATTAGACACATACGTTGGGCCAGGAACTGAGGATGCGGAAGAGAACAGATTTGCCCCTCATGAAAGTTAGTCTACAGGGAAGACAAGTTAGTGTGATTTGTTTTCCAAAGCTAAAGTACAAGGTGTCATAAGAGTAAACACGTGAAGCTTAAATGGAGACCTGAAGATTGAATGGGATTTGCCTAGAAATAAAGGTCATTGTAGGCAGAAGAATGGCCTGTCAGAAGGCCCTGTGGAAGGAGAGAACATGGCCTAACAAAAGAAGCGAGAGAAATTCAGTCTGGGCTGGAGTGGAGAGGATTTCTCTGTGTCAATTCTTGGCTTCATCTCAAATTTCTGCTTCTTTACTGTCCTGTAAAGTCTTGCAAAAAAAATATTTCATTACATCAGGGAATTGAGTTCAAACATGTTCTTTATCTCATAGCAATGAGCCCTCTATCAAAAACGTTTGTTAATTGAAAACATGGACTCTAGAAGAGTAAATTGATTATTTTTCTGATGGTGTGATTATTAACTTTAATCCTGGCCTAAGCTATATAGTTTAGGTCTATTTAGACCATAAGTACTTTAGCCATCAATTACTAGTATTATCTTATTTCTAGGGGAAGGGTTACAGTTATTTGTAAACAATACTTGGCAAAATTGCTAGAATTGGATTTTAAAAAGTCATCTTTTTGGTTCTGCTTATATTATGGACACATTTATATTGCATGCATTCCTGAATATTAATAATTTCATACCATTTTTTTAAGTGAGAATTCACATCTCCAAACACAAACTAGAAAGACAGAAGTAACCTTTCTGATATCTAGAATTGTTCTTACTGAATCCATTAAACTATTATGGAAATCTCCATGAAGCATAAAGATGTAAAGTAAACAAGGAAAATTCTGGGGTTATGGTGGTGACCGTTTTTAATTTCTCTGAATTCTCTCTGAAAGACATCTAGAGTGTAAACCTCCAAATTTGGGGACAACATCTCACCAAAATTAGGTGACAAGATATTTCCATGAACCCCCAAAATGAATGGGTATAGAGATGGACCCTCCAAAGCCATAACACGTGGTATCAGCAATCGTATAGGAGAATGCGGAGGGAAGCAATTAGGTACCTGAAGGATCTGAAAAAGTCAAAGTCCGTAACAGATATTTACTGGCATGTGCAGTTAAGCAATTTGAGAATGGCAGTTAAACCTGAGAGGGGCTTTTCACATTCCAGTATAGCTGAGTGCAAGAAGTCCATGGTAAGGGACTGGAATAGTCTGGGCCCCATGAACTCTCAAAAATTCACCAAACTCCCTTCCGTGATAAAGCTTCCTTCTGAGGAAGACTCCAAAATGAGCATTACAGGGACAAAGGAAAAAGAAGTCTAGATGAAAGTGAAGTAGAGAAGCCAGGAGGTCTGAGAATGTTATTAACCATAATTTTGAAGTATGGCTTAAAACTGTAAGTTACAAAAGATTTCTGAATCTTAGCTCCCTTTAATAGCAAGAAAACAAATTTCACTTAAAAATCAGCAACATAAAATGATTAAGGTTTAATTTCATAGTTATTTTAAGAAAAAAAAAAGAGAATAAATAGCAAAATAGCTACAGACAATACATGCCAGAAAAATATGCCCCCAAAAGATTAAAAAAAGCATCATTTTCTATTTCTAACTTCTGTTTTCTATTTATAATGACTTTTAATGAACCTAAAGATTTTAATAAATGGTACAACACGTAGAAAAATAACCTACAAGAGAATCAGAAACTCAAAAATAAGATGATAGATTCAGGAAAAGTGTTTTTTAATCTCTAAAAAGTGAAGATTAGAAGAAATGCATGATCAAATAATAATGGCAGATAATGCCTTTAAATAACTAGAAAAGGGAGAAAAATTTAAATATCAAAAAAGGAAGCAATAAGAAGGATTTGAGAGAAAGTAACAACTTTTTCCTTCTTATTGCTTCCTTTTTTGATATTTAAATTTAAATTTAATTAAATTTAATTAAACAAATTAAGAGAATAGGCAGATGATTTAATATGTGCATACTAGGAGTCCTTCAAAGAAGAAGCCCAAAGAACAGAACAAATACTAAAAACTGTAATTCAAAAAAATATTCTTGAAATTAAAAAAAAAAATAAAGATTTGAAACTGCATTCTGAAAGACCAAATTATATACTCCCTAAAAAATTGCCTCAGAACAACCAACAACACAGTCTGTAAAATTACTGGTTTAAAAAGAAAAAAAAGAAATTTTTGGGGCATCTAGGTAAAAAATATCAAATTACTGAGAAGGAAAAGAAAATTAGATAACCAATAAAACCATAGTGCATATTAAAGATGCTGTGAGCCAAGAATTTTATATTTAGCCAAGTTGATTTTCAAGTATAAAGGCCTTAAACTGCTGTCAACATGCAAGAATTCAGAGACTATTGTTCCCGGGAGTCCTTCCTGAGGAATTTACAAGAGAACAGTCTTCAGACAACTAAAGTGAGTAGTGATATGTTGCAATAGCACTGGCGCTGATTACTAAACTTGTATTTACTAATAGAACTAATTATAGGGAAGAAAGAAACCAGATGATCAAAACACTGAAAAGTTAGGAAAACAAACAGTAGTGCCAAGGGATGCACACTGGGGCAATAATACTTTAAACCTGGGAAAAAAAGGTGGTGAAAACCATAAAATTCAGGAGAGCCATTACATTTGGGGACAAAAGAGAGGTTTGTGATTGGCTGGGATGTGTGGATGGGTTCTGGAGTGGCTGACCATGTTCCATTTCTTGATCTGGGTGGTGTTCAAGCATATTTGCCTTACAATAATTCACTGAGCTATACTTTTGTTTTACGTGATTTTTTTGTATCTGTATTATATTTTACCATCAGAAGTGTTTTTTTAAATTTATTTTTAAAGGTTAATGATTCTCCCAATAATAAAAATGAAGACAAGTAATGATAGCAACATGATAACTACCTCTAAAAATGTAAAGAAAAAAGTTAATAGCAATTTGCTCCAAAGTCCCAAATACCTAAGTTATGAAAATCTTAGAATGCAGAGCATTGCAAAATAATAATGATGGTGATGATGATGATGATGATAGTAATAGTAGTAGTAACTTAGGAAAATTCCACATTAAACATATTTTGTAGTTTTTTGGGGGGATGGGAGGTAAAATTGTGCTTAATTTATTTAATCTGAACAAGATTGGATGCTAGTTTAGATTACCAATGTAAAAGACTAAAATATAAACTTTATTTTCTCTTGCGACAAGTTATCTGATTCTTTGTTGATTGTTATTTTCCCTTTTCATAAAGAGTTGGCTATAACTGAACTTACTAGAGGGGAAGGGGATTACTATTCTGGTGCTGTCATTATGATTTAGTTTAAGAAATTGCCATATAATCCTGTCAAATTATTCCCTCGCATCTGAACTCTGAATATGACTAGAAGCCCCATTTGACAACCAACATTATTATGGCATTGGATCTAAAGGGGAAATGTTAGATAACAGCAAACTGCCATAGTACCATGGTGTGACGGAAAGATTACACACAGTTAAGTAAATCTGGGTTTGCAGCCTGATTGTTTTGCCTGTTTCCTTACCTTTAAAATGGGGATCATAATTCTTATGAGAATTGCGAAGATTCAAGATGATGGTAAAGCATTGAGCACAATACTTAGCATATAAAAGGTGCTCACTGAAAATTTATTTTTCCCATCCCAGTAATAACAGTTGCCTGTCCTGGCTGCACAGACTATAACCAAAGAGGCAATGGGGTTCAGAGGGCTTGTGGAGAAGCAATTGCCTTATTAGGGCATCCTATAAATTTTCTCAAATGATTTCTAGAGGAGCATGAGGCACAGAAGTTATTTTTCCTTTCATTCATGTGATGACCTCATACTCAAGTGGTTTTCTTGGCAGCAACTTTAATTACTATGAAACCTAATATTACAAAGGGAACCCCAGGGACTGGCTCTTGGCTGATAACATAAACTGGGGTTCACAATGGCTGAAAGAACATAACTTGTTACTCTGCTTAGGAAACCCTAATAGTCACAAGAATACACATTTTAAAGGCCCCAGCCCCAACACAAACACTACGGTTAGTAGTAAATCTTAAAACAACTCATTAAGAAATCCCAATGTGAATTTTTTTACAAAGTAGGATGGAATTACAACTAAATTCAGAACTCAGACAAGTTTTCTTTGCTTTCTTCCCAAGTCTGAATTGCTTTTAGGTTGTTTATTCATAACTCAGAAGCCATTTTTTTATTCAAGATGGGCGGTGTAGTTTTCTCAAGCAATTTCTTGGCTAGAGCTTCAACAAAATGGGTAAACTTGTTTTTTCTTCTGCTGTTCAGTCCCCACACCTCACAAATGTTTTCTGGTAACATGTATATCAAGCAAGTAGCTGTTTCAAAGTCAAATTTGGAGGCAGTGCTAATGGCAGTAGCAATTTCTAAGGGCCAGATGCCAAGAAATAATAATATTTTTCACTCATACACCCTCAATCTTTCATACAACTTAATGTGTGAAATGCTGCTGGGCTGGCTTACAGAAATGCTAGTAGAAATCCAGTGAATGCTGGAAAGGAGATATACTCCCCAGAAGCCATTTCAATTTTGTTAATTCTTGACTGGCTGGTGTATTTGACAAACAGCCCATTAGAAACATTTTGTTTGACATTATTTTATTCATCCAATGAAGCCTGCATGCAACACACTCATGCAGATACAAAGCTACGTAGTAGCATTTTCCTTTTTCCTAGCAAACTTTCATCCAAAGGCCTGAAAGGGCATGATAGATATTAAAACACTCCTATAGAAAGAGAGAAATAAGTCCTCAGTTGAGGAGAGTCATAGAGCTCTGGGAAATTGCATGAAAAGTTTAGATCAAATTCTCACCTACAAATAGCCAGTGGGGAAGCCATGATTAAATTCTGTTTCCCCATTGGTCCTATGGGCAGCTCTCTGGGCAGTAATGCAATACAGATGCTATGGGGTGTTGGGTTCTCAATTCTTTCCTAAACTTTTTGAAACTAAGTGTTCCACAGTATTTATTTATCCTTTTCACTACAATGTGTGGCCTTATAAGTTTTATTCAGCAATTACATAGTTTCCATGCTTGTTTCCACGAGATAAAATGTGACTACTACTAAGACCTATGTTTCTTTACTTTTACCCCTTTTCTTCACTGTTTCTCACCATCTTTACTTTATTCCTGAGGTTAGTGTTTCAGAAAAACATATTTTTCATTTTCACCTCATTATTCTTATTAGTCTAAACATTGCTACATGTATTAAATACAACTTGCTTAAGCCAGGAAATAAAACATTCTTAGAAAGAAGAAAATCTAAACTTCTGGAATAAAGGCAGTCTTGTGAGCTAACGTTGAGCGTTGTAATCTTCTGATTGACTTTCTGATGAAGAAGGGTTACTCAGAGTTGCTCATGAGGTTAATTTTCTAACTAAGGACTGGTAAATGTCAATAATGCTAAGAAAAAATTTTGATGTCTTGATCAAATGGAAATCCTCAATATCTCAGCACATATTCCCTTTCATTAAAATTTCCTGTGTGTAAGGCACTGAGCTAGTACTAAAGGCATAATCTTGATTAGGTCACCATTTCTGCTTGAAAGGGGCTCGGTATGACAGTGGCAATGGAAATGAGATTTGCATACCTTATTTTCAAAGATTATTCTGATTGGTAGTTACAAACTGGATAACTAATTATATACACTTTGGTGGTAAACACTTTAAGAAAAAATGACGCTGAATCTTCCTCCCCCTCTTTGTGTAGGTTTGTGTCATACCTACACAAACACCTTCCCATCCCCTTCTCCACTGCTCCCTGAACACAGGAGCTTATGCAAATAATAATACACTGACCGACCCAGTTTATGTAGTTGTCCAACTAATTGCTAAAGGAATTTTCAATATATGATTTTGCCTTTTCGGAGAAGACCATCTGAACTTCTCAATGTTGTCTTATCAAAATTATACTCTCAAAAGACCATGACCAGCATACATTACTACAATTCGGCAAACAAACAGTAGTGATATCTTAAAACAAAATTGTTCATTTTCTTTCCTGCATACATTGCCACTAAGAGTAGAATCTTCAGAAAATAGAAATTGACTTACTAGATTTAATAATATGTGGGAGAGAAGAGAATGTCACTTCCTTTTCCTGATGGGCCATTTGGAATGCAAAACTGGCTCACTTGGGTGAGGAGTAAAATCCTTCCTTTGTTTTATTATAATGCCCCAAGCTTGGGGATGAGAGGCTGGTGGGGATCTCACAGAGCAGAAGCTGTAAAATGGGTTCTTTTTTCTGGAGCTGCAGTGGCTGCCAGATCAAGGGACAATGTAGCAGGTGGTGGTTGGAAGGATGGAGTACAAAGGTTAACAGGTTAAATGAGAAAGGAAAGAAAGGCCAAAAAGAAGGCAAAAAACAAAGAATGACCTGGGGCAGAATGGAGGCAGAATAAACACTGGGAGATGGAAAAGCAAGGGCGGTGCATTTGGAGGAAAGAAGTTGTTCAGTAGGAAGGAGGGAAGCAATCCTGAGCAAAAAATAAAAGAGAAAGGGCCTGTCCCTTACCAGCTCTATTTGGTGGGATGGGCTGGAATGGGGAAGAATGGTTTAAGATAAAAAAAAAAAAAAAAAAAGGCTGCCATCTGAGTTGGATTAGCTTGTGATGGGGAGGATGGACTGTATGGCATTACAGAGTCTTAATTATATATACATTTATTAATGCCGCACCTATTTATACAATGGTAGCCTGTGTAAACTTTGAGGAGTCTGGCTTTTTTATGTTTTTAATTAAAGTTTATTGGGGTGAAAATTGTTAGTAATGTTACGTAGGTTTCAGGTGTACGATTCTGTAATACATCATCTATGTATCACATTGTGTGTTCACCACCCAGAGTCAGTTCTCCTTTCACTACCATATATTTGAAGCCATTTACCCTTATCTACCCGTCCCTCCCCCTCTACCCTCTGGTAACCACTAAACTATTGTCTGTGTCTCTGAGTTTTTGTTCCTTCATTTGTTTGTCTTGTTCCTTGAGGAGTCTGGCTTTATTTTCTCTAGTGGCCATATTGCTAGCTGGATATTGCCCCATCTTGACCATGCTTTGCACCATGCAGGGAGAACATCACCTGTCAGGTGTGCACTACCTTAACTTGTGTAATACCCACACTTTAACTACTGTTGGCATGCACTAACAGTCAGATTCCCTCATTTGTAATGTCAAAAGTCCAGGGTTACTTTTCAGTGCATTGGCTGGTTTTATGGAATTTTTATTGGACCAAATTATTTAAATGAAGTCAACTGAAATATTTATATTCAGCCGTATACAGCAAAGATAGTTTTCCATAAAATAGAAACCCAAATCTGGTTCAGAAAAAAAATGCCTAGCACAATGCCTTGTACACAGTAGTATTTAAGAAATAGTTGTTGCATACATGAGTAAAAAAATGGTACCACTGTTAAAGACATTCTGTTTGATTGACAGTGACTGTACTTTCTTTTGGATATACTCTGTGGGATGCATTTTTGAAAATATCTAACTTGGTATATTCACTGAAGATGGCACTATAAAGGCAGAGTATAATTTACAATGACTGTTTTCCATTGGATTAAATTATGTTATAAAAGTCAGATAATTTCTTTAATAAAGAAGTTATTTTTATTGAAGAAATTATCCAGAAAGCTACGTTTCATTGACTTTTGGAGGCATCAGGGACATGGGAGGAGACATTCGGCTCCACTCTGTAAAAACTACATTGTCCCAAGTCAGAGGTTTAAATCTTCCTGAAGAAGGTATCATTTTATATACCGTTCCACAAGTATGTATATTTGATAACATTGACAATGGACGTTTCTTTACCAACTCATACTCTTGATGAGGAATGCTTTCATCATCAAGGTAGTAATTTACTGAGCATTTCACATGGTCGCATGAGAAAAATATTGTCTAAATGATGCACTGACAAAATAATGACAAGTGTCTAAAAAAATATAGATGGGAAAATGACATACACTTTTACCCTCAAAGCTATTACCATTTCTGATTTAGTAGTTGAACATAATTTTATAATTATGAAATGCTCTAATAATTATTGCATTCATCTACTGCTTTATAGTCCTTTAAAAACACCTAGGCATACATTTATTCATTAAACATTTATTCTTTGCTTACTATTAGGTTGCTGCAAAAGTAATTGCGGTTTTTGCAATTACTTTTAACCTTTTAAACTGCAGTTACTTTTGCACCAACCCAATATATGCTGAAACTGCACAAAATGCTGGAATCTACTGTTTTTGTTTATTCAACCATGTGACAATTGAGATGATAGCTGAAAACCAGAACTAGATATTATGCTTCTCATTTTAGATCCATGCAATTGAAATCCTCCAAATATAACCCATTTGAATAGAAAAGTGCTAGGTGGGCATGAGATCCCAAGGGAGGCCTGGGTAAAGTAACACCATGATATTGTTGCTTTGGGCATCTGAACAAGAGTAGAAGTCAGGCTCCTCGAAAAATCTACACAGAAAGTAAAGTTTACCTTTGACTTCACCCACTTTCTTTTCTCTATCCCTCTCCTATTTTTGGTAGTCCATCTTCTGCACTATTTATTGCCTTCATTTAGTCTTTCCACTCACTCACCAACCAATTGTTTTCTCAAACAAGAGTAAGGCACTTTGCCAGTGGAGAACAAAGACATGAAAGAGAGGGACCCTGATTAAAGCAGCTACTGATTCAGTTGTGAGATAACTCATGTCCAGGCATTAGCACAGTACAGAGAAGAACATGATAAATGCCATTTAGTGTACATCATTGTTAGAGCTCAGAAGATGTAAAGCACCCAAGTTCTTTGCCAATTGAGATCTGCCTTCTCTTAAAGTACCTCTTTCTCTCAACCAGAGGTTTGTAATCATTGCTGCACATGAGAATCACTTGCAGAGTCTTAAAAAGTCCTGATACTCAGGCCAAATCCAAGTCCTGTTATAAAAAAATCTCTGGACAATGGACCCAGATATTAGTATTTTCTAATGTGGCTATTCCCATATACAGCTGCGGTTGAAAACCATTTTCTAAATATCCTCTTTTAAATCTTATGTTACCCAAACTTTAGTATTACTTTCTGACATTACCATGGAAAGGGGCAGAAAAAAAAGAACTTCAGGGAAAATATTCACTTTTCTTATTTTTTACCCCGCCCCTACCCCATAAGCAAATAAACAAGTAAGGACAAAGCAACAACAACAAAACTGTTCTCTTCTGTAAGTTCTTAAGATAGGGAATTAAAAAGTACCCCCAAAAGGAGAGATTCTGATCATCAGTGGTGGGAGTAGCAAGGTGGCAAGAAAAGCATATCTTGGTCTGTGCTATAGTTTGAGATTCAGGAAAGAAAAATGATCATCTGTGGAAGGTGGGATTGAGCGGGTTAAATTTATCTGGTTAGATGCAAATGTCTTGGACAAAGGAAATGGAATAGGAGGTCTGATTTATTTTCACAAAAACCTTAATATTTATTCCAATACATTTCACAATATTAGATCAGTGGCCAAATTATTTTTTAGGATTTGTAACAAAACAAAACAAAACAAAAAAATTAAAACACAAGTCATAAATTAGGACTCAGACTCTGACCCTTAATGTGACGGATGGATGTGGGAGTTAGGGAACTACAACAAAGAACCCCTAATTTGGCCACTGTTATGAAATTGTGAAATATGTTGGCATAGATACAAAAAGTCTAAACTAAGTGAAACAACATAGATTTATTTTGAAGTGTTCTGTTTATATCCCGTGCCTGAAAACATTTTTTTCCATGTTCTTCCTTCATATTATTGCTAGTGAGATGGATTAGGGAACTCAGGAATAGAACAGATCCAGATTCCAGCTCTGGTTCCTTTCTTTCTACCTCTGGGAACTTGGGTTATAGTTTAATTCTCTGGGCTTCAGATTCCTTATCCGTGAACTGGGGGATAACATCTATTTCAAAAAGTTGTGAAATTTAAATAAAAACCAAATAGTATTGTTGAGGCTCTTAGTAATTCCAAAGCTTTCCTTTTATTTCATTTGCCTGTTGTTACTGCTATAATCTCTAAGGCCATTCAAATTCTTGCCGATGTACGGAAGGTACAAATTTTATATGACACAAGTTTGCTAATGGTAAAAAGTGAATTCTTGGGGAGGAGGCGGGGGCTGGGTTGTCCAAATCTAAACATGTTATAGTCTTCTATCACGAATAAACTTGCTCAAACCATTGGGGGCAAATGGTTGAATATTTTTGATCCTCTGTTTACTGACAAACAAGGTCTTACTATAGATAACAGGTGCTCAACTCAAAAGGCTAGCAGGGGCCTTACAGATCTGAGGCTGGGGAAGGACTTTGGTAAACTGGAGAGGGAGCATGTGCACTCTGCTCCTCTAAGGGGTAGCCTCCACTTACATGGGCTGACAATTACTTGTTGCACTGATGTTGCCAAGCTTTTTTGATATCAGAGGGATTATTTGTTATGAATTTGTACCAGCTGGACCAACAGTTAAACAAGTTTACTATTTGGAAGTGCTGAAAAGGCTACGTGAAAAAGTTAGATGACCTGAACTTGTCGCCAACAATTCATGGCTCTTGCATCACAACAATGCACCAGCTCACACGGCACTGTCTGTGAGGGAGTTTTAGCCAGGAAACAAATAACTGTATTGGAACACCCTCCCTACTCACCTGATCTGCCCCCCAATGACTTCTTTCTTTATCTGAAGATAAAGGAAATATTGAAAGGAAGACATTTTGATGACATTCAGGACATCAAGGGTAATAAGATAACAGCTCTGATGGCCATTCCAGAAAAAGAGTTCCAAAATTGCTTTGAAGGGTGGACTAGGTGCTGGTATCGGTGCATAGCTTCCCAAGGGGAGTACTTTGAAGGTGACTGTAGTGATATTCAGCAATGAGGCACGTAGCACTTTTTCCAGGATAAGTTCATGAACTTAAGTGTCCGACTTTTGTCTGTCCGGCAGGTTGTTGCCATGAAGGCATTCAGGCTCAGTTGTTGCCAGATTTGATTTTTCAAGAAAAGTCAGATCCATATTTAATATAAAATCTTCCAGTTTTTAAGTACTGATGACTAATTTCATTTTCTTTCAACATCATGTGGGCCAAACAAAACACACTGAATATAGCCTGTGAGCTACTAGTTTGCAACCTTTGGATTTTGAAGGTTCTCTTCACTTCCAATGTTCTCTACTCTATGAGCCCAAGAAGAATTGTCTCCATCTCCCATGAGTGTCTCACTCTAAAGATTAGCAATACACTCATACCCCCACTTCCAGAGAAGGGTTTCCTGTTAATGTTTCGCCATCCATAACTAGTTTTACCTCCCAGGCAATTCTTATGCAAACAGCCTCTTGTTCCAAAGTTACAATCAATTATATTTCCTGTTACTTGCTTAAGTGCATAGACTTAATTTTCTGCATGTTAATTTTATCTTTTTTAATACATCTGGTGGTGGGTTTCAATTCCTCAGGGCCCAGTTTTATTTTGTGCCAATTCTTGGGAGGTAAAACTTTAATCAACTTTAACATTTGTAAAGCCAAGTATATTATAAAAATCTTGGAGAAACACAGTATTCAGCCTACCTGTTATGGACTAAATTATGTCCCTCCAAAATTTATATGATGAGGCCCTAACCCCCAATGTGACTATATTGGGAGATAGGGCCTATAAGGAGGTAATTAACTTTAAATTAGGTCACAAGTATGGGCCTATAGGACTGGTGTCTTTATAAGAAGAAGAGCAGATACTGGGAGTGTTTGGTGCACAGAGAAAAGTCTGTGTGAGGACACAGGGAGAAGGTGGCCATCTGTAAGTCAGGAAAAGAGCTCTCACCAGAAACCAACCCTGCTGGCACTTGGTCTTGGACTTCTGGCTTTAGAACTGTGAGGAAATAAATTCCTGTTGTGTAAGCCACCCAATCTATGCTATTCTGTTATGGCAGCCCTAGCAAACTAATAAATACACCACCTATAACTGATGTCTTTGGCGTCTGATGTCTTTGTGCTTTTAGGTTTCTTAAAAATGCCAGTCATTCTCAGAGAAATCCAACTTTTAAACTCATCTTCCCATCAGACTTCCTGCTCAAGATACTATGGAAATTTCTGTATCTCCAACCAAAAGAGTCCCCGTTCTGAGAAGTACATGGAACTTTATATATAATGGTAGAATGCAAATGATTAGTGACTCACCCATAAAATGTGAGATAAAGGAAACCAATCCTTTTCCCAAGTTTTAAAACTTCTCCTCGTTTGTCAGAGGCTCCTGTGAGTCGCACTATGCCTACTTTCTTGAGGCTGGAGAGCCACGTGTATGCGTCTTTATCATTTCTTAGAACATCTTCAAAGTCCAGAGTAGGTAGCTGGAGCTCTGAGCCCCAGTACTGACATTCTGTGAATTAAAAAAAAAAGAAAAAAACATGGTATTACATTGTTTTTATATATAGTGATAACCTCACAGAAGGGACTGGAGTTTACCTTTGATTTATCATGGAATTTACTAAATTTCAATCATCACAAATGCCCAGTTTACTAGATTTTCCTCCCTGGAGCCATGCTGATCTACTATATGCCCCCTGCCTACAGCTGTGCCTGAAGCATGATGGGTATTCATTATACCGTTTGTCAAGAATATGTAGTTTAGTTTATAGATGGCTTTTGATCCGTATGTCCTTAGGGATTCTCTGCCTGGACACTGTTTGGAACTAACTTTGAGACATTGTGTGTTTTAACAACTAAGTCATATTGTTCAAATCCAAGTAGATGATAAAATCAGAACATCATATGCCCTTCCCTGGGGGTGGGTGAAGTGTTTGCCATGGTAGGGACAGTTCCTTCTTTTCTCTTATTTCACCCGATAAGAAGCTTTCTCTGGGGTCAAATTGTTATTTGGAGTCAGCAAAAACTGACCATGGGGAAGAAAACATGAAAGGTGTGGACCTGGGGTGCATAGACACCTTGGTGACAATGCCACAGGCGATAAAGTCAAACTGCCTGCCTTAGCTCTCTGGTTCATTGTGATTAGACACTCATAACAATGTTTATGTGAAAAAACAGAAAGGAAAACAAATGTGAAAATAATTTGCTTGCAAACTAGGTCCTCCAAAAGGAGGTGGAACATAGAGGAAATGTAATTTTACCAAGAGAAATAACTCAGATATTAACAACTACATTCAGGAAAGACCTAACTCTAAATAATCCATTTGATTTTTTCATTTTTTCAGGAAATAATGGGCATTTGGAAGGCAATCTTCCTAACAAGTAACAGAATGAGATGTTATGGTTTCAATATCTTCTGAACAATGCCTCACTTTTTTAACTGGGGGATATACATCATGTTACAGAACACAACCTGACCCGCCCCTACCCCTCTTGTTTAAAAATGAGGTGTCCCATTGTAATAGTTGTAGATTGGAAATCATCATTCCCTCTAACATCCTCATGACTGTTTTCTACAGAAACAGGGATTTCTTAAGAGTCAGCAGCTTTAGTGGTGAAAAGATCCCTGCAGGTGCAGGAAGCCACTTCCTGCTCTTCTACCAGCTAGTTGTAATAAGAGCATTTGCAGAGGTGAGTAAGCTGGAAGATCCAATCAGACGACAAATGCACATATTGCCAAAGTTTCTGGGTTATTAAGCCTAACAGCTTGCGTAACGAAGCAGAACCTCTGGGACCTAATTTGCAAACTATACATTAGGTCTTCCTGTGGCTGCATTAATTCTTTCAGACTATGTTAATATTCTTTAGTACTGAATACATTCCACGGGCCCAAGTGACTTGTATCTTCTCAGGAAGTTGAGCTTATATCCAGCCACTGATTCCTAATTTCTCATTTTAATTTTTCTCTCTCTTTGGGTCTAACCAGAACTGAGAGAACAAGGGCCTGTTCATGCTCTTTTATTTGTTTTCCAAAGCATTGCTTATCAAGTGCTTCTTACATTTGAGAAAACCTTAGAATTTAATATCAACTAAATCACTTTGGCAAAGAGAAGCAGCTCAGCACGTGGGCCACTGTATTATGCCAAAGCAAGTTGGCTAAAGCAATAACAGACAATGAGGTGTGAAGCTTTGGGGATTATGATCATACAGGTACTTTTTTTTTTTTTTTTTTTTTTATGAGGGGAGGTGGTTTAACATACAGGTTCTTGTTATTCTTTGATTATGTTAGCTACTCAATAATTATTCATTCATTTACCTTGTCAAGAAACATAATATTTTACCATGTCACAAGGCATTATGGTAGGCAGTAGGTTTTCAGGAGCCCATAGTCTGTGGGAGAATTGGACATGGGAGCTGGCAATTAAAACACAATTTGATAGACGAAGTATGAAGTGTAGTTGAGGAGTGTTCAGGATATCGTGGAGGTATCAGATCTGATCTTTTGTCTAACGATCCTTCTAAGATGCCAGCTACTCTTTTACATGCATAAAATTCCCCAGTCTGTCCCTCATGCCTCAACTCTTTCTTCTAAAATCAAACAAGGTTGGTTTCATAGGAAAGAGCCCTTTCTCAAAGAGGCAACCTACTTGGCTTTGGTTTGAATGTTGGATTACAGTGGTTGTTTGCTTTGCCTCCCCATTTGCTCTTTGCATTTAAAGTCTCCAGATGGTAATACCTGAAACCAATCCAAAAGGTCTGCAAAAAGAAGGTGATAAACGTCGTAAATATTGCCTATTGGCTACCTAATTAGGAAAGTCATTTGGCTACCAGTGAGGAGAAAAGTTTCCTGGGCAAAACATCAGTATTGAGGACGTAAATAACAAACCACCATCTCCTTCTTCCAAAGCTTACCCAAGGTAGACTGTGTCTAGAAACTGAAAAAAATATTGAAAACAATTTAAAGCTTATTGACCCCAAATGAAAATCACAGTCCTGTAGAGTATTACAGGTGGAGGTGATTTAGAGACTCATCTGCCATTTTCACATTGGCTTTAGGATTTCCCATTGCCATTAGTTTTTACTGTTGAAGAAAAAAGATTGTCTACACCATAGTTGAGGATTCTCCGAGTCCTTGGACACTGTTATGATCTGGTTGAGGACAGGTATTTCCGTTCCTGCATAGACTGTTAGATAGATTCGTATTGTCTGCATGGCCATCTATAGCAGATGTGTTGTCTTTATTACAAAGAGTTAAGTAATTGATGAACCTTCATTGTAAGATTTAGAAGAAAATCTTATGTCCTATTGAGAACAAACCAACCTGGACAATCAGTGTGGTCTAGATTGCAGGCTTGTCAAATGGAACTTCTGTGATGATGGAAATATTCTATAACCACATTGCTGAGTACCATAGCTACTAGAAACATATGGCTATTGAGACTTGACATGTGGCAAGTGGAACTGAGGAACTACATTTTTCACTTTACTTAATATCAACTAATTGAAACTTAAATTTAAATAGCCACATGTGACAGTACTGTGTGAGACAGTATGGAGGCAAAGAGACCTGGGTTTAAATCATTCTCTGCCTCTTATCAGCTAGTTTCTTGGTCTCTTCTCTGAGTCTCTCTCTCTTAATTTATGAACTAGCCATAATTATATTTACTTTGCAGGTCTTTTGTGGACCATGCAGTGATATTGGACAAGGAGCCTGGTACAGTTCTTGGCACACAGTAGGCTAATAATGAGAGTAATAGTACTAGCTAATATTTGCTGAGTAGTGCTAGGTGCTTCCCATATGTTATTTCTTTTAATGTCCACAATAAACATACGCAATATATACTTTCATTATCCCCATGTTACAAAGAAAGAAAGAGATCCAAGTCGTGTAGCTAATGATTTGCAGAGCCAGTTCGTCAAATCCAGGTGACTGATTCCAAAGTCTATAATTTTAACAACTACACATCAAATAAACATTTGATGCCTTGAAATACTGTCATCACGTGTATTTTTATGTCCTATGTCTGAATGTCCATAGCTTATTCTGTCTCTTCTGAAGGAAATCTACTAGATAAAAAAGAAAGAAGGGCAAGTTGCAGTTAGAAACACTTTGTCTGAACTTGCTCAAGCATGGGTGTTTAAAGATAAAGCTTGGCTCCTAGTCAGGATTTTAAATGCAGAAAAAACATTATGAGTAGGTTCCATTGCATAACACCACAACAACACTGCTATTCACCTTTTGTGAAATGAACCATGGCTTCAAAACCAGCTAGCTTCTATTCTTTAATTTATGCCACTGTATTTCAGTGACCCATGTCAGTTTGGTTTCACTTAATTATCACTTTCCAGAGAGTTTTGGTGACTAGGTGGCAAGGAAATATAATAGAGATTGAAAAAACATTTTCAATAGATGTAAAATGTTTTTAAAACTTTGAGTTTGTATTTTGACTACTTTGTGGATTCCAGAAGCATCTGCTTAAGACACACACTATATACCCCTCTATACGTTTATAGCATGTTTCAGTGAATTTTGTTTCTATAAGACTTTCCCATTAGAAAATAACACACACACATATGCTCTCTCACACACATGCGCGTGCACACAAACACACACACACACAATACCTTCTGTTTTAAAAATACAAAATGAGTTAGATTCTTTCAGTAAATATGTTATATGTTACCCTTTACATGTATAAAATTAACTGTGTTCACACAAAGATAATCCAGTGTAAAGCAAGGCTATCATACCATAGACAGCACATTATGAACTATAAATAATTCAAATCTACTGGATTTTACTATCGGAGTATTATTACAAAGATTTTAAAGTTCTGCAGAGTTTACCACTTTCCAACAAGACCTCTCATTTTGGTGTGCCCTGGCAGGAGCTTTGCAGAAATCAGCGACCAAGAGCCACAGACCATTGCAGAACCTGTGTCCTAATCTGAACCACTCACATACTAGGTTTTGCTAAGTGTCACTTTCAGAGACAGCACTGTGACTAACCAGTTTCCAGATTTATCCTAATATCCCGAGTATAAAACACTCTAATTTTCATGAGAAATAAACTACATTTTGTTAAATCCACTAGTAAAATAATTCTATGATCTCTGCACAGAAACCTTAACTTTGAAAATGTTATTTAATGCTATTATAATGTAATTTAAAAGTATTTTTTCCAGTCTTCCCCAACTGGAAAACATAACTATGGGGACCCAAATGTAAACACGTTGGACTAGAATAAATCATTTGTCAGGTGATTACATCAAAAGCAAATTTAAATTTCACACTTGGGTCTGGATACATAAACAGTATGGAAAATGACGAAATATTTAAGGCATGGACTACCCTGTCTAATTTAACTTATAGCCCTCCTAATAAATACTTCCTTGAACATATGCTTCACACATCATAAAGTTTACGAACAGGCTACACACTGGCTTTCAAGGAACCATTTGTACAAGGTTTCCTTTTTGGGGCTTAAGCATCACATTCCTGGATCCAAAGTTGTATGTCAAAAAGAATAGAGACAAAGGAGCCCTTTAGTTCAAGATTCGTGAGTGCAGCATGCTGAGTTGCAATGTGTTATTTCAAGAGTTTAGGGCCTTCTGTCCACCTGCACTGAACTGTGCTATTGGCTCTGAATTAGCTAATCTAATGTGTTGGGGATCAGCCAATCTCTACCCATCTTTTCTTATAAATACTTTGTAGGGGTCCAGTCAAAACAAAAATCTGACCCCTAGTAGAGGAAAGTCACCTGAGTGGAAATAGGGCTTTTATGTTCTTCTCTGTGCTAAGGGGATCCTGCCGTCTTTTACTTCTTGTTTAGTGAACGCTACATGTCTTTCAAGACTCTGGTCACCTATCCTCTCTTAGATTGAGGTCTTCTGACCCTGAGATGAAGATTTGAATGCAAGCACTTTATTAAGGAGATGTCTTGGGAGCACTGAAATTGGAGGTTGGGAAGGTAAGACAGGGAAAGTGTTTTAATGAGTGGGTTACTGCTTTTGGCAGTAGAGGCTCAGCACTGCTGGACCTCATGGCAACACTGTGGAATATACTTCAGAGTTGTTCCACCCACGGGCAAGGAAGCTGAGATGCACAGACCACCCATGCCCACCCCTCATTGAGTCTTTCTGGCCTTCCCTCAGGCATGCTCCCTCAGGCAGAGACAGCCCTCCAGCAAGCACAGTGCCAATTGTGCAACAGGAAGCTGCCTGCAAATATGCGAAGAGTGCTGAGTGGCTATGGTGGGGCACCGACAATCTCCACAAAGCCCTCCTTCAGTATCTGCAAGAGTGGGTAAGATGGCTGCCTTCTCTGGTGCCCCAGCATGGACACATACCACAGTAGCCATGGTTGCCACATTATGCTGCAATGATCTTTCATGTACTCGACACATATTTGTTGAAAGTCTTGCTAGGCTAAAGAATAAAATCAGATTTGATTGCTGTCCTTGTGGGGGAAACAGTAAATAAGGAAGCAAACAGATAAGCATGTAAAAGAAACATTGTAGCAATGTTTACTTTGCTTACTATGGGGGTAACAGGGTATCTTGCCAATTACTGGGAGATGGATGAGCAACCTATTTAGACATGGCTGTAATGAAAGGACTAGCTGAAGCGATGCTATTTAAGCCATATCCTGAGAGGTGAGAGAAGCCAGTCATGCAAAGGGCAGGCAGAGGAGTATCCCAGCAGGAGGGACAGTAGGAAGATGGGGAATTTCTTAGTTTGTTGGGAGAACTGAAAGTCACTTAGGCTAGAACATATGAGGCAACAGGGGCATGTAGCAAATGAAATGGAACAGTAAGCAAGGGTGGGTCGGGTGGGACCTCATCTCTGTCTCTTCCACTAGACTGTAAGTTCTTTACAAACTATGGAGATCGTGTAATTTATCTTTATTCCTAGCCACTTGTGCCCCTTTTTCTATCTTTCCCTGGTATATAGACCAGGGTTAGCACTCAGTAGATTTTCAGAAAACTAATATATTTTGTATCCTGAAGAAATATTTGCTTTTTTCCTAATGATCATTAGAAATCAAAGCAACCCTTGAAAAATGAGATTGTATCTGAGCGTACTTTATTATTTCAAAAGATGAAGAAATCCATGAAACCTTTTCTTTAGGTGATATTCTCACCAAACTCGAAAAGTCTTCCTGAGGATGTATAAAAGATATTTCTAAACAAGTTTACGTTGCTTGAAAGGAGAAAAACACATTTTTGTTTTGGACTACAAGGTACCTAGTATATCCTATATGCTCAGCCCTGCGAAAGAGTGACCACTTAGTTGGGGAAAACAAGAACACATAAAACAATGTAGTGACACTAACTAAATGGCAGTATGTGATAATACAGGTGGGTGCAAAAGTAATTGTGATTTTTGCAATTATTTTTAACCTTTTAAACTGCAATTACTTTTGCACCAACCTAATACTTGAAAAAAAAATATGAGAGCTAACATTTATTGAACAATTAGGATTCCAGACACTCTTTATATGGATTAATTAATCCTCACAACAACCCCATAACAGAGGTTCTATTATTGTTCCCATTTTATAGATGAGGAGATAGGCACAAGGATATTAAATAATTTGCCCAACGATACACAGCTAATGCATGTCAGAGCTGTAATACCCACACAAATAATTTGATATTCAGAAAAAAAGTGTTGTATGTTGAAGGAAAACAAGTACCAAAGGATATCAGGAAAGGAAATAATTATCCCAGACTTTCTTCGAGTTGGCAAGGCAAACAAAATTTAGTTTTACCCGCTCTCCTTGCTATGACTATCCCCTATGACACACATGAAAAGATGATAGAACACCCTTTTGAGCACTTTTAATTACACAGCACACATCTCCCCATGGAGCAGCCCATACTATGTAAGAGGGTTATATCTTTACCCTTCAATTATCTCCAATTGGACAGCTTCAGTTGTCACACGCTTCTTCCTTATACTGAGGCACAATCTACCTCTGTCACCTTTCTTATAAGCTCTAATTCTGTGCTCCAGAATCACACAGAATATGGTAATCACGGAGATATGTATAAAGACATCTAATGTGCTAAGTTTTTCTTTCCAAGACTAAATAGCCACTTTCTTCCCTATATTTTTCATGTTTTATGGTTTCCAACCCCTGCAGTATCCTTTTTGCTCTCCTTTGGATGGTGTGTTCAAGTTTGCTGATGCCCCATGAAAGCACTGGTGTCTTGAATCAGACCTAATACTATAGGTATGGTCTGGCAGATGATCACACGGTGGGCTCGCTACTGTATTTTCATTCATGCAGCTCAAATCTAATTAATCTTTTTTTTTCTTTTTTGTTGGCAGTCTCAACTCTGTTGACTCATAGAAACTTTTTAGTCACCAAAACACGTAAGACTTGCCTGTCAGCCAAGTCTTCTTTTCCAAAGCTAGTTCATTAAGAACATACTAAGCACATACAGAGATGAGGATTCTGGTCCAATTTGATAGTGTCAAAGTTAATAACTTAAGGTTTGCAGGTGACAGCCCTGGATTCAAGTCTGAATTCTGATACTCCATCTGCATGACCTTCAGAAAGTGACACATGCTCTTAGTTCAATTTTTTATTCTGGAAATTACAAGATGACAACAACCTGCAGGGTTGTTATGAAATTTAAACAAGATGATATCTATCAAGAGCTCACCAGAGTGTACTTGATTAATCTGCATTTGAACCAGAGCAGCTGAATATGGTTGGAGAAAAACACTCTGATGACTGATCTTATTGCACGCCTGCTAATCTCTAGTGAACTCTTCTACTCCCCTAGTTGACTGTTTCTCACGTTCTCTATCATCAAACCTCCCACACTTCCTCCTCCTACTCATGCACAGGTGACAACTTTGCTTCTTATTCAGTAAAAAAAGAGGACTCAGCGGAGAACTTCCCTACACTCCCACCACCACATTCACCCACCTGCCTGTGTCCATGTCCTTATCGTCATTGGGTGTATTGGAGGTATATTTGTAAACTCATCAGGGACAGGGACTTTCTCTGTTTTGTTCACCACTGCAACCCCAGCACCTAGGACAATGCCTGGCACCTAGCAAACACTCATTAAGTATTTGCTGAATAAATTCATAGTAAATAGTAGATGCTCAATAAATGCTTGCTAATATTAGTTATTTCCCTAGATTCCAACTCTCTAGTGGGGGAGACAGTCAAATGCACAGGCATTGACCATTCATTGCAATAATTGCAGTGACACAGAGAGGGGAGCCCACACAAATTGCTATGACCACATAGAGGAGGGGAAGATGACTGGTATTTAATAGGACAGACGCTCTTTCGTCAAATCTCGGTTCTGCTAGTTTTTCTTGTCTCTTTGATTTTGGCCTAGTTACTGCACTTCTGTCAGCCTCATTTTCATCATGTGTAAAACGGTTGTAATGATAATCCTCTGTGAAGTCATTGCTAGGATTAAATAGAGCAATAGCTATTTAGCACTGAGCTCAGTGCCTGCCTGGCAGATAGCAATGCTTTTTAAAATGTGAAGATTGGAGAAGGAGTAGGAGAGAAGACAGAGGAAGAAGAGGGCAAATGTTGTTGGTAGTTCAGACAGAGGGTTGTAGTGAAGGCAGTGAGATGTGATTGGATTCTGGAGTACTTTGATGATCGAGCTAACAGATTTTCTTGATACATTGGATGTGTAGTATGAGAGATAAAGAGGAGTCAAGGATGATCCTGCTGCCAGTGAGATGGAGTTGCCATCAACTGAGATGGGAAAGACAGTGTGTGTAGCAGGATTATCTAAGGCCATTTGCTCCCATCATAGGTTCATTTTCCCTTTGGTTTTTCTCATTTTTTCTTATTGTTCCAAGTTAGTCATGTTTAAATCTTCCTTTTGGCTGTCCATCATGTATTTCGCTTGATCAATTTATTCTGGGCTAGAAACTTCCATTATACCCATTGAAGTTGTGCGTAGAAACTCTGCCTACCCCCTGGTACAGGCATCTTGTTTGCTTTAGATACTTTTCCTTTCGCTTCCTCAGAGATGATCTGCTTATATATGGTCATGAGATTGCGCCTATTATGGGTCTGGAATTTTTTTCATCCATGTATTTAGCTCATATATGAAATATAAAGTATCTGTGCTGATTGGTGGTGTTTTCCTTTGTAGCAGTCCTTAACTAACTAATTGATAACACAGCCACTTTCTCCCAAGTTTCCTGATCATCCCAGCTTCAGCAAACATTTCTAAGTCGCTGATTAAAATTAGGTTCATAGTTGACCAGTCTTTCCACTGCCTTCCTTAATTTTATTTAAATCAAACTATCTGCCAGGAATGTAAAATTTTGGCTCAGACTCCAAAACAATGTCTGAATGATTACAATCCTTTTCATGGCAATAGTTCACCTCTGAGCCAGTCTCATGTTTTTCATCAGGGATATAACATGGTTATTCATCACATATGGGGAACTCAAGCATGAGATATTGTCATGCCACTGTGGTTTCTCTCCCCTTCAATTCTTACCCAGATGCGCTGTACTATGCTTCTGCTCCTATGTTTATGGCTTTCTAAATTGGAGGGAAAATGTGAGAAGGAAAAGACTTAACAGGTTTTGAGCGTCACAGAGTGGCAGGAACTGTATGAAGCACAGTACTTACATTTTATCATTTATGCACATCCGAAAGCTGAGAGGCATTGCCTCTTTTACATATAGAAAAAGTGAGGCTCAGATCATTTATGAAACTAAGTCAAGTTCACAAAGTAGAGAGTCAAATCCAGCTCTACTGACTCCAAAACCTATTCTGCTTTCATCACACGATGTAGTTTCACAGGTGAACTTTCTTGACACACCACACTCTTTCTCTCCTAACAAATTCTATATGCTTCCATTGTTATAGTATAGCATTGCATTTTAGTGTTACCAGTGAAATTATGTCAATTTCCTGGGTTTACTTTCTTTCTTATCTATATTTTATGATATGGCTCAGGGATAAATATAAATATAGGGCAGAATTATTGGTAAAGGGCTTCGTTGGGATATGAGTTGGACCTTGCAGAATAGATAGATGAAGTTCGACAAGACAGAAACAATGGAATAAGTGATCTGGGAAACAGAGCTTGGATAAAGGTAGGAATTCCCATGTTTGTGGAGGGGGCACCAGATTTGAGATAATCGGTAAGCCCCAGTGAAGTCTTTGGACTTTATTGTGCTGCAGTGAGACACAGAGCAAGGGGGAAAGAGAGATGATGGTGGGCACCAGGAAAATTACCCTACAGAGTTGTGCAAGCTGGGTGTGAACAGAGGCAATGTTTTGTTTAGTAACCAGACATGAGATGATAGAAGGCTCCAACTAAATTGTTGGCAAGAGACAACCTATACAGTCTCTTCCCCTTATAATCTGTTCAGTATCAGTCTTCTCTGCGCAAACAGACAATGTGTTTGGAAACTTGATAGCCAAGGAGGGGAAAGGAGAAAGGAATTTCACTAACAGGATTCAGCATTTTATTTTATTTTATTTTTTAATATAAGGATATACTGCTCCAGATGGTTAAGAAGCTTCTCAAGGAAACGTTGTGAAGGTTAAGTGAGTTAATGTGTTAAGTGTGCCATTGCCCTTCACTCAACATTGCACTACTCAAGAAGTTAAGTAGATACTATTTCTATTGTGCAGATAAAGATTTGGAGGCATTGAAAGGTTAAGTAATTTGCTCAAGACCGCAGACCTAGCAACACCTAGGGTCAAGAGCACTCAACTTCTGTGCTGACCTGCTCTTTTGAGTTTGATTAAGAGCAAGTTTACAGACTGAGAAAAATACAGAACTTTGAGAAAAAGAATAAAGTCAGAGAATTCATAGTATGGAGCAGAGATTTAAAAATATGTAATTTGTTCAACTAGAAACCACGCAAATCATCAGAATGTATAAATAGCAACGGCAATTAAAAACTCAATTCTTTTTCCTATGGGGATAGACATTTGTTTTTTAATTAAAAAAGAATCAATTTTCTTTGCCATGGACACATTTCAAAGTTTGGGACTGAAATTTAAAAGAAGAAATTTAAATATGATGAAGATATCTACTACCCTAAAACTAAAGTTGTAGGGTTCTATGTTCTGCCATTTTGAAGAAACAAAGTGAAACCAGAAGTGAGGTAATAGTTTTTGAATCAGTTGTCCTATTTTTTTTTTTTTTTTAATGAATCTCCTGATGTGTAGGCATTAGCAAAAATGGCAGGCTAAATATGCAACATATGTGTAGGTTTAGTAAAAATGAAGCCAGCATATAAAGTGATCCAATTTTACTTATTAAAAATTGCCACACTTTGGGATTTTCTAAATTGATAAATTCTAAATTTGGAGTCCAACTGCCAATGTTAGAAAACTCATTTCTGGTCTGCAAGAAAAAGTAAGCCTTGTTTGTGAGAAATAGAAGCTTTTTACTCGTTGAAGAAAGCCCACTCTACTTTTACCCTGTATGAAAAAAAGGAAATTTGCATTGGTGTAACTACAGAAAATTATTTTTCCAAGAGTATAAAAGTCAGTATATTTTCCTTAATTTTTGATGTAGCAAGTGTACTGAAAAAACTATGAAAAGGAAATGGAAAAGGAAATCTATTTCTGCCTTGAAATAGATTTGCTTTAGGTTCTCAAAAATATCCTCAAACATTTTCAAAGCGTTTAAAGACACGAGCTTTTAAAAAATGTAATTAAAAATACATGGCCAAATTTTTATTTATTTATTTAAATATTTGAAATATTTATTTATTATTTTTTAAATTGAGGTAAAATTGGTACATACCATTATATTTTTTTCAGGTATACGACATAATAATTTGACATCTGTGGTCACAAAGTGGTCACAACAATAAGTCTGGTTACCATCAGTCACCATATAATTGACCCCCTTTACTCATTTTAGCCTCCTTCCATCCTCCCTTCCCCTGATAACCACGAAACTATTCTTTGTCACTATGAATTTTGTTTTGTTTTGCTTTTTAGATTCCACATATAAGTGAAACGATGCAGTATTTGTCTTTCTCTGTCTGACTTATTTCACTTAGTAGAATACCCTCTAGGTCCATCATGTTATTACAAATGGCAAGATTTCCTTCTTTTTTTGTGTCTCTGTAGTATTTCATTTTATATAATATATATATATATATATATATATATATATATATATATATCTCACCACTTCTTTATCTATTCATCTATCAATGGACACTTAGATTTTTTCCATATCTTGGCTATTTTAAGTAATTTTGCAATACATATAGGAGTACATATATTTTTTTGAATTAGTGTTTTCATTTTCTTTGAAAAAATACACAGAATTGGAATAGATGGATCATATTGTAGTTCTATTTTAAAATGTTTAAGGAACCTCCATACTATTTTATATAGTGGCTGCCCCAATTTACATTCTCACCAAAGGCATATGAGGTTTCCCTTTTATACACATCTTCAAAATGTATTTGTCTTTTTGATAATAGCCATTGTAACAAGTGTGAGATAATATCTCATTGTAGTTTTGATTTCTGTTTCCCTGATAATTAGTGATGTTG
Source organism: Rhinolophus sinicus (assembly GCF_057876585.1). Classification (NCBI taxonomy): domain Eukaryota; kingdom Metazoa; phylum Chordata; class Mammalia; order Chiroptera; family Rhinolophidae; genus Rhinolophus; species Rhinolophus sinicus. Next base: position 160,059,808 of record NC_142514.1, on the reverse strand, counting down.
AACATCTTTTCATGTGCCTTTTGGGCATCTGTATATCTTCTTTGGAAAAAAGTGCATTTAGATCTTCAGCCCATTTTTTAAATTGTTTTTGTTGTTGTTGTTATTGAGTTTGGTTCTTTATATATTTTGGATATTAACCCCTTATCAAATATACGACTTGCAAATATTTTCTCTAATTCAGTAAGTTGCCTTTTCATTTTGGTGATAGTTTCCTTTTCAGTACAGAAGGTTTTTAGATTGATGTATTTATTTTGCTTTTGTTGCCTTTGCTTTTTCAGTCAGATCCAAAAATTCAACAAGACTGATATCAAGGAGCTTACTACCTGTGTTTTCTTCTAGGAGTTTTATGGTTAAAGTCTTTAACCCATTTTAGTTGATTTTTATGTATGGTGTAAGACAGTAGTCTAGTTTTATTCCTCTCATGTAATTGTCTACTTTTTTCCCACACAGTTGATTAAAGACACTGTCCTTTCCCCATTGTATATTCTTGACTTCTTTGTCAAAAATTAATTTACCATATATATGTGGGTTTATTTGTGGGTTTTTCTATTCTGTTTCTTTGATCTATGTATCTGTTTTTACATGCATACCATACAGTTTTGATTACTATAGCTTTGTAGTATAGTTTGAAATCTGGGGGTGTGATACCTCCAACTTTGTTCTTCTTTTTCAAGATTGCTTTGACTATTAGGAGTCTTTTATGGTTCCATATATATTTTAGAATTATTTATTCTGGTTCTATGAAAAATTCCATTAGAATTTTGATAGGGATTTCATTGAATCTATAGATTGCTTTATGTAATTTACATTTTATCAATATTGATTCTTCCAATCCATGAGTATGGAATATCTTTCCATTTATTTGTGTGTTCTTCAATTTCTTTTATTAATCTTATAGTTTTAAGTGTATAGGTTTTTTACTTCCTGGTTAAATTTATTCCTAGGCATTTTATTCTTGATGCAATTTTAAATGAGATTGTTTTCTTAATTTCTCTTTCTGATAGTTCATTATTAGTGTATGGCAATGTGACAGATTTCTGTACATTAATTTTGTATCCTGCAACTTTACTGAATTCATTTATTAGTTTTAACAGTTATTTTTGGTGGGCTCTTTAGGGTTTTCTGTATATAGCATCATATCATCTGCAAATAGTGAGAGTTTTATTTCTTCCTTTCCAGTTTGGATTTCTATTTCTTTTTTGAAGAAATTTTTTTTCTTTAATTATTGCCTAAGTGCTGTGGTGAAGACTTCCAATAACAGTGGTGAGAGTGGGGATCCTCATCTTGTTCCTGATCTTCGAGGAAAAGCTTTCAGACTTTCACTGTTGAGTATGATGTTAGTTGTGAGTTTGTCATATATGGCTTTTATTATTTTGAGATATCTTCCTTCTATACCCACATTGTTAAGCATTTTTATCATAAATTGATATTGAATTTTGTTAAATGCTTTTCTTTTCTTTCCTTTAGTGTTTTTTTTTATACGTCTATTGAGATGATCCTATGGTTTCTATCCTTCATTTGTTAATGTGGTGTTTTGTGGATGTTGAACCATTCTTGCACCAATTTTTGAATTTGGTTTGCTAATGTTTTGTTGAGGATTTGCTAATATATGTTCATCAGAGTTATTGGCCCATAATTTTCTTTTTTTTGTGTGTGGTGTCCTTGTCTAGTTTTGGTATTAGGGTAATGTTGTCCTTATAAAATGAGTTTAGAAGTGTTCCCCAATTCAATTTTGTGTAGGATACATATTAAATCTTTAAATGTTTGGTAGAATTTACCACTGAAGCCATCTGGGCCTGGAGTTTTGTTTGTTGGCAGTTTTTTGATTACTGATTCAATCGTCTTGCTAATAATTAGTCTATTCAGATTTTTTATTTCTTTGTGATTCAATCTTGGAAGGTTGTATGTTTCTACGAATTTATCCATTTCTTCTAGGTTGTCCAATTTGTTGGTGCATAATTGTTCATGGTAGTCTCTTATGATCCTTTGTATTTCTGTGGTATCAGTTGTAACTTCTCTTTCATTTCTGATTTTGTTTATTTGAGCACTCTCTCTTTTATCTTGATTTATCCTAAAGGCTTCTTATTTTTGTTTACCTTTTCAAAGAACCAGCTCTTAGTTTCATTAATCTTTTCTACTGTTTTCTTAGTCTCTATTCATTTATTTACACTCTAGTCTTTATTATTTCCTTCCTCTTATTCACTTTGGGCTTTGTTTATTCTTTTTTTCTTTAGTTCGTTTAGGTGTAAACATAGATTGTTAATACAAGTTGGCTTGTATCGCTACAAACTTCCCTCTTAGAAATGATTTTACTTCATCCTACAGATTTTAGAAAGCTGTTTTTCTATTTTTAAACACACACACACACACACACACACACACACACACACACATATATATATATGTATATATATATATATATATATATATATATATATATATATATATATATTTTTTTTTTTTTCCCCTTTGATTTCTTCATTGACCCATTGGTTGCTTTGTGCAATGATGTCTAATCTCCACGTATCTGTGTTTTCTAGTTTTCTTCTAATTGATTTCTAGTTTGATATCATTATGGTCAGAAAAGATGCTTGATAATTTCAATATTCTTAAATTCATTGAGACTTGTTTTGCAGCCTAACGTGATTTATCCTGCGGAATGTTCTAAGTGCACTTGAAAAGAATGTATATTGGCATGCTTTGGGATGGAATGTTGTATGTATATCTATTAAGTTCATCTGATATAATATGTAGTTTAAGGCCACTGTTGTTGATTTTCTGCCTGAATGAGTTATCTATTGATGTAAGTGAGGAATTAAAGTCCCTTACTATTATTGTATTGCTTTCTATTTCTCGTCTTAGATCTGTTAATATTTGTTTTTTATATTTGGATGCTCTTAAGTTGGGTTCATACATATTTACAAATGTTATGTCTTCTTGTTGGATTGACCCCTTTATCATTATGTAATACCCTTCTTTGTTTTTTATTACAGTCTTTGTTTAAGTTCTATTTTGTCTGATATAATTGTAGTTTCATCAACATTCTTTTAATATCTATTTTTATGGACTGTGTTTTTCCATACTTTCACTTTCTGTCTGTGTGTGTCACTAAATATGAAGTGAGTCTTTTGTAGGCAATATATAGATGAATCTTGATTGTTTTATTCAATCAGTCATTTTGTCTTTTGATTGGATAATTTAGTTCATTTACATTTAAAGTAATTATTTTATAGGTATGTACTTATTGCCATTTTGTTATTTGTTTTCTGGATGTTTTTGTAGTTCCTCTCTGTTTCTTTCTTCTTCTCTTGCTCTCTTCCCTTGTGGTTTGATTACTTTCCTTAGTGTTATGCTTAGATTTATTTTCTCATTATCTTTTATGTATCTACTATATGTTTTTACATTGTGTTTACCATGAGGTTTACATATAATTGTGTATATACACAGCATTCTAACTTGATAGCTGCTTAAGTTTGAAAGCCTTCTAAAAATTCTACAATTTTACTCCCCTTCCATTGGTTTTGTCTTTGATGTCATGTTTTACTTCTAGTTAGTCCCTTAACTAATTACTGTAGTTATAATTAATTTTACTACTTTTGTCTTTTAACTTTCATACTATCTTTATATGTGGTGAATCCACTACCTTTACTATACATTTGCCTTTACCAGTGAGATTTTTACTCTAATATGTTTCCTTTTTACTAGTTAGTGTCTTTTCTTTTCAGCTTCAGGAAGTCCTTTTAACATTTCTTGTAAGTTTATTTTAGTGGTGATAAACTTCTTTAGCTTTTGCTTGTTGGAAATCTTCCACCTTCAATTTTGAATAACTTTGCAGGTACAGTGTTCTTGGTTAGAAGTATTTTCCTTTCAGTGCTTTGAATATATCATGACACTTCCTTCTGACATGAAAAATTTCTGCTGAAAAATCAGCTGATAGTCTTATGAGGGTTCCCTTGTACATAACAAGTTTTTTTTTTCTTGCTGCTTTTCAGATTCTCTCTTTATCTTTATCTTTGACATGTAATTATGTCTTGGTGTGGATCTCTTTGGGTTCATCTTTTTTGGTACTCTCTGTGATTGCTGGACCTGGATATCTTCTTTTTTCCCCCCGAGTTAGGAACGTTTTCAGCCATGATTTCTTCAAATAAGTTTTTTGCCTTGTTCGCCCTTTCTTCTCCTACGACCTCTATAATGTGAATATTATTCAGCTTGATGTTGTCCCATTGGTCCCCTTAAACTATCTTCACTTTTTAAAATTCTTTTTTCTTTTGGTTCCGTCTACTGCCTTGTTTTCTGGGACTTTGATCCCTTTTTCTGCTTCAGCTCATCTGCTGTTGAAACTCTCTAGTGTATTTTTCAGTTCAGTTATTGTATTCTTCAGTTCTTAGACTTCTCTTTTGCACTTTCTTATATTTTCTATCTCTTTGTTGAAGTTCTCATTATATTTATCTGTTCTTTTCCTGAGTTCGGTGAAGATCTTTATGACCATTACTTTGAACTCTTTGTCAGATAAATTACTTATCTCCATTTTATTGTTTTCCCCTACCCCTCACTCCTGGGGTTTTATCTTGTTTGTTTGTTTGTTTGTTTGTTTGTTTGGAACATATTTCTCTATTTCTTCATTTTGCTTGTCTCTCTGTATTTGATTCTATGTATTAGGTGAAATAACTACCTCTTTCAGTCTTGAAGGAGTAGCATTGTGTAGGCAATGAAAATTGTCATTCAACTTTGTCTAGCTCTTGGTTGTCTCTTGAACTTTTGTGATTGTCTAAGCAGCCCGATTCATTCTTTATCAGTCCCAGTTGTTGAGGGTGTGCAAAGTCCTGTCAGTGTTCCAAAGAGAGGTATCTCATTCAGCATGTAGTTTTAGGGTGATTGGAAGCCAGACCCTTAGGCAGCAGCTTTTAAAGTATATATAGACTCCTGCTTGCTTCCAGATCAGGTGGTTTTGAAGTGTCCCCTTGGCAATAGTTACAAACATTGGGTCTTCAGATGAGTGTATAAGCTCTTTACTGGGAGAAACTGACAAGCTATAGTGAGACCATGGTGCGCACAAAGATGGCATCCCAGTCTGCATTCCCTGAGATCTCCTCTGTAGCCTCTAGATATATGCTAATTCTGAAGCCTGTGCCTCAGACTGATGCTTTAGGACAAATAAATAGTCCTTTTTCACAGGAAGACTGAAGATCTTCTGTCCGTCCTGTGCCCTGGGGTAGTAGCCTGCCAAAAACGCTCTCTGTGATTGTTTTTGTCCTGTGTGGCCCAGAAACAGTGCCTCCTGGCCAGTAGAATCAGGTACTCAAGGGGCATCTCTTGTGTGGATTGCACATGCCTGCTAGTTTTAGCAGTGACATAGGAGCTCAGGGCCAGGGCAAGCCCAAAGGCTGCAGTGGGGCTTTGGGACAGTGCATGGGTGAGACAAGACAACTGACTGCAGCTGGTGGAAGAATAGCATGGGTGTGGAGCAAGCTTTCCATCCCTAGCAAGGTGGAATGAGAGAGCAAAAATGGTGCCCATCAATGGAAGTAAAAGCAAAAGTAAATGAATAGGACTACATCAAACTCAAAAGCTTCTGTACAGCAAAAGAAAGCAACAAAACAAAGGGGCAACCAACTTAATGGGAGAAGATATTTGCAAACACCACCTCCAATTATGGGCTAATATCCAAAATATATAAAGAACTCATACAACTCAACAACAAAAAAATCAAACAATCCGATTAAAAAATGGGCAAAGGCCCTGAACAGATACTTCTCCTAAGAAGACATACAAATGGCCAACAGATATATGAAAAGGTGCTCAATTCACTAGCTATTTGGGAAATGCAAATCAAAGCCACAATAAGATACAATTTCACACCTGTTAGAATGGCTAGTCTCAACAAGACAAATAATAAGTGTTGGAGAGTCTGTGGAGAGAAAGGAACCTTTATATACTGCTGGTGGGAATGTAAATTGGGATAGCCACTATGGAAAGCAGGTTCCTCAAAAAATGAAGAATAGAATTACCACATGACCCAGCAATCACTCTTCTGGGTACCTACCCCAAAACTCTGAAAACATTTGCCTGTAAAGATATGTGTACCCCTATATTCATTGCAGCATTATTCATGGTGGCCAAGCCATGGAAACAACCAAAGTGTCCTTCGACAGATGATTGGATGAAAATGTGGTGCATGTATACAATGGAATATTACTTGGCCATAAGAAAAGGTGAAAGACTGCCATTTGCGACAACATGAATGGATCTTGAGATTATCATGCTAAGCAAAATAAATGAGACAAAAAAGTCGAGAACCATATGATTTCACTCATACGTGAGATACAAAACTGAAAGTAACAAATGAACAAAACAAACAAAGGAACAAAACCTTGTAGACACAGGAAACAGTTTAGTGGTTAGTAAAAGTAAGTGAGGAGAGGGATTGGTAAAGGAGGGTGAAGGGGGTCAAATATATGGTGATGGAAGGAAAACTGATGGTGGGTGGTGAGCATACAATGCAATATATAGATGATGTTTTATACAATTCTACACTTGAAACATATATAATTTTACTAACCAATGTTGCCCTAATAAGTTTTATTTAAAAAATGGTGCCCACCAGCACCTCTGTCCTCACAGAAAGTATCAATAGACCCCCGCACCTCTAGCCAATGTTTTAAGATTACCTATTGTATCTCCTTCACATATTGTCTAGGTGCTTTTTAAACTGCTGTTTTTGTGCTGGGTCCCAGGCTTTCATCTGTATGTAAGCCCGTCAAGAGCAGATTTACCATTCCCTGCAGTATTTTGGGTCCCCTGGACGTAAGCTCAGTGGGTTTTCAATGCCTGATGTTGCTGAGTCTCATCTCTTTGGTGCAGGTCCTAGGGACTGGGGTGCCTGGTGTAGGGCACAAATCCTTCATTTCTCAGGGAGATGCTCCACGTGTATGAGATCCCTCCTGATTGGGGATTGCCACTGGGGGTGGGGTTTTGAGCGACACCGTAACTCTGCCTCTCCTACTGGCCTCCATGTGGTCCTTTTATCCTTTGTTGTGGAGGAGCTGTTCAGCTAGTTTTCAGGTCTTTTTCAGAGGGAATTGATCCATATGTAGCTGCAGATTTGGTGTGTCCATGGGAGGAGGTGAGTTCAGGATCTTCCTGTGCTGTTATCTAAGACACTAGCTTTTTAGAGACACCAGCTTGTGAATGTCCTATTTAGCACTAACATTGGATGATATTATAATACTTTGTTTTATGAAGTTGTTAAGAAAAAAAGATAAAAAAATATGATTATTGTCTCTTACCCAAGAATTATTTTTAAATGTAATAAATATAGTGTACAGGCTTTTTGTTTAGCATTTCTCTAATATATCCCATTGTAAAATAGACTTATGTTTAATATTTATCTCTGAGCATATGGTTATGTATTTTCATACTAGAAATATGGATGGAGATTTTTTTAAAAAGGCAAAAGGAAGGGGATCTAGTTTATAAGTGAAACCCAAAACTAGGCAGATGGCTGTGGGAACAACCTCCAGATTAGTGGTACCTGCTAAGAGTACAGGGCACTATAGGAAAAATCTCAGGCTGTGAGTCCTTTAACTTGGGCTCAATGACAGAACAAGGGTGGCCCCATCTCATCTAGGGATGTTAAAACCTTTAGATATTATGTCCAAGGGTACCAAGTACAATGCAGAAATTGAGTGTAGTAATAAATGACATGTAATTAAGAAAAGAACAGGACACATTGGAATACATTGGAATCAATATAACACAAAGGAAAAAAATAAAACAAAATATTCATTTATAAACTCACTGGCATGTAAAATACCTGTATTCATTCTACCAGACCCCAAAGACATTTCTCTGAAAGTCAGTAAGTCCATTTCACATATAAAGGCAAAACAAAATAGCGATTTGTTTCTTAAACATATGAAGAGTTTGAGCTATTCTCCCACCTGTGCATCAGAGGGTGAGCCTGGGTGACCTCAGGGAAGGAATCTTTATTTGGTCTTTCCTGGGAAGGGAACGCATTTAGGTACGTGACATAGTGGCTTGATTGCTCTGATGCAGCTGTTTTAACAGAGCTGTTCTGAAGCCCTTCTGACCTGGCAGCCCTGATACAGTTGGGACATTCTAAGGCAGCCTGAGAAAAACCTCCCAGACCTTTTTATAATTACCAAGCAGTATGTGAAACAAACACCCTTACTCCATGCCTGCCTTGCATTGCAGGCTCCCACTTCTGGGGGTTCAAGAATGGGTGAAGGGTGATGCAAGGCTTAGGGGTGAACTATTACATGGGAGTCAGGCATATTTATTGTGTATGTTATCTGCTAATTAAAAAGAAAATAATGATTTTTGCTTTTTTGACAAATTTCTGTAAAAATAACCTCTGCACCAAAACAACTCTGTTCTTTGCACCATAATAAAATCTTCACCTTCAAGGAAACCTATGGCTCTCTGCAAGAAAGGGGAGCTCTGTTTCTCTCTTTCTCTCTTTTTTTTCCATGAGCAAGGCACAAAGATTTTAGAGGGTCCTGACAGTTATTTGAGAGTTTTCACTCTCTCCTGTGGCATGCTCCTTTGGAAACAAAGAAGGAGTTATGTCTGTGAGCTGAAGGGCTGTAATCTGCTGAAGCAGACAGGAGAAGATTTGCTCTGCTATGAGGGGCATATCAAATTGAGAGGAAATGTCTTTTCTGACCATGCAATGTACTCAATCCCTGGATTTCTGAGAAGACTGAGCAGACTACTTCCATGGGAAAAAAAGAGTCTTTAAATTACAACCTTTTAAATCTCAATTTGCAGTCACAAACCTTACTAAAGTCAGAGAATAATACACAAATATTCCAGAACCAATTCAAAGAGATAGATAGGAAAACAAGCATTTGTTCTGATATTGAGTGTTAATAAAAAGAACACATTTTTGAGGTTCATGTATATAAGATCATATTGTATATTGATTTTTCTTTTCCATTTCAGTCCTATCAACTATATTATGGGAATTTTGCATATTGAAATTAGTCACAAAAATGTGTGTGTAATTACGTCAGTTTCACCTGGAAGCTAAAATATAATTACATAAAAAAACTTCGTATTTCCAATGTGTTATTAAAGTCTTCAATTTTCATCCATAGGTTTGGACACATTCACATGTCACTTTTCAACAATCAGGTTTTGAGTTGGTTGAGTTTAAAGAACAGGGCCAGCAACCTCTTGCCCTACAGGTCAACATGTATTTCTCTTGAATACAAAGTCTACCCATATCTTCTCTGCTACTTTCCTAGCTTAAGCTCTCAGTGTCTTTTACAGGATCATTTCTAGGCCTTGCTAAGGTCCCCTGCTCCCAGTCACTCCTTAGTCCGTTCAACACAGATGATCTGACCAAGACCTTTCTATAACAGAGATCCAATCACTCCTCTGTCTTTTGTAAAATAAATACAAACCAAGAGCCAAAGAGGTACAGTGGGGGAGAGGAGAAATGCAACAAGAGAAAAATGAAGCTAAGGAGACATTCCCAAACTTGTAGACATTTGAGAAATTATACGCATTTGGTCAAAATCAGAAAGGTACATCTTTGAACATGTAAAATGCATTCTAAAGAAATAAAGCAATCTTATTAAATTTATAAAGATCTTAAGCTCATTTCTCTGGCTTCATAGAATCAGCGTGAGAACGAAAGAAAGGAATATACCTAAGCTCCATGTTGAGAAAACTTTCTTGTCTAAGCATTTAGGACTGAGACTCTTAGTAGGGCACTTAAGCCACTTCATGGTTTGGCCCCTTTTTCTCTGTAGCCTAACAATTTTAACTTCATCAATGTTAAACTAACTGCTATTTCTTAAACCTACCCTGCTATTTTACACTCCTGTGATTTTTCACATGCCTTTTTCTTTCGTCGAAAGTTTCCTTACTTTTATCTTTGCCAGACAAACTGATTCTTCAAGGCCCAGCTCAAGTGTTACCTGCCTTCTAAGGACCATTTCCTTATCTGTTTAGATTTCTTCCTCTGTCTTATAATAAACCTTCTCTACATACTATAATGTACTTAAAATAATGTATTATACTTTGTTTTCATGGGTGGTGTCCCCTCTTACACTTGATAAATCCTGGAGGACAGAATCCATGTCTTTTTTTAACTTGGTATTTCCTTATAGAGTTTCCAGCACAAAATAGTGTCCCTATATATATGTCCAACTAAACAGAAATTTATGAGGGAATGATTATAATCCATGTCTTCCTTCCAGCTGTGTCTGTCCCAGGACAAGAGACTTTTTCTGGATGATTATCATCTGTCTTTTCATTTTTGAGTTCAACATCTAGTGCCAAGGGAAGATCAAGGAAAAGTGGTCTGCATCTTGACGCCAGATTTTAAAAGGCTTTCCTCACTGTCAGGAAAGAGCAGAAGAGGAAACATTGCCACTGAGGACTAAAATCAAAATCCTTTCTTTCGCAAATGTGACCGAGTTTGTTTATATGTTCTGGAGTATAAATGTTTGAACATATGCAATGGCAGTGAAATAAGGTGTCAAATTCTATAGGCAAAAAGTCATAGAAGCAATAGTCCAAAATGGCCCATTAATTTCTTCCTGAACCCACCAACTGCACAGCTTGAGAATATATTTTAAAAATCTGATCTTGTTTTAAACCATTAAAATATTTTCCAGTGTCTAAATAGCAGCCAGTTCTCCTTATGTTATTCATGATTGCAGTTTGTCGGTGTGACCAGTTTTTTCCACTACTTAACTGAGTGTAGTATCATTTCCATTTTGCTGCTACTTGATAGTATTGAGAAATGCAAGCTATAAACTGCATTCGTCAAGAAATATTAATGGAGGGGAGTGGCTATCTCTTTTTACAATGCTTAAGAGCTTAAGCTGTAATAATAAAAAGTTGGCTTTTATTCCCTGAAATAATCAAAAGAAGAGCTTGAAGGCAATTGAAGTAAAATCCAACAGGACTACAAAATTAGGGCAGAATTAAGGAAAAATATTTTGGTTACCAGAAGAAATCTAAAATAAATAAAAAATAATAATACATTTGTGATTCTGCTATTTGACCCATTTGCTACTCAGTTTTGTAATTGGAGACTCCCTGAAGAATCTAGCAGGGCACTCACTGTGGGTAGGTAGGAAAACATTTTTCCCTGGATGTTCATATGAATTCCACCAGCTAACTGGGTTAGATAGAAAAGAAAATGGATTCCTGGTGGTTTAGATGGAAAGTGCTAGAAAAAAATGTCAGTTGTCAAAACTGTGAGACTCAGGGATTGCAGGCACCTATTTCTTGACAAGACTGTCCTATGCTTGAACTGTAAGTAGACAATATCATACCCAATTGATGACTATAGGACAAGGTGAAGCCGTGTGGTTGAGGTTGGTTAATCAGTGACATCTCCAAACCCAGTAAACTGCTTAAGTGTAGCATTTAAAACCATGGAGAGTTACCACACATGTTTGAGAATTTCAGATTTGAAAGGAGTAAGGTAATATCTCTATCTTGGGGTATGACCCAGAATTCCAAGATGAGGTGTTACAAAATTCAACAAGGCTGGTCTGTGCCTGGAGTCAGAGGTCCAATATTTCTGGTTAACAGTGGGAAAGAAAGTTCAGGAAAACTTGCCTTGTTAGTGTGTTTGTACTAGTCAAGATTCTAGTAAATCCATAAGAATCATCATGTTTTTAGAATTTGCCTTTGACCCACATAATCTCATAATACAAATCTTCAAAATACACAGAGAATAAGTTATCAACATTTCCCACGTCTCCCCAGTACCTCTGCTTGAGCTGGAAATATTGTATATCTCCTAAAAGTCATATTTTAAAAAGAACTTTCTACCTATTATTTTGTCTCTCCACTCAAGAATGAAGTCTTCTTTTTCCATCGAATCCATCTATTACAGATTTTCTAAATATTTATGTGGTCACAGATTCTCTTGAGACCCATATAAACTCTCCCCAAACAAAATTTCTGTGCACACTCACACACACACACACACACACACACACACACACGTATGCACACACACAATCAGTGCTTTAGATCATTTCCTGGGCTTCATGGATCACGTCATTTTATCTGTGGTTACCAGGTTAGGAATTCCTGCTTTGTTGATTTGGTATTGTTCTGGCCTTAGATAAAATTATTAAGAAGGGCAAATCTGCCTCTGGTTTGTTTTGTTCCTTTGCAGCCAACACTTACAGAGTGTCTGTGCTGTGCCACATTTCGAGGTATATATGACAAGGGTACAAGCTTTCTTTTCTTCTTTAGAATGTCTAGAACTAATCTATATTTCTTTTTATCTCTACCCAAATGATCTCTATTGGTAAATCATTAAACATTCCAAATAAATTACCATAATATCTTAACCAAAGCACAAGGGTTTAAATTTACTTCTGAGCAAATGTCTTACTCTCTGAGTTTTTAAAGACATTGAAGACCATGGCATCATTACCTGGCAAAAACAATTCTCTTTGGAATTTTTCTCTGGCCTGCTGCGAAAAGCATCTTTTCTTCAGCCAGTCAGCTTCAAAATCGCTGCAATGCTCATTTGGCCATGTGATATGAACCTTATAACACAGAAAGCAAACATCACCTATATGTTTATTGAGCTTCTATATATTTCAGTTCTCAACTGTTGCCCTGTTTCTGAGTGTTATTTAAAATAATCAGGGAATCCATTTTTTCTTCTTCTTGTATCTATTTACTCACAAGCATAGAATAAGCTTTTGGAAAATGAGGAAATTGAAAGCCACTGGGATACATCTGAGGCCTAAGGCCCCTTAAATATCACACAAAAAAATAAAACCAGACTAGATCTGATGTTCTTGTTCTCTAGTCTCTAAACCTCTGATTTCCAAACCTTTTATGTTGATTTAAGTTAGATGTCACTTGATATTCCTGCCAAGAGTATCAGAAATAGTAATGATGGTGATCAGGCAGATAATAATAATAATAATAATAATAATAATAATACAATAATAATACAAAATAACACCATTTTGAATGCATACCAAATAGTGAGCACTACAAACATAACTCATTTGTCCACATGCAATTCTAGGGAGAAGGTACTACTATTATTCACATTTTTCAGGTGAGGAATGCAAGGGCAAATACTATTTGTATGGTCACACAACTAGCAGGCACTGAACCCTGGGAGTAAAGTCCAGGAGTGGAGATGTAAACAAGAGTGGGGAGACATTTGCAGGTCACATTTGCTTTTCTGGTAACTCTCCTAGTAAATCTGAAAGAGAGTCACACAGGGTGCTGGTCACATTTCGTTTGTGGTTTTGAGAGCTATGTTTCTGGGAATTCTAGAACAAGCCTTGCACATCTATTCATTAAGTTGATTAAAACATGTATATAAATCAATACAAATTTTTGCGTGTTTACTATATGCCAGGCACTCCATTACACGTTTACCCATATTATCTCATTGATTCCTCGTATCATCTCTCCGAATCAATTCCGTTAGTATCCCTATTTTACAGCGAAGTAAACTGAGTCCCAGAAACATTCTTTTTGTTATAGAAATGGTTTGATTGTGTCTTCAAGGCTATTGTGTCTTCAAGGCTATCACTCACTGAAGGAATAATGAGGGACACTATACATTTCATTAAAAATAGTAGTTAGTAATAAAAATAAGAATAATCCCAGAATCTTTTATTTACTGAGCATGCTTACTTTGCACCAAGCACGATGCCAACATGATAATATATACGATCAATGAACACATAATTCATTATTTGAATTATTGGGAGACTAGCCCCTTTATCTTGGGAAGGAAGGGAGAAATGATTTAGAGATAATTACCCGTTTTCTGTCAAACGTCAAGCCTTTAATACCAATGTTCACATCAAGAGCTTCCACGACAAGTTTTCGCGCTTTCGCAGAATGCAGGTAGCAGTCGGGGCACTGGCAGTTGTCTCTCAGCCACACAGCAGGGTAGAACGACTCGGCACCGTCCTGCCAGAGGATCTGCATCAAATGAGCCCCATCCAGCACCTCTGCATTCTGGATGCCACAGTGCATCTTTCTGGTCCTTGCAAGTAAATCTTGTCAGCCACCTGCTGTGACAAAATCAGTGTTAAAAGGAATCTCAGGCAGATCAGGTCTGAACTTGACCTCTAAGAGTGTGAACAATTCAAATGGACTCTAGCTTCAGCTATTCCCTCATCTGGCAGAGTTTGTGGTTTGACTTAATCAGTGCGAGGACCTTTGTTCGGGTGAGAGTATTTCATATGCTGTAAACAGAAACACAGTGACTAAAAGTCAATAAGATAAATGTGCTGAGTCAGGATCCAGATGAAAATAATTCCTTGTTTTCCTCACAGACATTTTAGATAATAAGTTCAGAACCAATGACATACTCGTATACATCTTTGTACTTATGTTTGAATAAAAGCTCTGGAATTTTTTAAGGGAGAAAAATTCTCCACAAATTAAAAGAATAATCATACCAGTGCTGTTTTAGCTGATGCCTAATTGCACATGCCTTTTGAAAAAATGCTTCTATGACACTGAATTAGTACACTTGTTCTACCGTGTTTCCCCAAAAATAAGACCTAGCCAGACAGTCAGATCTAATGTGTCTTTCGGAGCAAAATTAATACAAGGCCTGGTACTATTTTACTATAATATAAGACCAGGTCTTTAATATAATATAATATGATTAATATAATATAATATAATATAATATAATATAATACCTGTCTTAGATTAATTTTTGTTCCAAAAGACACATTAGAGCTGATTGTCCAGGTAGGTCTTATTTTTGGGGAAACACAGTAATAAGGGGAATACTAATGTAATTTATTTATTTTAAAAGGTTTTGTAATCTAGTATATTGCACTATTTCTAGTCTATCATTTATTTATTTATTGTTTACTTAAATAGTGTATTTTCTCAGTGCAATATAAAAGTTTGTAGGCTCTGCAAGGAACTCGTTTGATTTGTTCTCCAAGATTTTCTGTTTTAATAGAGTGTGCCTTGATATTTTGGTTAGGTTACTCAAAACTTTTCCTGACTACTTTCACTTTACTTGGAAGTACATGACCTCTTTTTATCGAGGAATCCACCAAATTTGAGAACATGCAGTATTTACAAGAAAGGAAATCAAATGTTGATTCTGATTCCAATAATGACTATACATTTGACCTTCAGAAATTGTGTTAATGTTCTAAATCTCACTTTCTTCATATATTATTTTTCAGGACTCTAAACTTATACGGAAGAAATAGAATTAATATGGAAGTAGAACTTAACTTCTTCCATCTTATAACTAGCTCATCATTAATAGAAGGTGACGTGATAGTGGAAACAAGACTTCATTGTTTTGGGATGAAGGGGAGGCAGACATACATGTGTACACACACACACAAACACACACACACACACACACACACACACACACACACACACACACACACACACACTGACTGTTTTAACAAGTATCTTCTATGTACCAGGCAGTGCAATAGGCAATGAAGGGTTCAATGAAAAGCAAGACAAAATAATAGCTCCCTGTCTTTCTTGAATCTGTAGATAGGAAGTCTTTATACATCATTAAAAGAACTTAAAAAATACTTTACACAACATAAAAATAAAACAGCTTTTAGGTGATTGTTTTACATATACTTCCTCAAATCATTAGTTGGATAATTTAGTCAGGTTATTAAGCAGAGCCAAAAGAAAACGAAACAAAAGACTGCTTTCTCCATTTACCTCAACCATTCTAAAGTTATCTAATGATGGAAAGAAAATACAATTCACTGGGCTTCATGCTTATTCCTATTTGGGAACTCCCATCTTTTTTCTTAACGATTTATGTAGCAACAGAAGAGAACTATTACCTAAAAAAAAATCATCAAAAATATAATTTAGTTCATAGATTTGAAAAGGGGCCCCCAGGAAGTCCAAATATTGGTTTCTCTCTGGAATGGGTAGGGGATTTAATTTTACCAATAGAATGGAAGGCTGCCAGGATTTCTCATAAAAATGATATCAAAGGAAAGTGATGATTCCATTAAGTCAGGGGTAATAGAACCAGTTCCTTAAATAACACCTGACACACAAGGGCAACACGGAGAAATGTAGTAAATTTTTATATATGTCAGGGCTTGGCAAATATTTTTTGTGAAAGGGCAGATAGTACATATTTCAGGCTTTGCAGGCTATATCCAGTCCCTATTACATGTTCTTGTTTTATTTTTTCAAACACTCTAAGAATGTAAACACTATTTTTACCTCGTGGGCTGCACACACACAAGCTTAGGCCATATCAGGTCCACAGGCAGTGGTTTGCCTGTCCCTGATCAAGTTATCTAAGTCATGCTTTTACCCCAGTGGAATATAGCCATATACCTGCATGTAGCAAATCGTTCTCTTCTTCCCTCCTTACGTATAAGGTTAAACTTATTCAAATGTATCCTAGATATCTTCCTTGTGCCTGCTGCACTGGAGAGTATAAGATTCCGTGAAGTTCCAGACTTCAAGGAAAAGTGAGATAATTATGAAAGTAAACAAAAGACAAAGCTGGCCACAACAGCACTGACAGTTGTCAGAGAGGCTCCAGGACCCCTCCTTAGAGAAGATGCCTATTTGAATAAGTCCTCAAGGATCAGTGAGCAATGCCTCTGAATCCATACTGATTCCATCTTATTTTCCCTCTTCACTAATACAACAATGATTTCTTCAGAGCAAGTATGTGATGTAATCAGCTATGTTTCACAGCTTCTCTTGTAGCTAAGATTCATGTGTGATATAATCCTGGCCATGAAATATATTTGGAAGTTGCTGTATGGAGAAATTTTTTAAAAGAAAGTAGATTTAGCTGCCATATGATGTTTTCCCTTTTCGCGTCTTCCTGCTTGGAATGTAGATGTGGTACTGGTGATAGAGCAGTCGTTTTGCAAACATGAGGCAAGACGCAGAAGATTAAAATCTAAAAGTAGCCCGGGCTTCCCATGGTTCTGTGAAATCATATTACCAAGTACTGGCCAGTCATGTCTGGACTTGTTTTTACACAAGAAAAATAAACTCCTTACTAATGTGAGCTACTTGCCAGCTTTTCTGGATACAGATAGATTGACTCACAAGCAGAAAATATTGTGAAAGGTTGTTCCAAGGAGAGGAGGCAGAATGAGCCAAAAAACTAAGATTCGATAATATGGAATTTGAAAAATAGAAAATATTTGGTTTAGCTGGAGCAAAAGAGTAGGGGAGAAAATACACATTAAAAGAAATTAAAAGATGCATTGTTACCAGATCATGAAGTACAAAGCACAAAGAAGTTTGGGCTTCATGATGTTATATATGAGAAATTTAAAATATTTTTTTAGGCAGGCGATTGACAAGGGAGATGATATTGACTATGTTATAGTGTCTTGGAAGCAGATAAAAAGACTAGAATTAGAGAAATTGTGTGGAACTTTTTGTAGTAGTCAGGTTAAGAATAAATGAAACCGGTGGGAGTGGGAGTGTCGAATGAAATGGGAGGATCGATGTGAGCAATGTTGCGAAGTTATATTTGAAATTACCCCAAATTTATGAGTTTATGTCCTCATAAATTTTTGTTTTCTTTGGCTCTTTTTTTAAAGGCTGTTTTACAAAAGAGAATGACTTTGTTCCTTGCTTTTATAAGAAACCAATTTTTTATGAGCTTGCTGAAAAAGAGCAGTTACTATAATTTATTAAAGATGATTGAGAAATACAATACAGAATGCAGTTGGTCACACGGACACCCATATGAAAATGTGGATACATTTATCAGACATGTAGTTATAACAAGTTTTCTTCTTAGTACAAGGCTATGCTTTTTCAGGAGGTGGAAAGCAGATGAGAGATAGGGAAGATTCTGATTTTGCAGCAGATAAATATCAGCAGGGATGATGGAAAGGCAAGGGGTAAAATAGAAGCAGGAAAAAAATTATATACATATATCCTATTTTGTTTATCTTGTTATTCTTTTTGGTACTTAACCTGATCTATTTATAAACTGATGGATTATTTCCTTGCTAAAATTACTTGCTAAGAATCAAAGGCAAAAGATTACCTCAAAATAGCAACACACACCAAATAAACACAGGTAGCTTTCAAGCTCATCTTCTTCATGCTGAGAACATATCTACCTTTTAAAATACATTTTACATATTGGTTCTGGTCTGATTTTTCAAAGGAATGTAGGATGTATTTATTCCAGAATAACAGTCCTCTGGTTACTGCAGACTATATTCCTGTGCTCCCTTCATTCTCTCTCTTCTCTAAATCCACTCAGTTTTTCAGACTATTTTTCATAAGATGTGATATCTAGATTCTGCACCTTTTAGGATGCGTGATTGCATTCCAGTTTATACGTGCCTTTCAAAATTGGGCACTCTGAATTATGCAAGATACCATAGATGTAATATTTCTCATATAAAAACAGAAAAATTAATGCCTTATATGAAGGAAGAGTAAAGAATATCTAGAAAATTCTTGTGTGTGTGTTTTTTTCCCCTTGTGTTTGGAAGAATAGTGGTAACTGCTTATGGGGTCTTATGATAGAACAACTGGTTTGTTTCTACAATAAGAATATTTGTTTTAATTATATTGATGGTAAGTTTACAATAATAGTAATAATAGTAGTAGTTTACTGAATGAATGCCTTTTTCTTGCCAGTCACTCTTCTATGTGCTTCATGTACAGTAACTCATCAAAGCTTCATTATAACATAATGAAAAAAATCTACTGCAATTACCCAAATAAGCAGGAGAAGAAAGGTTAGGGAATATTCGCATAGAGATGGATAGTAGAAACCATCTTAAGTTCTCCAAGGGAATAAGACAATTATGGAAGAAAAATAAATCCTTCTTATTTATTCTTCTCATCAAAGTTCCATATCTGTTGGTGTATTTTCTAAACTCAACTCATTTCCAATAATGTGTTCATCAATGGGTTTGAAAATATTTTGGTTAAAAGGATTTTTATAAAACTTGAAATAAGACATATTGATTCTTAGTGGATGCACTATTGGAAGAGTGCATTTTTCCACCACAGTAAACATTGTTCCCGTACTTTAAAGATGGTGCCATGCCCATGCCCTACTTACTGTTGAAGTGATCACACCTACAGACATCTGCACCCACAAACACTAATTATAATCTAATCTGCCTATTTAAGCTTTCTGTCTCTTTTTCTTTCATCTTGTTTTTTCCCCCTTCTTCTACCTAGCATATTTGAGCTGGAGAGGGAAAAGCACTTTGAGATGTTAGGAGAACCCATGACTCTTCTCCATAGACCGTGTGGTCAGATGGAGGGTATTTCAAGAGAAGTGGCAATGCCACGGCTGTGGCTGATGGAAGGCTGCCCTAAGCTCATGAGAGAGTGTGGAAGAACTGGAAAGACATGGGTGTTGGTGAAGTTAAATTGTTTGAGTATCTATGAAGGAACTTGGCAGGTCATTTCTACTCTTGACAATCCCTTTCTCGGTTTTATGACACATGTCAATGGTAATCCAAAACAAAGCTTGGAGAAATGAGACAAGTTTCCCTCTTTAGCTTTTCTTGGTTTTATGTAAAGCTGCATTGGGGCAAGTGTGATGAAAATTCCAAAAAAAAAAAAAAAAAAAATCAAGGATTATCAGTATTTGAAAACAATTTTTTTAAAAAAATATATAGGTTTATACATGAGTGTGATTTGTTAAAATCTATTTTCCAATTTAGTCCACTTGTTAAAAAATTAAGCCCTGTTGAAGAAGCATCATGGCCATTTAGTTATTTGATAAACTATTGTGTTTTCCTGAAGAAAAGAAAAAAAGAGTGTTTGTGTTTGTGTGTGTGTGTGCGCGTGTGTGTGACTTCTTTGTTGAATTAAACACTTATACATGAAAGTATTTATTTTATACTTAATTATTATTTGGCTTCTCCTTACTCCAGAATGATATAATTTAGTTTATGAACTGTCATACTGGTTTTTGTGGAAAGGAATAGTTTTTCCTGAAAAACAGAGCTTGGATTGGAGGGGGGATTCCTATCTGATGGGATAGATTTCTTTGAATTTCTTCCCATCAGATGATGTGTGTATGTGTGTGTGTGTGTGTGTACGTGTGTGTGTGTGTTTGTGTGTGTGTGTGTGTGTGTGTCCCTTCCTACTCACTCACTATATTTTTCCCCTTCAGAGCTATGAAAGTTTGATTGGAATTCTTGTTTTGGACAACTAAATCACTTGTTTTAGAGATTATCCTACTTCAGCAACGGGTGTGATTTGTCGTTTTTGGTCTTTTAAAAGATTTGATAAATTCAAATTTCATCAGATGGGTTTCTCCAGCATTGTTTGGAAAGTCAAAAAAGTAGTTCTACAAGTTAAAATAAAAGGAACTTAGAACTAGAACTGTAGAACCAGAAAGAAACAACTTGTGATATCACTGGGTTAAGTACAAGGAAAATGGAAGCTCAGAGATGTTGGGTGTGATTTGTCCAAGCCCACACTGCTTGCTAGTGGGAGAGGTTGCCCCCAACTTAGGTTTGCCAGTCTAGTATAAACATATAAAGTGAAGATTTTCTAATTCTCCTAAAAATGAGTGCAAGAATTCCTCAAGTGCTAATTACAGCTAATTAGCACTTGAATCACAGGTTTTGGATGGGATTCTCAGGAAGTTGATGCAGAAACTTCATAGTGACTATACATAAAATTAAAATTGATGAAGACTAATAATATATACTTAAGAAGGCTGATTTATCTACTAGGTTACTCACCAACCAAAATAAAAAGTTGTCATTCTTAGTTTTTTTTTAAGGGAAGACTAGGGTAGACTCATCAAATGTCAGTTAAATTCCATCTTCCCTTTCTTAGGTCAGTCATCAGATCTGCTATCATATAGCAGGATCCCCTAATGTGTTTGACCTCCTGCTTCTAGCTGGTAGGATCCAAAAATGATCAAAATGCAAGAATTGTGCCTACTGTATGGGTGTACATGTATAAGGTGTATATATAAAACCATTTATTCAGCACTTATGCTCTTGACACTCTGCTAATGCTTTTTATTGTGTTAAGCTCATTTAATCTTCGTGACAACGCTATGAGATTAGTGCCATCACTTCCATTTTATAGATGATCTTGAGCGTGGAGAGGTGGAGTAACTGACTTGAAATCAGAGGAAATAGGAATTCTTGACTACTGCATAGTACTACATTATGGAGAATCTATGGCTGGATAATTTTCCAGACAATAATTTCAATTGACCAAAAATGTGCTATTAAAATAGTAGCTAAATCTCAAGATTGTTGGTTGTTAGATGACCTTACCATCTGACATTTCCTTGTTGGAGACAGAGGACAGAAAGTTGTTTCCCAGACATTATTCCATAAAGGTTTAACTATATACTATTTTTTTTATATTTCAACTTTTACATCATAAAGCTCAATTAATTTCCACTTGGTAAGGTAGAAGTTGACCAGACTGTATTTGTAGTGTCTGGACTTTAACATCGCTTGAATATATACACACTCTTCTCATTACACTTGCTATATAAGGCCCTTCAACTTAGAGGTTATTTTGTTTTTTTAAAACTTGATTTAATAAGTGGCTGAGCTACTTAATAATTCATGAACATATCATCATGTGAATAATTAATTATATAAAGCCATTAGAAGAACCAGTTTGTTCTCTTGAGTAAGCTCACCATTCTGCCTATCTTGTTCAAAGTATTGAAGCTTTTCCAAACAGTTCCTTCCTAAATTATAAAAAGGAAAACTTTCACTTTACTCTGGTGAAATTCCCACATTCAGTTTGGAACTCAAATTAACAAGGCATTCATTTACTGATGTCATGCACAGTACTGGTGTTAGATTTTAAAAAGATTTCTAAATCTTTGAACCAAACATATATTCATTATTTTATGTTTTTAATAAATTTTATTCAAAATATCTGTCATGTCTCTCCTCGAGTTACATTCAGGGAGAAAAACAATTGAAAGGGTGCACAATGGCCTTTATTGAGCAGTATTCTAATGACTCATGTTACATCCAGCTTTTGGGGCTTAACAAAGGGCCAAGGTCTAATATGCAGTCACCTTTCTTTGGATTGGGCAGTGGATTATTCAGTGAACATTTCCAGCCAGAATGCTCCCTCCTCTACCACCCAGTCTGCTTTGTAGACAGTATTCTCTCTGTCCCCTCCGTGTATGCTTTCTGGATCAGCTTAGGGCTTACAAAGTAATTTGACTACTAGACTAAGCCAAACATAATTGGGAAAGAGAAGCTGCCAAGAAGCAATCAGATCCACTGCATTCCAAAATCAAGTATATTCCAAATGCCTGTTGGACCATCCCCATCACAGCCCTCATGGCTATGAGATCCATGTGACTGGATTTTCAGTTGGATGATCCCCCTCCCCCAATCCATAGACTTGAAGCCATAAGCTCTTCAAATAAGGGAAAGTGGAGCACATATGTGTTCTCAGATGTGCTTTAGGCACCAAATCTCACAGCATGTACCAAAGAAAGAAAACACCAGCTTTGATCCTAAACGTCCTTTGGGGAGGGAGCCTCCTGATGATTGCCACATCCAAGATTGATCTGTTCCCCCCACCCCACCCCCCAGTTCCCCTACGTCCATCCTATCTAGGGCTATTACTTGGAAGCCTTTCTCTCTGTTCCTGGCAGCTCCACTGCAGCCCTGCCCACAGACACACCTGAGGTTTGCAAATGAGAAAGGATGTCCCAGTATGAAGCTGTAGCAACTCCTGAAGAAGTTTGGAGATTTAAAATTAAAAAAAAGAAAAAGAAAATAGCTTTCATAGCCTAGAGGGGAAACAGTTAGAAAGAAAAAATACTTTAACTACAAGCGCCTGAAACCACAAAACCCCAGGACTCAATGAAATGAAGCATTACCTTAGTTCAGAATCTTTCCTGATAGAGCGAACAGCAGGTCTCACCTGTCTTGTCTCCTGTCTCTGAGCCAGCAGCAGCAACAGAAGCAAGTGAAGGAGCTCTTTCACTCCTGTCCCACCTGTTCACAGTGACAGCTCTTGGATTGCAAAACTCACTTGGAGAAAAGGCATCGAGGTGCACGTTTGACAGGGAGGAGCTACCAGTTCTCACCTGAGCAAGAGGTGAGGTGGTTTCTACCTGTCCACAGAATTTTTCGTATGAACCTCTTTAGAGGAAGCTTGATTAGTTGTGAGGGGCTGGTAGGAAGGCTGCGATGGGACCCCTGAGCCTGATGCCCTCCTTTCTCTGCAGCTTTGGCTGGAATAAACAGTAGCTGCCAGACAGCATGGGACTTTTCTGAAGGCACCTGGTTGCCCAGTGACTTGACTCACAACACACAGCCCTTAGGGCAACAAAAGGGAAAGGCCAGAGTGGGCAGTGTGCCAGGGACCCAGAGCCTGGCTGCCAGGCATTCAGATGGGAAGTACCCAGCGCAGAGAAAGGGCTGGTGGCCAAGTCTCAAGTTCTAGTTCCTAAGAGGATCCAGATTCCATTAAAAGAAAGTCTGCAGGTGGCAACAAAAATCCGGGACAGAGGTGCATAATCCTTCTGCCTCCCTCTGACTACCACCACCACCTTTCCCAGGAAGACACTGAAACAGCCTCAGACTGCAACTTGTCACTTCTTGCCCGAAGGACACTCACAGCTGTGAGACTTGGATAGGCAGGAACAAAAGAGCTAGCATAGAAGGAGAAAGTGCAGCCCAACTTTCCTCGTGGCCTCTTCTAAGGTTTGTTGCCCATGGCAATACCCCCTTCCAGAACTGCAATGTTCCTTCCCCTAATGATGTCCTGTCAGCTCCTCTCACAGTAGAATTTAAACTATGTCCCTTCCTGTAATCCCCTCCTCCATCTTCCTCCTTCCCTCCTCTAAGTGCAGGTCAAATTACTGACACCCAGCGTCCAGTGACAATAACAGCAGGTTTTTTTACCAGGTAGGGGAGTAGGGTTTGTGTATTTGGGGTGCCCTCATAAACATTGCCAGCCTTTTAAACCCTCAGTAAATGAGTTTACAGATAATGCTAGAAGCAGTTAATTGTATTTTAAAAATTCAGGTTACTTAATTAATAGAAATATTCTCAACCAATTGTTATTTCACACCTTGTGCTTAGTAACAATTAGCAGAATGAACTGGGTAAATTCTGTTCCAGCTATAAGAGAGTTGTTGACAAAATATGTTGCATGTACCAGGCATCTAAATGAAGAGTAAAAGGAAACAAAACAACAAACAAACAAACAAACCGGTCAATAGTTAAAGTTTTAAAACCTGCACAGAAAGAATTAAATCCCATATTGAAAACAAACAAACAGTAGACCAGTAAACAAATCATACTCTTGACTGTGAGAAGCCTCTTTAAGATTGGGGAAAAAAAAGGAGCATTTCCCTGAGGTCTCTCTCTTTTCTTTGTTAACCCTTCACACCATTCACAGAGTGATTTCACATATGGCCTTTCAGTGCACTATTCTGGAAGTAGTAAACAGTATTCTGGATTTCAGATGGGAGAAAATCAGACCATAGAAATTCATGAACTACAGAAAGAAGGTCTCAGAAAGTACAGGAGGTAGCATTGGTACCAGAGTAAGAAATGTTGAAACTTTGTCTATGTGTTCTTTTTTTTTTTTTTTTTTTTTTTTTTCAGAATTAAGAAAAGTTTATCCTTAAAATTAATTCCATGTTAAGCACAGCTAATTGAACATACGTGTGGCTAATGCATTAGACATTAGAAACACATTAGAACTCAATGTTCATTTTAAACAGAAAAGTGATGCTGTCATCATCAGTGAGCATGCATGAAGGCAAGATGCTCTGGATGACTTGAAAGACTTCTTTAGAATTGTATGAACAGCGGGATTTGATGAGATTAAGCAAGATCTCAGTCGGAGATTTTGAAACATTTTATTTCTTAATTATGTGACATCCAATATTGCATTAGTTTCAGGTATACAGCATAGTGATTAAACATTTACATACTTCATGAAGTGATCACCATGATAAATCTAGTACCCATCAGTTACCATATAGTCATTACAATATTATTGACTATATCTCCTATGATGTACATTACATTCCGGTGATTAATTTTATAACTGGCAGTTTGTACCTCTTAATCCCCTTCACCTATTTTGCTCATCCCCCTTTCCCCCCCTTTCCCATCTGGGAACCATCAGTTTGTTCTCTGTATCTCTGAGTTTGTTTCTGTTTTGTTTTATGTGTTTCATTTTTTTAAGATTCCATGTATAAGTGAAATCATATGTTGTTTGTCTTTCTCTGCCTGACTTATTTTACTGAACATTATATCCTCTAAATCCAGCCGTCACTTGGGGATTTGACGGTGGCTGATGTATCCAGAGGATGAAGCCACTGGAGCCTGGTGACTCCAGTGGCAGCAGAGTGATGTTGTATTATTTTCAGCATATGGTCGTGCTCATGGAGCTGTGCTGGGCATACAAAGATATTATAGATGGTAGAACTATTTAGCTTCAGTGAAATTTAGTACTTGTGGAAAGATTCCGCTGCTTACTCCATTTCCTATTTTGAAGATGGAAAAATAGTAAGATTTGACAAGGATACTTCCCATACAAGCAGTTAATAGATAGTAGCGTTCTTATTTATTCAATTTTGGTAATTATATAAAATGATATATTTTATATCATTTAAACACAAAAAATGTTTTAATGATACTAAAAAGAATAATTTATATATAGCTCTCTATAAAGAACAAAACCAAAATAGCCCATAATCCCACTGCCTTCATATTATTAAGGAAATTATAGCAAGATATTAAATGACAAGTATATCTTTTCTCTCTCTCTTTCCAATTCTTTTCCTAAAGGTAATTACTTTTATAAATTTTTTTTGGCCTATACTGAAGTATTTACTACATATATATGTGTAACCCAGTGGTATGCTGGTAAACACTGAACAACCAGCTTTCTGTGTCCATGTGGTTTTAAATCTCAGGTACTTACGACAGTGCTTTTATTACCCATGGTGACAGGACCCATGAGCAAAGAACAAGCCTAGTCCAGAATTTGCAAAAAGATTCAGCTGGGTAGGTAGAAGGAATACTCGCACTGAGTGGGAAGCTGTCCTGAGTCCATCCAATAACAAAAACTATTATGATAAATACTAGTGATCATTTTACAAACTGCAATCAATAGTCAAGCTCTGAATTTTTAGCCATTCAATCTCCAAGAACTTAGCAATTTCTAAGTAAGTAATAAGCTGTCAATGAATGGTAATTATTAATATTATTTTACTTGGGCTGAAAAGAGGGGTGGTAATAAGCCAATGTGATCTTGAAAACAGTTTGTTGTAAGTATTTAAATATTTAATATTTAAACTATTATAACTTCTCCTAGTGGAACACCACAAGGTGTTCCTCCATGAGAGCTTTGGGATTTCTGTGTTTAGTCCCATTCTAAGGCAATACAGGCCTCTACCCTGTGCTCTGTGTTTTTGGGGCCTCTACTCTAGCTGCACCATCTGCATAGTGATTCATCTGTGGGACCAAGGGACCCACACAGAGCCTGCACCAGCCCTCCTTTCTAGATAATGCTCTGAAAGTCAGACCCAAAATTTTAGCCCTTCAAAGACTTGTGCCTGCTTCCAGAGTCTGTATGAGTTTTCTCTATTCTTCCTCCAGGCCACTGAGATTGTATTGCCCCCAGGTCTGTACACCCAAATCCTAAAGGGTGATCCCGGGGCAGCTTTATATAGGTGTGTGTGGTGTATAGATAAATGAAGCTTAGATGTGTGTTCTGGAGTATGCACATGATCTCTCTCCCACTGTAGGATAAAAGATGAAACGCCATGAGAAGTGGAGAGCGCTGTGGGCCTCAGGTTATATAGGCTGGGGCCTACAGTCCAGGGACTGGTTCTCCCTTCCCCGCCAAATGTTGGCCTCGAACAACAAGGAATATGGGAATTCCAAATTCACACTTGGTCTTCTAGGATATTACGAAGATATATTTTTCAAGGTTGGGGGATAGAGCATATTTTATCCAACAGTTAGGTTGTTATAAGCAGTGATGTGTTGCTGGTAGTTGTTTAACAAAAGGCTCTCTGAAAAAAACAACAATGACCCAATTGGTGGTGTTTACTGTTTGTCATGCTGTAAATACTTCTGCCATAGCCAATTCCAAGCTTCCAGTGCAACATTACTGAGTGTGAACTTGGGAAGAGATGCATGCAGTTGGCTCTCCTGAGCCAATAACAGCTGGATCCAGCACACTCCTTTTTATAATTTTAAATACAGTGATGTGCCATTGAACAACAAGGATATGTCCTGAGAAATCATGTTAGTTTGGTGGTTTTGTTGTGTGAGGATTATTACACAAACCTAGGTGGTGCAGCCTACTACACACCTGTATGGCATAGCCCATTGCTCCTAGGCAACAAACCTGCACATCGTAGAACTGTATAGAACAACATAAAATTAAGTCAAGCACAAGAGAAAATAATGCAATCGAGCGACACAGTAAACAGGAGATGTATGAGACTACAGCTGGTGTAATATGGCACACTGTTTTACAACAAACTTTTTATTTATTTATTTATTCATTTATTTTTTTTTCATTAAAGTTTATTAGGGTGACAATGGTTAGTAAAATTACATAGGTTTCAGGTGTACAATTTTGTAATACATCATCTACATATTACATTGTGTTCACCACCCAGAGTCAGTTAACAAACTTTTTTTAATAAGTAGCAAGAGTATACTCTAAAATAACCATAAAAATATAATATAGTAAATGCATAAACCAGTAACATAGTCATTTATTATCATTATCAAGTATCATGTACTGGACATAATTGTATGTGCTCTACTTTTATGTCACTGGAAATGCAGTACGTTTTTTTACACCAGCATCACTACAAACACATGAGTAATGCATTGTATGATGAAGTTAGGACAGCTACGATGTTACTAGGTGACGGGGATGTTTCAGCTTCATTATAATCTTGTGGGACCTCTGCCGTATACATGGTTCATCATTGACTGAACTGTTGTTATGTGGCACATGACAATATTTAGACACATGATATAGCGGTCTCAATTTGTAATCTTATCCTTGGACCCCAAATATTGATGATGCACCTTAGCACACAGAACAGTGCTAGCATATAGCGGATCCTTAATAAATACCTCTTGAATAAGTGCCCTATTAGTTGCATGACTTAGGCAAGCCATTCACTATAAATTAATCTGTACTTTACAGAGTTCTTAACCACATGATACACTTCATGTGAAAGCATCTAGCACAGTTCTTGGCACCTTACATACAATCAATAAATGTTGAAATAATGAATAATATATATTAAATCGATTTCAATATCCTTTATTATCATATTTGGGGAAAATTCAAGATTTTTAGTTTAAGCTATTCTTAGGTGTTTGTAATTTTCTGCATCTGTCTCTAGGTCAAGAGAAATGCCCATTTCTTTCAGTTTTTCTTGGAGAGCACTTTGTGATAGATATCTCATTTTCCTACAGTTCCCAAGGGAACAGTGCTCACACAATGTTACTCATTTTAGAAAGTTTGGTAAAATTCCATTTGGCTGCAAGCCTGTTATTTGAGCCTAGGGGAGGAAAGACTGTGTTTTATGCTCTAATTTTGTTCTCAGCTGTATTTTGTGTCATGAGACAGTAGAGAGAAAAATGGCTTTGAATTAATACTTGAAATTTAGTCGTTCCATATGTTACCTACCTTTAGTGAGGAATGTATTGAGTTTTTAAGATGAACACATGAGAAATAAAGAAGCATAAAAGATTCAGGAGTGGCATTCTTCCTTTCATTTCCTTGGCTAATTAATAAAACTTAATGATGAGTGATAATTTCTGCTTGGAATAGTTGCCACTTATGAACATATTTCATTGGTTGGTAATTGGTACACTTAGTATAAACATTATTTTTTCTCAGTAATTCCTGATAGTAGATGTTTTACTTCTCATGAGGCTGTATGCTTTCTCCCTTACTATTTCAACGTTGCTACCATAAACTCAACGAGCCTTTGTTTACTTTCCTCAATATTTTTTTCAGCAGTTAGATAGACATTTTTTCTCTTCACCGTGACGCAAATGGCTTTTAGTTTTACCTATCATTTCCTACATAAAAGTTGTTTGACTGAGCTCTGTTTCTATAAGCTCAAAATCCAAGGAAATAAATCTCTTGTAAACACAGTAAAGACTTTGGGAATCATCTTTTATACTATCAAAAAACTGTCCTTTCTTTAAAAGATCTCCAAAAAGGACTACCCCATGATCAAATCACTCAAGTGTTGAAAACACATCTGAACAGGCTGCTGAGTGAAAACCTAGATTCATCAATATGGACAGCAACTTAAAGGCAGAGTTCAGGGAAATCATCAGTAAAAGTAGCTGCATAACTTATGATTTAGAACAAACTTAAGTATCTTCTGATCCAAGAATCTTATTTTATAGATGGTGAATCTGGAACACATCCAAACTAAAGAAAAACCAGACATCAGCAAAGGATAGTCTACAGATTTTCATGTCTATATTAGTAAGAATGGGCAGGGTTTTGGTGCATAAATAAATAACCACAAAAGCTCAGTGGCTTAAGACAACTAAAGGGTATTTCTCACACATATGACATGTCTGCAATGGAATCTGCTCCATGAATTCCTGGACAAAGATTGATAAAGTCTCTACTACCTGGAACATTGCAGATCCTGTGGTGGAGGGAAAGTAACCATGGCTAATCAGGCCTGGAATTTAAAGACTTCCATCTCTAAAGTGTCACATATCACTTCCACTTTTTTCATTAGTCAAGTAAGTCAAATGGTCACTTCTCCCTTCAAGGAGGAAGGGAACTGCAGTCCAACTATGTTATTGGAAGGAAACTGCAATATTTTGAACAGTCTCACTGTCTGCAAATCTTTATAACTCCTACAGTCACTGACAATTTTCAAATGTGTGAACTCATAGATACAGATAGTAAACATGGAATATACTAAGACACAATGAGACCTTAAGAATAAGATGTTTTGAGAATGTGATTATAGAAAACTGATTCTAGACAATTATCATGGTATTGAGTGGCTGAAATGTTTCTTCCATTTCTTACATGGCTGAATTAGTAAGACCCCTGCAGTTGCAGGATTAATGAAATTAAGGTATCTAAGGAAAGGATCAATTGGCAAATGAAGAAATATTAAAAAAAACAAAACAAAAAAAAAAACCAGGAGTTAGAAGAGGAAAGCTGATAGCACCCCACCAGCACCACCCAAGGATTTGGCAGTACAGATGGATGCATTAGTGTCTGATAGCACATATTATTCAATAATGTTTGAGACCCACCACAAATAGTTCTCCTTGCTCACTCACCCATTTTTACCTCAAAATTTGGCATGCACAGATTTTTTTTTCCTTAGAGGAAGAGACTGGACTGGTGAGGCTGACATGAATATTTGACATTTGAAAGTTAAGAATTCTCTAATTCAACAAATCAGTCTCTAGTCTATATGCTTCAGTTTGGACATGCAATCAGTGCCACTAAGTGTTATCAACTGTGGGAGACTGACATCTTCTTGATCTGCATGTCTAATACTTGACGGTGGTAAATTCACTTAAGGAATAGTTTAAGTAGAATAGCTTAAACTAAAAATCTTGAATTTTTCCCAAATATGATAATAAAGTATATTGAAATTGATTGACTACTGGATAAGACTTGCTACTCACCAGTCAGGTAACCTTCTGGCAATACCTGAACTCCTGTCTCAACCGTCTCTCACCTTCCAAAAGACAGTTCTTGCCTTCTCCATTGGTAACATTATCTTCAAAATATGAAGGGTGCTAGTTAACATCCCTTCTTAATATGATTTCTTGTCTGTCCCAAGAAAGTACTCCAATGGTAGGGGTCCCATTGATTGCAAGGCACAGAATCTCCTTGTTAAGATTTAGACTGGGATTTTTCAAATGCACATGTCCTTTGAGAAAAACACTTTGTCACCAATGCTTACTGAGCTTTTCTTATGAAGTAGATACTTTAATCAGTGTTTTATGCTTTTTTTTTACTCTTCAGAAAACCCAATGAAGTAGACACTATTATTCCTGCTTTATAGACAAGGACACTGTCTGTACAGATGAGGAAACAGAGAAGTTTGGTAACTTGCCCAAGTTTAGTCAGCTAGTAATTAGCAAGGCTGGGATTTAAATGCAGTTCTGACTTCAAAACTTGGGTTCCTTATCATTATGTAGCAATGAAGAGACTAAAAGTGACTACAATATTTATTTACTCACTTATTCAAAAAGCATGTTTAAGAGCCCATTATGAACTCTTCAAGGAGCTATTATTCCATCGAAGAACACAGACAATAAATAAATACATTAATGAGGTTATTTCAGTTAGTGGTAAGTGCTATAAAAAAATATTAAACAGGGTAATAGGGTGGAGAGAAATGTCCGTGAAAAGATGTTAGTCACACTGGTCAGGGAAAGCTTTTAAAAAACAATTTTATGAAGGAAATACTCAAGCTGAGACCTGAATGATGAGAGAGAGCCAGCTTTTGGGAGAAGGGGTAAAACGTTCTAGGCAGAGAGCACAGAGGACTGGAGAGAGGCTGTGAACATTCTAGGCAGGAAAAAGAGCTGCAATCAGGGTCAGCATGGTGCCCTTGGGGAACACAAAGGACACTGTGGGTGCACATAGTGATAACAGGGAGAATGGGATGAGATAAGGTTAGACAGATGGGCAGGAATCAAATCATTTCAAACAGAACATGAAAAAAGAGGAGTAACATCTACTTTTGGAGGTGATTAAAAGGTCCAAGAGGGGAAAGTTTAAGAGCCTCAGAAGACAGAAGATTTTTTTCTTTATATTTCTTTCCACGGTCAGCCCTGCTCCCAGTTCTCCTTAACTTGTATCCTCCATCCTGGATGTGATGACATGTACTACAGATTTGGTTTTAGATATGCAAGCCATTGTATTCCTTCAAGCCCTGTTGAACACGAGACATGGGATTTTCTATAGTACTGACCACAGTTAGGTTAAGCACACATCATTACAAACAGCTTGGCCTCAGCCACCTCCACCCCTTCCAGAAGTTAGTGTTTAATATTTTACATTTAGAAACATGTGTAACAAACTGATGGTGGCTAAAGACTCAAACAGCTAGAAATGGGACTAAATTAATATTGTTTGTAGATTTGAGGACATAGTCTGATAAACTGATGCTTTCTTAAGAGTATCAAATGGTTCCCAAATCAACACTAACATTTGTCTGAATCCTATAGGTCCACCTTGAAATTAATGGGATTCTTCTGTGTCTCAAGGCAAAGATTTAAGTGACCTGGAAGACGGAACATGTCTTTCAATCTTTGGCTAATTCTAAGAGACCCAGTGGGACCCAAGGAGACATTTCTTGCTGTTTTCTTTTTAATTTTTTCAAACTGAGATATAATTAACATATAACATTATGTTAGTTTCACTAATACAACATAATGATGCAATATTTGTATATATTGTGAAATGATTACCACAATAAGTCTAGTTAATATCCATCAGCACATATAGTTACAAATTTTCTTTTTTTGTGTGATGAAAACTTTTTTTCATTTCTCCTTTTTAAAAATATATATATTTTTTTCAGTTACAGCTGACATACAATATTATATTAGTTTCAGGTATACAACATAGTGATTAGACATTTATATAAATTACAAAGTGATCACCTCCATAAATCTAGGACCCATCTTACACCATGCACAGTTATTACAATATCATTGAAAATATTCCCTATGCTACAGTTTACATCCCCATGAGTACTTTGTAAATACCAATTTGTATTTCTTAATCATTTCCACTTTATCACCCCCCCCCCCCCCGCAAACCCCCTCCCATCTGGCAACCATCAAAATATTCTCTGTTGAGAAGTCAGCTGACAATCTTATACTTGTAGGATCTCCCTTGTAGGTAACTTACTGCTTTTCTCTTGCTGCTTTTAAGATTCTCTCCTTGTCTTTAAACTTTCACATTTTAATTATGATGCATTGTGGTGTGGGCCTTTTTGGGTTTATCTTATTTGGTACTCTCTGTGCTTCCTGGGCTTGTAGTTCTATTTCCTTCAAAAGGGAAGTTTTCCGTCATTGTTTCTTTAAATATGTGTTTAGTTCCTTGCTGTCTCTCTTTTCCTTCTAATATCCTTGTGACGTGAATGTTGGTACTCTTGATGTGTCCCAGAGGCCCCTTATTGAACTATTCTCATATTTTTGGATTTGTTTTTCTTTTTGCTGTTCTGTTTGGGTGTTTATTGCTACCTTATCTTCTAAATCACTGATTCAATCCTCTGCTTCATCTAATCTACTGTTGATTCCTTCTAATGTGTTCTTCATTTCAGTTACTATATTCTTCATTTCTGACTGGGTCTTTTTTTATGCTTCTAGCTCCATTTCTTTTTTAAGCTTTTTTGTTTTTTTTTTTAAGATTTTATTGGGGAAGGGGAACAGGACTTTATTGGGGAACAGTGTGTACTCCCAGGACTTTTTTCCAAATCTAGTTGTTGTCCATTCAGTCTTAGTTGTGGAGGGCGTAGCTCAGCTCCAGGTCCAGTTGCCGCTGTTAGTTAGGCGTAGCCCACCATCCCTTGCGGGAGTCGAGGAGTCAAACCGGCAATCTTGTTGTTGAGAGCCCACTGGCCCATGTGGGAATCAAACTGGCAGCCTTTGGCATTAGGAGCATGGAGCACCAAACACCTGAGCCACCAGGCCGGCCCTGTATCTCCATTTTTATGTTTCCAATCTCTTTGTTGAAGTTCTTCCTGAGATCATTGAGCATCCTTATAACCAGTGTTTTGAACTCTGCATCTGGTAGGTTGCTTGTCTCCATTTTATTTAGTTCTTTCTCTGTTCTTTCACTTGGGACATGTTTGTTTGTCTCCTCATTTTGGCTACATCTCTGTGTTCCTTTCTATGCATTAGCTAGAGCGGCTATATCTCCCAGTCTTGGTAGAGTGGCCTTATATAGTAGGTGTCCTGTGGGGCCCAGTGGCCCAGTGTCCTTGGTCACCTGAGTGGGATGTTCCAGGTGTGTCTCTTGTGTAGATTGTGTGTTGCCTTCTGTTGAAGTTGAGCCAAAATTGCTGTTGGCACATCAGTGGGAGGGACTGACCCTCAGGCTGATGGGTTGTGAGGACTGGCCATGACTACAGTAGAAGAGCTGTTATACAAGACTAACCCTATAGAACAGGATTTATTTTAGCAGTGCTCTGGTGCCTGCTGAGTCTGTGTCATTTGTGGAGGTGGTTGGTTGGTGCTCTGGTACGGGCTGAAGCTGGCCACTGGGTGGTAAGTTCTGGGGCCTCTTGGGAGGGGCTCTGGTGCAGGCCAAGGTCAGCCACTACTTGTGCCATGCCAAGGGCCACTTGTAATGGGCTGCAGAATGATCTACAGATGACTGCCACTTGTGCTGGGCTTGGAGGTGATTGGAAAAGGCTAAGCTGTGAACTGAGGCCAGCTGTCCCTAGTGCCAAGTTTGGGAATGCTTAGCAAGAGGTACAGAACATGCCGAGGCCAGATGCTGCTTTTTTGGGGTTTGTGAACCTTTGAAAGTTTTTAGGAAAGTCCACAGCATGAACCAAGATAGGCCATTTGTATGGAAAAGCGACTACAAGCAGCTTGGTTCTGTCCACAAGTTGGGTGAGGTGGGTTCCCAGGGAATCACCAGGGCGGGGTGGGGTGGGGGTGTTTTCTAGGTTGATGGAGACTCAAAAATTGTGCCTGCCTGTGCCTGCAGACTGGGTGTGGGGAGGTCTCAACAAAGGAACAATGGTTTCTGCCAGCATTTCTGTCTGGGAGAAAACTTCCTCTCCAGCCTTTGACCTTAAGCCAGACAATCCATTTTCTCACTGTATGTTGCAGATGCCTTTTGCACTGCTGCCCAAGCGCTGGATCTCGGATCAAGTGAGTCCATCAGTGAGTAAGCCCATGTGTGGGCCCTTTAAGAGGAATGCCTGAGTCTCCAGCACACTATCTCATTCAACCACAATCTCTACTGGTTTTTATGGCCAAAAGTTATGAGGAATTCTCTCCCTGCCTCTGGAATCCTGGGCTAGGGAAACTGGTGTGGGGCTCAGACCCTTCACTCCTCAAAGGGGACCTCTGCAGCCAAGATATCCCTTCTGATTTTTTTTTCTATTACATCAATGGCTTGAAAATTTTTATTTAACTTCAGCGAATATTGGAAATAGAAAAGTGAATTCTGCAGAATTTCACAAATAAATGTTGCAACCTCCACTAACAAATGTTATTATACCTCCCGATTTTGAACCACCACATGTGGATCAAGCCCATTCAGCATCTCTACCCCTCCTACCAGTCAAGACGTAGCTTCTTCTGTATATTCTTAGTTATAGGACATCCATTCAGCTCGACTTCAGGCAATTCTCAATGATGATTGTTCTGTAGTTTAGTTGTAATTTTAATATGGTTTTGGCGGGAGGAGAATAGCATTTGCCTACTCTGCCATCTTGACTGGAAGCCCTCTGATGAAAAGTTTTAAGATTTACTCTCTTAGTAACTTTCAAAGATCCTTGCTGTTTTTCCTTTTCTTTTTCTTTGTGTGTGTGTGCGTTTTCTTTTCTTTTTTATTTTCTTTTTGCCTTTCCTTGCTTTTTTTGTGAGTATACCTCTAGCATGAAGCTTTTCTGCAAGCCATTAATCCAGTTAGTTCAACAAAGAACACATAATTCTGTTCGCTGATTTGTTGTTTAACAAATGAAGTGCTCTCCAGGCTGTTTAAATACCTTAACAAAACACTTAAACACATGCCTAGACAAAGAGAGTTAGGATTTGATAATATGCTGTGAAATATGAATTTAGAATGTTACTGAAAGAAAATATATGCTACACTGAAATCTCTTCACATAGTCCAATGTGTGCAATTCATGGGCAAATTTGCATTTGGGAAAGTATATTAATGTCTTTTACTCACTTGAAACTAGATCCTAACTCTTACATTCCTTTCTTATTTAGATGTATTTACAATACTTTTTTGTTGTTGTTGTTCTTAACTTTATAGGATTCTATAACATTCTTTTTCTCTCATGATAATTTTTCCAATTAGCTCACAAAGCTCTGACTGCATTTTTGGCATAAAGAAGGTAACTCCTATTCACTGCATATTTTAAACAGCGGGAGAAGAAAGTTAACATACCCTTTGTGTAAAGCATTTGGGAAACAATGATTTGTGAGTTTATTATTTGTCTAGCCAAATCTGAATTTCTCAAAATACTCTATTTTTTCCCCCACTTTGAAGAATATTTCATCTTGAGTATCAAAAGCCACTAAAAAATACTTCATCCAGACATATGTGCTTAATTTGCCAATGTAGGAGAGAATTTTAATTTTGAGATGCTTTTAGATAGATAAACTGAAGATATAAAAGCATCTCAATGGAAGAGTTGTTTTACTTTTTTAATAAATTACTTAAAAGGGTTAGGCTGGCCCATTAATGGTTTAAAAAAATTGATAAACACAGAGCTCTGAGGCTGAAAGCCTTCTCCTGAAGGAAATATAAATGGAAATCTGGAACTCATTTGTTTTATAGTACATTAGCATGACTTGGTTACTTTCATGAGCCTAATCAAATATACATATAGTATAAGATTTTCTTTGTATTTCATCCCTCTTTAATTAATAAGAGAATTATCATTATTGACTGCCTTATCAATAAAGGATGTTTAAAATGTTTTTCACTTATAGCTTATAATATTTGATGTATTACTAAGTTCAATAACATTAATGATAAATGCCAGGCACACAAGAATTGTGACATATCATGTGAATATAATAATTTACTTCTCAGTGAGGTTGAAAATAAAAGAAGTCATTAAATGGAGATTATATCTGCATAATTCTGGATAATGAAGATTTTTGTTTTATATTTAGAGAAACATTTTTATCTATCACTTTCTTTTATTATAAAATATGATTATAAAATTTTAAACAATACAGAACTATGTACAATTCTCAACTAATGTTCTCTCCTTACTCCTCTGTCCCCAAATTAATTTGTCAGGAAGAATCACAGTTACAATGTAGAGAATATTTTTTGAGATTTTTAATGTTTATATAGTCTTATGTGAAGGTATGTCTACAAACACACTCACATACATACACACATTTACATATACATGACATATATTTAAGTACATATGTATATACAAGAAATGAGATCATAATACATATAATTCTACAATTTGCTTTTTCACTTATACCGGTATTATGAAAACCTTTCCATGTGTGCACACATAGTAATACCTTGCTATTCTCAACTGCTGATATTGAAACAATGAGAATCTGTTTTTTACCTATCAGTTTGGTAAAATTGTAAAAGATTGTTAAGGCTTGTCTTTAGGTGGAGAAACAGGCCCTCTTATATCCAGTAGGGGATATAAATAGGGGACGTAAATAGTGATGATCTGAATGGTTACAACAGCTTTCCTGGGTGTTTCGGCAGAATATAACAAAGTTTTAATATACAATGCCTTTGGCTTAGAAATTCCACTTCTAGTTTTCTAGCTTATAGAAATACTTTCTTATACACATAATGATATATGCAAAGGGATGTTTATTGTAGCACTTTTTTTTTTTTTTGAGACTGAAAACAGGCATTTCTGAGGGCTTTAGAGATTGTTTTTTATTCCCCCACCCTGCCATGAAGCATTTTTTTTTTGTTTTGTTTTGTCTCGCTACCATTTCTTTTTTTACTTTTTTATTTTTCATTCCCAGCTCCCCACCTCCTCCCTTTTGGAAACCATCAGCTTGTTCTTTATATCCATGTGTGTGTCTCTATTTTGTTTTGTTTATTCATTTGTTTTCATTTTTTAGATTCCACATATAAGTGAAATCATGTGGCATTGGTCTTTTTTGGTCTGATGTATTTCACTTGGCATAAACACTCTCTGAATTAAAAATATTGAAAAGGTAAACAACCTAATGCTTATCAATATAGTGGACTGGCTAATATAGCTCAGATCTATTTCTCATATTGCGCCACTTGGCTGGGCTCCAACTGTTCTAGACTCGGCTTGGCTGCAGTTTGTGAGTTGGGTTCATGTCTACTCCACCTGTCTCCCATCCTCTGAACCAGTGACCACCTGAGGCACATTCTTCTCATGGTGAAAAGCAGGAGTGCAAAAGGGCCAACGAATCCACTGAAGTGCCATTTAAGGTCTTGATTACATAATGTCTGCCAGCATCCCATGTACCAAAGTAAGTCTGATAGCTGAGCCTGACATGAATGGCTAGGATTTGTGCCATTCTCCTCCCATCTATGGAGAAGGTCTAGGGGGAGAAAGTGACCTTTTCCAAATAATCAAACGACAGCTAATAACCTAAGTATTTTAGACAGATCCCACAGGTTTCCATTGAATTTTAGGTACAAAGAAGTCCAATCCAGTCTAGTTGCACTTAAAATTTCAATATCATATTCAATTTACTGCTTATATCCTACTCTTCTGCATCCAACTTCAGCTTAACCCAGGGCCAGCACACCTGCAAAGATCTCTCTCTTCTTTCTTTTCCATTTCTTGGTCTTCAAATATGGAGAAGATGGACTAGGGCATCTTACCATTTGTTTTTTCATTAGCATTGGGTCTTAAGCATCACTTCTAAGGAAATGGAGAAAGTTGCATTCAATTTCATATTGATTAGCATATGTAAAACTGGGATTTCCAGTTAAGAGCAGTTGTGCTGCTAGGGAAATTGTTATGCCGGCAGGATATAATTTGAGTGCTCTGGTAAGGTCCTGTCTTGGTTAAAAATGTACACTTTTAAAATTCTAAACTGATCAGAGCCTAGGGATCAACATTGTTTCCACAAGGACTGAACTAAGAGACCATCTTAATCTCTTGTATTATTGATTCAGCTGTCTGGCATCCTGTGTTTTGGAATGCCAAAACTGGGTGGATCAATGGAACCATCCTGAGATGCAAGGTGAACAGATAGATATCCCTTATACCCACCACATATAGTGCCAGCTGTACCCCTCCCAGTAGTAACATTGTCATCAAAATAAGGAAATCATTATTCTGTTCGACACATTGTGAATCATATTATTGACTCCGAGCTAGACTTCTGGCTGCTTATCATGAGGGGAAAGAATAAGGGTGTTGGAATCAAGATGACACTTTAATCCTCATCTGCTACTTCCTAGCTGTGTGACCTTAGGCAGTTAAACTCTGTAAGTTTAGTATCTTCATCTGAAAACTGGGAATCCAGTTAACTACGTGATAACATTATTGTGGTTAAATGATCTAAAATAGATAAAGCTCTTAGCACTCAGTAGTTGCTTAATAAATGGTTGCTATTATTATTTAGAAATGTATGAAAGCAGATAACTGATTTATTACAACATATACAGTACTTGCTTGGCTAGAGAATATCTGCTACTATCTCCTAATAACTTAGTCATATTCTGCAGAAACTTGATTTTGTTTGAAAAACTCACTTTTCACTTGTTCTGATTTTTAAAAACCTGCAAATAATATTGATTATTTTTTAATGTATTTGATTCTAATCAACCATCTGGCAAAAATTAACAATAAATAAAAGAAAAATGCTACATTTTGTGAAGCAAGGCCCAGGAAAGTTGAAAGGTGGTCTTGAGTAACAACTAACATATACTGACTTTCAATGTTATGATTGTTTCCATTTTTCATTATTGCCCTGTATTCATTGCAATGCACGTGTGTGCACACATGGACACACACACACACACACACACACACACTACCTCATTCAGTGTCGTTTCTCCCCAATAGTTTCCAACTGAAGGATAGATTGTTCTTTGTGTAATGTAGTTGTTTAGTGGGCATCCAAGGATTCAAGCATAATGAGGGAGCACCACACATGGCTTTGCTTAGGATATGATGTTTATACTCCAGCAGAATCAGTACATCAGTCCAGGGAGCACATGTGCCCTCGCATCACAGAATTTGTTACTTATGTCCTATCATTATCATGTGATATTCCAAAGTCATTTTTGATCTTTGGCATGTGTCTTCATAGGAAGCAATCTGGTACAATGGAAATAGCATGAGATTTGGATCCAGTGGTGGAAATCACCAGCGGTTCACCCAAATCCACTCTTCCCAATATCAGCCTCCCTCATAGTTAAGTGTGATCCCATGACTTAATTTTCTCTAATGCAATTTGAGTAGGATTAATGAGTATCATTCTAAACCTGGCCTATACAACTCCTCCAGTGTATTCTTCCATGTTCTTTCTTACACATAATGATGAAGATCTAGAGGGTTATGGAATCACAAGATGGAAGGAATTTCGACCACTCTGTGACCACATAGAGGACAGCCACTCCACTGACTTGAATGCTGCTCCTGGGACCCTTGTGGGACTAAGTAAACGTCTATTGTGTTAAACCACTGAAAGTTTGGGAGCTACTTGTCATTGCAGCTTAATGAAACTAACACATGATCTAATAGATGTAGGTCCGAATCTGATATTTAATTTTTATAGGATACTTAGTGTTGGGCTATTCATTTGTCCTCTTGGAGGCTGTTATTTTGTGTGAAATATGGGTATAATAATAGCTACATCACAAATTATAATTAGGATTTTAGGTAAGGTATGTAAACCACCAAAGTTAAGCTATGAGACCATTACTTTTTTCCTTTTATTTTGGACCGAGGAGCACAGGATTAGATTAATCATAATCTTTAGTTATGCAGGACTCTCATCACTGAATGGTTACCGTTGTTTTGTTTATTTATTGGTTTATAATTATTTTTTACTTTCAGCAATACAACAAACACTTGAGTACTCACCACTCAATATAACAAGTAGAATATTGCTTGAAGTCCCTTTTGCCATTCCATTATGAGGTAGGTCAGAGTTATCTAGCATAAGCAGATGTCAAACTATAGAAGAACTTGGTGCTTGGGTTATAGGGCTTTTCATCTGTATGATTAGGGATGCTCTAGCTCTGCTGCCTTTGTGATCAGAGGCCAAAATAAAAGAGCAAAGTGACATAGTAGAAGTTTTAATCTAGCCCTATTTTGTTAGTTGAGTGTTCTTGGAGGATAGCACCAGCTCCTCATTTGCAGTAATCAGGAGGTCAGGTTTCCAATCTACCAGATGTATGATGATGTGAGGGAGGGAGAATTTGCTCCGTGACATACTACACGTGTTTGTGGAAGCACCATTCCGTCTTGGGGCCTAATAAGGGGGCTGGAGTCTAAGCCTTGTGGTTAGAACTGACAGTCTTTGAAGTTTTTGACCAATGCTGGTTTCCCTGGAGCTTTGCAGGAGGCCAGCTCCTTTTCTGAGAGAAAAGCCTGCACTGGCTTGGTCTTGGAAAGTTAATCTTTACCCGTTTCAATCCTGTTCATCTGAATTCTTTCCAACACTTGGTATTAACAAACATTAGTATCGTTATTGTTTTTATTATTTTGCCAATCAAAATGATCTGAAATAGTATGTTATGTTGCAATTTGTGTTTTCCAGATATCTGATCAAACTGAATCTTATCTTACTGTGTATGTGTGTTGTT
Source organism: Rhinolophus sinicus (assembly GCF_057876585.1). Classification (NCBI taxonomy): domain Eukaryota; kingdom Metazoa; phylum Chordata; class Mammalia; order Chiroptera; family Rhinolophidae; genus Rhinolophus; species Rhinolophus sinicus. The sequence goes on along the minus strand of NC_142514.1, from coordinate 160,018,324 downwards.
CCCATGTGCTTTCTTTACCTGAAAATGTTTGCTCATTTTTTTGATCATTTGTTATTGCTTTAGTTGTTCTTTCCTTATGATTTCCAAAGATTCTTGAGATATTGTTATTAATTTTTTATTGGTTACACATGTTGAAAATATCTTCTTCCAGTTCATAACACATATTTTTATCTTCTGATAAGCAAGTGGTCTTAATTTTAATAGAGTTCAATTCATCTACTTTTTAAACTTATATTGGCACATTTTGTGTTTTAAGAAATCCTTCTCTATCTTAAGGTCAGAAAAAAATTCACCCAGTTTTTTCACTAAAATATTTACTTTTGACATTTAGGTCTTTAATCCATCTGGAATTGATTTTTGCAGGGCAGGCAGAAATCCACTTTTATTTCTCCTGTATGGATAACCAACTTGTGATGGCCTTTCTGTTACATCATTTGTATTTTCTGGGATTTGGATTTAATATTTTACCTGGGTTAAAATCATGCCTGGCACAGAATGGGCCACATAATTTCTTTCCTTAGACAGGCAAAGTCTCCCCATCATTACTCCAATGTTTCTCTTCTCACCAATACATTTTTTTTTTCTTTTTAGTGAAACCGTAAGCTTTGTTTCTTATACTTTTTTAGCAGCAAAATTATTTGATTTGCTTTGCTCTAAACCATTTGTCAAAGAAGTTCTTTCAGGGTGATTTTCCTGGACTGGGCCATATAGTATTGCCCCAAACCTTTTTTGTCCCTGATCACAATCAGTGACTGAAGGAGAAGCATGTGTGCATTGAGTATCTCGTCTCCCTCGGTGGATAGCCAGGACATTCAAGAGTCACTTTGAAGAAAGTATAGGTTTGAGTGTTCTGCAAAGTTAGGGAAAGACACATTAGTGTGTCAAGAGTGGAAAGCTGCTGAGATGGTATTGTGTGCATGGCATATGTAGACTCAGTAAAAGTGTGGGGAGATGTTTAGTGAGTTCTGTGGCCTCACTGACGAAATCCAGATCTCTGTGGTTAGCAAGAACTAGTGGCTTCCAGCGATGGTTCTCTCCAGGGAAATAGTTTTATTCTCAGAAACAAGTAAAAATATTACTTGATGAAATTGGCATATAGTCTTGTTTTAGTAAATTTTTGAGCCGCATAAATACTGGCCACTTAAAAAATAAGTCTATTCTTATTATTTTAAAAATGTATCTTAGTGAATAAGTTGCTTAAGAAGAAGCGTTTCCTAGGAACACAGCTGCAATCTCTCATTTTTATTTAACAGACATTTGCACAACTGCCAACTTGAATTGATCTAATGTTAGATAAGGGAGGTACTATAGAAACCCAGTAACATAGAGAGAAAACATTTTTGTTTTTTCCAGAGCTTCAAAAGGAAAAAACCCAATCCATGCTATTCTCTGCAATTTCTATTCAGCTTACATTCCTCCATCTGATTCTGCAAACCATTGTTACTGTTGAGTCAGTCTGGCTAAACCAGAGGTCCAAACTACACTGCCATCCTTTACAGCTACTTCATGATGAAACACCCCCTGCAAACATCGACAATTGCTTTGGAACAACATTTCCCTTGCAAATTCTTGACAGAACTCCTAGTATCACAGTTAGACATATAATTTGTCTAAGAAGTGTTTAAATAAGGAGTTGCTGAAATCTTATCTGTCAAGATTCCAGAATGTAATCTTGTGAATACAATTTTCTGAATGGCAGTAAAATATTCTAGTTTTATAATTGCTGTGGGTCTTAGAAAAGCCTGCTTAATTCATTTCAATTCAATTCAATTCAACTATAGTTGCTGAATATCTAACACACACTAGGTCCCTTATATAGAATTTATTTAGCAACTATTATGTACAAGGTACTGCTGGGGGAGGTGATGAAAACCCATTTTTGCTTCTTTCATGAAGAGACTAAACACTTCTTGGCAGCAAGCAATAAAAATCCCTCCGGCTACTTTAAACAAATGGATTTAGTGGAAGGATTTCAGGGGGTCATAGAATCATAGAATTATTTTTATCTCATCACTTGTAACACTCATATGAGCAAACGGCCATATAAGCAAAATTTATGCAACTGCTAATGACTTGAATGTATACTTGTCATTATGTATTTGTCCTTATCACCATATGTTCGTTTGTTAAAGATGCATGACAAAATAAATATCATGAGTTTATGAAAGCAGTTCTGACTATATGCATCCTTGTTTATGCCTTTTAGAAGCTAGATAAAAGAAAAAATGAGGAAACAGGAGCAATGGTGCATAAACATTATTATCCTTGAAATAACCTAAGAAATATTACCGAAGAACTAATGAACATGTTGTAGAAAATTATCCTTTTATTGTTTTCATCTGTGAAGAATCTATTGCTTTGTACTATCTATTAAGCACTTACATTTGGTTTGTCTCAGAGCTAATGAGATAGATATGAAAAATTGAGTGATGTGTTGAAATATTCAATATGCTGTCATTGGCAATGAAGTTGGGTTAGAGAAATCTGATTTTTACCGCAAAATAGTTACCCAGCCAAGGTTTTAAATGCAAGATATTTATTGATAATGTCCTCAAATGCAATAAAAGCATTATAACATTAAAAAAGACAATAAGGAGACAAAACTTAGGAATAATAGAAACCAATATATTATAATTTAATATTATGTAATATAATATAAAATTATGTAATAAATTATTATATAAGATGTATAATATATGTAATACTATGAGACATAATGTATTATATATTATATACTTATATGTATGTATAAAATACATATATCAATCTAAAATGCAGGGAGCTTGGACCATTTGACAAATATCTCTAGCAGGAACTAGCATTCTATATGCTGGTGATATTAGAGTGACTGCCAATCCGTCCTTCCCAGTAATAAGAAAGACTCCCACTCAAAGTCCCCCAAACATCTGATTGATTGAGTGTGGGTCACAGACCTATCCTGGCTGAACCAGAGTCTCATCCATAATTGGAGGTGGGTATTTACAAGCCAGGAATTACCCTTCCAAAACTTCAGATATAATGAGGGAGAGGTAATTCTCCCCTCCAAGTTAGGACTATTGAGAAGAGGAATAATGCTGGGAACTGCCTACTTCATGCAAGGTGGGCATTGTTACGTTACGTAAAGATGAAGGAGAATGAGGGCAGAGTAGGGCACATTATGTTCAGAGATGAATTAGAAGACTGTTATGGTTGGTGAGAGATGGAGTAACAATGATGTGTCCTCTAAGAACACACGAAGTGAAAGAACACAAAAGGTAAAATACGATGGTCACATGAGAGTTAAACCATAAAATTAATACTTTGGTTTGATTGGTTAGAGATAGGCAAAGTTACATAAAAGAAACAGAGTGTTGTCCAGGCCAGTAAGATAGGACTGAAACCTGATTTGAAGCATTACCTTATGTAAAGAAAATGTGTATCATTCAGTAGGGATGTTGGCCAGCAGAGAAGAAGCAGAGAGACACAAGTCAAAGAAGGGAGGGCCCTGATTAGATGATATAAACATCCATTTCTCGTAGGCAGATGCATCCTTATCCTGGAAACAGATACGCGGGTATCATTAAGCAATCCAGTCACCAGAGCTGACTACCAGAGATCCAGTTCTTTGCTCACCAATATGTCTTCTGATAAATTGGTTTTCACAAGGCTTTTCTATAGGGAGAAAATGTGCAACAGAATGATACTTTCCAACAGTTCTATTTCTCTTTTCTAATACATGCTCTGGTTTAAATATCATGTATTTGCATCCCAAATATAATCAACTCTGAAAAACTGCTAAGGCCAAGTTTATGGGTAATTTTTGAGAAATGAGTCTCAACGAAGAGACAGTTGGCTAAAGCCAGAATGCAGAGGGTTAAGGCATGAAAGTGTTTTAATAATAACACTCCTTTACACATGTGTAGTGTCGTATAGTTTTCAGAGCATTTTCACCTGTATTACATCATTTGACTATATTGTGAGGGAAGTAAGAATTTCAAAACCCAATTGAAAGTAGGGATACTGGCATTTTGAGATTATGAAATTATGTGATTTACAGGTAAAAAGTGGCAGAGAGAGAAGTATTCCTTCTATCATTCCAGTGTTTTCCCATTGGTCTACACTTTCTATAATTTCTTCAGCATTGTGCTAACCACCATTGGATGTCAAATGGTGAATGAAACACTGTTCTACAAAGCTGTATTACATAATTTATTTTGTATCTAAGCTTTAGAAGGGGTCAATTAAGTCATTCACTAATCCAATCTAAGCACTAGAAATATAATAGAGAATTGGCCGATACGATTTTTCCCTTCATCAACCTTTCAAATCTGGAAGGTATTGGGTATCTACCTTCTGTTTGCTTCAAGGACAAGGGGCTTGAAATCCAAATTATTGAATGTACTGTCCCAGGGACTTTGTATGCATTATTTCATACTCTCAACCACTTTATTAGGGAAATTTGCTAAATCAAAATCTTTTGAAGGGACTCTCAGCTCACATATAATTAATTTTCCAAATGTCTCTTTCCCTGGGTAAACTATAAACTTCATGAGGGCAATGGCTAGGTGTCTTACCCATGGCTGTAGTGTCAGAACCTGACATTCCATGATATTTTTTGAATTAAATGGAAATAATTTGTCCTTTAGAGATAAATAGTTAAATAAGGTTCCCAATTTCTGGAGGTTGTAAGTGGTGAATCAAAGAGTCAAAGGTCCAAATTTATTCAGTGTCTGTGTTTATTTGTTGCTCCAATCTTGTCTCTCTGTATACCGAGCAATGGTATTTTTCTGCTCAAACTAATCTCACAGTTTTATAACCATGAATTTCCATTTTTTTCATGCTAGCAATTTATCTTTCTGTTAAAAAAGCAAAAACTAAGCTCTAAACAAAGACTAAATCAAAACATTGATTTAAAGAAAAATTTAAAAACAGAAATACAAGGTGCAAATCTGTATGTATGTATACTAGTAGATTATGTATTTATATATGTAAATTACATATATAGATATATATCTTTATGAATGTACATATTTATGCATTTATATATTTTAATTTACCTATGTACATATATATGCATATGAGGTCGGACAATTAAGTTCAAAAACTCGTTCTAGAAAAAGTGCTACACATCTCATTGCTGAATATCACTATGGTCACCTTTGAAGTACTCCCCTTGGGAAGCTTTGCACTGATGCCAGCACCTAGTCCATCCTTCAAAGCAATTTTGGAACTGTTTTTCTAGAATGGCCATCAGAGCCGTCATCGTATTACCCTTGATGTCCTGAATGTCATCAAAGTGTCTTCCTTTCAGTATTTCCTTTATCTTCAGGTAAAGAAAGAAGTCTTTGGGGGCCAGATCAGGTGAGCAGGGAGGGTGTTCCAATATAGTTATTTGTTTACTGGCTAAAAACTCCCTCATAGACAGTGCTGTGTGAGCTGGTGCATTGTTGTGATGCAAGAGCCATGAATTGTTGTCGAAAAGTTCAGGTCATCTAACTTTTTCACACAGCCTTTTCAGCACTTCCAAATAGTAAAGTTGGTTAACTGTTTGTCCAGTTGGTACAAATTCATAATGAATAATCCCTCTGATAGCAAAAAAATGTTAGCAACATCGGTCCAACAAGTTTGCGAACTTAATTGTCAGACCTCATAGGTATATATGTATATATTTATACATATATTTGTATATATTTATATGTATATATTTATGCATACATATTTATATATGCATTGTATGTGTACACATGTGTAAAAAACCAACATTTATGAAACACATGAAAGTATAAGGAAGATAATAGAATTATTTAATTCTCCCACAACTCCCAATATGTACTTTGCACAGACATCAGAACTGATATCAGCTCCATTATTTCCTATTTTCATTTTTATTCTTCTCGCTTTCTGATTTTCATTTTCTTATCTTCACTTTTTGGCTTTAAAGGAAGGGTCTTGGCTACTTACTCACCAACTCATTCATAGCCCTGGAACAACGTGCCTACGACATTCTGGTTTTGGGGTCACTCAGCTTTGGATCTGCTCTGTTTTCCTTTCTCCCAGCAAGATCTTTCCATGTTTCTCTCTTGCTGCCTTTGTGCTTTAAGGACTCTTGTTCTTTCTCTGTGTAAAGAAATTCTGAAATGGACTTTGTGTTTAGGAAACACAAAGTACTCTTTTAAAAGTTGTCCTCACATTTAGAAAGAGGTGTTCTTCAAATTGAGAAAAAAAAATTTCCCTCTAATGTTGATTTCTAACAGAGGAATAGAACAGATTCCATATCTTATTTTCTTGAGCAATTTTTGTTAAATTAATTTTCTTATAATTCAGGGGATTCCTTGTGTAATTAATTAGTAGCTGGATCCTCAAAGGTCGCTCTAAAATTATTTTGAAAAATATTCTATACTCTGTCACTACAGAAAATTTAAAGTGATAGTGTCACTTATATGAGAATGGTTAATTGAACAGTAAGATAAAAAAAAATCCCTCCCCTACTTTCCTCCTGGAAATGACATGTAAAGATTTTCTTTTTTTAATCAAAACAAATGTCTTCCTTGACTTCTCTCACCAGGTCTAATCCCTTTATTACAAACTCTTATAGCAACTTCTACAGCTCAGTTATCTCATCTATTGTAATTGCAACTATCCATCTATTCACTTAGTCTACAAATATTTATTGAACATTCTGCTCTGTGTCAAGCATTGTTCTAGGCTTAGGGGTTACAGCAGGAAACAGTACAGACCAGGTCCTTGCTTTCACAGTTTTTCTTCTATTGGGGAAGGCAGACAACAGAAAAATAAATAAAATGACTTTAGGTAGTGATAAGAGCTACAAAGAAAATAAAACAGGGTAATGTGATACAAGGAAAATGTGGTGGCGATCTACATTAGATGTGATGTGTTTTAGCTAGCTATTGCTATATAACAAGTGACCTTCATAATTTGTGATTTAAAACAATGGCAATCTAGGTTTCTCACAATTCTTTGGATTGACTGGGTTCGGCTGGGTGGTTTACCTGTTTCACATTGTGAGATAAGGTCACTCACAGGACTGCATTCAGCTGGGAGCTCATTTGGCCCTGGCATGTCCAACATGCCCTCTCAGCTTCTTAGGTCTCTCCATGTGGGATCCTTCATTTCAGTAGTCTAGCCCATGTTCTTCATTCCTAGGGTGGCAGCTTCCAAAAAGCAAGGGTGGAAGCTGCTAAGCCTTGTAAAGTTTGGACCCAGAACTGGCATAGAGTCACTTCCATCATAGTCTGTTGGTCAAAACAAGTCACAAGGCCATCAGAGTCAAGGGGAGGGAAGTAAATACCAACTCCTGATGAATGAAGCAGTATGAAATTTGTGGCTATCTTTAATTTGTTGAAAGGTGGATGATTATTTGATTCCTGACTCTTTTCACTAGAATTTAAGCTCTAAGCAAGAAGGAGTAATACCTATTTTTGCTCAGTGTTGTTACATTAGTGTCTAGCACTGGTACCAAAAATAAATGATAATGTTAACAAATGTCAGGAAAAGATGAGGAAAGACAATACTTGGTTCACTACCTCCTCCCCAGCTTGTAGTCATGAAAGGCATTGGTAGTGGACCATACAGCTCTTTCACCTTGAACTCTGATAGGCCTTCACATCCTGCTTGACACAGCAATCCAGGTAGTCTTTACAAGTCAGAGTTTTCATGTGTTATATCACCGTGGACAGGAGCCGAGGGATAGCGTTAGGGAGGTACAATGAGCTGGGCCTGGAAAGACATGTAAGATTTGGAAAGGCAGAATAAGGGGATTAGGCCTCCACTAGCCTAGATGGTTCTTTTCGATGAATTAGTCCTTCTCGAAAGATGACTATAAAAGAAAAAAAGAACCAGAAAACCCCCCTACAATGTTCTCCTTTTGGGTGCATACTTCCCCTGGGGTTGTGAACAGAGAACAACTTGTATGTAAAGCAAAAGGAACCTCTTTCTCCAGGCAGATGCAGTCCTGAGCCAGAGAATGTGGCTTGATTTATGGCTCAGATGGATTGCACAAACTTTCCAGGAGTAGAAGGTGACTTTGAGAGGGTGTTTGGATATGAGCAATTGCAGGGAAAGATAAATGAAGGTTGTGTTTGCTTTCTTCATTTTCAGCTCAAGAGCTCCTTTTTCTTATAAGCAGTGGTCTTTCGGGTTGAAAATTCATAGCTACAATTCTTTATTTTAGGACCAGTTGATTCTATCCTGAGATCGGTTGGGTTTACAATGATGACTAGCAAGCATCTAACAATGATTATGTTTCCTCCATGTCAAAACCCCAAATGAAAAATGAAAGTGCTAATTAACCAGTTGTTTTGTCTACATCATGCCGAGCTATTAGTTAAACTAAATCAGCATTTCTCACTCCCTTTAATTGTCTTGCCAAAGTTTAGGGTAGTCCTTAATCAATGGAAAGACCAGAACTCTAGCCCCATTGTCTGTTTAAGCCAACGAGATATATTTAGCCTGTTGACAGATGCTTTCACTTTTCAACCAGATGTTGGGGCATTACAACCATAATAATACTTAAAACATATGAATTTGTATCCGCATGCCTGGAGCTCTCTAGTATTTGTATATTCTAATAGGTTAGACAAATTTTTGTATTGTAAATCTTTCTAAAATTCTATTTTCTTCATGCTTTTAATCCTATAATACACCCATTACCTTTGGGAAGAATCTTAGCCTAATATTCAAGATCTTCAATTGAATACCATCTCCCTTTTTTCCCACTACTCCCTTATGTTTTACATAGTTTCTCCACATCAGCACTATTGATATTGTAGTAGATAATTATTTGTCACATGGACTGTCCTATGCACTGTAAGATGCCTAACAGCATCTCTGGCCTCTACCCCTTTTCTTTCATGTCATACTCTATCCCCTAATTTATGTAGTTCTTCCTCTTTGACAACCATTTTTGTTGGTAAGTGGGGGGCATAATGTGTCAGTGCAGTTTTTTCCTTTCTACCAAGAGCCAGGAGGGAGATAGGAGGCCAAACAGGCAAGGGGCAGGAGAAGGTTTGCTGACTCATTTTGATCCCATTATGTTCATGGGATCTTCATACCTAAGGAAATAGTGTAACATACATCCTAGACCATACACCAAGCTGGATTCTTTCATTTGGTGTTCCTCAGAATCTGTGAGATAAGGACCATTTTACAGAGAAGGAAACTGAGAACCAGGGGTCGTCAGTCATTTACCACAGATAACCCAGGTGACAAAAGGAGGAGAGATGATTGAGTGGCAGGCAGGCTATGTCCAAGAGTCCCCCCTTACTACTGTTTCAACGTGCAGGAGATATTATCATTGAAACGGTTTGCTTTGGTTTCATCTTCCTGTTATTAAAAGATGGATCATCTAACAGAAAAAGCCAATTGAATTCCCATCTTCCTCATGTATTTCTATTCCAGGACTTTCGTTCGCCTCTAATGACTTTCTCAGGCCTTCTTCTTGTGAGTGAGACCATCCAGGCCTGAGCTCAGCCCAAACATGAAACTTTTGGGAAAGAGTTAGGAAAGTCTGTTCAGCTGTTTTTGTAGAGGGAGGGGGAAAAAAAAAAAGATATAAAGTACCTTTTCTCCTATTCCTCAAAATAACTTAGTGCTTAGACTTTCAAATTAGCATGTGGTCAGACCTTTATGAGAAAGTCTAGAATTTGTTGGAAAATACTTGAATTTAAGACTCTTCCCTCCTCTTCCTTTCCTGAGCAGAGCTGTGAGTATGAAGAGTACTGCTCATCAGATGGTTGGTGAACAAGTGATAGAATGGGTGAGGGTGCCCAGCACAGAAACCTGGTCAGCTGTGTCAGCTTTCAATTCTCCTTTGGGTCTTTGTCATTCATTCCTCCTCTGATGCTCTCCCCTGCTGTGTCTTCTCCAGGTTTGCTATTCGTTTGATAAAAGTCACTTACAGGTGCTGAGTTTAGCATCCAACCGTGGGTTCATTCATTCATCCATTCCAATATGTTTGTTCATTTCCTACAAAGTGCTAGACATGGTGCCTGGAATTTTATGTGTATTATTGTACTTATTCACTCCAACAACCCTATGAGGTACATGTCATCATCACCGATTTACGTAAAAGGAACCAATGTATGGTCAGAATATGTTAACTGTCCATGGACATTAATGTTGTGAGTGCAGAACTTAAACTCAGCCTAGAGGTTTGTCTGTTTATAAAGCCCATGCTGTTAACTGCTGTAACCAAGGTTTGCCAGCTTTCTGGTAAAGTGGAGCTGGCAAACCTTGGTTATTTTTATGTCGTAGGAGGAAGGGCTGGAGGAGTTGGGGATAGTGACCTGGGCCGAAGAAGCTGTCAGGTCTTTGATTAACTTCAAGTGGAAAAGGGATAGATGGAGCTCTGGATACCTGAACAGGGGAAGCCACATAAAGATTTCAGTTCAAAACATGGAAGGACTTTCTAAGAGAGAGAACTCTCCAACACATGAACTCACTCCCCCAGAGAGAGGCAGTGCTCCATAATTGGAGGAGTGTAAGCATGGCCTGTGTAATGACCTGGTGAGGCTGTAATATCAGAGGGAGGATTCAGGCCGCTGGTGAACAGGTGACGGGGATGAGCTTGACCCTCTGGGTTGTGATTCTGTGACTCACTGCTCTCAATACCATGAGTTTGTATGACCCAGAATAAGTTTCTTCACCTGTTTAGACCTCAGATTCTCCACTTCTGAAAGTTATTTATAGTTCGACTATTCTCAGACAATGTAGCTATCAGTTCCCAACTATAGGTAGGGCTGTAATTAAAAGTACAGTTTCATTGCTATTTTAGCATGAACAGAGGTTAGCCTAATGTTGAAATCTTAGGTTTCATGCTCAGGTTGGCTGGCTCGGTCCTGGAAAGTTGAACCTGTAATCAAGGTCTTCTTTTGCTATTTTCCTCGTTTCTTTCTCAGTGAAATCCAAAGTTTGTTTTACTTATCTCCCTGGGTCATGGAGGAATAACTCTATCCAGATATTCCTGCATTCCACATATAAAGACTTCTTGGTCCTTCTAGAATTAGGGTTCCATTAGAGGACAGGATGGGTCAGACACCGGTAGCCAGAGATGGGATGGTGGCAAGGCTGGAAATCAGGGAGCAGGAAACAGAGGAGGACTGACACAGGTATCAGGTGACATTTCAGAAAGGCAGGTGAACAGTTTACAAGTAGCCCTGGTGAAAGGTTGTTGCAAGAATTACCTGTGCTAAATGTATGTGACATGCTCAAAATAGTGTCCTGGTCACATAATAATAACTAGTGTAAAATAATAACTAATAATAACTAATAATAATAAGTAGTATAAAAATATTGTTGCTTGCTTTATTATTATTGTTACTACAGTTGTTATCCTCTGAATCTAATACAGCAATTGCACATAGTAGGTACTCAATAAATATTTCTTGAATTAATAGAAAAATGAATGAATTGCCCTGAAATAATATATATTTTGAATATATATGTGTATATACATATATATGTAATATATTTCAAAGAGGCAATTCATTATATATATATATGCATATATGTATATATACATATATATGGAGTGAATAAGTAAAATATATATAAAGAATGATTGAAAGGCTAAGTGCTAGCTGCACGTTTTGGAAATGGTAAGATTTTTACAGAGGAAACGGGAAAGCCCTGTAAACCCTGACATCCTGTTAATATTATGTTGTTATTGTAACTGTCGGTCCAGATTTTTCACTGCTATTCTTTTTTATGGTGAAACTCTTGGAAGTTAGAGGTTCTATGGAAAATGTGATTATGGGATAAGTATTTACCATTAGTGTGGCCTTTGCCAATTTCTAAGCCTGAATGAGTTTTTGTTTGAGGCGAACAGTTAAAAATTGTTCTATTTCTGAAGTTTTCCAAGTGACCAAAATACCTCTGATTAGAAAAGAAATACTGCTTATTCATTCCTTATATTTATTGCTAAACGTATGCACATATTAGTGTTCCCTGAGCCAAACTGTCTGCTTTTCTGCTGAACAGGGTGTCGTCAGGTCTTTTCTGGGCGTGTGTTGTCGGGATCGCTGTGCCTTATCCTGAGCCCTTGTTCCACTGAGCCATGGTCTCTTCCCTTGCAGCCAAGGTTGAGGTTGCACGGGGAGAAGCAGGCAGGCTAGAGAATTACCAAACTGTTTCTCACTTCAGGAAGTCTGCACAGTTACATGCCAATATCCCCAGGTTCTCTCAGTGAAGCCCACTTACCTCTGAGCTGAACTGGGCTTGGATCAGCCCAGTCTACCAACCCTGGCAAGCTCATGACCGGGAGACCCCAGAGGACTACCAAGAGTTAGGGATAGTAAATCACACATTGAGAGTCTGGCGTTACAGAAAGAGGCCCAAGCTATCATCATGCTTTCCATATTGAGATCACCAGAAATGGGGTCTGGCCTTCATTCTTATAGGCCTAAAAAACTAGACTTTCCCAGGGGACCCAGGACTACATATTTAATGCTCAATTAGTAGTAGGGATTAATATTCCTATTTTCTCTCATTTGGTAGCCCTGCTGCCAAGTTTTCAGAGTTTTCTCACTGTAGCCACCAAGGTGCTGAAATTCCTGAGTTCCTTTCCTGTACTTCACTCCCATGATCAAGACATAAAGCAAAGGCACTGCTAACATTGGGAAATAAAGGGGAAGTGAGTTTGCTAATGGTTATTTCCTGCTGCAGCATCCATTCTCTTGGCCCAAATAGGGAGGAATGTTTATGGTGTAATCACTTACATGCATAGGAGCTTCTGGTATTGAATGAAAACAAACGTGTCGTGTCTTTGGATTTTGAGGTGCCTGCCTAAAATGGGATGGTCAATACTGGTTTGCAGGACACACGTAGAATGTCTCAGGCTTATTTGAAACACATCTTTCCATTTCAAGAACACACAAGGTGTCCCTTCTTAAAAGAGGGTCTTTGATGAGCTACACATGACTAGACTGGGTGAGAATAGTGCCACTTACTTTGGCTCAGTATTATAGTATAGCCCACTCTGTAAATTGGCTTATCAAACCCTCAAAGATCCCTGCAAACTATGTCATAATTCCCGCTGTACAAAGGAGGAAACTGAGGCTCCAAAAGGTGACACAATTTGCTTAGGTTCTGCAGCTAATCAACTGCAGAGACATGATGTGAATCTGAACTCTGCCTCCACTTCCTCTGCTCCTCACGGCAAGAGGAGAGGGAGAGACAGAGAGCAAAGCAGGAAACAGGAGGGAAAGAGCTAGGCTAAGGCAAGAAGGAGCAGGAAACCAGGGCAAGAGAAAATAGACATTTGGAAGGGGAGGCAAAAATACACCTCAGAACAAAAGAACCCACTAGGTTTTCTGCTCTTTATAGTTTAATTCATAGTAGACTCATGTGGAAAATGTTAGTGGTTGACTCAGTGGGACTGCCAGTAAAACATACATTTAAAAAAAGTTGAGGGGAGCACCACGTTTGCTTGGTCTTGGAATGAGAGCTGGGCAAAGATCAAAGCAAGAGAAGACGTTCAGGAAACACATTTCTTTAACTGCATGCAGGAGGGAACTTTTCACAACTGGAAAATGCAAGCCATTACTGCCAACTCCAGAGCACGGAGGCTTTACCTCATTAATCATAGCTGTCAGGTTCCTTTCTGTAAACAGCAAGCTGTTGACACACAAAATATCTTCTGTTTTTCATGGAAAAGCAGAAAAAAGAGATGGTGAAATGTACAAGTCGACGAAGTAAGTGCTTGTTAGTGTCAAAATAGGATGCTCTGTGACTCTACTGAATACAAAGCAATGCAAAATTTTGAAGCCATTGCAAAGGCTCAAGAGAAAATTTTTTATATGTAGATATAGCTCATCTACTTAAAGCACCCATGAAAAAACACACAGACTAGAGATACAATGATGATGCTAGAGAGTAGTAATAGAGCAAAGGTGTCTAAACTAGTGCAGTCACAATTTTTGTGTAATAGTCAATCGTGTGATGTGTTCCTGTGGTTTAGTGCAAATCTCCAGCTTCATAGGTCTGTCCATTCCATGAAGTAGGGCAGACAGAGCTAGCGCTGGTGGGCTGGAGTTGGGGTTTTGAGTCAGAGGGGTCAGTTGGGGTCCATAGATTGCCTAATGTAGTCAGAACAGCCAAATCCCATTCAAATATATCCAGCTGCCTTGGCAGGGGTGGAGAGGGTGGTCAGGAATCCGAGGGGAGACATTGCTAACATCAAATCCAAAAGGCGAGGCAGAGAAGAAATGGAGCCAAGAGAAGAGTCCGGGAATCGGATCAATGCAGAAGAAGGTTGGGAAGAATGACACACATGCTTCTGAGACAAAAGCAGCAATGGCACATATTAGTAGAGGATTGAGATCGGCTCCTGCTGTCTTCACCACGGCCACCTCACACCAAGCCTCTGTCATCTCTCAGCAGTGTGACCTGGCAGCCACCTAACCACGTGGCCTTCCTGCCTCCACTTTTGCTGCCCTACAGAGTGGTCTTTTTGTGTGGATATCAAGTCATATCACGCCTCTCCTTAGACCTTTAGTGCACTGACATTAGAACAATACTCAAATGGAAATTTCACAAATAAAATTTGAATAATATCCAAATGTTATGTATTAAGATCCAAATATACTAATATATTTATTAATATCCAAATATATGTTCTCCTTAGTCCTCCAGTGAACTGAAATTAGAATATTATTCATTTATTTTAATGATGGCCATCTAGTTCCTGCATTACCTGTCCCCAGTTCTCTCTGACCTCAAGCTTTTTAATTCTTTCTCTGATTTACTGTTTTGTTTTGTTTTCTCTTCTCAAGCATATAAACTTGTCTCTGCTTGAAGGACTTTTTACTTGCTGTTCTTTTACCGAGAACACTATTTCCTCTAATATTTACGTTCTTGGCCTCCTCCTCAAAAATTAAGGTTCTGTTGAAATATCTCCTACTTACTCAGAGAGGTTTTCTTTAACCATCTTATGTAAAATAGTACATATCACCGCCTAACATTTTATTATATATACTTTAATTTATTTGCTATCTTCCCCCACTAGAGGAGTCCTAATGAATTCATTAAATTTTCACATTTAAATGTAAGATCAAGGAGGGCATGGCTTTTTTTCTGATTGCTGTATAGTAGAACGTACCTGATATATAGCAGGTAGTCAAAAATGTGTTTTGAACGAATAAATTAATAAATGAGTGAAAGGCAGACCTGCAAGGAAAATGGTGCCTGGACAAGGCATCATTAAACCTGGATTCAGTCCTGACTGACTAACTTTTATAGCTGTGACTGTTGGGCTACCAACTCCAAATGGTGAATGAATTGTCCTGACGGTTCAGGACCTATAAACATGTGTTATGATCAAATGTGTTAATACAAGTGAAAGTACTTGGAAAATATAATATTTAGCAAGAAAGCCAGTTGCTCTTACGCAAAGAATCAGTGTGACACATATAGTTGTAAGGAATTTATACTTCACCCAACATAAAATAAAGCAAATAAAAAAGTTGAGAGGAATTGCGTTTAAATTTTTTCAGTTAAGAAAATCACATAAGGAAAATGTTCATTTCACAGGCCATTTATCTTAGGTCTTAGAATAGGAAGGGAGTTAGAAATATGTGTGGTCTCTTGCCTTCAGAAAGGAAAAGCATCGTTAGTGGTTACAGGGAACTACAGGACTCAGACTCTGCCTTTAAATCTTAACTCCATTCCTGTCTAGCTGTGAGATCTTGGGTAAGTCCCCTAACCACTTTGTGCCTCAGTTTCCTCACCCAAAAAGTTCAGAAAAATGTCGTCTATTCGAAATATAATCCCAGGAGGATTATATAAGCCAATGCACAGAAAACACTTTGAGCAATGCCTATTCAATAAATATTAGCTATTATTATCTTTATTTTCTAACAAAGTGACTGAATTTCAGAACATTTAAGAGACTTTCAAAGTTGCACAGCTAATGCATGGTGAGGGAAGATCTAGAACCTAGAACTTCTGCCTCCTGAAGCTCTGTAGATAGATTTAAGGATTTAAAAACGATTCATGCAATTAAGTGTATCAGCCAAAATTGACATTGGATGCAAAACAGTGTACTATTGTAATAGTTGTCTAAGGAAAATATACACACAGATATGTATGACAAGTACTGAAAGAACATAAACCAAAATGCAAATAGTGTGTGTATGGAGGGGAAGTTTGAGAATATGAACAATTTGTGTGTGTGTGTGTGTGTGTGTGTGTGTGTGTGTGTGTGTTTTGCTGTTTGCCATTTTATTAGAATTCAGCAGGTATGGCTTATATAACCAGAAAAAAAATGTTATTTAAAACACAAAAGAGCAACAATAATAACAGCAGCAGTGACACCTGATATCTCTTGAATGTGTGACTATAACAAATCCTTATTTTATTTATGCTGCTTTACATTTTCCAGACAAATCTAGTTTAGACTCTTGCTGAGCCCCTAAAGAACCTTATACATGTGCCAATTCCCCAGGCTACCACATTCTAATTTTGTGTTTAGGTATCAGTTTCCTCACTATTCCTATCTAGGCACCTCATAGGGTAGCACTTCCAAAATGTTTGATGAATGACACACCCGCTGGGATCCTGACTCTGGAAATAGTGTTTCTAAGGACCACCCCAATTCCAGAATTACTGAGAGGATTCATAGGCTCTCATTCTCTACACTGGTGAATCATTGTGCATTTCTGTATTCTGTTTCTAACTTTGTTATGTTTCCAGTTGTTTTTCCTTTTACACTGAAACATTTATAAACCACATTTAGTATTTATATTTCACACCCTAGTATTCCTTATCAAGAAGATTTTAATAATCATCCTCTGAAAAATGTCCTAAGGAAATTTGATCATACTACTCTTTCTAGGTTGGTTTCATATATTTTCATGGTTTTCATGGACATTTTTATTCCTTATTAAAATAGTTCATAATCTAAGTTTCAGATTTTCCTTAGACAGTTTTGAGCCTGTTTCCTTAGTGGCGTTATAAATGAGTTTAAAAGGCAATGAAAAGTACATGAACCAAGGGACAGTCTCTTGGTGCTGCCATCCATGACACACCTACACGTGCCAGCTTCTGCAAGTGCGGCTTTGGTGGCCGCTGAGGCTGACATGGCCTGGTGATCTTTGTCAACAGACTCTAGAGAGACAATATCTATCGAATGCTTTGAAGTAGGTATATGGAAGTTTTTACATGGCTTAGTGGCATCGAACAATGCATTACACAGAGAAAGAGGAATTCTGTAAACAGAGGAGCTTCTGACAGACATCAGTCAGACATCTAAGTGTTGTAGGATGTAAGCTGACTGGCCTATAGGCGACATCATTTGGAGTGGACAACTGGTGGCTCCAGTGGACCCCTACCCTCTACATTCTTCTCTTATTTGATCATGCATCTCACTAGATAATCATCAGTTTAAAACATGAGAGCATAGTGAAGTATAGAAGACATCACATAGTCTTAACCTTGGGAAAATGACGTAGGCTTTCTGGGCATCAGTTATAAAAATAATGATAATAGTAATAATAACAACTAACATTTATTGAGGATTCCCTCTGTGTCAGTACTGTTCTAAGCACCTGACGTGTATTCATTCCTTTTATAAAATACCTTCCTCACTAAGGGAAATAACTCAGGCAAAGTTTTTAGCACAGGGCCTGACCGAGTTCTCAAAGAAGTTATCTATTTTTATTGTTATTATAAATAATAATAATAATAAATGTATTACTAATCAATGTACTACTCCACATACAACTCTAAGAGGCTTTAAAACATTTTGGCTAGATGAAGTCCCAAGGCTTTGTAATATCCCAGAATCACCCACAACCTAATTCAGTGCCTGATATATATTAAGTGATAAGCAAATGCTTATAAAAATAACAATTATGCTAAATTAGATGGGTGTTTATTTAAGTAGATTTCTCAGGGAAGAAAGTATGTCGTTTCCTTCAGACTTTCAAAATATTTCATGGTCTAAGAACTAAAGAACCACTACTTTGAAAGAGGATTTGTCATCGTGTGAGTAATGAAGTCCTAATAAGTGTAATTGGGAAGCGGGGAGGACAGATCTCAGTGAAGCTGGCTTTCCACCCTGAGACGACGTGGTAAAGCCTTGTGATGCTAGCTTCTGGGTTGGCCATCCAGGATGGTTCCCTCACCCCACCTGGAAATTCCCTCTTGCCCTCTGGGGCCATTTATGTAAGCCGCTGTGGGATTACTGGATTATGTAAGACTCTATGGGATTACATAATCCCACAGAGTGGACAGATAATTTCGTTCTGGTTTTGTAGGATCATAGTATGTGAGCACTGGAAAGAACCTCGTACACCATCTATTTCAGCGTTTTCAAATTTGTAGCAGATGTATCACCATTCCTCATTCTGCACTCACGGAAGACATCTCTAACTGGGGACAGCTCTCTTTACATCTACCTGTACCTTTAAAATCCTTCTTAACATAATACTGTATACAACCGTTACTGACTACTTTAAATTAGCATGTGTTAGGAAACCCTGTTTTCCATTCAGATCACGTGCCTAATATCCTGCCATTACAGTTGGGAAAATCGAGGGTGTGATATTTAATATGTCTATGGATTCGATTTGAGCACTGTGGAGTGAATGGTACGAAAGTTTTGAGATATGAAGGGTTGTGATTACAAATTGCAATCATCTAATTACCAAATATTATCTCCTTGCCTCTGCTGTTACTTATTCCTCCTCTTTCGTAGACTAAAGAAGGAAACACTTTTGAATGATCTTTTACCTTCTTCCTACACAACAATCTAGAGGCAGCTAAAAGCAGGCCACTAGCTGGTGTAAAGAAATTACAAATGATTATTTTAAATATTAGTCCAGATGTTGTTCTTTTTTATTTTAAACAATAAGGTAGTTATCCAAAGGTTCAGGCCTCAGGCCACTCGCTCTCATCTATCAGCATCCTTGAAAAGAGCAGTGTGGGAAAGTCCTGTACTTAAATCTAAGAGACCTGGAGCTATCATAACCAGCTTAGGACCAGCCACTTTCTGGGCCTCGGTTTCCCCTACTGCAATAGAAGGATTTTGGACACTGATTAGAAATGGAAAATGGTATTTCTATGCATGGGAGAGAAAGAAAATGGCTCACTGTTGAAGAGTAGATTATGAGCATTTATTTATTGTCCTCTGTGTGTGTGTGTGTGTGTGTGTGTGTGTGTGTGTGTGTGTGTGTGTATCTGTCTGTGTTTATGTGTGAAAGGGTATTTAAGTGAGGGTGAGGATTGGCCAGGGAAAGACATGAAATAAAGTGCATTTCTACCTTTTTAAACCATTAATTAAGTAACACAGACTTGGCTTCAAATTTACTCAATGTCAATGTAGTTCTTGACTGGAACCGTCCCTCTGCATTATGAGGACATATCAGGTCTGACCTTGTCATAAAATTTTCCAGTTGATTCTATGGGAAAAACTGGAGAAAATAGTAGTTTTCAGGCAGACCACCAGAGATCAAGTTCTGGTACGGCCTATATTTCTTTTTATTTTTTTTCTTTTGAGGACAGGAAGGATGGCTAAGGAAGGGAGGATTGCCTAATATATAGCTACCCTCCTGCCTTTATCATCTACTCTAACTGGCTTAAATTCCATTTTTCTCTTTCCTTTTGCATCGCCTCCTCTTTGCAATATGAAAGTTACAGATATGCATTAGAAAATAAGCCAGTATTATATGAGAACATATTTATTGGCTGAATAATAATACTTAGTTAAGGAGTTATGAGACTTAGAATTCCCCCTACTTGAAGTACAAGTTTCCAATAAGCAAACAGAAGCAAAACCCCCAAATGAGAAAGAATACATTAGTAACCTAAATCAGAGACATTTGGGGGTGTGTTCAAACAATCAATCAACTTCTTTGTAATGGACCCGAGCACTAATGACACAGACATACAATAAGAGATAGCAAATCAGCAACTCGGCATGAGTGCACAACCACCACAAAGCTTAGACGTCTGAAATGTGGTTACTTTAACTCACACACACCCACAGAGGCACTTCAGACAGATAGCTCCCTGCAGAGGATGATTTGCATATAGTTTCTACCCAATACTCTCAAAAACAAAAACAAACAAAAACAAAAACCCCTAAAAACAAAAACAAAAACTGTTGGAGACCCTGGTAATAAATAAGAGAAAAGGTGAAGAAGAAATAGGTGAAAATCGGTAACTTCCATCTGCCAGAATGCATGCAGAGAAGCACCTCGGCCCTCATCTGAAAACCAGGCAATGCTGACAGCTTTCAGAGTCCAGGAGACAAGGCTGAAGGTATAAAGGAGCTCTGCACTCTGCTCGCTGGGTATTTCCACAGAATCTCCAGCATGGGGAAGTGTAACACTGCATAAACTGTCCTTTACGATGTGGCTGAAAACAGGTGTCTGCAAAGTTATCAAGCCTCTAGGCAAGGCGGGAGGCATGGCTTTAAAATGTTCTTTCTAGGCGACAAATCAATGGCAGTCATATAAATAATGTACAAAAACAAAACCACTCAACTATCACTTCTTTCCTTTTAAAGATGACTTCAGCTCATTCTCCAAGTGCAAATCTGGATGTAAAAAATAATAAGTATCGGGGAAATATTAGCCCGCTCTGTTGTCCCCCACGCTCCACGAAGGGGCTGATTTG
Organism: Rhinolophus sinicus; assembly: GCF_057876585.1. Classification (NCBI taxonomy): domain Eukaryota; kingdom Metazoa; phylum Chordata; class Mammalia; order Chiroptera; family Rhinolophidae; genus Rhinolophus; species Rhinolophus sinicus. The sequence goes on along the minus strand of NC_142514.1, from coordinate 159,997,711 downwards.
ATGTCCTCTCCTGGCAGTGTGCCTCTCCACCTACACTTTCAGATAATCATTTTTCAGCCGACCTAGCCGGGTCCCATGGCTCCTGATGGTGAGGGCCAGCAGCTCGTATCTGTCCCTGAGCCCCACAGAAATATCGAGCGTCTCCTTCAGCAGGGACTTGGTGTGGACCAGCATACCCAAGAAGTCCTCGTTGAGCCTGCTCTCCTGCCGGCTGTCCTGTTCCTGGCCCTGCTTGAACTTGCTTTCCAGCTCAGTGAGGGACTTGTCCGAGTTGGAGTAGGCGTCCCCTATCTGGTGAGATTCCCGGCGCAGGTACTTGCCGTAGCTCTCTTCCCCGTCCAGGTCGTAGGAGATGCTCTTACTGATGCCTTCCAGGACGCGCCCAGCGTCCTCCACCTGGCGGCCCAGCACAGTGAACTCCTCCCGCAGGGTGAGGCTCAGCAGACTGCTGGCCTGGCTCCCCTCCCCCTGGGAGCAGCGCCGGTGGTCACTCACCCTGAAGAGCAGCTGGCACTTCTCGGGATCGTCGTTCTCCTCATAGTCCCCGTCGGGCACGAAGTAGTGGTGCAGAGTCCCGTTGGACATCTCCGGGTAGAGAGGGCCGTCGAAGTAGCCCTGACATAGGTGGCAGAAGAAACCCATCCAGAGGAACGTCAGGAACACCATCCTGGATATTCAGGATGACCGGGGACCCCTGGAGAAGACTTTTCACCCAGGGATGAGGAAGGGGGTCCCCTTGGGAGTCAGTGCCTCCCTGAGATGGTGTCAGTCTCAGTTCCGGACGGCTTGCTGCACCCTGGCCCGCCCTCCCCAGCAGGCTTCATGTGGCTGTGGCAACAGCGCCTGCCTGGGTAGCACTGACTGCAACAGCAGCAGCAGCAGCAGCAGCAGCAGCGAAGGATGCACGCTGGCTGGCTCCGTACTCCTGCGCTCGGTGCTCAGTGGCTGGAAATCAGCCGGCTGTTTCCCTGTGGGATCACAGGGCAGAAGGGGAAACCCCTCCTCCAAGGCTCTGGCAGGACGAGGGCTGTGTTGCCCCACTCTCGGGAGTTTTCCCTTGCTCCTGGGAGATGGAGCCTGTAGCTGGAGAGAACGGCTCTTGCCCTCTGATACTATTTCAACTCTTGGACTGGGTGGGAATGCCGAGCTTTTCCTTTGGCTAATGATATCCTGAGGATCTCTCTGCTCTCAAATTACAGCTGGTTTCGTCACTTGGAAGCCAGGGAACAAGTTTAGAAAGAAACCTCTCACCAGGTCTCTGTTATTAAAGGTACAGGGTCTCATTTTAAAAAATTGGAAGGGAGACCCTGCAAAATAGAATTTGGCTTGAAGGAGAAAATGGGGACAGGAGAAGTAGCATTCCCGCACCAGAAAGACTGGTTTGCTATTAACGTATTGGGAGGAAGGGTGATTACCCTGGAGAAATGCCATTTCACATTTTTAATAAGTATCAGTTAGATTGGATTCAATGACTATGTGTGTATTGATTTAAAAGTTTGTGGCTTTGAAGGCAAATTTGAAGTATAGGAATGGCAGTTTTGTTTGGGAATGGTTAGTAAAATGAATAATAATACTTTGGAAGCAATAGGAGTATAGAAAACTGATTAATGCATGATTGCGAGTATATATAAGAACAAAAGCTGAAATGGAATCCTGCCAGTTTAATAGGTAAATGGACAACTGAGATAATTGTTTAATTTTACGAAAAGCCATCCGTGCTAACCTCCTGCACTACATCTTTAACTTAACACTTGTTTGGATACTTAAAAGTCTTTGAAGCATGTAGTGCTGATAGTGTTTCCCCATTTTCCAGAAGGAGAAACCAAGAAACACTACGTTAAGCAAATTGTTTATAGTCACAAAGTTAGATTGTAGCTGAGCCAGGACTCATTAATTCACAAGGCATTTTAATTTAATTTAGGGAGAAAAAATCGTAACTTTTTTTTCCCCTGAACAGGCTATTTTAGTTTCTGATTTGTGAATTAATTAACAAATAGCCAACCTTCAGGCCATCTCATTTGTTTAACAAATGTTTACTGAGCACTTATTTTATACCACAGTCCATTAAAAGTATTGCAAATAGATCAGAGAAAATAGAGACAAATCCTTGTTCTCCTGGAGCTTATGTTCTGAGAAATGGAGAGATAATTAAATTAATATAAATAAATCAGATATATTGTATGTTGGCTAGAAATAGGGTTATGGAGAAAAGACAGGGAAGGGAGGGGAAAGCACAGGCAGCATTTATATTACCAGGATTATTTCCCTTTTCTGACTTGAAATGTAACTGAAACACTCATGCTTTGCCTGTGTTTATTCTTATCTCCTTAAGTCGTAGGGACTGGTGTCATTCAGAGCCACAGTGCTTTACAATCCTGGGACTGTCACACTTATTGCCATCACTTTCACTGACATAAACAAGCCAGATTCCTGGATAGACAATAAGAAGTTTGGTTAAGTAAATGGATATTTTGTTGATGTGGTGTCACACGCATAGATTTTTGAGACATGTTGTCTGCACATTTTAATTCTTATCCAAATATTTGGCATCATGAAAACATAGACCAAAGGAGTTTTCTTAGTGTTGATGGTCACTGAAAGACTACAGCTTAGTTTCACTGTACAGGTTTCCCCTGCTATCCAAAAGTACAATGTTCCTGTGAAAACTTTTGTAAGACAAACTGGTGTAAAGAAGCAATTACTATTCATCTATATGGGGAAAATTTGGAAGCATTCCCAGACCCCCAAATAACCTACCAAATCATACCAAATAACATATAAAACCTAAAATAACACTAACATATAGTAAAAACAGGAATGATGTGATAAATACACAGCCTATATAAACTAGAAATAACGTATGTACAGTGTAGTTTTACTTACCAGTATGCCCTGCCTCTATAACTGGCTCCTGTAAAATAAACACTGAACCCTATTTTCACTTTTCTCCTTTTTTTTTTTTTGTAAAAGCAAAAAATCCTCTTTGGATTTCTTTTGGTTAGTTAAAACAGGTACCAGTGAAGGTCTTTCATAAAAGCAAAGAGATCTAAAGTGAACTTTTGAAAAGCAGGGGATACCTGTATTCCAGCAGAAAACCGCAACCTTCTCCAGTTGAGAGACTAGACTTTGGGACTCAGGAACCATATTGCTTCATTGCTTTTTCTCTGGGACATTCACAAATAACAACAGATGGATTCAAATTGGCTGCTTGGCAAAGAAGGGAAGAGGGATTTACTGTGATTCACTCCACTTCTTGAGCAGTCCCTCCTTGACTTACTAACCAATTCAATTAAAGCAAACCTATATTAAGCACTTACACTACTTGCCCCCTACTATGTGCAGGGCAGTGTTGTTAGCTATAGATACAAAGATGTGCAATAAAAAGTTTCAGCCTATGTAGAGCTTGCTCTCTGGTCGGAGAGTCAGACTTATATACACATATGATCATAATAAGAATGGCTGAAGGTATTTACTTTTTCTTCCAGTTAGCTCATCTAAAGATATGAACCCTATGTTCTCTTTTAAAAGGTGTTTATTTGTAGGTTCTTCATATGTGTGCTCTAGTCCAATCAGAGTAAAGGTGGGCCTCTGAGGCTTGGCCTAAAAAAAATGGAGCCAGAGGAAATGTCCAAGCCCAGACGTACCACACAGAGGACTGTGAAGAGTAAAGTCATAAAGCACCATCTGCTGATAGAGACAACAGCTGAGTCTAGAGCTCAAAACTAGGGACAAAGCTGAAGGGCAGGAACTGGGTAACTGTAAGGGTAAAGGAGAACCTCAGGACCAGTGGCCAAAGTCATGTAAGTAAGTAGGGGACTCCCTCGCTGACCACCAGCCACTTATGTGCAGTCCTGGCTGGCCATGGAGTGCCAGAGGGACTGGCTAGCTTACAACTTGCTTATCCTTAGCCTTTCCAGTGTACTTTAAATTATTGTTCCTCTGCTCACTTTAGAAAGAGAGCAGGAATTCATGCTGGCACCATGAGCCTATGGACTTGTAAAGGTCCTTAAACTCTGTTATTTCCACTTGCTAAAAGTTTTTGTGATTCCCTGGCTGTTTCTGATTCTGAGAACAGTAGAAGTCTTCTAGAAAAGGGGCTTGTATGCTTATGTATAAAGAGGTTGGGGACACGGGGTCCCACTATACAATCTAAAAACCCCAAAAGAACTTCTGGGAAGTGGAAGCCCTCACTCCCAACATCCTCCTAAAACTGTCAGGCTGAATCCCTGCACCATGTCAAAGCAGAAGAAAGAACAAAGGGAGTTAGCCTGGACCAGAATAGGGGACTGGAAGGAGGGTCGTGGAGAAGAGAGAAAAAGAAAATTGGGGAAGATGAGAAGGACACAGTATTTAGCACTTTGGGGATTATTTTATCAATTAACAGGTAATCAGTAGCATGTATTGAGCAGCCATTGTTTACAGAGGGTGGGGAAGGAGAGAGGAAGAGAAATAAATGAGAAAGAGAAGAGAGAATTAGGGAAGGAAGGAAGGTAGCAAGCAAAGAAGAAAGAAATGGTGGAAGAAACAAAAGAAGGCAGAGAGTGGACTACATTTTGATTATCTAGTCTGCAAATTATTTGTCACATTAATTCAGTGAAGTGGTTATTAGTATTACCTATCAGAATATTAGTCAGGGAAAGAGGAGAATTAATTAACAAGAACAACCACAAACTTCCCATCAAATATAGACAATAAAACACACCGATGAAAACAATGAGAATGCTTACAAGGAAATAAGTATAACGTGGGAAGAGTCTGATTAGTTCTCCCATTCTTTCTTTATTAGTCAGAATAAGTTGTGATACACTATGGCAACAAACATCACTAAAATGCTAACACCGAATTCAAGTCTACTGCAAGCCCAGGTGCTTCAGCACCTCTCCTCTATGCCCTAACTGGACTGTCATTTCCTCTCAGGTCTCAACGTCAGTGCCATTTCTTCTAAAAGCTCCTCCTCGATTTGTGGATTTTAATTCTCCCTGTCACTCCTTTTTATATGCTACCCTGTTCTTTTTCTTGTGGCCCTTCCCACTCTTTAACATTGTACTTTAATTTAGGTATTTATTTGTTCTAGATTTTTCTCTAAAGCTTGACTTACACTACATGAAGATAGGCGCTCTGCCTCCACAGTGCCTATCACAGTGGCCGGACCATAGGAGGTACTTAATGAATATATGTCAGCACCCTAGGGTAAGCTGGTCACTTTCCATTAAGCACTTCAACACATTGTTTTTGCAGTTAGTGTTTCAATGGTACTTTTTCTTTGTTCTTTTATAATGTGTGCACTGTATTGGTCTGGCTCCCCCACTTGACTGTGAGTTCTTCAAGAGCAGGGATGTGTTTTATTTACCTTTATATTCTCCGTGAGAGCCAAGCATATAGCCCAATATTTGTTAGCTGTTTTGATAACCAAACTGCAGAATTTAAGGAATTCTACTATTGGATGATGGTCAGATAATCTATTTGAGTACATGTTTTGTCTGGCCAAGTCAGCCAGGGATGTCTCACACTTAATCTAGATGATCCTGGCAGGAGAGAAAGGAAAGAGCCCTGTGAATTCCAATATTCAGAACATTCAGAGGGGAGTATCAGTCCCAGGGCTGACTTTTGACCCCTCCTAAGTAAACAACGCAGCAGTCTGTACATATAGTCCTAGAGTGTTCTGGTCTGTAAGCTACAGAAGCATCAGACCACCCGGCAGGGTAATTTGCCATTTGCCTTGTAAAGTTTCTTTTCTTTGCTGCAGTTAGAGGTGCACACCCTGGTTTATGTTCCAGCTAGGTTGGAGAAGAATCAGATCTTATTTATTTGCCCTTTTGGGGCAGTGTTTTATTTTTCTCATCATTTTAATCATCAGGTCCAACAGAATGGGAAGAGATGAGAAAAAGCAGAGACAGAGTCTGAGAGGGAGAATATACCAGTCTTACTTCAATTCTGCGAGCACTGTGTTCAGCAATCACAAGGGAAAACAAGTAGCAGATGCAGCTCTACAAACTGTTGAGGTTGTGGGGGCCGAGGGGTGCAAAGAGACTGTGGATGGAAGTCTACAGCGAGGATCATAGGACAGGGACCTACAAAGCCTGTGATGATTTGAGGGAGTGGAAGCTCACATATGAATGGGAACAGGACATGTGTCATGGAATTTTTAGGCCAAGAGCTACTGACTAAGGTTCCTAGGGAACAATGGGGCTGAGTCAGAACCCTATTCAAGGCACTCTGCTGTTCTGGTCTTAATAAAGCTTATAAAGGAGTCCACAAGATAGCCAACCAGATGTCCCTCAGACATCAGTTTGGGTGGGGAGTGGAGGGATGTGATGTGACAGGGTTAGTAATAGCATTTCTCTTTCTTTGTCAGAAAACAGGAACATCTTACATGCTGGTATTTCTTGGTTCTTGGCTGCCTTTTATTTATTACTTTTTTTTTTTTTTTTAAGGATTTTGGAGATTTAAAAATTGTCCTGCTGTGAACAAGTTCTTGATTATGTTTTGAATCCAACTCCAAATCCAATTTTTAATTCTAAAGAAATGTAGTTGGAACAGGATGATAGAGGCTATTTTGATGATGAGTCAAAATGGGTTTGTCGTGATTGCCTCCGGGAGGAACAATCTGAATACATTTTAGAAAGCTTATTTCCAGATCCTATGTTCCACTTCTTATTTTGCAGTTTAGTTTTTGCTGCCTAATGAACAGCCACCCTTTACTTCTCACTCCCTTTACCTGCTCCTCATTTGGTCCTTATTGCTGATGCCTCTGATGACCCCAAATGGCAAACAGATGGAGACAGGAGAATACACTCATCTAGATGTTTGCCATATAACAATTCACTTAAATATGCTCTTCGGGTATTGAATCTTAATTTAGAGCATGCTCTTGTTTTAAACTGGGATGCTGTTTAATCTGATCAAGTTCAGAGTGGGTGGTCAGCAAATATTTGTTGATACAGGTATGAAGCAAATGATTACAAGATAAATGAGGTTACCAATTTAATATTGACCTTATGTTTTAAACCATGGCCATGAGATAATTCAATGGTATATACTTAAGCCACAGTTCATTAGTATGGATAAGACTTTTGAACAGTGTTTATATATCACGTAGCTGAAGATCATTTAGACAGGAGAAACATATTCGTTTACTGATGAACTTTTCCTGCAAAGGTTTTGTTCATGACAAATAGCTCTTGATTTGTTGGGAGTGAGTCTGAGTCACAGTCTGTCTTACCCTTAGCATGCTACTACAGCCCTGTAAAAAACAAACAGCAAATAAAACAATGTAAGGAGCTGTAAAAGGAATATAGTATAGATTTGGCTACATAAAAAAAAGTATGTAAAATTATTATAGTCACAATTAAATAAATTGGAACAACATTTGCAACACATTTTGATAAGAAGTGTTTAATATTCTTAGTGTGTATTTTGTTTGTAGAGCTCAGTAAGAAAAACTCTAGAACCCCAGAAGATAAATGAACAAGTGACATGAATAGACAGCTTTCAGTAAATTAATACCTATTTAACATATAAGGCATGTAGCCTTTATATGGTCTATGCAAGTAATGAAAAATCAAAAATAAAAATAACAATGAGATAAAGTTTGCCCTAAATATCTTACTATAAAATAATTCTATTTCTTAATGCTTTAATGACACAGAAATGCAAGCATTCTCATTGAAGTTGTGCATATTAACGGGTTTGACCTTTCTGCAAAACAGTATGGTTACTTGCATTGGGAGATTTAAAATGCTTTCTATCCCTGGACCTAGTAATTTTATTTCTAGAAATATACCAGAGCCAGAAATGCATAGAAAGATTTATGAACAAAGATGGTCATTGATGCATTGTTTGTAAGAATAGAAAACTAGAAACAAGCAAGATCCCCAAATGGAAAAAAAAGCTAAATACATGATGTAGCCACATGTTGGCAATATTTTTCAATATTTAAAAACACTAAATTTAAAAAAAAAACAAAAAACACTAAATTTAAAGATATTTTAATAAAATGGGAAATGATTACTATGCAATACTATATGAAAAATAGTTAATAAAATAACAATAACAACAATACAAAGCCAAAATGGTAATATGACAAAAGGTAGCATGCTTACTTCTATGATGGGATTAGAGTAATCCCTCCTTATCTGCCGGGGATACATTCCAAGACCTTCAGGGATTGCCTGAAACCATAGATAATACCAAACTATATATAATATATATATATATATATATATATATATATATATATATATATATAATGTTTTTTCCTATACATGCATACCTATGATAAAATTTAATTTGTAAATTAGACACAGTAAGGGGTTAACAACAATAACTAATAATAAAATTATTCCAGTGTACTGTACTAAAAGTTACGTGAATGTGGTCTCTCTCTCTCAGTATCTCATTGTACCATACTCACCCTTTTTCTTTTTGTGCTATATAGTGAGATGCAGTGGGGTGAATGACATAGGCATCATGATGTAACGTTAGGATTCTTTAAGGTGACTTGAACACAGGCCCTGCCATATCAGGACAGTCTATCTAATAACCTAGATGGCTACTAAGTGCCTAATGGATGGGTAGCATATACAGCATGGATATACTGGACAAAGGGATGATTTATATCCTGGGTGGGATGGAGTAGGACAGCACAACATTTTCATACTATTCAGGACAGTGGGTGATTTAAAACTTATGAATTATTTATTTCTGGAATTTTCCATTTAATATTTTCAGACCCCGGTTTAACCCCAGGTAACTGAAACCACGGAAAGTGAAACTGTGGATAAGAGGGGACTACTGTATAGGCAATAGCCATGCTCTTTGGTTTGCATTCCTCACATTTTCCATCATAGGATATAGGACAAATTTTAGGAGGAAAAAGAGAAGCAAAGAAAGAGAAATAGTTCAAAAAGGTGAAAAATTTGAGCCACATTCTGAAAGCACTCGCCTGGTGGAGCTCTGGACTTCACATTCTTTAGGCAGACCGCCTCCCTGACATTGGGGTCCTGCGTCTGCAGACTGTAGACTCTCATTTGCATTAGTCTCTTAAACCACTTGTCTCCAAAGCCAGACACACAAGCCTGTAGATTCAGGAGCATCTGAGAGATTCCTTCCACTGTTAAATAAAACCAGCATGTTCCATTCTTGTGGACTTTGAGGTTAAATTACTCAATTTTCATGGATCAGAGTTTTTATTGCCAGTATTATGAGTTGGACTGGAGGGCAAAGTGAGGGGAGATGCAATCCCCATGTGTTGTAGACAGTTATTTTGTTATGAAGCCCCTCTGTACTAAGCTTGGTGGAGAGCTTCTAACCAGGAATCCTAAAATCCAGGAATTACAGTCACGCTAAATAATTCAAGAGAAATGGATTTTAATTATTTTTCCTTTCTTACTTCCCAGTCTCTTGTATGTTTATTAAGACTGTTGCTTCCCAGATATTGCCTCACACCATCATCTAAATGGTGGGGATTTGTATTTGGTAGCTTCATAGCCTAATTTATATCCTGTAATGTACACCAGCAAATAAAAATATTCCACATTACTAGATAATTAGGATATTTTTAAATTTCATTTCTTTTAATATCAAAGAATGTTTCCTTCAGGGATAGTTAAACTAGGTTTGAATATGTGTGGCTGTCCACATACAAATGTTGTTGTAAAGAAAAGAGGGAGAACGGTATAATTTCCCATTCTCAAAGACGACAAATAGATGGCAGATTTTAATAAAGTTTAATAATAAAATTTGTCTTGGTCCTAACCTTAATCATGGAAAATAAGCTTTGAAGTATTTTTTGCAAAGCTGTGAAAAATAAAAACGAAGTTTGGATTTTAACAAAGTTTAAAAATAGAGCATATACTGCCAGGGAGGTCTGTCAAGTAACTCAATTACTGATGGTGTTTAGAGACTCTTAACAGTATATAAAGATAGAAAATCATTTTTTTCCCCAAAGTAGACCAGTACAAACTGACAGCAAATTATAGTTTATAAATAGTGGAAAAACATGTGATTAATAATAACACTGTTATAATGGCACAGTAATATAATAGGGTTGAAGATGTTTAATATGGAGAGAACACAAAATAAAAATGTTCTCAGTTTTTTCCTAGAGATTTTAGTTAGTATTAAGAATACTGAGCCATCACTGTGGGGTATGTCACTGGGTCAATGTATGTTTGGATAGGATGAGCATGAGGCTTTCTGCCTAGGATAGCTGTCTCCCTTTTTTCTCCTTCCAAATGGTTTATTGATAATGGCTTTATCTCAAAAGCAGGAGCCAAATGGAAAGGGACAAAATGATCCTCAGAGAAGAAAAAATATTCTTGTCAGGAATAATATAAACAAGTTTAAAAATAACTAAAAGTGATTTGTCGTTAAAAGTTTGCTTTCCACTTGTCGAATGATTTTTTACAATCTCAAATTAAAGGAAATATTTCTTATTTTTTTAACCTCCTGGGCCCTCCTTGGCTCAGGTATAGCTGCATTCCAAAGCTGCTTGAAGAGAAGAAACGGATTAGTTCTGGAATGGTGAATTCACTGTGGTTTGCACTGTGGAATTCACTGTAGGTGCTGAGCTCCAACAGCTGACAGGAAAGAGAAAAAGTCAGCATTCAGATGTCAGGCCTATATGAAACCAAACGTCAGGCTATTTGGATACATATAGATTTTAGATGTTTGCCAATGTGTAGGCAAAATGATTCTGTTTTTTGATCTTACTTTAGATATTTTAATATATTGGGATGCTGGCTTTAGAATCCTAAACATGGAGAGGTTTAGAGGTATTTTAGTTTGAGGAAAAAAGACTGTTGATTAGAAATTGCCATCCCCAATAACCAAAACCAGAATATTACCAGAGCATATGAACTCAAATATTACATGTAAACTTCAGACCCTTTAAAAAAAAAAAAGCAAACACATTGATTTGTGTTTCTGGCCAACATGGAGTGGCAGACATCGAATATACCCTCCAACCTGAAATAACTAAAGCACTGGACACAGTACATTAAACAAGAGTTTTCAAGACATTGGGCGTCAGGCAAAGGAGGACAGTAATACCTGAGAGATGGGAAACCAGGCATGGAGCAGGGAGGAGGAAACCCAGGTTGAACCTACTGGCCTCCCTGAATTGAAAAAATGGGACTAGAGGTGCAGGGAGTCTGGGTTGGCTAGAATTCATAGAGCAGAGTAGTAGAGAGGATACAGCTGCACAGAGAAAGAGGTCCAGAAATCTGCAGAGAGTATCCCTCAGCTCTTCAGACATGTATTGATTTGCACATGCATGTAAGGAAACTACCAGAAATAGAGAAAGAACCACCCAAGAAGATTGGAGGAAACAATCCTTAGAGCTCACACAGGGCTGAAAAGGGGTCCAGTTTCAACCACGCAGAGTAGAAAATTTCACAATTCACTGAATGTTGGGTAGATTACTCGAAAGAATTTTGCTTCAGTAGTGGGGAAATATTAACCATAATATAAATGCTGCTCTGATCCAGGCTTTTAAAAAGCTTATAAACAAAACCTGTAAAGATCAAGGTAATGTGACCACATCTCAAAATAAAACTCAAGAATGTTGATAAGAATACAAAAATACCTAACACCCAACAAGGTAAAATTAATAATGTCGAGCACTTAATTGAAAGTTCCCAAACATGCAAATTTACCAGGAGTTCCTCATCCTAGCGAAATAAAACCCATAATAAAGAGAAAAATCAATCAATCACAGGTGACCCAGAAATGACTGATTGAAATAGTAAAAAAGGACATTGAAACAGTTATTATAACTGCTTTCCATTTTTTCAGGAAGGTAGAGGAAAGCTTGTTGATATTAAATAGAGTGGTAGAAAGCATATTTAAAAAACCCAAATCCATCGTAGAAATGAAAGCTACACTGTCTGAGATGTGAAATAAACCATACTGGATTAAAGGTAGATAACTCATGACAGGAAAAAAAAAACAAAAAAAAAACCCAAAACAACAACAAAAAAAGTGAACCTAAAAAAACTGAAAAAACATCTAAAATAAAACACAGAAATATAAAAGATTGAAAACATATGAAAACAGCATCAACTGCAAGCAGATTTATTTATATGTAATTGCAGTTCCTGAAGGAAAAGAAGGGAAATAAGCAGAAAAAAATATTTGAAGATATAATGGCCAATATATTTCCCAATTTGATTTAAATGATAAAGCCACAGATCTACAAGGTTTAAGAAACTCAATAAAAGAATCATGAATCAAACTATTTAAAATTACTGATAAAGAAGAAATCTAAAAATCAGCTAGAGAAAAAAGACAAATTGTAGAAGAGGAACAAAGATAAGGATGGAACCCATAGCAGATTTCTGTTATGGTAAACAATGCAAGCCAGAAGACAATAGAACATCTTTAAGTTACTGAAAGAAAGAAAGAACTTGCTAACCAAGAATTCTGTATCCAGCACAAATGTCTTTCAAAAATGAGGCCACGGAAGAGGTGATCTGGAAGTAGGATCATTCTTGCCATGATGGTTTAAGTCACCGAACTCACAAATATACCACATGGTAAAACCATCAGTAGGATGTTGCTAGAGGAAGAGGACAGACAATTGGAATAGAATTGTCAATAATGTCATCTCCAGGTTTTTAATCACAAGGGCCCAGTGCTGAAGCCGACAGAAAGTGACATTAAAAAGCATTATGTTGGTATGTGGGAGAGAATTCCTGAAGAATTCATTGGTCCAAGAAATTCTAATTTGAAGGTCATTGCTTCTACCTGCTGAAGTGACTACAGAATCACATATTAAGATGGAACCTCTATCACCCTGTTATTTCTAGTGACTCCACTAAGCAGAAGAAACCCACTGCCACGCCATTTGGATATTTAGCATGAGTGACAAACTTTTGGTCTGCTTACTACTGAGATTTTGCAGTTGTTTGTTACCACATTATAACCTGGTCATATATTCTGAAAGATTTGAAATGGGAACATTTCTGCCTCAGTCTTTGTCTTTATCCAGTGCTGTATTTGAAAATGTCACATTATTAGTGTACCTATTGTAGGAAACCTATATACAGAGGGTGCCAAAAAAATGTGTACACATTTTAAGAAAGGAAAAAATGATATTAAAATTGTAATACTCAATATATACCGATGACAAATGATGAATATAAGTCATGTGTATACATTTTTTTTGGCACCCCAGTATATATATTAATTACTCTAGTTAGCACATCCTAGGTGCGAGATGATTTAGCTATAAATATTTTGAATATTTAACATTACCTGGCTAACTTAAACAGAGGCATCCGCCTCACTTAGGGAGTTACCTGTCACAAAATGACTGGAGAAGCCACACCCTTAACCACAACACAATCTTCACTGAATTATCCTTGGCTGGCACTGTTAAGAACTGCCACTCTGACTCTTTTCTCTATTCTTTGTGGACCAACCTTCAATCCTCTGCCTCTTTTCTGATTAATACATTTAGGTTGAGACCGTGAGTAATTTCCTGCCATATCTAACTTCTATATGAGCCAATCCTTGTAGATTTCAATCTCTGCTCTCTGATTTGTCTTTATTTTGAAATTAGACTCTCAGAGGCCAATCTCTTTATACCGATTTCTCCATATTTTACCACATTTTCTCCCATATCTTGTCTATACTACACTAAAGCCAAGGAATTTAAGGCTAAGTCAATCTTGCCCTCCAGGACTGGTGTCCTAGTACGAATATGGCAGTTCTGTGACATAGGCTGTGCCACAGCCACGTATATATCACAAATTTGTCATAATATGCCTTCTACCTTAGCTTTCTGTCTTCCTCAGCAGGGCTCCAGGCAATTGCTGCCGGTAAATCCATTCATTCGTCTGTGTGTTTATGCCTCAGCAAGTATTTATTGAAAACCTGTTATGTGCCAGACGGTGTTTTAGGCATTGGATATATATTAGAAACTATAATAATAGTGAACTTGACTTTCAAAGATTAAACAAGACAACACATAGAAATAACCTTTGTGAACTCTAAAGCTCTATTTAAAGAGAGATAAAGATCAGAAAGTAGTTTCTATATCCTTTAATTTCAAATCTGTTCTTTTAGTTACATTATTTTTGTAAAGTATGGTGCCTAAATTCTCACTGATACTTTATAGTAAACCAGAGGCAGAAAGTTGAACAGGCTCAGAAATCTAACAGATTTGTTTTGAAAACCTGGCTCTGATGTTTACATGACGGTAGCCAAGTTATTTAACTTATTTGGGCCTCTGGTTCCTTATTGTGGTGAAATGAATATAGTAGTAGGTACATAAGGATTCTTGAGAGGATGAAATAAGGTAACAGTTTGCATTTTGCATTGCAAACATTTTGCATTACAGTTTAGCACATAAGCTCTCAATAATATTGGCTATTACTATTACCTTAAATTCTAATAACAAACATTTTCTTTATTAAATTCAATAAAGCTATTAGAATTTTGGAAAAAAAAAAGTAGCTTTTTACCATTTATCTTTTCCTTAAATTTTCTCTTGTGCAAAAAATATTGCTCACCAATGACTAAGCATTGGCATCACCTGGGAATTGTTCCAAATACAGGATTTCAGAACCCTCTTTAGACTCACTGAATCAAGGGCTCCAGGTAATTGGAATGCACATTAGCATTGGAGAACCTTCACCTGGGTGGAGGGGTGAATGGTAAGTGCTCCTGACTGATCAGATTCATTTTCATTCCTATTCATGATTCAGAATTTGGCATATCATCGAATGTGCTATGCCATTCACTTTTCAGGCTTCCACAATTAATGTCTAGAAAAATGAAACAAAACAAAAGAACATAAACAAAGGAGACTGTCAGGCTAGAATGGGCTTTAAGTTGTATCCATTTTATTCAGTATCAAGTTCCAACCAAGTACGAGGCATGTGCGTGCTTTATTTTATTAAATCTATTTAGTCCACATAACAATTATTTAAGGTAGGCATTATTGTCTTCATATTACAAGAAATGAAACTGAGTCTCACTGAGATTACAAATGCTTTAAAAGGACATAGAGTCAATTGGTGGAAAAAGTGGATTTGAACCCAGGTTTGTTTCTCTCCAAAGTATATGGTTTTTTTTCCCTAAATGACACTAGTGTGTCATGACCTCAGTTGCATTACATGTCATCTCTGTAAGTGATTAATCAAAGGGGTGATTTTCGTTTCCAGCAGATTGGAAACAACAGTGTCTCCATCTGTCCGAGAGTATTTAATACTGCTACATTTGTACCCCCCCCTCCTTTTTTTTATTGGGTCTTAAAATGGTACACATTTTGCAATTGAGAATTATTGAGCCAACATATGGTTTCAATTGAACAATTCTAATATATCATTGTGAAAAAAGGAAGGGAAAAAACACAATCTAACCTTTGTACTTTTGGTAAGAAGTAAAAATGTGTTTTAATAAAAATCTATGAAGTGCAAGGTCTAGAGTTAAGTAGAGACACATTTATATTTGTTTATTTTTACCTTTACTGTTGATCATGCCTAACAGCCTGAGAGCTTTAGACACAGCTTTCATTCAGCTGTTTTTATGATGTCGCTGAAGTTTGAGGCACTATTTATTACCAGAATTACAGACTATAGCTCACTGTGTCTGTGTATGGCCTTGTGGTGGCTCAGGAATTGTCAGCTTGACTTAGATCTTTGTTCCAGAAAGATCGTAAGGATTGGACACACCACTCCCATTTTACTGAAAGAGAGATTCATATCCCAGGGTAGTTCTTGCCTCTGAAATGCTTCAGCTTGAGAATCACTGAGTTTCAATTAGATTGTGGTTACCCACACCCAAACCAGTTTGGTATAACCAGATGTGGTAAGTTGGAGGCAACGGTTGAGATTGGTGATGGGAAAATTGTAACTCTTGAAGAAGATTTGGCAACAAAGAGGAGAATCTGCTTGTGACTACAATGATAATTAATGTCCTAATTGTGTAGGGATCAGAGTATTTTCATTTACACTATGGCATTTTACCTTCATAGTGGATCTTTCTAGGTAGGTATTATCAATATATGGGAAATTTAGTTCAGGGAAGTTGTGACTTGCCTTAGTAACAGTTGGTAACTCAGGCTACAGACCATACATGGCACTCTCTCTTTTCATTTTGAGACGGCTTGGCTTTTGTGAAATCAAAGTCTCCTGGTTTTCTTCCTCTAGCTCCCAGTCTCAGTGGTCTTCTCATATTCAATTTCCTCTTGTTAACTGGGCCTCTATACATTGAGGTGCCTCGGGCTATGTTCCTTGAGTGACTTTTCTCTTACTGTATTTTCTTCACAGATGATCTCATTCATTCTCGTGTTTTTAAATATCCATATTCTGATGACTCTCCATTTTGAGCAGGAGGATTTGTCACTTCCATTCCTTGGTTGATAAAATACTTGTGAATTCTCCATATTCTGTCTCTTTCACACACAGGTTTGAAAATAAAGAATTCCCAAATGACAGCATTGCAAGATGCAAGATGTCTGGATTCTTGAGTCACTGTGGAGGAGAGCATAAAAAAGAACGGTAAGACCCACCTGTGACTGAGCCATCAAAAGTAAATAAACCCCTCTTTCATTAAGTCCTTGAGATTTCAGGGTTCATTGTTACTACAGCATAGTTTATCTTGACTAGGGTTTAGCAAACTTCTTTCTGTAAAGGGTCGAATACTTTAGACTTTGCAGGTCGAGAGGCAAAACTGAAGATATTAGGAATACTTATAACAATAGAGCAGATGAATTTCCCTAAGTTTTTATTGATGAAATTAAAAATGTAATTATATGTTAATATGATATAATTAATATAATATATATTAATATTCATAATATAATTGATACATTAAGATGAATAATATTACATGTTATATATAATGATGTAGTACTTTTTTTTGTAATACAGATCCACTAATGATAAAAATGGAATTCTATTGGGTAGGTGGGGGGCAATATTTTACCTAACTGAAGTTCAAAGATAGTCTTCCCGATTAACCAAATTAATTTGTAAATTTTCTTGTTAATATTGCTCTGTAATATGATATATAAAATACATTTCATCGTTGAAGACACCTTTCACAAAGACAGATATGTCCCTGTGTATATGATTTTAGTTGAGCATATTCATTGCTTGGATGGAATTTACAGAATTTCATAAGGTTCTTTTCATGATAGTTGCTGTTTAGCATGTCATTGCATTTCAGATTAATCACTTTAAATTGAAGGTTAGGTGGACTTTCTTTGATAGCACAGTGAAATGGATTTTGAAACTTGAACAGGTCTTTTGCACTTACATTGAAGTCTGATAAGTGTTGCTGAAACTACTTTGAACACAGAAGAGATGTCTATCACGAATTTGTGTGGGAATGCAGAGCTCAATTTTTGTTCTAACTTTTGATAGCACGGGAAGTCTGTAAAGCCAATTGGTGTTATTATGATTCAAACGTTAGTTTTCATTGAAATAACTACTGTAGGGTAAGTATCTCAAATAAGCATTCTTTTGCCTTATAATTTCAGGTTAAATTAATGAATAAACATTATCAAATCTACAGCAAAAGGTAATTTTTCAAAGTTTTCAGTGTTTGGAAATAGTGATTAGGGATGGTTCATATTTGTTCAGAAAAATTCCAATCTTGGCCATGAGCTCCAAAAAATAGGAACAAAATTTTACCAGTGATAAATTACTGAGCTGCTGTGTGACAGGGCAATTCAGGGCATTTAGCTGCAATTCCATTTCAGCTCAAAAATTCATGAAACTGACAATGATTAAGTCCATGGGAGCAAATGAAACCCACCAGTGACTCTGCTGGTGTAATATTACATGATAGCTAAACATTTTCTGTAATGTGTCTGCTGGTGAATAACACAATGAATAACTATAGGCTATAAAAACTATTTACGGCCTTTGTAAATTTGTTCAACTGTGTCTTTCTCTGCTCCAGCCATATTTTTACCATTATTAGTTGTCATACATCTTAGCAGATTCCACTTCATGTTATATTGAATTATGTTTCCTCAACTGTGAAACTATTCCTGCCCATAGTTATTCCACATAGATCACTCAGGCTGATTCTTCAGTCGCTTCAAACTTAGAATTAACTCTGAATAAACAACTGAGCAGTATCGGTAACATCTGTTGACTCATAAAGAGCCATGAAAACCACTTAAAATCATTTGTTTTGTTTTTAATTAACTATTGATGTTGCGCCCAATGTCCTCAACTCTCTTAGCAATGCTTTTTTGCCGAACGACTAATAGTCTTAAGTAAGTTTTCTTTGGACACATTTCTTTGGCTGCTGCAATCAAACATGATTTAATTAATTCACCACCGATGACTTTCTTGTTTGACTGGCTAACAAATGAGCCACTTGGAATTTTTCTTTGGTTGTAGCCTTACTTTTATTTGTGTGAAGAAATTCTGCTGTGATGAAATATTCAGTTTTAAACTTTCTAATTTTTGGACTTTGCTTTCCTGTGAATTGGGAATATTGTAATAAATGCTTAATCTGGTAATGTCATCACATATTGTATTCTATAGCTATAGTGTCATTACATAACGAACACAGTGCCTTACTATCCTATTTGATAACAAAATAATCCACAGTCCACTGTGCCTTAAAGGCATGGCATCCACAGTACATTTTTCTTTATCTTTTATTGAAATGATGGGTATGCACTGGTAATAAAAATTGCATTGAATACCACTTCGTGACAATATGTATGACACTTGAAATGCTGCTAAGTAGTAACTATGCTGCTGTGATTTATAGCACACCAAGGAGCGGTATGAAGAGATTAGTGCCATGTATCGTTTCTGTCACAAATGCTCAGCCTTGTTATTTTAGTGCAAAAGCAACCACAGACAATGTGTAAATGAACGTGTGCAGTTGTGTTCCAATAAGCTTTATTATTAACAGTGAAATTTAAATTATACATCACTTTCACATGTCACATTCTCCTTTTTATGATTTTCAGCCACTTATAAACGTAAAAACCATTTTTAGCTCATAGGCCATGCGAAAACAGGAGGCCAACCGGCCAAAGTCCATAGTTTAATAACTTCTGATCTTGATTAATGTGGTGTCTATAACTAAATCATTGTTTGTACTTCCCAGATTGTTATTCTCCTATCTTCTCCTCCTCTATGAGTAGCCAACCTGTTTTGTGTGTCATTAATTTTAATTAACTGTTGGACATCATGTGTAGGAAAACAGTACAGCCTGAGGTAAATAACATTTACACCTGAACGTGGACATAACTCTTCTCTGTCAGGCCGATAATCTGCGGCATTGAATCAACCTGGTTAGATGTTGAGCACAGTTTGGATTTTATTGTCGTTAGAGTCACCTTCAATGTACAGGGTACTTGAATTTGCTTCAGAAGTGGGCTCTTGTTATTTTGTGTCTTGGAGGGCTAAAGGGTGTTTCTGAATTCACTGCTTCACTTTTGGCTTTCAGCAGTCCTGTTGTGTTACAGAGGGAATCTGTTTCCATGCTCATATCCCCCGATGGTAGACTTCTGTTCCGTTTTATTTGGATCTCTGAACTTGTTTTGGTGGGAGGGAATTTTCTCAGTTCTATTAGTCCATCCACAGTCTTAAGCAAGAATTTTGGCCCTGGGTCTCAGGAGTGGGGATTTCTCAGAATTTTTGCCCCTCACCACGTGGAATCCAAAATCTGTATTGTTTCTATAAGGATTCAAAAGGGAAGAAATCTTCCCGATTGTCTTTCAGTGGTAGCTGATCTCTACTTTGTATCAGTGCAGAAGTCTCTCCAAAAACAGAAGACTGTTATTTCTATTTGAAACAACAGATCTTTGCCTGAGCTCTGGGGTAGAAAGCTTTCCTGCCCTTGGTCTATGTGATCATGCTTTCATCACTCCCTTAGAAGCCGTGAGTTTTGCCTGTGCTCTGAAGTCAGAAGGATTTTCAGCTTAAGGCATCTGCTTCACATGAGAAAAATGGTTTGAGGAAGGGAATGAGGTTTGTTGCCTGCACCCCAGCAGCAGCCTATCACCATCTGCACACCCGTGACACTAAAAGGGGTTCTCTTTAATTTTATGCTCTACTCCAATGTTTCTCATGACTTACAGGGTTCCATGGAAAAGAGCTTTTGAATGAGTATTTATACCCGAGAGTCTGGGGCTCCCAGTTATTCTAAATTGTCATGTTAACCCTCACTTGAATTTGTTAAAATTTGAGCTTCCCTTTTTTCCACACTTATTGTGGCTATCTCATACTGCTATGTTCTATCACTGTATCTCTTCTTAAGAGGGGCTTGCCGCTCTTTGGAATTTAGTTCACATGGTTGCTTTGCAACTCCAGCTCTCATATCCTAAGAACAATTTAGAATTTTGAAGATCATCTAGCTTTTTCCCTTATTGTTAGCATGGGGACAACATTATCTTGCAACTTCTACACCTTACATAGAGATGGAACCAAAATGTATTTTACTGAAAAGTCATATTTGCAATACAAATTTCATGTAAAGAAAAACAACGGGGGGCCGGCCCCGTGGCTCAGGTGGTTGGAGCTCCGTGCTCCTAACGCCAAAGGCAGCTGGTTCGATTCCCACATGGGCCAGTACCAGATGGCTCAGTTGGTTGGAGCGCGGGCTCTCAACCACAAGGTTGCCATTTCGACTCCTCGACTCCTACAAGCGATGGTGATTCGACTCCCACAAGGGATGGTGGGCTGCACTCCCTGCAACTAACAAAGGCAACTGGACCTGGAGCTGAGCTGCACCCTCCACAACTAAGACTGAAAGGACAACAACTTGAAGCTGAATGACACCCTCCACAACTAAGTTTGAAAGGACAACAACTTGACTTGGAAAAAGTCCTGGAAGTATACACTGTTCCCCAATAAAAGTCCTGTTAAAAAAAAATCTTCTAAAAAAACCAAACTAACAAAAAAACAACTACAACAGAATGATGAACACAGGATTCAGGATGATGACTACCATGTTTAGGGGAGACAAGCAATGGCTCAGCGTGGAAATAAATGGTTAGATATAGGTCATATAACAGTTGTAGTTTTTGGATTGTAGATTATTTAAAACACCAAACTAACCATATAAACAAACAAACAAATATTGGGCTGCTCATGGACTAATGAGAGGGTATTGTCAACCAACGATATGTTTAATCCAATCCAGTGCACCTGAGTTTCAAAAAAATTAGGTAAAGGATAGACAGCTATGGAAACACCTAAATGTCCATTGATGGATAAATGGATAAAGAAAATGTGAAAAAAATATGTATATGTATATATATGTGTGTGTATATATATGTACATACACACACATATATGTATGTATTCAGTCTTAAAGAAGAAGGAAATCCTGCCATTTGATACATGGGTGAACCTGGAAGACGTTATGCTAAGTAAAATAAGCCAGACACAGAAAGATAAATACCACATGATCTCACTTAAATGTGGAATCTAAAATAATCAGACTCAGAAGCAGACAAAAGGATGGTGGTTACCGCGAGTTGAAGAGAGGGGGGAAATGGAGAGTTGTTGGTCAAAGGGTACAAAGTTTCATTCATGCCAGATGAATGCGTTGTGGAGATCTAATGTACAATGTGGTGACTATAGTTAACAATACTGTATTGTATACATGAAATTTTCTAAGAGAGTAGATCTTGTGTTCTCACTACAAAAAAAGAACATGGTGACCATGTGCAGTGATAGACATGTTAAGTAGCTTTATTGCAGTGTTCATTTCACAATGCATTTATATATCAAGACATGAAGTTGTATACCTTAAATATACAGAGGGTGCCAAAAAATGTATATACATTTTAAGAAAGGAAAAAACTGTATTAAAATTGTAATACTCAATATGTACCAACAACAAAAGATAAATATTAGGTTGGTGCAAAAATAATTATGGTTTAAAAGGTTAAAAATTGCAAAAACCGCAATTACTTTTGCATCAACCTAATACAAGTCACGTTTGACTTCTGCAACTACAAGAGGTGCTCGAAGTGGTTACCGTCAGCATCCGGACGCTTCTGATTACAGTGAACACTGTTTGGTAGACTTCTGTGGCGAGTGTGTAAACTGTTCCAACACCAAAGCAGAAGGAGCAGGACGTGTTGCTGTGTGAGGCCTCCCGGCTCTTCCCTTGTGCACATCACACACAGCACCGGGAGTCTCAGACTCATCACGAATGTGTGCAGTGGTTAGGCACGTTGGAGGTTCTGTCGCACACTCACACCTTCATTGTTGTTGTGCTTACACAATGTTCTCGAATATCAAATAGCTCTTCAAAACAGTCTTGCGCTTCTCAAACGACAGCTGTGTTTCCACCATTTTCTTTGTCCTGACTGCTGCATGGTGACGCTAACATTCATTTGATTAACGCCATCTTTTGAGTGAACATCATTCTACATATTGCTACTGTAATTCAATTCAACTTAGAAAAATAATACATAGGTAACATCTCTTAAAATGTGTATGCATTTTTTTGGCACCCTTGGTATACAATTTCTATTTGTCAATTACACCTCAGTGAGGCTGAAAAAAAAAAGATAGATATCTATTGTAGAAGTTATTTTCCTTCATATCATACAAAAGGACACACACTGATATCATTGTAGTGATAATACAATGATTGTTCTCTTGCGCTGAAAATATTACTCAAAATCTTTTGCTCTCTTGCTTCGGAATGGCTGTAGGCTTAAGCCTATTGCTAGGTGAAGGTATACGTTTGGCAAAGTTTATTTCTGGCCCTTTTCCATGCACTCATGAGCCATATCCTCTCCACACATGCAGCTGCCTCTCACCCACTGTAGTATGCACAACATGTAACTTCTCAATTTATCAAGAACCTTCTGGAGTCATGTGCTAATAATCCAAAGGCATGCTTAAATGCCAGAACCTGGAGGTCATTTTCAATTCCTCCCTCTTCTGCTTCACTCATATGCGATTTTGTCTTGTCAAATCTACCTGCCTAAAAGCTCTTGAATTAACCATCTCTTTCCCATCGTTCTTGTTACTTCCATAATTCAGCAACTTGTCATTTTTCTCAAAATTATTGATGTAAGTGCTTCCTAATTGCTGTCTACTTCCCCAGGTTTGCTCTCTCTTGTCCACTCATCAATCACTTCAATTTTGTCAGTGTCTCCTCATCATTTGTAAAAGAAAGCCCAATATTAATAGAACAACTCTTAATAGAATGTGGCATGCTTGAGTAGCAACAGTAGTCAGTTGTGGAGTACCGGTGTATCGGAGGGAGTAGAGCCAGTAGACTTATATTATTTCTATTTACATTCAAGTCTAATATTAAAACAGAGGGAACAGTTACTACATAATAGGCTGTCTTTGACCTGTCAATCTATATCACTATTAGTGTTAACCAAACCCACCCTTTTCATAACCATAACTGGTAAAGTCTGGAGGTGATATCTGGAGATGGAAACCATTTGGCTGAATCTTAGAAACTTTTACTAACCTCTGGCCTCTACCATCAAAATGAATCAAAAAGTGCTCTGGTTTCGCTTCAAGAGATGCTTTCACAAGATAGCTTTTATAATGACTTTCCAAGTTCTTTGCCATCAATTCTACCCCTTGTTTAACACAATACTCTAACCACACACTGGAGATAGAGCTTGTTTGCTTAAATTTTCCCATTTGTTTTAGTTTCTTTTGCCCTTTAATCTTAGAGGTTCTCTAAATGGATATCATGCCAAACTTTAATATCTGAACTTCTAGAATTTTATATACCATGGTGGTAATAAACAAAACAAAACACAAATATTTCATAACTTTGTCGCCAACACTTTCATTTCAAAGAACTGCAACCTGGATCAAGTTCTAAAGTATTACAAGAACAAAGGAAAACCAATATGTTTCCATATGGTCATTCAAAAACAATCTTGCCTTGAAAGACTTCTTAGCATTAAATGGAGGAGAGAGTGAAGTTTAGATGCTTTTTCTTCCCCATAACTATTCCCCACTAGTTGTATTTTACTATCAGACTTGAATGTAAACAGTAATAAGTCTATTTTCACTACTCCCTCAGATGCACTCCAGAATTAACAGACTACTGTAGCCACTCAATCATGCCACATCATTCTATTAAGAGTTGGTATAGACTCATGTTTAGGAACATATGTTCTAGAATTAGGAAAACCTGATCCTGAATGTTGATTTTTATCCTCTGTAAGTGTGAGAACTTTAGCCTCCTTTGTAAAATGCTGATGAGAATTTCTAATTCAAGGATTGTTTGAGCTGTCTTGACATAATGTGTATATGTTCTTAAGTATGGTACTTAGTACAATCACATAGTAAATGTACATTATTATCATTGTGATTCCTCCACTCTGCCTTTGTCAAATGCTGTTCCTTCTCACCTGCGAGTCTCTCTTCATCCTACTCTTTTAAAAAACCTGCCTCAAACCTTGGTGACATCTTTTTTTTGTGCTAGGTACAATTTTGATGCTTCTTTTTACAACGAGAATAAAATTTTAGGTTATCAAAATATGCCAAAGAGTTTCACACATTCTTTATTTCTGTATTAAGTAGAACATTATTAGATACTGCCCTTATTGCTTTTAGCTTTTTGAAGATGGTAGACTTTACTCTCTCCAAGTACCCTTTGCCCAGGGTGAGTATGCTCATGGGGGTGAATGAACACAGAGGAATTTCTGGACTTCATTCTGGAGATTCTGCAGGCACCTGGCCTTCTTTCCATTGCTTGTCTGTCACTTCATAACTCCTTGGAGTGAGTGCGGTTTGTGGCTTCTCAAGGCTATCTCACAATGGACCTTTTATAGGCAATTGTGTTACATAGACCTTAATGAAGACAGTAGCCTCTTCCTAAATGCATTTGGTAGGGTAAGAAAGCATGGCTAGTGAACAGAGTTATGCAGTTTGTAAATGTTAAGTATTTTTTTTCTTATGCAGAATCCTACATGAAAATGTGTAGCGCATTTTGGCACCACAGGCTTAACAACAATGGCCAATGATATTCGTATTTTATAATACCACAAAAAGGAAGAATCACACCCATGGTTTATGCCAAAAGAATTTCATATGGTTATTTTTTCCTGTGGCTCTAATACACCTACAGTTTTCTACTATTTATTTGCACAACCAGTATGTCATAATTCATCTCTCACCTCTATTATTATGTAATGTTAATCTATTTTGGAAGATTCAATCACTCTTATGTTTGTTTTTTAAATGTACCATTTGTATGTGTATGCAAATAGACACATATTCCATCTCTGTGATTCTGGCATATAGCACAGACACTGGCATATAGTTGGCAAATCCTTATCAGTCCAGAGAATGGATCAGTGCTGGAACCTGAGGCTTTTAAGCAGTTCGATTCAAAAGCTTTCCTGTCCCCTCTGTGCAAAGCTGATTTTGCATGCCAGGCTCCTGGATCTGGAGGTTTTCTGCCTGCATAGACTTGAGCTGAATCCCCAGGGTGACTTCCTCCATGTATTCTCACTAGCCATTGAATCCTTCCCAGGGAGAACAGGAAATCTGGCACTACTTTTGATGACACATCAATGACGTGATGTCTGGTTTCTATTAAAAATCAAAAAGCAGAGGATTTGATGCCAAAAACAAAAGTATAGACAATGTTCCATATAAACATTAAGATATTGCTTAATATGCTAAGTAACCAGCCTTGAGGACTGCGAGTGGGTCCTAGACCAAAGTGGACAATGGTATAACAGGACTAGGCAAGGATGGCCTATACCAAACACCATAGACAAATATCACAAGCAACCAAATCTTTTTCCATAATAGTCTTCTTGAGTTTTCTGCTGAATAGTCCCCGTTAATTTAGCTACAAATGTGTAAACTACCCAGTTAGGGGCAAAGACGTTTTCCAACAAGGTGTCATGCATTTCTTGAGTTCAGAGGTTTAAAGTAAAGTAGATCCTGTTGCATAAAATTTGCACGCATATATGATGCATCCAAATTTGCCATGTGTAATGGGCATGAGTTGGCCCCTATATAGACTCAGGAGTTAGTTATACTTCTAATATGATTTGAACTATGTCCCAAGGTCACTTGAATCTAAAAATGTAAATATATTATCTAACATACAACTGAATACCTGCTCTATGCCAGGTTGTTCATGAGGTTCTGGAAAGAAAAAGATAAATACGTTGAGTGTTTTGTCCTCAAAGAACGCAGACTATAGTGGGAGAGACAAGACATATAACTTGCAAAAGTAATTCAGAGCTAGGATGAGGGATGTACAAGGAGAGGACATCTAACAAACTCGGAAAAGCGTCACAGGTGCTTTCAGGAGGGGGATGATGGTGGTCAGATCTGAGATGCTCACCATTTGTTATTCATTCTTTATTCTTTCATGGCCCAGGTATTGGAGATATTTCACATGAGTATGCTGTGTGGACAGGTGTTATGGACTGAATATTTGTGTTCTCCCTAAATTCATATGTGGAAATGCTACCCCCTGCAATGTGATGGTATTAGGAGGTGGGGCCTCTGGGAGGAGAATGAATCATGAAGGTGGGGTGCTCATAAGTACAATTAGAGCCCTTAGAGAAGGGACTTCAGAGAGCTCCCTTGTCCCTTTCAGCATGTGAGGACACACTGAGAAGACGGTAGTTTATGAGCCAGGAAGTGGGGTCTCACCTTGATCTTAGACTTCTCAGCCTCCCGAACTGGGAAAGAGAAATATTTGTAGTCGGTGGTATTCTTTCATAGCAGCGGTAACTGACTAAGACAGAGGGTAACCTACTGATGTCACAACAGAGCAGAAATGTCATGAAGGCACGCAGGTAGGAGAAGTTTTTCTTTTGTCAGGTGGAAAGAAGAAATATTAATATTTAAACATTAATATCTAATAATTAGTCTTACTATGTGCCAGGAAATATTCCAAGAACTTTACATGTATTGTCTCATTTAATCCTCTAACAATCCTATAAACTAAGTATTATCCTGAAAATGAGAACCTTCTGGAGAAAGAGAAGAAACAAGTTGCAGACCAAAAAAAGAGTGCTCTGTCGTGGAAGCTAGGGCAAGGGGTAAAAACTGAGTGAACTCTGGAGAAAGCCTCTGAGGGAGTGTCCCACCCAGAGGATGTATTTCTTGGACTGGAATCTGAGGCAGCATAAGGATGTCTAGTGTGTTAAAAAGACTAGCTGGAAGGGATGGTGGGCACAGGACGGCCAGGAGAGTAATTAACTTTTTCTGAAAGTTTATTTCAAAACTTGGCCCTCAACAGTTTAAATGGTCTATTCTCAGATTTTTACTTCCTTAGGAAAATAACCTTCTCTTTCTTTCACATGGATGGAAACGGGTAAAATAAATAATAATTGTAAACATTGTTTAGAGGCTTTCCTATGTGCTGGGAACTAGTTCAAGCATTTAGCAAACATTATTTCATTTAACTCAAGTAAAAAAATGAGCTCTAATCACTTTCATTTTCTAGATTAAAACACCCCTATGATTTAGAGAGGTTAAGTAACTTATCCAGGGTTCACATCACTTAGTAGGTAACTGAGCCAACATTAAAAACTCCACCAGTCTGATTCCAGAGCTTACACTTTTTTAATCCCAAACCAAGGAGAGTGTTAGACTATAACTCAAGACAAATCATTTTAACTGTGGTGGAAAAATTACAGAAGTAAATTGTAGCAAGATGTGTCTTTTCAAAATTAAAATATGGTTTAAGTATTTAAAGATTTTTTTTTTTTTTTCTGCGAGTCATTACAGACCCCTGATAAATGTGCACTGTCTCTGGAGGAGATTGGAAGCAATGCTGTGGTAGCTTTTAGCCATCATCCTGTGGTTTCTGCAGCTGTGATTTTCCACAGATGAAGTTTGGGGCTGTCTTGTCACTCGCTTCTTGGCACCAGAGCCTTCAGATCGTAGAAGTTCCTGTCCGTCTTCATTTCCTGCAGGCTGGCCTATCCCTGTATCACCTAAACTTATCACCTGTCATATGCCCTTTGTTGCACTGAGATCTTTCTCTAGAGGCTATTTTCCCTTATTTCAATAGCCTCATTCCTCTCCAAAGTTATTTTCACCTTGAGGAGAGAAAGAAAAAATGAAGGGTCTGTCTTTTGATGATTTTGTTGCTTTTTCATTGGAAGAAACCTGCAAAAATGCTTTCCAAAACATTTTAAATGGCAGCACACAGATTGGGAGGTGTTTACATGCAATGGAAAAATAAAGGATTCATAAGGAAAGGATTTTCAGGGAATTTGCCCCCCAAAGATGTTCTAGCTGTTGAAAATGCAGCTTCGTCTGTCAAAGTGACCTTTGCGGTATCTTTACACATGACTGTCTTTCCAAAGAGCTCCTGCCCCAGAGGTTTTGGGTTTACCACAGCAGGCAAATGCAGAGTAATGGAGGAAGCAGGGAACTGGGCTCCCCAGCCAGTCGTCCTCTGCTGACATTTACCAGCTGGGAGACCTGGGGCAAGTTTCTGTGCTCTGCCAGCCTCAGTTTTCTCATCTATAAATTGGGGATAATGATAACAATTGCTGTGAAGATTGATACATGTAAAGCTCTTTGCGAAGTGCTTGTTACATATTAAGAGCTGAATACCATTAGATGTTATTATTAATTTATTATTGTGTTGTAAATATCTTTTCTTCTTCTATATTGACATTCAAATGTCAACAGGAAAACTCTGTGTATCTTGGTATTAACTCTTTCTTCATGCAAAGGAACCCTAGAAGACTTCAACCTTCACCCAGTCCCTCCTTCTTTCTACCAGAACTGAGAACATGGCCTCTTTCTCCCAGAGGTACCTGCAATGTGTTCATTACTGTGATTGAGGTGAACACCTCACTCTTTTGCACGATAGCAATGGCATTGTTGCAAAACTAGCTCAGACATCTAGAAAGCCCCTGTTCTAAGTAGTGCTTCCCAGTAATTTCTACCCATAAGTCTCAATTAGGCTCCTGGGGCCACCTGGGATAGGTCTAGTCTCTTCCATATGACACGTTTCCATATACATGAAGATACCTGGGGCAAGTTACTCAACTGCTCTGGGTCTCAGTTTGTTCATATGTAAAATGGAGATTATTGTCTCACCCTCATGGGGTTTTCCTGAGGATTAAAAACATATATGTTTGAAAAGGCTTAGCATATAGTAGGTGCTCCATGAGCTGTAGTGTGCCAAATCCAGTTTAAGTGCCTCCACAAATTCCATGAGTTTATGGTCTGTGACTAATGACTTTTGAGGAAGATTGCCCAGCATCAACTGCTTGGCCACAAAGAGGGAGGCTGTCCTCCACAACGGGGGCTTTATCTTCTGGGTACTCTCTCATTAGGTCAGCCAGGCCCACTGTGAGGACTTTTCTTGACCCCTCACATTACTGGGAGTCCTGACCTGTCCGTGCCTCTGTCAACTCTTATTTCTGCTCCGGGCTTCTCTGTTCCCCTAGGGCTCAGCAGACCTTGGGACTCACTTGGTGCCCACTTGTGCTTTGGTACCCTCAGCCAGGCAACAAGGCTGCTGGGTGCAGGCCGCAGGTGAGGCTCACAGCCATTGACAAGTTGGCCCCTTGTGCCATGGCTTGCATGGTAGACGTCATTACTTCTGTCTTGGGTTCTGGCTTCTCAGGTCAGGATAGAGAATCCTGAGATGTACTGGAGTCAATGCCCCATGGGGTATATACACCTTGACTAATGGGACCTAGGAGCTGATCTCCCTTTTCACTTCTTGACAGACCATTTTGGAGAGCAGAGGTTTCAGGCGGTTCTCTGAAGATGCCCTGTGAGACTGAGCACTCAGCCGTTACTATTATAGACATGCTATTAAAACTGTTCCCTTTCTTTCCTGCCCCACACCTCTTTGTCTTTCTCTCTCTCTCTCTCTCTTTTCTTTTTTCCATATCTCTTTTTCTTTGACTCTCATTTTCTGGGATTGTGACCCCAATACTTTTTTGGGAGTTAGCATGCCCACTTTTGTCCCAGTCTCTGGGTTCTTAGGAACCCTGGCAAAGATAGGTAGCATTATTATCATTACCACTACCCCTCTTCTTGTTCAGATTTATCTTGATTATCAGCTGATTATCAGCTTTCCATTCTCCTACTCACAAAATGAAGCTTATTTCTCTGTTTTACGAGTCAACACCGTTGGCCCGAATTTTCCTCTCTTTTTGTCCCTGCCAGAGAATTCTTCCCTGAATTCTCATTCTCTGCCGTCAAACCTCATGTGATGATTTGATCTAAGATAATATGGTAACAGTGCAAGTGGCTCTATATGTCACTAATTGGAGGTACTATGCTGGAATTTTCACAGGGGTTTCCTGAAGAAACAGAGCCTTAACTGGAAACCACCAGTTGGCAAACTTTCTATAAAGGGTCAGAGGGTCAGTATTTTAGGTTTGCCGGCCATGGACATGTAGTAAACTCTAATGCAACCATTAAATTCCTACAGGTATACTGACAAAGAAGCCATAGCAAATATGGAAATAAATGGGCACGGCTGCATTTCAATAAAACTTTATTTACAGAAACAGGTTTGGGGTCAGATTTAGTCCATGGAATATAGTTGCAGACCCTTGTTCTAAATGACGGAATTGCAGACTCTTGTTCTAAATCATGGAATTACAAGAAAACAAGGAAAGCAGAACTTTGGGGAAATACGGGCTAATCAATAGCTCTCAATTTCAGTTTCTTTATTTCCAATTCACTTTAATTCAGTAAAAAACGTTTTGAGAGGAGGACTTATGGAATGCCTCTGAAGAGCCAGAGTGTAGGCTATGGGTTTCCATACGATATAACATTTATTGTTCTTATATAGGATTAGCCTTTTCCATAGATGGATTCCTACCATGTTTTCCCCAAAATAAGACCTAATCAGAAAATAAGCCCTAGCCTGATTTTTCAGGATGACATTCCCTGAACATATGCCTTCATGCGTCTTTTGGAGTAAAAATTAATATAAGACCCAGTCTTATTTTCGGGGAAACACGGTACAATCCACTGGTATTTCCCACATGCTCTTCCCAATATGCAAAGGCTCCAGGCCAGGAGGAAGTGCTCAAACCACCTAGTGTAACCAGGATGCTTGCCTCATTCACAGGGAGAGGGAGAGTTTCCAAGTTCTTGTTGCTGTGGAGAGATGAGTTCAAACTGTAAGAGGTCAGCGGTGCTCTTAACATTGCCTTTGTGTTGTTTTCGTGTAAATATTTTTACTGGGACATCTTTTGGCAACGGAGGCTCGCTCTCAGGGCTGTGGATAGAAGGGAAGCTTTGCTCACCACATGCCATTGGTATGCACTTGAGTCAACTTAGGGTCAGTGTGATTTGATATCATGTCCCTTTTCACTTTTGTCTTGATGCTTTCCCACTGACTCAGTGTCTACCCTTTATCCTTACTTCAAATAAGAAACAGCTGGGATAAAGTGAAGTCCACATCCAAATTCCCCACCCCTTTCTCTGGCCAAGAAAGCAGCAACCGTTTCTGAGACACTTATCCTATTACAGATGTTTTACTAATTACCAAACAGCTCAATTTGGCAGCTCATTGATGGAGTAGCTAAATCAGATTCACACATTTAAACATTTCTGCCACTCACCTAGGGAAGTTCTGTTTAAGGGCTGTTGCATAATTTGCTTGGTGTAACTCTTAGAGGTTGCCTCTTTACCAAGGTAGATGGGTTTCTTTATGAAAATTCAAACAATAACCCCTCGATCTTTTTACAGGGGTTGTGGTTGGTCCCTCCTGCTCTGCAATGCTTACTACATATTGGTATTGACAGTTGGAGGAGTAATGAATACATTCAAAACTATATGTTGCACAATTTCCTTTGTCAAGGTTTACTTTGTCCACAATACATTTGGCCCGTTTCTTTGTGCTTAAAGAGTAAACTGAAACAGTATTCAGTAATAAGATTTTATGATAGTAAAAATATCATACATATATAAAGAACTTTACTTTTTCTTCAGGCAGTTTCTTATACATAATCTTAGTTCATTTTTACTACCCTACAGGGTAAACAAAATGCATTATTTTTACTTCTTGGATTTTCCTCTCCCTCAATCCCTGTATCTAATATAAGTCCAAGCCTTTGATTCTACCTCTGTAGTGGTTCGCCAGTCAGTTTCTGATACGGTCCTCAGTATCATCAGCTTAACTCAGACTGTCATTTTTCTCTCTTATAGACCCTTGGAATTATATTCTAGCTGGTCTCCTAAACTTCTCATTCTCCTCTTTACAATATTGTCACAATCTATCCAAACCATGGATTGATCTTGCCACTCTCCTTCTTCTGACATGCTAATAACACCCCACTGTCTACTAGGTAAAGCCTAAATCTGTTAGTATGATGCCTAAGATCCTTGCTCGGGTCCTTGCCCACCTCTGCTTCATTTCCAAATGGCTTGCAGTTGCCAAAATAGCTCATGTTCCTTCATAGCTCTGTGCATTTTTCCATGTAGTACTATTTATCCAGAATACACTGGTCTAGTCTGTATTTTTGCAAAACTCTTATTCATATTTTAAGACTCAGCAAAACACTCACCTCATCTGTGAATGTTGCCATAACTCAGAAAGAGTCAAGAGCCTCTTTATGTAGCACTTTAGAAAAACCTATTCCAGAACTTATCAAACTGTAAGAAAATTGTTTGCATGAGCAGTTCCTCCACTAGGCCACTGGCTTATCTTTATACCGTCCCTGACTATAGCCTAATGCCTGTCACAAAGCAGTTACTTAGCAAATGCTTATTTCATAAATGAATTTTGCAAATGAAGAAAGAAACTGTGGGAGAATAACATGGAATGGAATTTTGGAGACATATTCCAATCCCTGCCAGTAACTCATATTAACCTCTTGGAACCTCTGTTTTCTCATCGATTAGACTTACCTATATGATATCTTCCAGTGTTAATAATTTAATACTGTGAGAAATTCTGATGAGTTTTCTCATTTTCTTAGTTAACAAAGCCAAGGCCAAGTTCAACATCTCCTGACTTGGAATCTAGGTACATTTAATATGCTTCATTTTTTCAAAGCAAAGGTTGAAATGAAATAGGAAGATACAGCAAGAAAAAAGGAATTATGGATTCCAGTGTGGGTAATATGTTGTATCAGATGTGTGACCTTGGATGAGTCTTTGTCTCTCTGGTCCCAGTTTTTCCATTAACATAATGAGGGCATTGGCTTACATTGCAAATATATGACACTTCTTATACCACTTATTACCACGATGCTCAAGGCAGACATTACGAATCAACTGCCGAACTCGTTTTCACTGAATCTGTATGCAGGATTAGAATGCATTTCAAAACAATCTACAAGAAGCCACTTCTATTCTTTCGTAGTCTTTTAAATACCAAGAATGTACATGAGACTAAAAACAAAGGAAACCCATCGCTGTTCTTGGCACTAGCTGTTTCCTAAAGTCCCTCTAAATTCTTATTTTCTAGTAGGTCTGTAGCAGGCTTTTGGTGTGTTTGAACTCAGGTTTCTAACCTCTAGGGGCTACACGAAGAGGAGATGATGTGCAGATCCCTAGAATGGGTGGGCTTTTTTCATGATGAAACCGTGTATAATTACCATCCTCTGAGTAACCAGCAGGCTTTCCTTTCATTTCAGGCCTGATGATACTGACTTGCCTCCTAAGCCAACAAAGGAAGCCACATGGAAAGTATCTGAGGAGAATGAAAATCAGTTATAATTGGGGACAGGTGTAGAGGCACTGTTCTCCTGCACCTTTTATGTTTTTAGTGAACTACAGAAAAGGAAGTATTAACTGATTTTGTCATCCTCATCTGCTTTCCAGAAGGCCTGTTTCGCAAAGAATCTGATCACTTGAAGAATCCTTGGTGCTTTTGGAAAGTAGATTACATCAGAACATACTCTGAGTTCTAATGAAATTGATTTCTTCTTTTTGTTTCTGGCACACAATACGTGTAAAAATAAATATTTGTGGAATGAATGAATTTGTTGGCTTTTATCTAGGCAGCAATTCAACTGTTGAGTGCCATGTTCTCTCGAGAATAATCAACTACTCACTCTCACATATATAGTGCCTGTCTTCTGTGAGCTGCCTTAGCTTCCCTGACTGGAAATAGCTGACTATGGGGTGTAATTAGATGTGTTTCAACACATGAGTCTCTGGTGTCTCCCCTCAGGCAGGAGAGTATCTTATTTCTCTTTGTATCTATTACAAGACCATGGCATGGTTAGCCTTCATAACTACTTAGCAGTAAATTATTATCCACAGGCATGATAAGATAGCCTCTAAAGTGAGAGTACCAAGGCAAGAGAGAGGGCTTTTTATGATATGTAGGCTTAAGCCGCGTAAGCAGAATTATCATCTCAAGAATACGGACTGAGGCAGTCCCCTGGATTGGTGAGATAACGTGTTACATTTATTTCTACCATGACCATCTTCAGAAACAGGGACAACCTGGAGCACATTCAGAAGAGAGGGCCAACGCTGGTGATGGACCCGGAAAGCATGTTATGCAAAGACCGGCTCAGTGCCCTGGAGGCTTTTACTTAGGGAAGAAAGGGATCAGAGCTGGCATGAGAGCTGTTTAAAAATATCTGAAGGGTTGCCATGTAGCAACGGGGCTAAGGATTCTACATCTTCATGGGGCAGAATTGAGATTGGTAGGTAGGAAATATAAGCAAGTGTGGAGATGGGAGCCCTCCAGTCTATGCTTCACAGAATAGCTCACACTCACCTCTTAGGGGTCCATGTCTAAAATCACAAAATCACAAAATCCCCAAACTGCAGTATGGTCAAGGGTGTATACTTATTGCACAGGACTCAATATTCCTCTTTGGATGACATAAAGGATGACGTGTTGCTGCATGGGGACAAATATTTGGTGCCTACCCCTCTGCTTGGAAACCTTGGGCCAGGAAATGAATCTGAGAGAGGAAGCCTGTCATGTAGCAAACACGCCTAAATAATTACATACAATCTGAATTTTAGGACTTGGGACCTCAGACTCCACAGATCCATGCTACCACCCAGTGAAGCCTCTGAAATACCTTAGAAATTAGAGAATCTAATATATTCAAAGTTTGAAAACCATTTGACTGATCTCTATCATCATCACTTATTTGTAACAGAGGCAGTGGTCACTAGAGGTCATGAAAAGAGCCAGAACATCCCCGATTTGCCAGCGAATATAAGGCTGATCTTGTTACGATCTTCTTTTGGGAGGCAGATTTCTACTGAATGAAAGGGATGTCTTTCTAGAAGATGGAGTTGCCCGAAGACAAAATGTGCTGCGTTGGTACATGGTCAGTGTTCCAGAGCACTTTAAGCATGGACTAAAGAAATAGTTTTCTGACACAATACAGAAAGTAGAATACTTAAGCACATGGACTTTCCAGGTTATTCTACTGATGCCACTCAACCCCTTCTAAGCCCCAAACACAGCCCTAGGGAAGCCATAGCACACACACTTGCTGTTTTCCATCTTTGTTCTCACCCACATTTCTTAAACCATTTCTTGTACCTGCTCCCTTCTGATTTCTCTCCTTCCAGCAGTGGATTTTGCTGTTTATGCTCCTAAAGTCATCCCTTTCTTGCCTCTAACACTTGATTTTTTGTGCTGTGACTCTGACCATCACTTGAGCTTCTCTTTAACCCAGGTAGGCTGCCTCTGAGTGCCTAGGACAAGCACAGTCCTTGGTTCCCTGGGTCTGGGATGCTTCTATCCTGAGACCTCTTTCCCCTGCTCCCCCTCTGCAGGTCGCCTTCAATTCTCATGAACAGATATAGCAGCAGGCAAGGAAGTCTCCCAATCTTTTATCTAATGCATAGTCAACTGGCTCTCCAGAGTGTGGAGACACACACCTATGCAGGAAGGAGGTGCCCTCTTCTTTTACCCAACCTCTTAAAAGGCTGAGTTTTTCCAGCCGGCCCCAATTCTATAGTTTCTAAGTAGAGAACAGCACTATTGCAAAAAAGCAGTAAAACTGGGTGTGCTTCTCTCCCCCAACATCTGTGTTTACCTCACCGAAGCATGCTTTGTACCACATAGCCTAATTAAAACACTTTTACACACAGCAATATTTTAGATTTAATATCTTCTCAAGGAAAAAGCAAAACTGAGCAATAAAGGAAAATGAGCTGTGTCAACCAAAAGCGTCTGAGCTATTTTTGCAACTTTTCCATTTAGGCTTACTTGTTGGTAAGACAATGTATTACATTTTCTTCACCAACTTGCCTTACAGGCCCATGCTAATGACATAGAATAATGACTGTCTGGATATAATTAAAGAAAAAAAACCTTTCCATCTTCCCACTTCAGATGACATCCTGGATTTCTCATGCATAGTTTACCCTCAGAAAGATGGTCTTAGATGTGTCAGTGCAATTAACAGCGATGTTCCAGCTCAGAAATGCTTTTGAAGATATTTCATCATAATTAAATATAAGTTGGCAGATCATTTTTAAAATATATTTTTCTTTGGAGAGTAACCAGATCAACCACAAACAAATTATGTGGAACCTGGAGCATGACAGTGCAGCTGAAATATAAGTATGGAAGAAAAGAATGGTGCCATCCACCACCAATGAGGCCAAAGCCTGTGTTTCTGTGCAGTCGCCTCAGCCAGACCTTTGGCTAGAAGAAGACAATGACCAGTTCAAACAACTCCCTGGTTTCTTTCATTCCGCTGACATTGATTAGATCAGTGGTTCTTACCGTTTTTGCGGTCACAGACTTCTTTAAGAATTTGATGGAAGGTTTAGACACCCCCCTCAGAAAAAGACTCTCACATGAGCAATTTTAATAACATACGGATCAAACAAGCGCCTCAGGCTAGGAGGTTAGGGGATTAGGAATGTAATATACACGTAGAGTCTCATTTAAAGCTCAGAACTCAACTTGCTCTATTTTTCACATGAACTCCCATTTCTGTTCAGAGTTTCAGACCCTTATTTTAACAACTTGCCGAACATCCCCACTGAATATCCATTCATATGTGTCACCAGTAATTCAAACTCAGCTCTCTGAAATTGGGTCATTTTGATTTTTTTTCTTCTGCGTTGCCATCTGTAGTCTGCCAACATGTTCATCCATTCCCACCCACTCCTCACGCCGGGATCTCTTATATCTGCTTTCCCCTGGCTGCTCCCTTCGCTACTCAGGCCCTTGTTACCTCTAATGTGGTTTGACAGTAGAGTTCTAACTGGTCTTCTTGTCTGCGTCAGCAAACAAATGTGAACCTTTGGCTCAAAAGCACTACATTTTCTTCGTATCTCATAGATTACATCCAAAATTCTGCTTTTTTTGATTAAAATGCTTCCTTTTATCTGGTGACTTCATGTCTACTTGCAGAAGTCTTAGTATTTTTAAAGAATCTCTGACACCTCCCCCTGCTTTTCTCTCTCTCCTCCCTTCTGGGAAAAGACATCTTTTCCTTCTAAACTTCCATATCACGATACCTATATTTCTTTTCGAGCCTGACAAACAATACATATGGCTTTATTGCGATGTAATTTATATAGCATGAAATTCACCCATTTTAAATGTGCAGTTCAATGATTTTTAGTAAATGTGACAGAATTGTGCAACCATTCCCATAATCCAGTCTGTATTTATTTTGACTTAGTAATATCTACAGTGCCAGGCACCGTGATCAACACATTACTTTTATAATTATAACCATTCTGAAAGTAGTAATTATTTCTAGTTTATAACTGAAGAACTTAAGGCTTAGGAATGTTAAATAATTGTCTGAAGTTACATAGCCATTAGGAGGCTACGCTGGAATCTAGATCTGCCTGACTACAAAAACCATATTTTTAGGCAATATGACATAATGTTTGTCACACAAGAAAAAAAAAAAAATCCTACTTTAAGACCGTAATCTACTAAATGAAAAGTGGATTAGTTTTATCCATGGTTATATCTAAATGCCTAGCACACATTGAAGCAGGCAGTAAACATCTGCTAAGTGACTTCATGAATATACCGGGGGTTCCAGAAAACTGTATACAAGTAGACACTTTGGCCAGTGCTGCTCAAGCAGTAGTTTGCCATAATCAGAACTGTCTGGATGCTGATGGTAACCACTTTGAACACCTCTTGTCATTGCAGAAGTCACGTGACTTGTATTCATCTTTGTTATCAGTATATATTGAGTATTACAATTTTAACACAGTATTCCTTTATTAAAATGTGTATACATTTTTGGGGCACCCTCAGTATACCTGTGTTTCATGATATTTTTGAATTATTCCATGGTTAGCTTTGCTCCAATGATAGGCCATTGATTGTCTAAGGTGTT
Organism: Rhinolophus sinicus; assembly: GCF_057876585.1. NCBI lineage: Eukaryota > Metazoa > Chordata > Mammalia > Chiroptera > Rhinolophidae > Rhinolophus > Rhinolophus sinicus. The sequence goes on along the minus strand of NC_142514.1, from coordinate 159,959,517 downwards.
GGTATAATTTGCACAGCTATGACTTGGGGTGCCATGGAGGGACCCGTTTGCTAATCCTGTTGCCACATGAGGGGGATGAGTAGAGTCACTAATTTATGCCACCCTTGAGCTAAATAGTTCCTCAGGGTTTTAGTTTTCTAATCTATAACATGGAATAGCAATAACCTAAGTACTCACCTTGATGAGTGGTGATAGTGAGAAAAATGTGAGAATCAAGGTGGGAAAAATAAAGAAAGAAGGAAGGAAGAAAAGAAAGAAAACTTAGTAACCCATTTAGGGGGATGTGCTCAACCTCTTTCTCTCTTGCTCACGTTGCAATGGCATATCCATCCTTTTCCTCCTTGCGAAAAGTAAAGAATAGATATTGTCTTAATTCTGATTGTCTTGAAATTCTAAGATTTTCTAGTTAATATGGATTTAATATAATCACCATCAAATTAAACATTGTCTATGGCTGACTTTAAATTCATTTTACAAACAATTAAACCTTACCAAATATGATGGAAGGAAATAAGGGAAGAAGTAAACAAAGAAAAGAAAAGAAACTAAGGGAAGGAATTGATGACAGGATAAGAAAAAAGAAAGAAAGGGTCAAGATAAGAAAAGTACTTGAAAAGGGAAAGAAAATAAAGGGACAAGAAGAAAGCAAAAAGAGAAAAAGGAGAGAAAAGGGAGAAGGAAATAAAAAAAGACTGGGGAAAAAAAAATGTAGAAAAGTTTGAAAAGAAGAGAAGAGAGAAACTACATTCAATCTATTTCATCAGGCCTGTGCATTTTGAAGCAGAACTATCTGAATCCATGCTTTAACCTCAAGTCTTGGAATACAGTTTGGATTGGCAACAGCCTCCATCCTGACATTTCTCCAAATGTTTTTCTGCCGAAGTGACTGCCTAATGCATGGGATCCTTCTGTGTCCCAGGCCATGTTTGAAAGCTAACCTGGAAAGCCTTGGTTTTCATTTCCATAAGGAGCAAAGGGTTCTTGCCTTATGTTAGCTAGGCATAGAAAGACTCAATTCACAAACACACGCTTGCCAAGAGAGCAGAATGTACATTTTACTTTGCTGCAGGAGGGCCGGCTCGCTCATGTCTTTCCTGGTTTTGGTCCAGTGTGATCTCACATATTATGACAGGGATTGTATTTCACTCCAGCAAAAGTGGTCCTCATTAAGTAAACCCTAAAAGGCTTGGTAAGGCAGAAAGATGGCTTGCGCCTGATTTGAGCACTCAGTAAAGGGAAAGGATACTAATTTTCTATCAAAATTTTCAAGTCCAATTCTCAGGATAATTCATGAATCATGCAAACTTCTTGACTCCTCTTTGCAAATGGACTATATATTCTGTTTATCTGGAAAAATGAAAAAAGCCATTTCTACCCCACTGCTATATTTTTCAAGACAATCACTTGCTATCTGTTTTATATTGAGGCAAAGTAATAAAACACATCTATAGTTTATAGAGAAGGTTCTTTATAGTGTTGCTATTTCTACCATATTCTTCACCAGTGGTCTGGAGAGACTGATGGGTCATTTATATTTGTCAGAGCTTAATTGTTTGGTACATTTTTTTTTAAAAGAGATTATGGGATTATATGAGCAGAAACACTGGTGGTTTGAACTGAAGGTGATGGAGGCAGGATAAATGAAAGAAGACTATTGGACTTCTTAGATTCTACTGGATGGAATAAGAGCTATTTAGATGAAAAAGTATGTTGTTCTTAAAGAACAAGGAAAAATGACTCCCACGGTTATTCAAAGATCACCAGGGCTACCTCTACTTGGTTTCAAAGGGTGGGGCCACCACCTTGGTTTTAACAGGCTACGTGGCCTCTGCCCAAATCCTTGGGGGCAGGACTCCCACCAGGCAGAGCCCTGGGAATGGGGCTGCTGCCCCACTGGGTCAGGAAGGTGGGACCCTTGCCCTAGAGGATCCAGAAGGTAAAGCATCAAACCAAAGAGGATTATTTTTGAGCCTTAAAATCTAATAGAATTTGCCTTGCTAGCATTTATATTTACTTGGGACCCATCACTCCTTCCTTCTTTCTTTTTCTCCCTTTTAAAATAGAAATATATAGTCTATGCCTTTCCCACCTTTGTATTTTAGAAGCTCATAACTTGTTGGGACTCATAGGTTCATAGATGGGGAGGAATTTTGTATCAGGTAAATTATACCCCAAGTTTCACTCATGTCTAATTTATATGGCATTTAAATAAGACTTTAGACTTTAGAGCTGATGCTGGAATTAGTTAAGGGTTTTGGGGCTGTTGGGATGAAATGAATGTATTCCACGTGGAAGGAGATGGAATTTGGGGAGCCAGAGGTAGAATGTTATGGAATGTATATTTGCATTCCCCCCTTTCATATGTTGAAACTCTAATCCCCAGTGTATTATATTTGGAAATGGGGCTTCTACGAGGTAATTAGGTTAAATGAGGTCATAAAGGTGGAGCTCTGATCTGATAGAATTAGGGTCTTTGTAAGAAGAGACATCAGAAAGCTTGTGTTCTCTCTCTCTCCCTCTCTCCCTCTCTCCCTCCCTCCCTCCCTCCCTCCCTCCCTCCTTCTCTCCCTCCCTCCCTCCTTCCCTCCCTCTTCTTCACCCTCTCTGTCCTCCCTCCCCTCCTCCCTCTCCCTATCTCCTTTCTTTACCACCAGCACTGAGGAAAGGTGATGCGAGAGCACAGTAACGTGATGGCTTCCTACAAGCCAAGAGAAGAGGCCTTGCTGGCACCTTGATCTTGATCTTTCCAGACTTCAGAACTGTGTGCAATAAATTTCTGTTAAGTCACGCAGTCTATGGTATTTTGTTATAGCAGCCTGCGCAGACTAATACAAAATTCTTTACTTTTTGCAGGAGAAAATGGGATGCATATGCAGTCAAAATATGACAAAACAACAACAACAAAAAAAAAAACACGGCAGTTGACCATGTTCCCTTAATGGTAGTCGGTGATTTCTCTTTATTTCTTTGTGTGTGTGTGTGTGTGTGTGTGTGTGTGTGTGTGTACATGAATGTAGAAATCTTTATATCTATATATTTTTAAATGATTTTATTTTTCAATTACAGTTGACATTCAGTATTATAGTTTTAGGTGTGCAGCAAAGTGGTTAGACACTTACGAGTACATAATTTACTGTGATCCCCCCAATTAGTCTAGTACCCACCTGGCACTATACATAGTTATTACAATATTACTGACAATGTTCCCTAAATTGTACTTTACATCCCCCATCCCCATGACTATTTTGCCAATTGTACTTCCTTGTCCCTTCACTTTTTTCACCCAGCCCCCCAACTCCCTTTCCATCTGGCAGCCGTCAGTTTGTTCTCTGTATTTGTGAGTTTGTTTCTATTTTGTTTGTTTGCTTTGTGTTTTAGATTTGACATATAAGTGAAATCATATGGTATCTTTCTCTGTCTGACTTACTTCACTTAGCATAATACCCATGTTGTCGCAAATGGTAAGATTTCTTTTTCTTTTCATGGCCAAGTATATATGTATCACATCTTCTTTATTCAGTCATCTACTGATGGATACTTAGCTCACTTCCATATCTTACCTTTGTAAATTATGCTGCAATGAACATAGGGATGCTCATGTCTTTTCAAATTAGTGTTTTGGGTTTCTTCAGATAAATACCCAGAAGTGGCATTGCTGGCTCAAAAGTTCTGTTTTTAACTATTTGAGGAGCCTCCATACTGATTTCCATAGTAGCTGTACCAATCTGCAATCCCACCAACAGTGCATGCAGGAAGGTTCCCTTTTTTCCACAGCCTCACCAGGTCTTGTTGTTTGTTGATTTATTGATGATTGCCATTCTGACAGATGTGAGGTGGTATCTCATTGTGGTTTTTGTTTGCATTTCTCTGATGATTAGTGAGGCTGAGCATCTTTTCAATTTTTTTAAAATTTTATTTCTAAACCCGACACTTTCATCCTCTTAAAATGTCTGGGGTTAAGTAAATATACCAAAATATGTTGACACTAATCCACTGATTCCACAGTCATATACAAATGTGTAAAATGAAATATTTTAGATACTACGCTTTTTCCTCAGAGACATTAGTGGCATTCCACTGAATGGTTGTCTCCAGAGAAGAAAAGAATTCTACGGGAAGGGAATTTTCATGTTCTCTGCAGCCTATTGATTCAGTTTACCAATTCACAGAGGCTCCAGTATATTCAGATGACTGTGATTCTGCTAAATATTTCAGACTTGGTCTGACTTGTTAATATTTTCAGAGGAATTTTTAGATATTAAATACTAGGACCGTTTGACAGACCATCCCTTTAAAATAATTTATGACCTAAACATGGTGGGCTTGCATCTGCTCTTGGGAATGACTTTCATCAAGGGCTGGCTTCCCTTCTATCCAACTGCCTATTCTCTGTGGTCACTCCTCCAGTCACTCCCTTGTCCCCATTATCCTAAACATATCAAGTGACCTGTAGGTTACTGAAGCCTCCTGTCTCACTTATATCTCTGGTCTTTTTTGCTAATCTCTGTTTGGAAAGTGCTTCCCTAGTGGGATAATCCTATTTATCCATTTTCATTTATCTATGTAATTAACACTTAGCGAGAGCTTACTATTGGACACATGTGTTCTTGCTGCTTCACAGATGTTGACTCATTTAGCTCTTATAATCATCTTATTTTCCAAATTTTCATGATTATTAGTAAGGCAGAGATTCAGCAACTGGTCCACCCACTGTCTCTGGTATGTAATACTGGAATTTGAACCCAGGTAGTTCAACTTCCGTCTGTGCTCTTGGCATGCAATAATGCTCTCAGTAAATCTCCCCCACAGATGTCACTTTCTCTGGGAAGCCTTCTCTCCAAGGCTGGGTTTCCTGTTTTGTTTTGTTTTTCCCATGTGCTCTGACAGCCCCCGTGTTTACAACCACTGGGCTTCTTAATTACAATCACTGACTTCTTAATTTCTTTCCACAAACATATGGTGAGCTACTTGTGAGAAGGCACTGTTTCTTTTGTTTATCTTTTCTGTTACTTAGTACTTGGCACATAGTAGGCCCTCAATAAATGTTGAAAGAAGGAATGAAGTAGTTAGCTAGATCATATGCTATCTCCACAGTTTTGCTTTTCTGGGTTGGATGGTTTATAGTAAAAACCATAAGGGGACTCTTGATTTGGCAGTTCCACCCTGTTTTTGCAAGTATCTTAGTTTGTTCTTTGACATTATGCACCATGCAGATGAAGCCTTAGATGATTATCAATTATTTATCAAGACTATATTATTTGCTAGATACTGTTATAGGCACTGGGGCTATAGTGGCATCTGTGAACAAGATAAAGATCATTGCTTTCAAAAACCTTTTTCTAGTCCTAAGTCACAGGTTGGGTTCTCACAGTCACACTCTGATATGGAGTTTAGGGGCCAAGATGCTTATTATGAGGTGATCTTGGTATCAAAATCTGTGAAAGGAAAGGAAAGCAAAGGAAAGGAAAGGAAAGCAAACGAAAGGAAAGGAAAGCAAACAAAAGGAAAGGAAAGGAAAGAGGATTAGGTAAAGGGAAAGATGAGCTGCCATGAAGCCTCAGTGACAGTCCTTGCCACCCCACAGGATAGTTGGGAGCTAAAGTGGCCCATCAGAGTTGTCCCCACCGAGATGACTGGGCCTCTATCCCCTACCTTGACTAATATAGTTCCAGTACAGGTATACTTAAACATATATAGCCCAAATCCTAGAGCCATAAATTTTTTGTTGATATTTTTGGTTTGCTTTTAACAACAAACTTAAAAACAAAACTAGAACCAGTTGATCAAATTTATATGCTTGGGGAAGCAAGAGAACATTATAATGCTAGTTATTATATAAGGCACTGCAAATAGTATGTAAATAAGGTAATTCCAGCTGCATTTAATTTTATTATTTTTAACACATACACTTTTAAAAAATAAATGGGTGTTTTAAATCTTTTTTATAAAAGTGGCATGGAAAATACATATATACCTGCATATATATAATATGTTATATATAATATATGTGTATATATATTATATATGTATAATATGTGTATATGAGAATGCTTAATGTGATTCAATGTTTATAACCTTATAGACTTCAAAAAATTAATTCACCAAAGCGTGAAAATCTTTGTCGAAATTCTTGTACCAAGCTTTGGTTAAGAAAACATAGTCACTGTACAATTTGGGTCTACTCCAATGTTTGGAGAAGAGTAAGTTATGAAGATGTTGAGACCCATCGAAGAAAGTTATCTTCTTGCTAGGTCTCCAATCACTGATTTATGCTTTTCTCTTGTCCCTTAAGTGATGACAAATAGAATAGTTGGCTAATTCCAGACGCATGCTTTTCGCCAACTTCATTGTCTCTACTTTCTCTCTCCTCTTCATCTTCATGATTCTAGGAAATAATTCTAGATGTCACTGTGGAGCATGATGGACACTTCTACCCTCACTTTCATAAGACTTGCTGCCCCAACTTTGAGGCTAGACCAAAATATGTGGACGTGTTCACTGTCTTCGTGAATAACATTTAGTCATCGCCTAGGTCCAGTCAGGTGATCGAGAGACAGAAGTTGAATATCATCCTAGTTATCAGGTACCTAAATTAAACATATTAGAATTTCAAATGTATCCTTTCCTAACTGTGTGATCTTGGGAAAGTAACTTAACCTCTCTGAGCCTTATTTTCTCCTCTGCAAAAAGGGGAAAAATTAGTAACTACTAGAAGAATGCATTAAATAGTACATGTAAAGCGCCTAATGAAGTGTTTAGTAAATAATAAGCACTCAATAAGTAGCTAAATATTTTTATCATTTTTATTGTTATTATTATTAACATCAGCATGAAGGTATTGCAGATCACGTAAACAAAATGTAAGCCTGGGTCATATTGTCCATAGGAGGCCATTATATTAAGAGAGAGCAGAAGCTAGTATGGTATATAACAAAAAGAATAAAGGTGTAATAATATACCAATGCATCTCTAGTCTCTTCAAGGGATGGTCACAGTAATTTATCGGCACTGTCTGCTTGAAAATATTCAGTGTCTCTGGGTTTAAGTTCTCTATCTCACAATGAAAACTTGTAGATACTCCTTAAAATGGTGTTTTATGGTCAAGCACATTTGGAAAAGGTTGTAAATGGTTTAACTCCTCTAGTAGTAACATTAGCATTTTAAAAGCTCTAGATAATCTTAGGATATAGTATCTCATTTAACTTTAAACCAGCATTTTTCTAACATGTTGGTCCGATTCACACACACTGCCACCCTACTTCCGTTTTGTTTTGTTTTTGTTTTTTGGTCCCCAAATCAATACATAGCCCTGATTTTCCCTGTCTCTTTTTTTTTTTTTTTTTTTTTTTTGTGCATGCAAACCACAGGTCATCCTTACCTACCTAGTGCCTCCAATAACCAAAGGAGCAAGGCAGTCCAGTCCTGCCATATCTTGGGCACACGCAGATCCAGGACTCACAGGAGTTGCCTGCACGTGCACACACACACACACACTCACACACACACACACACACACACACACACATTTCTTGTGTGTTTTCCAGATAACTCCAGAATTTGCTGGGCTGATATAGTCGGCCCTCCATATCTGCGGTTCTGCGTCATCAAATCGAAAAGATTTGAAAAAACAAAAAGTTATATTGTTGCTGACGTGTACTATGTAGTGAGGCCTATGATGGTTGCATCCAAGCTGAACATGTAGAGATTTTTTTTCATGTCATTATTCCCTAAACATATTACAACTATTTGCGTAGCATTTACATTTTATGAGGCATTAGAAGTAATCTACAGATGATTTAAAGTACATGGAAGGACATGGTAGATTATATGCAAATACTCCACCATTTTATATAAAGGGCTTGAGCAGGTTTTGGTATCCCTGTCATATCCCCCTCGGATATTGAGGGGTGACCGGAATTGTCCCTCACTCTGGAACCAGGGATTTCTTCTCCCCAACCCAGGGGACATTATATGTGTGGAGTTAGCAAATACATCTACTAGAACCCAGTCAGCCCTGAGTAAACTGATAAAAATCTAGTTTCTGAACTTGCAAAACTGTGTATCTGTTGAGTAGATACAATAGAGAAAAAGGCAGTGCCCTTAATGTTAGAGATTAGAGTTTGGTCCTAGTGTTACTATTGAGTAACTGTCCTTAGCAGTTAAATCTCAATTAAGCTCTCGGCTCTCCGTTTTCCCTTTTCTTAATAAAGGGGTGATAACGCCAATTTCAAATGTTTAGTTGAAAAGTGCTATAGTATCATCACAATACCAAAACCCTGAAATCATTATTTCCAGAGCTGGAAAACATTTGAGAGATTGTATCTGCTTTTAGAAAAGTGGATGTCTGAATCACCACTGAGATTAAATTCCTGGTGGATTTAATTCCCAACTCAAAGCGAGAAAGTTTTACACATGGGAAAAATATGGCTTTTCATATATCATAGCAGGCTCTCCACAAATACTTGTGCCGTTGAATTCAGTTGAAAACATACTCTGTAGTATGCAGCTGATGCAAAACTTCAAGTATGCAAAACTATTTTTCCTGCAATTGTTCCTTCTATTCTGACCCTCTGTTCTACTCATTACAGATCATTTGATCTAGTCACTTCCAAGTGATCTCAGTAAAGTTAAATGAAAAGCTCAGGCCCGTTCAGGATTTTCTTCTTGTTCTCCAGTTCCTGTCTTCCCCGGTCCCTGTGACTGGTGTCTGTACAATGGTCATCTGCCCTGCTATGTTCTGGGAGGTAAAGTTGTCCAGTCCTCTCTTTAATCACCTGCTGAAGAGACTGAACCTTCTCCATACTTATATCGATTGAGAGGTCTGTGCCCCTATCTGGCTTCCATGGTCCATGGTCTAAGCTGCCTTCCTCATCCCTTTTCTCCTTTCTTCTTCCAGTTTCCCATACCCGTCTTGTCTTTCTTCTCCCTTTCCATTTGCGTTCATTTATTTCTTTGTTCCTCTCTCTCATGCCCTGCCCACCCCCCAATCCCCAACACGTGCACACCATTTATTGAACACATAGTAAGTGTCAGCCCTACAAAAGATATTAAGATGCAGCCTTTGGCCTTAAGGAGCTCTCAAATAAAGGAAACTGCATCATCAAGGTGAGGCCAAAAATGTCAGCCTTGAAAAAGCCTATGTCTCTCAAAAAAACTTTTCCATTAAGGAAGCCAAATCCCCAAGCACCAAAGGCAATGAATCCTAAAATCATCTTGTCTTTGAATCATCTAAGACTGAGTCCTATCCATTACCTGGCTCAGTACCAGAAATAAGAGTGTGATATGGAGTCCAGAGGCTTCCTTTGTTCAAGGATAAAAATGGGGAGGCTCTTGTCTTCATTGTCTCTTGTTAATCACCGTCACTTTGACTGTGGTTACTGATGAGGTAAATTCCCTTAGCAGGCTGAGGCAATATTTTCCGAAGGAAAGCAAGTTTTGTTTTGCATTTGCTCCTCCTCTTTGTCACAGGCCACGCTTATGTTCCCAGCCTGGATCTGCCCACAAGCAACCATCTGGCTCGCAGCTGCTGTGTCCAAGTGGAAACACACTGGCATGAGCAGTCGAAGGGTTCCTTTTACTTCTTGTAAATGACAATGTCTGGGTGGTAGGTTACCCCATCCTTTCCACTAAAAAGGCAATAACTGTCATTTTCTTTCCTTTTTTTCTTTTCATACACAGTTGTTTACAGTGGGACCACATATGTTAGGCATATGGCAGGGGACTGGTTGGCTGAAACTGTAAGCATGACCAGTCACATTTCATCAACTCTGTGAGCATAGCTCTCTGGGAGAGGCTTAGAAACTGAAGTTGTAGGGTTAGAGTTGTGGAATCCAGCCAAACGCATGTTCATTCGGTCGGGAGAGCCTGCTGGTTGAGTGCTAACAGTGGTCTCAGCACCAGAGAGTAACCTATCCCTTCCATTTTCTTGCTCTGACCAAGCCTGGTGACGTGGTTAGGAATAACAATGGTTAATATTTATAGAGTGCTTGTTATGTGCCTGGCACTGTGTTGAATCCTTTATATGCATTATCCTATTAAATATTCTTAACAACCCTATGAAGTAGTTATAAATATTACCCCACTTTAAAATTTTAAAATCTGCAGCTTCAGGAAGGTGAGTTATTTATCCAAGGTCACACAGCTCGTCTGGTCTACTTCCCTGTGCTTTTTCAATATCAGGATTATTGTAAGCTCCTTAGGGGCAGAAATTATAAATTATTCAGCACCGAGTCCTAAAAGCTTAGCCCGGAGACGCACTTACAGAAGATGCTGAAAAAAAACAAACAAACAACAACAAACAAACACCTTCAAACTCACTTGAAGCCCAACACTTATGGAATGAGTAGATGTTGAAAGAATGAGTATTAAGTTTGTGCCGTTACAGTAGAAGGCTGTTTTCTCCACTAAAAACCATGAATCTCTCCAACCAACTTTACTGGAAGTCATCTACACTCCGGAATAGACAGAGAAAAACATCACGGCTACACTGACCTCACTGGGGACTGCTCTCTTTGCCCTCATCCCGCATAATCTGGCAGCTGGCCCTTCTTACCTGAAAATGGATTACAGTTGCTGTTGTCTCATTTATGCTGGCCTGCGGTTTTCCCTTTAGTCATGCTGTTGGCTTCATTAATACATCCTTTTTGTTCGGTTTGCTTAATCCTGCCGCCTTCAAGTTTCAGCTCAGACTTCATTTCCTCCTGAATGCCTTCTCCAGGCTTCCTTGGTCTATACAGTGATACCTTGGTTTTCACACATCTCCATTGACGAACATTTCGGTTTACGAACACTGTAAATTTTATGGATCTATGGTATCATTAGATAGTAAAATTGATGCCAAATTTTCAGTTTTAGGGGTTCATTTTAAAGGTCTGGAACGTATTAATCCATTTTGCATTACTTTCTATGGGGAAACCGCACCTCGGTTTTCGAACGTTTCAGAACTTGAACAGTCTTCTGGAATTCATTACGTTCGAAAACTGAGGTACCGCTGTATTTGTTCCTACAGTGATTACAGAATCTTTAACACCAGTTAGAATGTAGTGATTGCCAGGAGCCCAACAGATTACATTTAAAGGGTGAGGGCTTAGGTCCACTGTGTAAGGAAGGCTTTTGGCAGATATAGTACTGTGTCCTGGACAGTTCCCCTGAAGGTGATTAATAATGACTTAATGACCCAGCATTTGTGGCCAGACATTTGGTTTCATGTCCTTCATAGCTAAACCATCTTTCTGTCCTCCACTTCTTTACATCTATAGGGTTCAAATTGTGCCTAGAAAATCACAACCTTATAATAAGAGCATTTCTTCCTATTGAGATTTTAGACAATATTCTAATTGACATTTAAGTGTGTGCTCTGTGCTAGGCAGTTTACCTAGATTCATGTGTAACAGCATGAATCCAGTACTCAAAGGTGCAGAGCCCATCTACACTGAAACAAAACATGCAAGTTTCTAGGCTTTAAATTTTTGGAGGGCCACAGAGGTCTTGTGGTTTCCTTACCCTGAATCTTCTTTCTCACTTCCTCCTTTCTAAAGTTCGTCTCTTGGAATTTCATTCTCTTGCTTGGTCCTATAAAGAGGCAACCATTTGGGTTTTGATGACCGTAAAATTATGCCTTAAGGAGCTTTTCTTCTGGAAATGCTGGCCATCCAGCCTGGCTGTGAGTTTTGCTTTGCTCTCTTACATGACACTTCTGTGTATTAGAACAAGGGTCAGAATAACCTCACAGCTGACATTTGATCAGAGGATCATAGTTTGGAAAGTATTTTCAGGGGACCTCTCCTGAGTCTTAAATTTCCTTGTAAGGGTTAAGGAAATTCTTATACTCGTTTTGCAAACGAAGAAATCAAAATTTAAAGAGACCGCATTTCTGTTCCAAGGTCATATAGCCAGTAAATGAAGGACTGACATGTGCTCTATGTCCTCAGTTTTTTCCACCTTGCCATTCTTAACATTCCCCCAGACAGTTCTAGCCACATTAAAAAAGACCTGGGATGTTTATAGAAAAAAATATCCAAGCCAAAGCCCCACCCCAAGTGATTCTAACGTCATTGGTAAGATTGGAGCCTGGCCATCATTATTTCTTTCATGTCCCCAGTTTCTAATATGAGAACGATTGATTGATAGTCTTTATTTCCGCGACACTTTGGATTCTACAAATTGATAGCAATATAAATATTAGTGTTTTCTTTTTTGCAGCAGTTGCTGAAAGCCAGGCTTTTAAACCACTCATTCTCTGGACAAGTAAATTTTCTGTTGATACGTGAGTTTCAAACTCCAACTCTTCTGTCATTCTAGAAGTCAGCTCCCTGCTCCAGACTGCATGTGGCCCCAAGCAAAATAAAAGACAAAGGTTATCTCTTTTAACTGGCCAGCTCTTGGTATTTATAAAGCTGTCTGTACTCCTGCAATTGCTCTGCCATGGAAATCTTATTTATATAAGAGCTATCACCAGCTCACTTTAATATCTGACCAGCTGTCCAGAGGAAACATGTTAGCTAGTTTACACTTTATAGTTTCTCAGAAGTTTTATGGTGAAAACACATTTTGCTGTAAGTACATTCCTCTGTTTCTCTGGGTTTCAAACATAACACTTTAGATGTGATCAGTGGCTTGGACCTAGAAGCGCTGTCTGCTACTCCTGGCCAGTGAGGCCTGTTTGCTCAGCAGCCGGAGGCCAGTTGCAAAGCCATCTGAGTTCCTCCAAACTCACGTGGACTAGAAGCCCAATGCATTCTCAGTTGTCCTCATTTTGAGTAAAGCAGGGTCACTTGTCCCTTCTGTGCCGCCAGTGGGAGGTGGGTCTGAAAGTTATGGACAGAATTGAGAGGGAGACAAAGTAGAAAGAGACTTTTTCTCTTCTGAGTAGTTAAAATCCAGCTAATCAGAAGCTTCAATCAAACAGAACTTCCTTTCATTTCAGTATGAAGTGATAAATCCTAACAAGACACATTTATTATAAAAGCAATTAAAAAAAGAAAACCTGACAATGTCGTAGTTTCTATTAGAGTGTAAGAATTTGAAATCAGAAGTGGTCTTTATTCATCTTTGTATCCTTCTCACCTGGTACAGTTCCTAGAGTATATTTGTATTTAATATATTTGTTTTAAAATTTATTTTTATTGTCATCAAATAAACACATGCTCTTATTTTTTTTAAAAACCTGATATACTTTCAAGACTTATAATGAAAAACATCAGCCCCCAGCTCTCTCATTACACCCTTGTTCCAATTTCTAGAAACTTTAAAATATTTTGACTATTTTTTTCGGACACTTTCCTTTGTATTTCTAAATAATACATTAATGCTGATTTTTCTTCACATCAATTTTTGAAATTATTTATTTACTTAGTATCAATTTTAGAATGGTCTATTGAACTATTATGATATATGAGGATTTAGTTGTGTGTAAGCTCCATTTCCCCTGACTTTTCTATCCCTGTTCTCCCTTTGAGCACAGTTATGCCGTAATTTTAAGTACTCATTTACATTATTATGTTCATGTAAATATTATTTGCTGCTGAGCCAAGTAGTATGCTATGATTATATTTTTGCTTGTATGTTTTGTTTTCTTGCTCAAATTAATTGCCTGTTTTTGTGTTTATTTCTTTTCCTTTGCTGAAATTGTCTATCAATTGTTTATCTTCTCCCCTTGAGTGTTGGAAGAATTCACTTTTATTTCATTTATTTTTTATTTATTTATTTGTTTGTTTATATATCACTTCTAACAGAATATGGCAGAAATGATGGGATGTTACATTCCAAATAAAAAGGCTATCTATGTTACCTGGGAAACTTTGTCTTGGCACTTGAACTGTCTCTCTCTCTCTCTTTCTCTCTCTCTCTTTCTTTCTCTTACTCTTGCTCTTTACTCATGCTTTCTTTTTATTTCATGGATACAATATCTTCTTGTGTCTCTGAGTTCACTCCAGTTGGTGATTCCAGGTATGGGGACAGAGTGGAAGTTGTAAATAAACAACTGAATCCAGACTATGAACACACCCTAAAGCTAAGGATATTCTGTAGATAGTAAGAAGATCAAATGATATAAGTCATGTATAGTCCTTAGCACTCTAAGAGTCATGTACATATAATATGTGTAGTTCTTATGTGCTAAGAATATTTACTACATAAGTGTTCCAGAAATATTGGAAGAAGAGAAGAGGGAGAAGGAGACATTGTTTTAATTACTCAGATAAGAAATAGTTTTGATTTGAACTGAACAGTAGCATTGGATATAAAATAAAAGGATGGATCTGAAATATCACAGAATAGATGGAAAAACATCTTGTGTGTTGATTAGTTTATCTATTGTTTTCTGATTATCTGTTAATATAACCTATTTAATTAGATTATTAGCTTTTTAAGGGTAGAGAGGAATCCTGATGTAAGTTGATTATTTGAAGTTTCCAAATTAGAGCCATGCATTAAGGAGGTGTCATCAGTATTTATCTCTTACACGTCATCACCCACCGCTATCCTCTCCTTACCTCATTGCTCAAGCCCTTGCAGTTCTTTCAGATAACTGAGTTCATTAAAACTCAATTATTTTTATTTTAACCTTGAATGAGGGATATTCAATCTATGCCATTTCTCTCTAGTTACTTGGAGCATTGGAAACAGAATGCCATTCATGGAGTAGGACTTACTGGGAGGAAAAGAGAATAAATGACAAGCTAGTGAAATATTTCCACTGTCAATACCACATTAAAATTCACTGCTTCTTCAAAAACAATTATCTATTCCTCTCTTTGAAAAGAAGTATTTTCTCTTAAACCAGAAATATAGTAAGAATACTAAGTTTCCACAAATTAAAATTATGTTAATTATATAACATCTAAGCAGTTTGTGAAATCAATGAAAAAATACTCTCTTTATAGCCCCTTGCAGGGATCCATATTAATTGCAATTAGACATACAACATAGGTTTGCCTTTGTCATTCTGCCATGTAGCTCATACCAGATAGTGAAAAATATTTTGGACAGACGCTCAAGATACCTACACAGACATTAGACGAAGAGGGAAGAGAGAGTAGCATTAGTCTCTGTAGCATCACCAGCATGATACTTCATGCTAATACCCCTAGAACACTTACTTGAATGGTCTAATTTCCTACTGGGTAAATGTGTTAAAAGCATATATTCATGATTTTAGAATGGATAATTAAAAATAGCATGCACCATTTCCTCCTTCTCTCTCTCCCTTCCTTCTTCCCTTTCTTCTTCCAGTCTCCTCTTCCCAGCTCTCTCTCTCTCTCTCTCTCTCTCTCTCTCTCTCTCTCTCTCTCTCTCTCTCTCTCTTAATTGAGTAACTATTATGTTCCATCCCCTGGAAAAGGCACAATTCGGAAGATAAAGCCTCCGTTATGTTAGCTTCTGACCTGGGAATAATTTCTACCATTAATCGGGCCTTAGGTACTAAATTTAAAGTAGTCTCTCACAATCTAAAATAGAGTTCTGCCTGGGACCTGAAGGCTGGTAACTTCCACGTCCAGCCTGTTACGCTCTTTATTCATGCCCACGTATTATTATGTTTTGTCTTGTCTATTTTCCCTCCAATCACCTCCTTCGGCTCTACCTGACTGTGAGCTCCTGGTAGGGTGAGAGACTAACTTTCATTTGAATCCCTTTTTCCCTGCCTTCTGTTCCTCAGCTTTTCATGCCTCTCCGAGCCAGAAACATTATTCTTCATGTTGTTGGGGCTCCATAAGTATTGTTAAAATAAAAATTCTAAGTAAACAAAATTTACCACCAGAGGGGATCAGAGAAATTGCTGTAGGAGGTTGAAGAGGAAATTCCACACAGCTGTATTGTGGAGCAAAATGAAGGAATGACCAGGTAGAACACAGGAATAGGTGAGCTGGAAACATGATTGAAAATCTGCTCCCTTTGGGGACTCTGAGGAAATTACCTGTCTTCTCTGAGCATTGTACCCTGCTCTTAGTAAAATAGGCACAATAGTATCTTTCTTTCTTTACCTCTCTGGATTGCAGGAACATAAATTGAATAACACGTGTGAAAGCAACCTGAACTCCTTAGAAGTCAGGGGTGACAGACCCAAGGTGTGGTATTACGATTTCTTCCTGAAATCTGGCACTTAAACCATGACTTAAGTAACATTATTTGAAGTTAAAAGAATTAATATATTTCATTTATGATAATCTTTTAATTGCTAGAACCTACAGGCATATAAAACATTGGTTCAGATGACCATTAAAAATGGTGTCAGATGTTTTTTTTAATCAAAGTAGTTGCCTTACTTTATTAGTCAGGAGAGGCTAGGCTTATGCTGTGGTAACAAATGAGCCCAGAGTCTCAGTGGTTTAACACCTCGGGTTATTTCTCACTAATGTAAAATCTGCCTGGAGAGGTCCAGGCACTTCTCCAGGGCAGCTGCCAGGGCACGGATATAGCAGTCCATTCTACTTCGGTCTCGGGCTCCACCATCTCAAAACGAGACTTTCTCCATGATTGCTGGGACAGACGAAAGGGAGATTGGAAAGACAGGCAGAGCTTTTCTCAGACAGCCTGGAAGTGCCACATCACATTCCTACTGATATTTTATTAGTCAGAACTAGTCACATGACCCTCCTTCCCCTTGAAGTGCTGGAAAGTGCTGTGCCCCCTATATCCACAGAAGAAAAAGAGAACTGGGTATTGGGGAGCATTAATAATGTCTACCCATGCTGCCATACTTACAAATACTGTTGAAGCATGCTCACAAGTCCATAGATAATAGATGTAACTGTAGTAAAGATGAATGGCAACCCAGCAATAACAATTCATTGTAGAGCTAGGGAAACTAAGGGTTAATGTCCAAGATCATGAGGTCAGCAATGGTGAGTCAGGACTAGAATCCAGATCCCCAGCCTCCCAGTCCAGAACTCATTCTACTCCAACAGCATTCCCCAGGTGCTTTCCTTGGGAGGTTAATATGTATGTCTTACATGCAAAAGTGATTCTATGGTCAAATGAATATGCAAAGGCAGGGTTAAACGTTAGGATAAATTAGGTTAAAGAGGTTTTTTTATAGCAGAACTTCTCAGACACTTTAACACAAGAAAATACATTATGAATCTTAAAGTGCCAGAGTATTCAGAAATTACCGGCCATTTTTGAATGCAGACAGGAACTATCCCCTTCCACTCACCTACCGCCCACGTTTATTTTCTTCAGTGTACCTCGTAAGTGAGAAATACTACACTATCATATTGCACTTGCAAAATTGCTACGCGGGCAAAGTTAATTTTTGGAAATAAGCCTCATCAATATTGATTTATAAATACATATTTTGTCTCTCCACCCCTCCATAGACCCCGTTTCTTTCATACCCTGCTTTTCAGAGCCATATCCTACTTATGTATGTTATTATTCTTATATTCATATATATCTCCACTCATATGACATCTATTTACTGAGCAGATATTCTATGCAAAGTATGATATTGATATTGGATATTTAAAGATGAACGAGATGTAATCTCTGTTTTTATATTGCACATAGATGAAAATGGGAAACAGATTTCAAATAAACCATATAACAAAATGTTCTAAGTGCTATTATAGACACAGAAATGATATTCCATGGAAGCATAAAATAGGTGTGGCCAAATCCTGCTTTTTCTAGTGAATTAAAACTTCCAGCAGGTTTTCACAGGAGCTATTATTACATCTTTCCGATCCTTTATTTGAACCAATGATACCCTGGATCTCAGTGCTGGACTTTACTCTTATACCAGCAACACTATATCTTATCTACTTTGGTCTACTGGGATAATTGGACAGTGTAGTTTGTAATCTTGGTTTAATAACTCCTGAAGTAGTTTTCCTTCCCTTCTCCTGTCATTTACATTTTCATCCAAGTCCCTCATAATAATTTTGCTCAAAGCAGGGCCCATGACCCACATGGAGAACTACTGCAGTATTAGAAAACTTCATGCCACCCGAGAACTATCTTCTGTCCTTAAACCAATTTTAGCCCAAATTAAACCTAAAAAGAAATAGGAAACATTTAAATTGTTCCAAAGGGGCCATTGCCCTCGAAACACTTTTCTTCTAGAAATTTACATCAGAAAAGAGAATCTTTATAGATGTTACTGATCGTTATTTTCATCTCCTTTTCTAAATGATAATTGAGCTCCTACCAGGTACAAGCCCTGGTGATAGGCACGCTAGGGACAGTCACTTTAATCCCCATAGTGACCTTCTAAATTAGGTATTCTTAGCCTCATTTTACAGATGCAGAAACTGAGGCAATGAGAATTTACATGCCTTGCCTAGGGACTCACATCCCATAGGTAGACGCACTGGAACTGACTATGGGTTTATCAAATTCCTAAATCCAACAAGGTTTTATTTATAACATACTGTGTCTTCTCCCGAGGCCTCACTAGTCTCTGAATGTAAATATGCCAACCATTCTATTGATGCTTGAATCCTTTGCCTTATTACCTGCCAGGTCTCCTCCAGTTCTCTCTGGGAGTCCACAGGGATGTCTTACATATATTCTGCTCCAGTGGTTCCTGACCCTATCATCACTAGAATGATCTGGGAAGATCCTGGGCCCCACCTTTGGAGAATTTTTATTTTATAGATCTAGAGAAGGGCTCAGGAACATATTTTTAAAGAAAGTGTCCAGATGATATGATGACAAATTAGGTTTTGGAACGCTGTTTTTTCACATGTCGTCATATTCTGGGATTGGCAGTTGAGGCCCAGATAGAGAGTAAATATTCAGCAAAGTGTCCTGGGATAAGGAAGTTCAGAAAATTAAATAAAACTTTTAGCCCTCTCTTGGTGGTCCCTGCTACCATCTTTCCTCCTGGGACGTATAGTCCAGGAATGAAAAAAACTACGCTTTGGTCCTTTCTCCTTCTTTATTTGCTAAAGAAAGATAAAGAACCATGATAACTACATCTCCACATTGTATTTGGAATATGAACACACCACCCTACTTCACTCAAAAGTTTAGCACGAGCCACCATCATCTCTCCGTGGGTCTACAGCGTTATCCTTCTAACTTGGTCTCCCTGCTTCCATTCTTATCCCCTGGCTCTAGTCATACTGACCTTCCTGCTCTGTATCGAACAAGCTAAATTTACTTAGGCCTCATTATTTTTACCCTTGTAGTCTCTGGGTGAAATAATGATGGGATAATTCACTTGTGTTTGTTTTCTCCATATACTTTAAACTTTCTCACCCTCTGCTTTGCTTCTCTAATTTCAAGTGGATAATCAATCTTTGTAATGCCTCGCTTCAAGTATTTTCAAAGGATAGAAAAGACAATCCACTGAAGAAATTGTGCAAAGTGTTTTGGAGGCAGCAAGAAAAGGAAAATTATCTTTGAGGGGCATTATATCTAAGAAGAGCTAATTCCTCCATTGCAAAGGTCAGAGATGTTGGTGAGACTTAAGAACTAAGGTTAAGGCAAGCCTTTGAGTAGATGGCTTGGCGGTACAAATGGTAGAAAAGATACCATATTTAAAGAAAGTATTACAAGCTATGCCAGTGGTGTGTTATGTTGTGCCCATGATAGACTGGAGATTAAAATGCTTTGTCTCCCACTTTTGGGAGTACCATGTAAATATCCAAGAGCCTAGACACTTTGGGAGGGGGAGGGTTTCCCAAAATGACAGATAAAGAAGTGCACAGTCTGTGGGATATGGTGCAGTGTATTGACAATGGATGTTGATAACAGGAAAAGGTTGAATTTAGAATTAATTTAATTTATAGAAAATAAAGTCACTGTTTTTTGCATACCTGAGTTTGTCATCATTAGTATGTACCATAGGAGAGAGATGGGAATATTGATAAAGAACATGCAATTTAGCACTTGGAGTCAGATTGGTTGTTATCAAAGATACCCTGGGGGAATGAGCCAGGGACATTCATATGCAATGCTATTCTGTCTCTCAATATACCTGCAAAACATTCTGTAATTACAGGCAAACTATTTTACTGACAGTAGTGCAGACCAGGAGTAAATTTCTGATTAGGTGCCACTTCTAAATATAATTGGCAAGACTTTATCTAATAAATATTTTATTTAAGGGGTATTTTTGAATAATCAGTCTTGAACTTGAATGTAATAATCTGATCTACTTAATTGGTGAAAATATGTTTCATGCTTTCTCTTCTATAGCAGGAGACTGTGACCTTGGGTGCAAGTCTGTAGAGTTTTAAATTTTAATTATTTATTTTTGCATTGCATAAAACAATGCCTGACACTAGTAGGTGAATGGCAACACTGGAAAAGGAGATCAATAAATATTAAAAGAGGAGGAGAAAAAAAATAGATGAAAGAGCTGCAGATGAAGGAAGAAGACAGTAGAGAAAGAAAGGGAGAAGAAAGTAGAGGGAAGATGCAAGGAAAAGGAAAGTGAGGAAAGGACTGTGAATATTTGACAGGGAGAAGGAACCAGGGAACAGGCCAGACAAAGTTGTTAGTCAGTTTCTCCCATTTACCCATCAGATAAGAACAGAATATGGCTCCCAGGGACCTTTAAGCTACACAAGCGGACAGTACTGCCTCTCTTGGGAAGGGTTAATCTATGTAGTGAGCATTTTGATAAAGCCTGGAGGAGACCCGCGTGTAATTCTTCACTGACAAGTTTAGAACCCTTAGTGCAGAGTACTCAAGATTCAGGAAAACATTGTTACTTCTTATCCTGTGGTTTAAATATTGGGCAAGGTCATGTTGTGTTCAGGAAGAGAAAGGGGCTTAATCTATGACACTCCTCAAGAGCTGCAGCACAGAGCTGAGCTGTTCCAACTGGAAGGGTATTCCAATGATATCATTTTTATGATTGAGCTTGAATAGAAACCTTAAAGATATGGCAGGTTTTCTCCTCCTAGAAATATGAAAGTTAGTCTTTCCTTTTGCTTTCTGGGAAGACTGGCTTTCTCTAAACACAGTATTGACTTTCCTCTATTTCTCAAGCATAAACCCAAACAGTTGTATCTTGTTTGCTTTTCTCTTTTCGTTTTCATCATCCATGCCATTAGGAAATTTCAACAAATCGTGCTGCTAAAGTGGACGCTTTCATGCTAATGGACATGAGGAAACATAGCCAGGAATTGGTTCATATGGCCTTGGCAAAGTCATTATAGAAAGAAAAGAGGAGGAAAGATAGGTGTTTATTGGAATCACGCAGAGGAGTAGCCAAAGAATGCCATTGGGCAGATGTGTTTCAATAGTCTCTTAGAAATGAAATCGTTCCAGCCTGTGAGTATATTGCATTTCCTTAGAAATGTACAACAATGCTCTTTAGGCTAGGCCCCTTTACAAATGCCACTCTTGCGTATAAACACGTTTTTCTTATATTTGAAATTGTTCATTTCTAGTCCAAGACTGAAAAACGTTAACAAATATTTGTGTCCAAAAATGTATTCTCTCTTCCTTTGCCTTCTTGAACAGGGAATACTGAACTTGTAACAACAATTTTCCTGATAAACTGGACCTCTACTATTGAATGTGATGGTGATAATAATTTGTGTTGTATGCAGTTTACTGTCTTCTTCTTCCATGTTAAATAATACATTGTGATTTTTTTTAAAGTTATCTCTCTCTCTCTCTCTCTCTCTCTCTCTGACTCTCTTACCCTTAGTCTTACTCTATTAGGTTGGTGCAAAAGTAATTGCGGTTTTTGCAATTATTTTTAACCTTTTAAACCGCAATTACATTTGCACTAACCTAATATAAGCCTGTCAAAGCTTATGGTTTTGGTGCATAAGCTTGGTGAAGGCTATTTCAAGGTGTATTTGGAGGACTGAGTTTGTGAAAAACATGACCCAGGGAAAATAGAATATTGATTTATCTAAATTCACACATTGCTTCTTAACCACTGCAGGAAACTCTCTAAATAGTCAGTTATTACTTTTAATCACAGAGGGTTTCTATAATTTAAATTGCTTACCAAACTACTTTTTTTACTTTCTGCCAAATTACTACCTTGTGCCAATATAAACTTTTCATTCCAGAAAAATACACTGGTCAACTCCTGAGCTACTGTGTGTGTGTGTGTGTGTGTGTGTGTGTGTGTGTGTGTGTGTATGCACTCACACTACAGGGAAGTTTATTTTTCAATCTATTCTACTTTTAAAACAAAGAAGAAACAAGGTTGCTCAAATAAATTGAATTCATTAGGATGTTTTTGACTTAAACTTATTTTTTAAGACCACAATTTGAAAATAACTTGGGATATAACCGATTTTGCCTTTGTATTAGGTATGGCATGAATGCCTTCTCTATACCAGTCACAGACATTCTGGAAACAAGGCTGATGTTTAGCAGAAGGAGATTGGAATGACATCAGCTACAAGCTGAAGTTTTACTATTTGTCAGCTGTCATCAATGACTGTCCTGAGACTCAGTTGATTCTGTCCCACAAACACAAATGATTATAGTTATTATAATGGGTTATTATATTCACGGTCTCTTAATGTCAGCAGTTCTTATATACTGACTATGACTAAAGAGTAGTTTTTAAAGATCGTCCTGTATTTTAAATGCCTCACAGGATATTCCCTACTCACCCATGTTGTATCATAACAGGATCCTCCGTTGCCATGTGTGTTTCCAGTATAAGGCCACTATACCTTGGCTCCTATTTGACCAAATTCAGCTGCTGCCAGAACACACTATGACAAATTGGAGAGAGTCTATAACCAGTGGAGGATTTTTGTGGCTTGCAAAGGCACCCCAAAATGCCACTAATGAATATTCCATAAGCAAAAAGGTTTTTTTCAGTTCCAAATGCTATTAGGGCAGCAAAGATTCTGTCAAAAATACTTACTTTACTAAATACTTTCAAACTTAGCAAATGACTTTAGAGATTAAGCAGAAAGACTCCAAGCAGGAGTGCTACTTACATCCAAAGGGGGATGTTCATGTACAAACTGACTTCAGATGAAACCTCTCAAAATCATACTTATCGTCCAAAGGAAATGAGAAATTTGTTCATATTTTCCAAAGGCTCAATCTCTAGATCCAATCAAATTTGTTTATATTACTGGAAGATTTCTATTTATGAAAGATTGGAAAGTGTTTCTGCCAGTGATTAGGAAATAAATCGTTCACCGTTTGGAAAACAGCTGGCTTTCTTCTCAGGTGGCTAGATGACTTTGTATGCTTTGGGGTTTGCTGAAAAAGTAGAACTACATCAAACAATTTGATTTCAAACAGATATTTTGGAACATTTTAGAGCTGATGGGGCCTGTGAGAGTATCTAGTTAAGAAGCATGATTTTAAAGATGAGAAAACCAAAGTCTAGAAGTGAAAGAAACACATCTCAGTTTATGCTGTAACTTAGATTGATCTAACTCTTCTGAGTTTCAGTCCCTCAAGTATTCCATCACATGAATGTATCATCCTTTTCTCCTCATTTTTAATTTTGTCTTCACTGTGTTAGCCACTATCCTTGTTAAGTTCTTTAATATCTTCCATTTGGATTGTTATAGAATCTTATTCTTCTTTCTTCCTATTTGTGATTCTCTCTCCTAGTGACCTATCAATACGATACATTAATTCGAGACTGCTTTTCTCTTAATATTTTCAGCTTATGACTTAGCAGCTTGCTAGAGCTTGGCCAAGTCACTTTAAGTCTCGAAACCACAGTTTATCCTTCTTTAAAATGTGGCTAATAACACAACCTTACAGAGATGTAAGAAGTAAAGGAGATGATGTATGGGAAAGACTTTCACAAACTGCAAATCATTATATAAATATTAGATATTTCATTCTTCCTCATTTTTATTACTAAATATTCTATCCTGTTATACTCAAATTAAAAAAAAAAAAATCCCTGAGCATTTAGATTCAATACATCTTCTGAGCTTTAAAAGGCCACTGCAGTATTCTGATTCCAGAAGCCCTTCATGGCACTGTATATTCCTAATCCTCTCTGATTCAGCTCATCTGCTCAGTGCACTCTGATTACTGATCCTGTTAAGCCAATTTCCACTTGATAATTCTCATCTTAAAAAATACTCCCCTTTCATCTTCAGCTACCTCCCGTTTCCTTTGCTTACAGTTATAGCACAACTCCTCAAATGTCTCTATTAGCTGTCTAAACTTTCTCGCCTTGTTTTCCTTCAGAAGCATTTGACACAGTTACTCACTTGTTCCTTTCTGATATGCGTACCTTCCTTCCTTGAAATCTAGGGCAACACTCCTCTTTTGGTTCTTCTTATGATCCAATCCATGCTCCTTCTTAGTCTTCTTTATTAAGTCCTTCTAATCTTGTTATATAAACATTGGAGTGACTCCGAGCTCAATGTTGGAACATCTTCCCTGTCTCATGTGCTCCCTTGGTAATAAGCTCATCCTGTACATGACATTAATTATCACTAATATGCTACCAAATCCAACATTTACCTCCAGCCCCAACTTGTCCTGCCTTCCTTCTGAACATCTACATTGAGAAATCTGATAACAATTTCAAACCTAAGATGTCTAAAACCTTATTTTTTTTCTCTCCAAATCTATTTTTTTCTCAGACTTCCCCAGCTCAGTAATTGGGAACGATATCCCTCCACTTAATCAGGTCAAAATTGCTTGAAGTTATCCTGACTCCTCCCTTTCTTTTGTGTATCACATCAAGTCTGTGTTAGTTTCATGAGGCTGCTGTAGCAAATTAACTCAAACTGAGTCCCTGAAAACAACAGAAATTTATTCTCTCACAGTTCTAGAGGTCCAACATCAGTTTAACTGAGCCTAAATTAAGGTTTCAGAGGTTGCAGGATAGCATCTGTTCCTTATCTGTTCCAGCTTCTGGTGGCTCCTGGAATTCCGTGACTGTGGCTGCGTGGCTCAAACCTCTGCCTCCAGGGTTATACTGCCTCCTCTTCACTTTTGTGCCTAGTGAAGCTCCCTCTATCTCTTTCTTATCACACTTAGTATGCTTATGATTCCATTTCCCACCTGAATAGTCCAAGATTATCTTCTCATCTCAAAATCCTTGACTTAATCACATTTGCAAAGGCCCATTTTCCAAACAAGGTAACATTTTCAAATTCCAGAGACTAGGACCTGATATATTTGAGTGGCCATTATTCAACCTACTCTAATATCCATTAGAAAATCCTAATAGTTGTGTTTTCAAAATATATCCAGAATCTAATGTTTCTTACCACGTCCACAGCAACTACCCAAGTCCATCATCTCTCACCTGGATTATTGCAATTGTCCCCTAACTGGTCTTCCTGCTATAGAGCTTGTCTTCAGTTAATTGTCAACCCAGCAGTCAGTCAGGGAAATCCTTTCAAAAGTTAAATCACATCCTGTCACTGTTTCTACTCATAACATTTCAAGGATTTCCATCTTCCTCAGTGTAAGACCCAAGGTTTTAACCAGGATTTAAGAGACTCTCTTTAGTTTGGTGTCCCAACACCTCTCTGACTCATCTCTTATTACTAATTCTTCTAGGTGACTCAGTGAAAACTGGTAGACTGCTGCTTCCTTGCTACTCCTTGAAAACACCAAGCATGCTCCCCCTCAGGCATTTTGTTCTGCCAGGAAGGCTCCTCCTCAAGTAATCTTCATGATTTGGTCCTTCACTTTATTTCAGTTTTTACTCAAATATTATATTTTCATAGTGATTTTGCCTGATCACTCAATTTAAAGAGCAACGCTCCTTCCCCTATCACATTATAATCCTTTACTGTGCTTTATTTTTTTCCCTTTAAAACACTTATCACCACATAATATATCATATGTTTGTGTGTTTATTGTCATGCTCCCACAATACAATGTACATGCCGATTTTGCTTCTTGACTGGCATATGGTTAGCAGTCACATTGTTTGAAAGGGCCTAGAAAACACTATCAATGTGATTGCAATATATAAAATAAGATACTTAAGTATACCCTACTAAAATGCTTTCCTCTTTAATCTATACCAAAGGATAAATTATGCATATTTAACAGAATGATATCCTGAGATTCTTTCTGTTTTATTGACTGATACCCCAAAGTCAGAGAACAATACAAGAAATTCTAAGTGCCCTCACATTCTTGAGTGAGATGTTGATCGTCTATGTAGATCCACAAAAGTAATAGTTGGGAATCGACTTTGTAATTCCCAGTTCAACAAATTCCTCAAAGCTTGAAAGATTGGGAGGCATTTTGTTGGAGATAATTGTTATGGAGAGGGCTGTTGGACTTGAGCAATGTGCTACTTTGTCCTACCCAATCCCATTCTTCTCAAATAGGGTTGGATTGGGGGCGTGGAGGGGGTTCTTATCTTTCGTCTCAAGCCAAGTGAAAATGGCTTCAAAAGAATCATGCATGGAGCTTGACTTGTGTCCTGGAGTTTGTGGGATCCAGAGACTGCTAGTAGCCTGATACCCAGAATATTCTAAAGATTATGACTTTCTAGTATCTTAGAATAGCTGTATTGTGAAATAACTTCACTTCTACCAATATTAAATCCTAGATGTGTTTTACTGATGATTCATTTTGGACTCTATAGATGGAGCCAACCTGGGGTCCTTAGGATTCTTCTCTAAGGAAAGTCTGAAGAGGTCATGAAACCCCTATCACAGGCTAAGCTGAAAACCCTTATATTTCAGGCTTCTACAAGAGTTCATTGAATAATTTTGGATGGTTTATAACAACAGCTTGAAATCCACTGATCTGTTGCTGATGAAAAACAAAAATAATCAGTGCACAATGTGACAATTGTGACATATTTAGTTGTTATAAGGTGTTAATGCCAGCAGAGAGGTGACACAATGAACTCTGAGGACTGATAAGGTATTCCTAAGGAAGTAAGCTTTGACCTGGGTTTTTGAAGAGAGAGGCAGAGAAAGGAGAGTGGCATTTGGAGTAGAAGAAATACTGTTTGTAAGGGGTCAGAGGAAAGAAAGAGGTTGTAACATTGACCAAAAACTAAGAAGTATAGGGTGTATGGTTGTGGG
Organism: Rhinolophus sinicus; assembly: GCF_057876585.1. Lineage (NCBI taxonomy): Eukaryota > Metazoa > Chordata > Mammalia > Chiroptera > Rhinolophidae > Rhinolophus > Rhinolophus sinicus. Next base: position 159,932,599 of record NC_142514.1, on the reverse strand, counting down.
GTTGAGAGAGTGATAGATGAGGTTAAAAAGAAGCTTCCTGGAAAGAGTCACAGATGAACATGCCATGAAGTGATTTTTTCTCATAGCTAAGTTCTAGAGAATTCATCGGTACTATTGCATTAACCTCCTAAAGCATCTTCTGCCATGTACTCCTAGTTCTTTTGAATCTGTCATTGCAAATACAACAAATAACATCTTTTTGTTCAAATCAAACTTGTTATATAACCGTCAGGATGAAACAGAAAAATTTTAACAGGGTCCGTATTATCCTGCTTGGTCTCACTTCTGGCTACTGCTCCAACCTCATGCATCCCACAATGCTCTCTGTTCCCTGTACTCCTCCCACAGTGATGCCTTCTTTTATTTCCTTTAATATATTATGCCATAGAGCTTCTGTTGTTCCTTCTGCCAGGAAGTCACTTTCTTTTGTTGCTTCCTCCTCCTGACCACTGTCTCTATGACCCTTGGCACCTAAATTGCCTGCTGTATTTCCCTCCATGTCTTATCTGTATCATCACCTCCTCAGGATGACACTTCCAGAAAATTTCAAATGCTCATAACGTGGAGTCTCACTGCATCATTTACATTTCCCATAGTTGCCATTGTACATTAGTAGTAGTAGAATTTCTGTAAGCTCCCTCAGGAAAATTGACATGTATTTTCCTGATCACCATTGCATCTTTAGTGCCCAATGCACAGCCCCAATACTTATACATACTAGGTATTCAATAAATGTTTCTTGAATGAATTAATAAAGTATTTAGTTGCACATAAGGTGATTATGGGCAATCATTTTTGACTCTTTAAAACAAAAATATGAAGTGATAAATGTTGGTTAATCTAATATATCCTCCAAAATCTGATTCTAATTTTCAGTATCCACATTTAAAATGCTTCTATTGATAAAAGTGAACAAGCTTCTTAAAATGACTAACCATAGAGCTGGGAGGACTTTGGGCGGAGCTGGGCCACTTGTTAACTCTCTAGTCCTTATTTCCTGTTTAAATTTTGTGGAACTTCCAGGGAAGGGATTCATTTATATTGAGGCCATCTAAGGAAGGCTCGTTTTTTTTTGTTGTTGTTGTTTTGCACGTGGAATGCTGAGTGTATGGGCTCACTGCTGTGGTGGTTTTTTGCTTTTTCTTTTTTCCAAATAAAAGCTCCTTTTGGCAGGCTATCTAAATGGCTATTTTGTCCAATTAACACTATTTTCCTTACGTAGGAGGAAAAACATTAAACTGTGCCTAAAGTAATCTTTATGAATCAAAATTGAATGCATTGCAAAATACATAATAGAGATGATCTGCTGTGACAATAAAAATATATACTCCATTATGACTTTGAGTAATTCCAGATATTTTTGTGTGGCATTTTTATGAAAGTGTTTTCTAAATTACCACTGCCAAAAATAGTTTGCTTTATATAAAGCTCCAGTATATATTGCACCTGAACAATACAAAAAAGAAAATTGCATTGGTTTATGATGGCAAGTTTTGTAAATAAAATACAACATATGGTTTTAGTAATTGAATAGAAGACTTTTTATTTCAAAACCTGAACATAATGCTAAGAGTCCAACCATCTTCTTTTTAACGAGGGGAAAATGCCATCACTTATTGCTAATTCTTAATATTTTGTGAAATTTAAATATGTGACTATTTTAGTTCTGTAATGGTTTTAGTTCAAACGGTACGTTCTCTCCTATTGGTGGTCTCTTCTCCAGAATTGTAAAGGGTTCATAAAAATAAAATGGAACAAACTGAGGCCACTATATGATCCTTTAACTTATTCATGTGGTCAACAAACACAATAAAATTCCTTTAATTAGATTACAGTCTAAGAGTAAACAATTGAGATTCAGTCATCTAATTAACTGACATTCCCTCTTCCAGTCCCCATTGCTGGCTGCAGCAGTGCCTCTAGAATTTATTTTGCATACTAATCACCTTGGAAATCTTGTTAAAATGCAGATTCTGATTCAGTTGGTCTGCAAAAACGCTAAGATTCTGCATTTTTAACGAGCTCCCAGAGGACTCAAATGCTGTTGGTCTGTGGATCGTATTTTGAATAGCAAGGAGCTAGAGAACACTTGAGACCACGGGACCACAGAAGACTGAAGCTCTTTTTACTTTTTACTGGAGCTCTGAGATCTTCTGGGTGGACTATATGGCACTAAATGTTTGTGTTGGAAAGGTGAGATCGCCTTATACAATATTTTCTAAAAGACTCCACAGTTTTTTGTTTTTTGTTTTCTTTTCAAACTTGACTTACCAGGGCTGGTAGCCCTGATTCTATTAATGGCACCATCATTCTTTCATTTATAAGCACTTGAAAGTTCTAAGTTTTCTTTGACTGCTCCTTCAGCCTTTTTCTCTGCCTCCTACATTCACTCCTATGGCAAGTCATATTGCTAAGAAGCCTGTGCCTACCATTTCTGTCTCCTTCATTTCCCCATCGTTAATCATCACCATCAACATTTAGAGGAAGTTGCGATATGTTGGGCTTTACATGTATTATGTATTTTAAACCTTAAAACTACCATGAATCAGGTACTTTTAAATTTTTTAATCCATTTTATTAGTGAGGAAACTGAGAGCAAAATTTGTTAGTTCACATTAGTAATAAGTAATAAAATTCAGATGTAAACCTAAGGCTTACTGACTATAGATATTGCTTCTAACCAATTTACTTGTTGCTTTCCCATTCATATCTCTTCCCTTAATTAATTTTTACTAGGATCTAAGCAGATTTATTATTGCTTATCATAACCTTAACTGCTGCAGGTATGAGATGCTAAGGATATTAAAAGTATTTACATCATTGTCATTAAATCTATTATACACACCAGTGTCAGAGTTTCTTCCAAATGCTTATTTCTGATGATGTCTCATTGCCTCCCCAAGGTCTCAGTTGCCTTTGAGCTCCCATGCCATATGGTCACAATCTACCTTTCTCCACAAATTTTCCACTCCAGCATAATTGAGGTGCGTTTACATCTCAATGCCTTTCATCAGGGCTGTTCTCTCCCATCTCAACAATTAAAATTATATCACAGAATCAAGGCTAACATATTAAACATCATCTTCTTCATGAAGTATTTGTTGGTTTTTGGACTAAAAACATTCTTTAACTTCTTTACTATACGTAGCACTTTTACGTTCTTTTGGCACTTCTTGTAAAAGAGGCAAAGAGCGGGTCATGATGTAACTTCTTGTCAAAATACCTGACTTCAAGACAGAACCCTAACTCAAAGCAACTCTTTGGGCCAATGTGTGCAATTGTGCCTATGAAGGAGAGAACAGGGGCTACAATCAGTCTAAATCTGAGTCCAGCAATCTTTCTCATTTGGAATTCTATGAAAGAATCAAGCTCTAATGCCCCAATGTATCTGTTGTGTGCAGTGTATGAACGTACCTGCTCTGCATCTCTAATGGTACCGTGTATGTACCATCCTTGGGAGAACTGAGAAGAGTCACTGAAATTATTTTTGGTGTTCTGTGGTTCATATGAGGAACTCTGACACAGGCTGGGAGGTGGAGGTACACTTGTATAAATCATCCATCTGGAAGAGACACTTTATTATAAGTTGCACAAGGGCACTATAGGTGCAAGCAAAGGCCTGGGGTGCCAGAGCAATTTATAAGGTTAACCACTGTACAAACTCAAGGGCTTACTATTACTATAGTTATTATTGGTATTTCTCCTGGTGAACTCTAAGTTCCTTGAGACAGAGGCTGTGTTGTGCTCATTTTGGTATGCACCCTTGTCATCACCCTCTCTGACCCTACACGTGTATTCAAATACCTCATTCATACCCAATCCTTTATAACTAGTCTTTTGTATTTTCCTGTGGTTTAAAAAAAAAAAATAGGTTTTCCTACATCTGTGCTTTTTCTTAAGGTATTATAAATTCTTTTCAAAATTTGATAGGACAGAAAATAAAAAAAGAAGGAAAGGTAGGCAGGAAGCAATTATAATGATTGAAAAAATATTGCTGTCTTTATGTAAGTTCTACTGTAGACTTCCCATGCAAAGGGGATTGGAGGGCACTGCCCTCTGGCACTTGGGCACTAACCTATGATTATGTTTCTCCTCGTGGAATAATGGAATTTCTGCAGAGCTACCCACTTTCACAGGGGTACTGGGAGTTATAAAGAATTATTAATAGGTGTGATCCCAATGGACTGAGACCTAGAATTTGCTTGTTTCCTCTGTTTCTGGGGCTAAGTGCTGGATATTCTTTTACCACACTGAGTGTAGAGGAGAGTGAATCTTAACAACACCTTTTTGCCAACCTTGCTGATGGGCCTCAATCTGGATTTAATTTAACTTTGACAAAAAAAATGGGACATTTATTATATTTTGTGTATTTTAGAATAACTTATATACAAAAGGTGCCAAAAAAATGTATACACATTTTAAGAAAGGAAAAGCTATTAAAATTGTAATAGTATACACTGATAACAAAAGATGAATACAAGTCATGTATACTGTGTACGTGTTTTTGGCATCCCCGGAATATAACAGAAATAAGGAAGGAAATGAGCAATGGAGGCTGAGTCACCGTTATATCTCTTGTAATAACTTAATTGGTTGCTAAATAAATAACATAAATTAACTTGTTTACCGTTGGAGAAGTCTATACCGATCTCTTCCTTTAGGTTTCCTCCCTTGTTTTAGACAAAAAAGCCAAACACAGCACTACTATCTGAGTCATTGTCTTGAAATGCTGTAATTTCTCATGTAGCAGATAACAGAACAGCCCTACTTAAAAAACCAGTCGTGCCTGGTTCTCCCTCTCTCTGTACTCGGAAGCCATCCTTTCTTACTTGTTCATTGGCTGGCTCTTCTCTCCATCACTTCTGGTTTTTGATGTCTGCTTCTGATTCCATGATTTTGAAAACCCACTCAAAATTCACTCTCCAGTGTCCTGGATGCAGGTTTCTAATGAATGCTGAGATCTTATATCTCCCAACTCTGCCATTTTTTGTATCCCCTTAAACTTTGAGTCAAAGACTCCACCACCTTTGCTCCTCAGGACCCCACAGCAGGACTATAATTAGGGAAAGGTATTTATTTAATAACTACAAAATCTGACAATTAAATTTGTGAATTCATCCTAGAAAAAGTGCTACATACCTCAGTGCTGAATATCACTACGGTCACCTTTGAGGTACTCCCCTTGGAAGCTATGCACTGACGCCAGTGCCTAGTCTGTCTTCAAAGCAATTTTAGAACTCTTTTTCTGGAATGGCCATCAGAGTTGTCATTGTGTTACCCTTGATGTCCTGAATGTCATCAAAATGTTTTTCTTTCAATATATCGTTTATCTTCGGGTAAAGAAAGAAGTCATTGGGGGCCATATCAAGGGAATAAGGAGGGAGTTCCAATATAGTCATTTGTTTCCTGGCTAAAGACTCCCTCACAGACAGTGCTGTGTGAGCTGGTGTATTGTCGTGATGTAAGAGCCATGAATCCATCGTTGGTGAATACTTCAGGTCCTCTAACTTTTTCAGGCAGTCTTTTCAGCACTTCCAAATGGTAAACTTGGTTAACTGTTTGTCCAGTTGGTACAAATTCATAATGAATAATCCCTCTGATATCAAAAACAGTTAGCAACATCCTTGCAACAAGTTCACGAACCTAATTGTCAGAACTCACATTGTTTCTTATTTCTCTGCCTATTGTTTTTCTTGGTACAGATGCTCATCCCAGTGTTAAAACATGTGTATATTTGAAAATAAGCAATATGTAGAGGAAATATTTGGGTAGTCAACTGAAGATTTGCTTTCAACCAGAAAGCTTAAGAATTATGTATTATGAATTATACTTTTAAGGGAAGGATCTTCCTCCCCTTCTTTTTCTGTAAACTCTAGTATTAAAATGTCCAACACCAGAATCTCTGTGTTATATAATTCTTTGCGAGACTAACAATCTCTGGTTGACGAGGTTTGCTAGTATTACTGTTTTGTATGATAGTTCACAATTCTTTGTTGATAAGTCAAGTAAGAATCCATTCAGAATCTGAACTTCTGTCACTTCTACCCACTGATGCTAGTTCTGTATCCCAAAGCAAGTTCTCCTTTCAGATGTTATTGTTTCAAATGGTTGAAGAAAGTTATAGTTCTTCCCCTTATTTTAACCAAAACACAATGTTTCAGTTCTTTCTACTTTGTACTGTTCTTCATATAACTGCTTTTTCATATTTGATACTAAAAATATTGCCTTCCATTTACAGGCTCTAGAATTGGTCTACCTGGGTTGAATCCCGGGTCTGCATCTACTATCTGTGTTATTTCAGGCAAGTTGTTCAATGTTCTAGTGTCTCTTCCTTTATTTGTAAAATTGCACTAAAAGTAATACTTACCTAATAGGTCTTGTGAGAATTGATTGAGAATATATATAAAATGTTTGCACTCAATTAAAAAAAATCAATCCAATGCGTGAAGTATAGTTCAGACGAGTTCAGGAATAAAAAATGAAAATATCATTTTTGGTATAGAAATTTTACTTCTATCCAAAAAATAAAGATTCCATTGGCTAATTTAGGTGTTTCATTACGTTATTAGGTTATATGCCTCTTGCAGTAAACTGAAAATCCTAGAAGAGTTCTTGTTAAACCAAGATTCCCTTAAGCTGTGGTTAGACAATTAACTTTTAGAACGAAAATGCATGACTTTACATTGATTCTTGTTACATTTACCCTGTTTTTGTTCATTGTTTCAGAATTTTGAGTTTTCTGTGGAACTCAGAATATTTCCTATTTTTCTTGATTACCGCTAGCCACTTTAAACTGATACTAGCCCCTAGTTTTTTTTATTGCATTGCTTTAATGTTCTTTAACTACAAATGAAGACACCAGAAACCTTTAAAGGAAGGGCTCTTTTTCCCAAGGAGGCCCTGAGAACACTTATCACCATAAAACTTATGCAAGTTTATTGCCTGTTGAATTTCTCCTCTTATAAAATCTTCTTAAAGAATGTAAGTAACTGCTTTCCAATCAGCAAAAAGTAGTATTTTTCCAAATGGTGATGCTATTTGGAATAATCGATTATTTCCAACTGGTCAAAATGTCTTCTTCAGATGGCTGCTGACGTAAATTTGACTGATGTTCTACAGCTCTACATTAGAGTGTAGTGCAGGTATTGCTCTTAGCAGTTCTTTAAATAGGGAGTTATAAAAGCAGTAACTTGATTTCTGATGTCTAGACGTTCTTTCCCACATGACTCCATCAAGGAAGGCTGAAACTCAGGCTGTCCCAACCTGCATAATTTATATAGTTGAGGCGTATTTTCACTGTCAAGAAGCCAAATCCCTCAGGCAGCCTTGCCAAGGAACTGTTCCACTCATTTTTTTCATCCCCTAGGCCTTTATTCTAACATCGGTTTCCCTTATTAACAAAAAGCAGGAAACAAGCTCCTATTTGGGACACAATGTCTTTTTCATCAAGTTGAATCCTCAGAAAAAAAATTGTCCCTCTTCAAGTTGTTAGCTTTCCCAGGAAGTGGGCTACTTATATGTCTAATGCTTATGACCTGCTATTTAAGTATGCCTTCAAATGCGTTTGTTTGGTTCAAGTGGCTAAATTGATAGTGTTCCTGGTAAAAATTACATCTTCCTCCTGGGTCAAATATTTCTAAATGGCAATAAAATTTGAAGATCAGCAGGGTACTTTCTCTGTCTAATGACTTCTACACTAGACTTGTGAGGGGTGGAAGGGGAAGGAGGCTAAAAGTGAGATCCCCAAATTTCAATTAAAAAATATTACAGCATAATTAAAAATTATTTTTATATGATAGGTCATATGTTAACTCATATATATATATATATATATTTTTTTTTTTTCCTTTACTCGAGGCATGTGGGTGGTAGAAAGAGGGCTTGGCTGAAAGTTAAAAGACCTGGGATTTTGTACTGGCCAAAGTATAGTTTTGTGAATTTGATCTAATGAATTTTCCTTCAGGATTCCAGATTCCTCATAGGTAAAAAGAGGAATCTGGACTGAGATAAATTCTACAGCTCTTCCCAGCTTCAATACTTTAGATGATATAGGCTGAGTCTTCACCTTGAATGAATACAGTACAGGGAGTTTAGAGAGTGAAAAAAAGAAGGAAGAAGACATTCCGTGGCACGGAAATGTTTCCAGACTAAGAGGATCAGGAATGGAGGAGAAAAAGAAATGGATAGGTTATATAAGCACAGATCAGCTTTGCCTGTAGCATCTACTTTTATACAACAGAAGAGCGATGAAGACTTTCATGCTTAGAAATATGAGGAGAGGATATATCACCTACTTGCCTTCCAATCTTTCTCCTTTTCTCATTTCTCACCCATCAGAGAGCTCTGATTTCTGTACCTGAACAATACGACTAAAATATGGTGACATGCTGGATGTATAGTGAAGGTTCTGTGGTGTACTTGATGTTGAGAGCAGCAAAGAGCATGGAATGGCTGGTACTAGTTTTCCATGATTTAAGGGACCTTACAGATAATTCAAAGGTATCATGTTTTTGCTGCCAAGGAAAGCCTTTCTTGTGGTCACATGGTTTAAAAGAGTTGATACACGGGGCTTTCCAATTCTTCCAGCACCATTGATTGAAGTTGTCTTTTCTCCAATGTATGGTTTTTGCTTCTTTGTCAAAAATTGTCTGTCCATATTTATGTGGGTTTATTTCTGGGTTCTCAATTCTATCTCATTGTTCTGTGTGTCTGTTTTTCTGCCAATACCATGCTGTTTTGATTATTGTAGCCCCGTAGTACAAGCTAAAGTCAGGGAGTGTGATACTTCCAGCATACTTCTTTTTTCTTAGGACTGCTTTGGCTATTCGGGGTCTTTTGTGGTTCCATGCAAATCTGATGATTTCTTGTTCTATTTCTTTAAAAAATGCCATTAAGATTTTGATGGGGATTGCATTGAATCTGTATATTGCTTTGGGTAATATGGCCATTTTAACTATGTTGATTCTTCCAATCCATGAGCACAGAATATCTTTCCATTTCTTTGTCTTCTTCAATTTCTTTTAAAAATGTTTTATAGTTTTCAGCATATAGGTCTTTCACATCCTTGGTTAAGTTTATTCCTAGGTGTTTTATTCTTTTTATTGCAATTGCAAAAGGAATTGTTTTTGTGTGTGTGTGTGTTTCTTTTTTTCAATTTCTTTTTCTGAGATTTCATTGTTAGTATATAGGAATGCAATGGATTTTTGTACATTGATTTTGTAGCCAGCAACTTTACTGTATTTGTTTATTGTTTCTAATAGCTTTTTGGTGGAGTCTTTAGGGTTTTCTATATATAGCATCATGTCATCTGCAAAGAGTGACAATTTAACTTCTTTATTCCCAATTGGGATGCCTTTTGTTTCTTTCTCTTGCCTGATTGCTCTGGTAAGGACTTCCAACACTATGTTGAAAAGCAGAGGTGATAGGGGACAGCCCTGTTGTGTTCCTGAATGTAGAGCAAAGGGCTTCAGTCTTTCACCGTTAATTATGAAATTAACTGAGGATTTGTCATATATGGCTTTTATTATGTTAAGGTATTTTACTTCTATACCTATTTTATTAAATGTTTTAATCATAAATGGATGTTGTATCTTGTCAAATGTTTTTTCTGAGTCAATTGATATAATCATATGATTTTTGGCCTTTATTTTGTTTATGTGATGTATCACATTGATGGATTTACGTATGTTGAACTATCCTTGTGCCCCTGGGATGAACCCCACTTGGTAGTGATGAGTAATCTTTTTAATGCATTGTTGCATTCGATTTACTAGAATTTTGTTTAGGATTTTTGCATCTGTATTCATCAGAGATACTGGTCTATAGTTATTTTTTGTGTGTGTGTGTTATCCTTACCAGGTTTTGATATCAGGGTAATGTTGGTCTCATAAAATGAGTTAGAGAGTATTGTCTCTTCAATTTTTCAGAAGAGTTTGAGTAGGACAGGTATTAGATCCTCTTTGAAGGTTTTGTAGAATTCACTAGTGAAGCCATCTGGTCCTGGACTTTGCTTGAAGGGTTTGGATGACTGATTCAATTTCCTTACTGGTGATTGGTCTATTTAGATTTTTCATTTCTGCATGATTCAGCCTAGGAAGGCTATATGTTTCTAAGAACTTGTCCAATTCTTCTAGGTTATTGAATTTGGTGGCATATAGTCCTTCATCGTATTCTTGGATGATCTTTTGTATTTCTGTGGCATCCATGATAACGCCCCCTCCTGCATTTCTGAGTTTGTTTATTAGTGTCTTTTTTCTCAACAAGACAAATAATAAGTGTTGGAGAGGCTGTGGAGAAAAAGGAACCCACATACACTGTTGGTGGGAATGCAGATTTGTGCAGCTATGGAATGTATTTTGAGAAGCTTCATTGATTTCTGAACTTTGACCCCTCATTTGTGCACCATTCAGCTCAATTTCAATTTCATCAGAACGTTAAACCTATTAAAATTATACTTTAAGGAAATCATTGATAAAAATTTGAGTTGGGCTCTTGAGTTGAAATACATTTCAGGAATAATGACAAAATTTTATGAGTTGGCTTCCCAGGAATCTGTTCATTAAAAAAAAAAAAAATCTATCAGATAGTATAAACCCATGATCTCACAAACCTTGGAAAATGTTACTGCAATTCTGAATCTCAAATTATCTGTGGAATATGACACTTTATAATCCTGGGTCTCCTTGAATATGCTACATGTTACACGAATTGTAGTCTGTTTTACTGATCATCATTTGAAGTATTCTGGGCTCAACCAGAAATAATACACTGTGACAAGTGTATGTGCATTTGCTGAGGCATTGCATAGCACTTAAACTAGGAATCAGTCCAATCTGATTGGTGGGAGGAATAGCCAAACAAGTTGGGCATCACTGAGCTTCACTAACCGGCACCTGGTCTAAATTTTTTACTTTTTAGTTTACTGCTGCTGGCACATGGATCATGTTTTGAGTACCACGAGCTGTGGCAAAGTCAAACAAGTGACTTTAATCTCTTTTTCTCCTGAAGCTGGAAAAGTGCCAGCTGAAACTGGTCAGTTTTTGCCAGCCTTGGCAGCTTGGGAGATGATAAAGCAGAGAAGGTTTTTGCTGATGCCAGTTGTGTGGCCCAGGTCACATGTGCAGAGACCTTTGTGTTTCTTGACAATCAAAGGAGTGCTACCACTTAGGGCCACTGAACAGGTGGGCCTGAGAGCCACTGATCCGGCAAGTAAACCCTGCAAATAGAGAAAGAACAAACAGAAGACACAGAACATGTAAGTCTCAGAGGATTGGAGATAAATATTTATATATATATATATATATATATATATATATATATATACACACACACACATATAAATATATATATTTATTTAATGTAAATATATATACACATTTAATGTATATATATACACAGATATACATATGTATATTTGTAAATATGTATATATATATGTGTGTGTATATATATATATATATATATATATATATATACACACACACATACACACACACATACATATTTAATGTAAAAGATACCCTATAAGGAGTCAAACAAAAAAAAAAACCCACCTTTTTATATTTATAAACACTGCTTGAGAACTAAAAAAGTATTAGTCAAATAAAATAAGAGGAGGATCATGGCTGAGACCTTATTAGGGCTTGGAATGGATATCTCAAAACAAATGAAAAATACCAAGAGATGGAAATTATTATGGAAAGGAGTCTTGGAGAATAGATCAAGGAAACCAAGCATGTTAAAATAATGAGATTTCCAAAGGAGGAAAGAGAATAATTGAAGGAAAACAACAAATAAATTAATAATTTATTATGAGCATAGAAAAGTACCCACTGAATTTTAGATAGTGGCTGTGAGAGGAGATAGGAAAAAGTTTTTGGTAAAAATATAATATGCTTACAAAGAATAAAAACAAAATCAGCTCACGTAGTGACTCTTAGATACATACATACATACACTCCCACAGGCATACTAAACCTCAAGGTTTAAATCACATATCAATGGGTAGTGAGTGTTCAAAATCCTCTCTTCTTGGGTTTTAATGCTTTGGGAGACAATAGTTTCACAGTTTAGAGCTTAGGCTTTCAGGTCATAGTTATAGGATCCGAATCGAGTTCTTACTTACATTGGCTATGGGCCCTGGGACAAACCACTTAGCCTTGCTGAGCATCATTTTCTATGTTAGTAAAATAGGAATCATAGGGTGGTTGTGAAGTTTGCATCATTATTATCTATTGTCGCCCATGAAGAAATGGAGGATGTCCTGGGAGAAGTATGAGGGTTCAAAGGCAAGGCATCTCCCTTTATCTTGGTATCTTAAGAAGATTTTTCAGTTGGCAGACTTAAAGAAGAAAAAAAAAAAGGATGTTTATGTTAAAATCAAATAAAGCCTCAGGACTATCAAGATGAAAAATAGCGGTAACTTTTGAGAAAATAATGCAAAATAATGCAAAATTTTGCTACCTTAGCACACTAATGATAAAATAACCATATTTTACTAGGTGGAACAAAAACTTGATTATTGTAATTTTTAAAAATCTTTTGAATATATATCATATTTATCTATATTGAGTGAGCTTTGAAATCAGTAGGCTTGTTTTCATTTTTAACTCTGCTACTCCCTAGGTCTATGAGGTTAGCAGGTAATGCACAGACGTGTTTCTAGACTTCTAGAAGCTGGCAATGACACCAATGGCTCTAAGGGACCACTTGCTATCCCAGTCAGTGTGCTAAGGGCTTATGATGCTATCTCATTTAATCGTTATAATAACCCTACACGGTAAATTCTGTCATTACCACTATTTCGTAGGTAAGGAACTTAAGGCACTGAAAAGTCAAGAACTTGCCCAAGGTTTTTAACTAGCAGATGAAAATTAGGATTTGACTGCAGAAATTCTGATTCCAGAGCACATGCACTATATAGTCCATGTTAGACTTGGAGGGAAAAAAAGAATATGAAGAAAACCATGTAAAACAAGAAAGCATATTAGGAAGCACCATTTTGTGGCTTCATCTTTAAAACTCTTAACTGCTGGCAAGGCAGAAAAGACTGTTGAAGCCTAGTCTAAACAGGAAGACTTCGTAAAAGAAGTGACTCAAACTGACGCCTGTAGGAAGAACCAGCATTGAGATAAGCAATCAAAACAACGAAATAACATGATGTGAGTGGAAAGACATGCAAGAATGCACTGTTACCACTTGTGGGGCGAGATCTCAGCAATGAAAAGAAACAAGTCCTTGCCCAATCAGATATTTTGACCCAAGTTAGAGAGAGCCAGTCGAAGTAGGCCCAAACTAGCCACTGACATTTCCCCCTGTCTTAAAAGGAATGGAATGCCCCGATTCAAGTCGTAAGTCTTTCTGGCTAAGTTTTCAAGAGTAATAGCAATAGTTATTGCGTGTGCATGTTTAAGGGACAAACAACCATTTCTCCCCAAATGGGAAATTATTTAGAAGTCATACAGTAAGGCAATGGAAGGATCTGAGTCAGGGTGTTCCAAATCAAACTTCAAGGACTGTTTTGGTATCAAAGTTTACCTGTACTTTCCCTGGCAGAAAATCTGTTATTGAGATATACGAGCCTGGTAGTAGAAGAAGGAGTTCTACCAGTTCTGGGGAAATCATGACTCACAGTAATTCAGTCCTCAGGAGATGCTGGCAGAAATCAAGCGTTACTTCACAACAGCTGTGAAATCTGCCTGGGATACCCCTGTGAATGGTCAGTGATGAATGGCCAATGGGAACATGGGGCTTTGATTTAGTTGAAAGTGTTCTAACTGACATAGCACACCTGTGAGTACTGCTCTGTATTTTAAGGATAAAAACAAATGTTTTTGATTCTTTGGTTCCTGAACTTCTAGTTATATTTATTGACTGGGTAACTGAAACAAGACGACTTTGGCATAGGAAAGCATTGTTGAATTTTGAGGATTTTTTCCCCCCAAATTTCAGAGCCAAAACCATCACTTCATTTGGAGCACCAAATGAGTTGAATATAATATTTAACCTGACATTGATCTTTAAATGTAGAAGTTTAAACTGTCTGTGTCTTTGTTGACTATGCAGTCATGTCAAGTGTTGCCACCTTCTTGAGATGCCTTGGGTTTCAATGCAGAGTAATTTGTGGAGCAGAGTGTCATTAGAAATGTGTGGTTTTGCTTTTAAACTACATGACTGGGCTCCTAAGACTAGAATATGATTAAAATTGTTATTCATATCTGTCTGGATAGTGCCATTTTCATATATTCTATCAGGAGTCAATAAAGGTGTACAGATCTTTTGGTTCTTGAATTAAAGAATTTTAGGACCTTAGAGATTTTAAGTCCAATTTCCTTTAATGTCATTTTCCCCTACTTAGGGTGATAGTTGAACTATTTAACAACTGAGATGGCTGCACATTGACCAATAAGAGACAAGAAAAGCATTTAGGCTAACCATAATGTAGTAACAGACAGTAAGTTTATTGTCTGAAGATCAGCTATCTGGTCTACTCTTCTGGTCAAAACAATCCCAACAATTAACAGCAAGAAAATTAACATCCAAAGAACTTACATATAATACAGTGAGTTTACGTAGCTAGTTGTTAGCTAATGAGTACAGGAACCATGGTATTTTAGCTTCCTAAGGTGGAGAGGTCCAGTGGCTCAAGAAGAGTTTGTTTGTATATCCACGGTCTATGACTCTATATAATGATAACATATGAGCCAGTGAGGACTGTGATTATGTATATAGTCATTCATTCACTAAATATTTATTAAGTATCAACAGGTACCTGAATTTTGAACTAACCTTGAAGGACAGGTCAATAAGCACATTCCAGATAATTAATACATATTAGTTAAGTGACTTGATTGTTGAATGACTACATCACCTATTTCATAAGGGTTAGGGCAGGTTAAATGAGGAAGCATTTGTAGTACCTAGAATATAGTATGGCCTCAATATGTATTTACTAATTTACTTAATTTCTCCATATTATTGTATTTTTTCTCAATATATATCTCAATTTTAGCACATTGAACATATTTCTTCAGCACACAGAGAATTTTGAATAGATCTTCTCTCTCTCTCTTTGGGGGTGGGATTCAATAAACTGATTTATGGTTTCAATAAACTGACATTCATATATTTAAACTTCTACTTTAAATCCCTATATTTTAGATTTTTATCATTCAGTCAATTAATGTTTATTAAACTCTTACTCTTAGCTCTAGCATTTTCTAAACTTTGTGAAAAACAAATATATAAGGCATAATGATGTCTTTGAATTACTGCCAGTCCTGAGACAAGTAAAATTTTCATGTATGGCTAGTGTAACATTTTCTAAATTGTGTACTGCAAAATGCTAGTGGGTTTGCAAGATGTTCATGGACAAATAACTTGAAGGAACTCTGAGTCAAACATTTTTTTTTAAACTATAGGGCTTCAGTGACCTTGTAATATCTTGTGAAATTCTAAAGGCAATGGTAAAATTATATGATGCAGTGTTTCTCAAACACATTTGATTTGGGGTCTTTTAATTTTATCAGAGTACCTATTCACATATATCAGGACACTAGTATTCCACAGAACTGATTTTGGGAAATGATTTAAGGGCCAGGAATAAAAACTACCTGGGCACTCCTCATTTTTCTACCACCACTCTATGACATTAGTGAAGTTGCTTAACTTTTCTGTGCCTCTGTTTCCTCAACTCTTAAATGGGGGAAATAAGAACAACACCACCATCCTCTAACTACTTTGTAGAAGAGGAAGTAAGAACACAAATATGAAAGTCATTGTGAAAAGTTACATTGGTATAAAATTGCATGCCCTTGTCAGTCAACTGGAAGAAAACAAAGATAATCTTTAGAATCATACTAGAAATTGTGTGATTCTGCTAAAGCATTTCCTGTGCTTGATCATGAAAATCTTCAAAAAATGCTTTTCATCAAAAATTTAAGGAATAGCTATAAATTGTCAGTTTATAAATTTATCAATGTCTTCATAAAAATGATTCTGTTTTCTGCACTATTACTCTAGCAACTTGATAGAATACCTTCAGAAGTAGATAGCCCATAATTTCCAAATAGTTTCACACGAAATTGTATGCGTATGTAGAAACAAACAGCATATTGTAATTTTTGGATTGCCTTCATAAAACACTGTTAAAGTGTTTCACTAAATTCCCAATGTATATGCAATTACAAGATCCTTTTTGCTATCAAAAGAGAATGTGTAATAGTTTTTAAATTCTTTACAGAATCATCAAATAAGGACAAAATAATTATGCATCAGTCCTTTGAAATACATGTGGAAATATTCAGTGAACAGTTTCAGAACAGATGTTTCTGGTTCAGTATGTTACAGGGAAATTGCTTATCTTTATTGTTAATATGGGTTAAAGGGTCCACAAAACATTACAGGTGTCTTGACTTGGGTTTTTAATTGTCTCTGTGATTTTCCTAGAATGCTGTCATAGCCAACAAGGCAAACCAGTAAAAGGATGGTGTACTGTCTCCCAAAAAATTAAGAGAAAGAAAAGGACATAAAAAGGGCTAATGGGAAGGGTCAGGAATGCTCAGTGACTAGAATGAGTATAAAGAGAGTAGGAAGTTCAGCCTTGTGCTTCTCCCATGGTACAGAAGGCGATGCTCTTCTGTGAGAGGCAGTCAGAAAGCTTTAAGATTTAGGATGAGTTAGATAAGGATCCTGGCTTTTTCACTTTCAATCTATATGGTCTTGGGGGCAAGTCACAAGATGCTTGAACCCTAGTTTTCTCTCTTGTAATGTGGGGATACTATTATTTACCTCAGAGGTTGAAAGAAATATTAAATAAAAATCAATCAATCAATAATAGTAGCTGGTGTATAGTAGACACTCAATATATATTCACTTCAGAACATAAGTTGGGAGAACCCTTGTTCTTCCACCCACTCATGGTAACAATATTCTCATATTTCTAACCCTTATTTGATACATACCATTTTAATGAGAAACCAATCTCTTTCAAATCCTTGGAAGCAACTGAAAAAGAATGTAGGAGTGGCATTTACTATGAATACTCCAAACTCTTCCCTTGCACACATGGGACCTCCCTCCAGATCATATCAGGAAACTATTTGGTTCTACCTTCTGAGACCACAAGAAGCGCCAGCTGGAGCAGTCTACTGTGGCTAATTTTCCCTGGACTGGGAGCCCAGAGGAACCTATTATACCTCTGCTCTGCTCTCTGTTCTGAATACCTAGTCTCTTTATAGTGTAGCTCTAAGACGTAGACTCAAAGTCTGAGCCACACGCCTTGAAGATCATCTGTCTTTGTGTGCTTTCTCCTCCCGTCTCTAGCCAGGGACACCTGACCTCCTCAAAGCTCTATGAATCAGTTTCTTAAATTCTGTCTGTAATCCATGTCTACTTAAGTATTTTTCATTAAATCAACCAATCCAGAAATGAGTTAATATGTTTCACAATGCTGAAAGAATCCCCAAATGTTTGCTATCTAACATATTAGAGACTCTACCCTTTTTTACACATGTTCATATTCAACTACCCCACTGGTGTATTGAAAGCAGTAATAACTCACAGGTAACAACCAGAATGCTGTATCATGCAATAAGTCAGATTCAGACGACTCTGATGCACTGCAGATCTGAGCTCAAATTGTAGATTCACTAGTTACTACTTTTATGACACTGAACAGGACACTTGGCTTCTCTCAGTGTCACTTTCCTAATCAATAACATGAAGATGACAGTACCTGCCATAGAGTTGTTATGAAATTTAAATGAGAAAATACATGTAGAGGACAAAGGAAAATGTGTTGGTAATAGTAAATCTTTAATTACTGTTACCTATTCTTATAATCATAATTATTATTTTATTTGTATTAAAAAAAATAATGAGGCATAGGAAGACAGTCAAATATAAAATTGGCTTTGAATAAGTTGAATTAGGGAAAGGAGACGGTACAGCCTAAATCTGAAATCGATTAATAAATAATTTATTTTGGGAAAATAGATCCAGTTTTGGAAAAGAATTCAGAAGATGCAAATTGTTATACAATGAGATGTAGTCAGCTAGTTCCCAAAAGAATTCTCCAGTTTTCCTTTGTATCTCCAGTGTATTAAAAAAACCACTTTTAAACAGAGGACAGTTCTCTAATTCAGCCACTAGATATATTTTGCTCACTGAGTTATATCAAAGATAGTTTAATTTGCATTTTGTTGAATTTTTTTAGGTTAAAAATTACTTCAGTGACTTTTTACAATCCTCCCCCCCCCTTTTTTGGTATGTGTGTATAAAAATTGTTTTTCAAGTTATTTGTCTTTCTTCCTGGATTTAAGAAAATTTAACTTTCTATTGGTGAAATTTGAGAAGTGAAATGAGGATATATTTTTACTTTTTCTACATTTATTGAATTTGTTAACATAATCAGAAAATTCTTTAACTTGCTTTCTTTTTAAATAGATTTCTTTCAAAATATGCTGCTTTTGAAGTTAAATGTTGGTCTAGTTGCTAAACTGAATATACCTGCTAGTGTGTCTGAGATGCCACCTTTATAAATTTTTGTTCTTTACTGCAACTGAAAATGACAATTTGTAAAACTTGTTAGATATTCTCATATACAGTCTTTTTCTTAAAATCCCACAACTATTTAAATCTGAAAGTTCATAAATATTAACATAATGTAATATTTTCAAGTTTTCCATAGTTAAGTGACAGTGTAGATACATGATCCCATAATCACAGTTCCTGGATCTCTAATTACATAATGACTGTGGTTAGTGAAATGGAGATTAAAACAATTTTTTACACTGCAGCTTAGAAACTGAATGATTACATAGACATTCAGGGTTGCAATATGTCCAAGGGTAAAGAAAGCTATTTGGACATTATGTACTGAGAATAAGACTTCACTGAATATCTTCAGATATACTGCAGCTAAGTTTTCTGTACCTAATTTCTTTTAATTCTCCAGTTTGCTGCATTTTGATATAGATACAATCAAATATCTAATTTTGCTGAAACTGTTCTTATGCGATAATCATAAGTACGTCAGACCAATTTAGGCCATGTTAAATCCATAGACTTAATTTTTTATTCTACATTAAAAAAAAAATGTAATCCCTAATCTGGATGTATACTAAAGGTGTTTTCCTTTTATGCCCTACTTCTTTCACCATATTTATAACCAATGTGACGAGAACTTTGGGAATTATATGATTTGAAAGATATGATCTACTTTTTTCTAATTTCACGTTGTTTATCTGTGGAAAGTAGAAAATAATCAGTGAGTAATGTAGTCATAAATATAATCCCATCCTTATAACAGGAAGTGCCTAAAATTGTAATCTATGTCACTTTCGCAGGGTTTTTGTGAAGAATTTTAAGAGTACTCTATTGTCAATTGGCACAACCTCTTTTAAAAGTAATTTGATCTATGTATTAGGAGACACAAGACTTTGCATCTTTGTAAGACTATTTTTTAGTCTCTTAGAAAACTATATCTTACAGAAGAGCAAATGATACTTGCTCAAATATCACTGTGGAATTACTTACATCAGCAAAAGTTGGAAAACAATAAAATTCCCAATAGTAGAGTAGTTTAGATGATCCATGTGCTTCAATTTGATGAACTATACAGTCTCTAAACATGGTAGTCATCCAAATTATTACAATACCTAGAACAATGCCTATATCGATGAGCAAATGTTTAATGTTTGATATGGATTCATGTTCACAACTATAAAACTATTTACATAGAGAAGAGAATATGATAATTAAAGACAGTTACAGCGAGCGTTTACGTTATGGATTATACTTGTTAGCTTTTGTCCCTTCCTTCCTCTCTCTCTTCTTTACTTCTTTTATTATTATTAAATGTTATTGGTAAAATATATAAAAATTAGAAAATAAATAAAAGTATCATCTTTTCTCAAAATATCTGTATTAGCAAAAACAAACAAACAAAAAACCCCTTTCTAGTATATCTACACATGAAGTGGATAATTGATTTACTTGATAATATCGGACAGTAGCAACTTTTCACCTAAGATATTAAATATTGATGTGAACATGTAAATATATTTGTTTAAATTATTCATATAGTTATGTTCATTTTCTAGGCCAGTTTCCCTGGATAAAAAAGCAGCAATCAGGAAAACATGTGCTATTCTGATTAAGCAATTGATCAGGCAAACTTTCTAAATTAAAGGTTTCAAAGACTGCATGATGCTAAATCAAACTGGATAATACAGTAAATCCAATTAATGAATTAGTCTCAGAGAAGATAATCATATTTAAGATTGGTACATATTTTTCAGACCAGTCAGTAGGTACTCAGTCTAAGTATTATTAAAAAGTATTTTGAAGGCTATATTCCAAACATCTGTAATGTCTTATGATAAAATCTCCTAATTCTCTATATTTTGTAATCTTGTTAGAAATCCCCAGTTTGGCAGCAGGACATTATGGGAAATCTGTTTAATATGGGAGCCAACGACCTACATTCTAAACCCAGTCTGGCACACACTCTTTCACTGACCTTGGGCCGCATAATAAATCTCTCTGGAACTTGAGTTGTTCAACTGTGAAATTAAAGAGATAAGTCTATAATCTCCCTGCAGGTTTTAGGATACCAATATTCATTAAGAGGACTCCAAAAATAAAGGCCTTACAGTATTTGGATCTGGTTTTTCCCATGGATGAAGTAGATATTACCTATTTGGTTCACAGAAAGGACTCTGGGACAAAAAGAATGTCTCCTTACAGTCTTAGGGATGAAAAGTTTCTTAAGGACTTTAGCTGATCAAGGCATATTATTTTTCAAGAGACTCATTAGTTAATCAGAATGTTAGCAGGTGTGAGGTTTCTGATTCAGCTGATTTCCTCTCTTTGTCTGTTAGTATGAGTTTGGGACTCTGAGATCCCCAATGAATTTTGGTGGTAAACAGAGACCCGGATAGAAGGCATTGGCAGGCTGATAGCAGACCTTCTGATGTTTAAGGAAATGACATTTCATAGGCAATGTGATTGGGAAGAAGTGGGAGCAGCCAGACAATCCAGTTCTTTAAAAAATGTTCATTCTACCAGCTCTTTTTCGGTCTAAGAGAAAAATTAGTGAAGGAGCCTGGTAATTTTGAGGGATAGCCTCTGAATAGATCAGATTAAGAAAAATGAATTAGGAATTTGTAAACATGAAGGCCTTCTCAGGAATTTTCAAAACAAGAAAGATATACTTAATTAGGTAAATTGTTTGTCTCCAAAATAAAGTCACAATTCTGTGCCTGGCCAGAGTAATTGTCCTTGTGTTTTTTTCCAGCCCAAACTAATATATCTCTTTGAATCCTCCGGAATACATTTTTTTCCCCAAATTGTTTGAAATTGTGTTGTAGAAACATTTCCACAACTTGCCTTCTTCCAACTTGGCTTCCTTGTAAAGCAAACAGCCCATTTTACCTTAAATGACTGTAACCGTAAATGCTTGGTAGGCTTTAAAGAACAGCCGGGTTGTATGAGAAGGTAGTAATTATTCCCCAACTAAAAAGGGGTCTTACTGTTTTCTTTTCCTAAACCTTCATGGATAAAGTATTTAAGAACCCTGATAGAAATAATAGATTCTTTGAAATCTTTCTTACTTTGCTCAATATGGTATTAACCAGGCATTCTGGAATCAGGGAATGTATTAAACTTTTAGGATTTAATTCTCTCCATTTATGCTTTCATTTCCTATTTATCATCTACCTCTAATTTTTAAATTTACCTGAAAACCAGACCGGAAAGCAAACTGAGAACTGGAATTTCTGTTCACTGGAAAAGGTTTCACAAGAAAGTTTGAATTGCATTTAATTGCTCCAGCATTGCTGTTACTTAAATTTATTGGGGGAAAAAAATCTAGGTAAGGTAAAAGTCCAATCATCCCACCAGCTGTTTTGTTTAAACAGAAGCATAGAATTTAAATGGGTAAATTACAGTTTATTGGCTTTTCTCATGGTTGATTTGAGTAATTCAAAAAGGATTTTCCTCCCTAAATTACATTATATATGAAATCTATAACATTACCAGGTAATTATATTATTTTCTAAGTTTCTGTCTACACATACAACCGGCTCAACTGATAATTTACACTGCCTAAAATGAATAGTACTAGACTGTTATAATTAAGAATCACATCCAACTATTTAAAGGATACACTTTTATAGAAAGCAATTCAAATCAAGTTCACAAAGGCAAATTTCAAAACTATACCATGAAATCATTCTATTTTTGTAAATTTACATTCATATAAAATATTTGAATAATAGGATTATGAGTGGTTTTAATTTTGTTTCTGTATTCTAAAATGTCTGCATTGCAAATATATCAGTTTTGTAATATAGAATTAAAATGTTCTTTCAGAAACTAAGTAAGATCATTACAATGCTTGTGAATTTTTTCAGCTATTTTATATTTCATTATTTATAGTATAGTTTTGAATAAATTAAGCAAGCAG
Organism: Rhinolophus sinicus; assembly: GCF_057876585.1. NCBI lineage: Eukaryota > Metazoa > Chordata > Mammalia > Chiroptera > Rhinolophidae > Rhinolophus > Rhinolophus sinicus. The sequence goes on along the minus strand of NC_142514.1, from coordinate 159,910,131 downwards.
ATCAGGGAAAGAAAAGTAGCAATTTTTATTTATAAATCAAAATAGTGTTTGTCACTTTCATAACTTTGTAAATGCACTGTTGCATCTACTGTACTTTAGTTTTTTAACTTGTACTTTTTAAATTCTTCACAAGCATATTTGATATCAGCACCTTTATTACCACTAGGAAAGGCTAAATGATCAATAGTGCTGGTCTTTTGACTATATGAATGATGTTTCTCCTAGGGCTTTGATTTAGGAGAATTAAGTTGTAGTTCTACACAAGTTTCGCCAAATGTTTTCCCCACTCATCAAGATGGCTGTCCCTACAGGTGTGGATAATAGGGAAATGATCGTCTCAGAATAGGTCTTTCTTCTATTTATCATCTCATATACTCCTATGTCACGAAATTATTGTGTCAGCTACATTTGAATTTGCACTTCTTTTTAAACAAGATATGCATTTCAATTCTAATGAAAAGTATCCCTTTAAAAAATGTTTTATTTGGAAATAATTTCAAACTTGGAGAAATGGTGCAAGAATAAGAATAGCATATTGGACATCCAAATGCCCTTTGCCTAGATTCACCTATTGTGAACATTTTACCCCATTTGCTTTATCATTTGTTCTCTCTTTTCCCCTTTATGAGCCTAGGTTGCATACACCATGGCCCTTCACTCTTAAATACTTCAATGTATATTTCATGAAGATTAAAATATTCTCATATGACCACAGAGCAATCAACTTCAGTAAATTTAACTTTAATACAGTATTTTTTATTTATTGTATGAATTCCAATTTTGTCAATTGACTCAAAAATGGTCTTTATACACAGTGAACTGTGGTACATCAGTGTTAGCACACTGACCCTCGTTCATTGAGGAAAATTATCATAAACACAATCAAATGAAGCTTTCTTTAATATCTACAATGAAGATGTTGTCTGCTGTATTCCAAGGTGTTGCTGTTATAAGATCCATATGGGAAACTTGGGTTGAGTCTTACCACCAGAAATAGCTGTGTGCTTTCTGAATACTCATGGACATTGATCATGCTTTCATGTTTACCTTGGCTACCAAGAAATCTAAAGCCAGAAGTAGGTGGCAACTTTTGCAAGAACATGTAGCGGTTTGTTTTCCTTTGTACTATTACCAGATTTATTATTTGTTTTCTCTTACTGTCTTAGTCAACTCAGGTGGCTATAACAAATTGCCCGAGACTGGGTGGCTTATAAACAACAGAAATATATTGCTCACAGTTATGGAGGCTGGAAAGTCCTAGGTTAGGAGGCCAGCATGGTTGGGTTTGGGTGAAAACCCTCTTTCAAGCTGCAGATTGACAACTTTTCATCATATTTTCATATGGTGGAAAGAGAAAGAGCTAACGTAGTGATAGATTAGTGCACTTCTTATAGAGGCACTAACCCCACTGAGAAAGGCTCCTCCCTCATGACCAAATTGCCTCCCACAGGCATTACCTTCAAATACTGTCATATTGCGGATTAGATTTCAACATATGCATTTTGGTGAGACACATTCGGTCCATAACACTTACTTTCCTTTTGTTCCAATTTCCTCATCTATTTACCCTGAATACTAGTTTTAAATCTGCCTTATTTCCTTCTGGGAAAAAGACCAGGTATAAATAAACAAATAAACGGACTGAATACATACATACATACATACATACATACATACATACATACATACATACATAACTGTGGAAAGAAAACGTCATGTATATGAAATTGTGATTAAACTTAAGACAAAGAGCCTCTGTGCTCTAACTAGATGTCTGTGGGTATCATCACTTCACACACCCCTTTCTCAATCAGCTGCTTATATTTCCAACAGAGAGTCAGGTGCCTAAATCACATCCTCTCAAAAGGGTATCCCTCGGATTGTCTTACCAATCTCAGGATTCCGGCGACTCAAGCAGAGCGTCTAATTGTGGCAGACCATTGACAACTCTATGAAGACACATATGGGTGACATAGATGTATAGGCATACCAACTCTACTTGACAGCTTCATTAAACATCCAAATACCCTTTACTCAGATTCACCTATTGTTAACATTTGTAAGGAAGGTTTGGTAGCATTTTGGTAGCATATTATTAGTAAATTAAATTCACTTTCAGTCTAGACCTCTTTTGGTGCCTGGCATTATTCATACCCTAAGCTGCTCAATAAAGGCTGAAGTCACACATGTGAGTCAAGGGTAGGAAATAGAAATTTTTTTCAGGCTTCCATAACAATGACTTTTGTTTTCCTTTTTCATTTTGAAACTTTTTCACTTTGAAAATCCTAAGTGAAACTGGCTCTATCCCAGAACACTTTGGTGGTAAAAAATTAGAGACTACTGGGTCAGGTATAAAAATGGGATACTTAGAGACATTTTTCTAGAGATTTCTTTTCTGAACAACTCATCTTCAGATAGGTCAGGACGTAGTGCTATACATATGTGGGAAGCCCCTGGCCAAACTGCATAGAGTTGTCTCTATAGGTAAAATGGGTTTGAATGGTTTTATTGATTCCTCACTTGAGGATGGGTTTGACAGTTTAAAAAATATAGCCATACCCATGACTTTGCCTGATTTTCATAGCAACCCAGTGACATAATCACAACATAAATTATGATGCTTCTCTTATAGATGAGGAAATTGTGGCCCAGTGAACTTTGTGGATGAAAAAGAGGCCACGCGCTAAACCTGACAAGCTCAGGGGAGGCCTGCCTGGTGGGTCTTACAAACTCAGGGACCGAAAGTAACCACACAGATGCTCTGAACATAAAAATTCCTAATTAAAAGCAAGTCATGGCTGGTAGTTACATCCTAGGCCTGTGGCTTCCTCAACAAAGGCCAATCTTTACCTTAACTAAGCTTGTCTATTGTTTTTTTGGATCTAAGATAACATACCATTTAAATGTCAGAGTAATCTTTTCCGGACCCCTCAAGGCACAACCTCTGGCACCAGAGCATTGGGAGAACACAGAATCTTGCATGTTTATCTTGTTCTCTGAATACCATCTCTGTGCTGTAAATGTTAATTATTAACTATACTGCACCCACCAATGTACAATAAATATGTATTTATCCATTCTGCTTTTTATCCAATCCCAGAGGTTCCCCTGCTTTGCTTTCTTCCACCTCCTTAATCTACCCCCAGTGAATTTCTTGTAACCCACCTTAGGACTCCTCCTTTGATTCTAGTGTATAAAATAAGCTGCAAAACTGCCACTCTCTGGGGGCATTTTCTCAAGCCATTGCAATTTTGCTTCCCAGCAATTGTCATCAGTTTGGCTCAAACAAACTCATAAAAACTCTCTACAGATTTGGGCGTTTCTTAATCAATAGTTTAAAGCTGCCTACGATCAGGAAAGATCTGCCTGCACTCTATTTGTTCTATTGCAAGCCCCAAACCACACTCCTCACTTACCCATTTCACTGATGGCATCACCATGCTTCCAGTCTTCCAGCATAAATAGCTCAATCTTCACTTTTTCCTTCTCTGGAATTCTCCAGATTTTGTGAAGAAGCCAAGCCCTGTTGTCTCTGCTCCTAAATGTCCCTGCCATCTGTTCCTTCCTTCTGTCACTTCATTACCCTCTGACTGCTATTACTGTGTTACCGTGGACCTGAATTATACTAATCCTTTTCTTACTGTCCAGCCTGCTACCAGCTTCTCTCTGATTCCAATACAAATCTGTTTGCAGAGTGATCTAACATATATAAAATCATGACCCTCTTGCTTCGGAATCTACAATGGAATTTTACTATAAGAAAAATTTTCAGATTGCTCAAGCTGCCAAGCAGAGTCCTCACCTATTTCTATCCAACTTTATTTATAATTTTATTTTCCACTACAGCACACATTTTGAACATGTGACTTATATTATAACCATGATATTCTACTTGCTACTCTCCAAAAGCACTATTTATTCTTAAGCTACTCACACCATTCCCAAAACCCATCCTTAAGGATTTAACTCAACCATGCCTCCTGCAAAAAAAAAAACCCTATATTTTTCAAGCTGAAATTCATCTCCTTCTTCCACATAACTCCCATGACTCTTGGTTCAACTTCTATTTTAAAATTCATTGGAATCCAATCTTTAATAATTATTACTGTGTGTCTGTCTCCCACACCAGACTACGCATTCTATAAGGGCAAGGCCCAAGTCCTTATTCTTTGTCATTCCCTTCATCGACTTCAGTGTTTTGCATTAGTAGACACTCCATAAATGTTTGCTGAGTTACATTGCTTGAGGACCTCAGGACTTTGGGTTAAGTCAGCTATTAACTTATTTAAGAATAAAGTGATTGAGACTCAAAGAGATTTAGTAAATTTGAACCCAGGTACATCTGATCCTAAAACCTATTGTGTTCTCTGCCAGGTTGACTTGGATAAGATGGATGCTTGGGAGGGGATCAATACAGGCTAAAAGACACAAATAGACGATGGACTATCAGGTGCTAATGGGCAATTTCTGTTTTATCATTTTGCCTTTGGTTTATTTTTTGAAGAACAAAGGAAAGTATACCCTGACAGGAGAAATAGACTTCGAATCAGATTTCGAACTCATATCTCATTAAGCCTCTGCTCTTTTCACCATATAAAGCCTTTTCATTTCCAGTTACACATTGTGCAACTTGTCTGGGATCTGGGGAAAAGGGGGAAGGTAAACACAGGCAGAGAGGTGGCTTTTTATATAATCACTTTCTTTTATGGAATGAACTGTGGTTTGAAAGTTTGACTTGCATCTTTTAGACCATAAATCTGAGTGGGGCATGCTGTCTTGGCAAAAACCAGTAGCAATGTGCTAAGTGTTTATTGCCAAAAGCAATAGCATCATGACAGCAGATAATTATGAACAGGGCTAGGGAGCAGTCCTGGGAAGAGATGGCTCAGAGAAAAGAAAGTGGGGGCTCTGCTGCAACCGCTCTGATTCTCAAACCCTTGCCTCTGATGCACCTTCAAGCTCAATTCATTTTCTTTCTTAAAGAACAAGAGCAAGGGGTTGGAGTAAAGAAACCCTTTGCTGGAACCCAGAATGAAATGATGGTCAAGAGTGAGAAGGGTTCTTTTTTTTTTAAAATACTAAGCTACAAGCATCTTTGCACCCCAAACCTGTAAAAACTATTGGTATTTCAGTGCAGGTTCCTGAGGACCCTTGTTATTTAGAATCTTTCATCCAATTTTTGCTCCTGATTTCCAGTGGACACATTTTATTAGGTGTGATTGCTGGATCTTGCTGTCTCTTTCTCTTGGTCTGGAGTCAACTTATGAATGAGGGCAATTCAACCTCCACTGCATGGTTGGAAGAAAAAAAAAAATCTAATGAATTCAGGCTGTGAGGGAAAAATCTCCTCTGGGTCTCTTTTTCATGGGGAAGGAAGAAGAAAGGATGCAGTCAGGCTGCTACCTGGCAGTGTCTGGAAGCATGGTGCTTCTGGGCGTAGGATTTCCTGCTGGAGTTAAAGAGGCTCTCTGTTGCCTAAGACCCAGATGGCATTGTTCTTCAGGCAAAGCTACTCTCATAAGGCCACACCCCACTCCTGCTTTCAGTAGCCTTTGCCTTGGTGTTTCAATGCATAGTTCATCTTAACAAAACATTCTTGTTTACAGAGCTTCATTTAATCTGAACCCATGCCCTTCCTATGAATAAATTTCCCCAAGAGTTAATGAAGCACATCTGCTACCAGAGCGTTTTGTGGATCTAACCTCATCAGGGATTTCAGTATTCTAGCAAGTGAATTGTCCACAAAAATCAGGACTGACCACTTGATTTGCAGTAAAAAATATTTATTCAAGGAGGATCAAGACTCTCTTTAAAAGTATTACCTACTTTTTTAGAACATTTTGAATGTAATTGTACATGTTCTTTGATAGCCTGAGGTCATAGTTAAATCTGTAGATTTATTGCATGGCACGATGCAGTGATTTTTTTAAGGCAGAGGTGAGAGGCAAAATATTTAGCAATGGTACATAGGGAACTAACCAATCAGAAGGAATGCTGGCCGTGAATAACCCATGTGGTATAATTAGTGAGCTCTTGGAGATTATCAGGCCTATCCTTGGGGGTCAATATTCTTAAACTAAATATCCCCGAGTGCTCTGGAGTTTATCAGGTACCTACTTTATTTATTTTAGCTAATTGAATCCTCAAATGACATTAAATACAGGTAAAAGTATTTACATTTTAAAAAGGAAAAGGATTTAGAAAAGCCAAACAATGTGTTTAATGTCACACTACAAGTAAGGGGCCAAGTTAATATTTGAACACTCCTTGCTGGTCTGACACCAATGTCACCTACAACAAACTTTCTGTCCTGTTCATTCCTCTTGTCCCTAATTATCTTCTATAATAAAAGTACCCAGTCAAGCATATTAAGTTACTAGTTTTATTTGAACATCACACAATCCTCTCTCCTTTATAATTTCAGTAAACAAGCATTCACTGAATACCTACAATGTGCCAAGCACAGAACAACCAAATGGCCCATGGAGTGAACAAGCCCTGAATACTTGTTTCATTAGTACCGTGTTCTACATTCAACCTACTCAGGTAATCTTCACCACTCTGGCCAAATATGAGTGCTGCAATCTTTTAGACAAGGTAAAACTGTTCTCCTTTGGCCTAATGGAGATCCATGGGGTTGTTTGTTTCAATTTCATGTTTAGTGAATGAGACAACTAGAGGGGTGACTCTGGATAAGCAGATTATTGATACAAGTTCTACCTTGTTCCCTGCCCACCTTCATGATTCCGCTTAACCTAAAACACACAATAAAGGAGAACGTGCTGGGCAATCTATATCCACTGGTACCAAGAGAGTGAGAGAAAAAAGTCTCTCTGGGTCTTAACTCTTTCCATGTATATTTACTGAATGTCGACTTTGTGTCAGACACTCTTATGGGAACCAATCCTGATCCTTATTTCTGGTCTCACTATGCTACCCAATCACTGTTCTTTCTATTTGAGGCAGCATTTATACTTGAGTATTTCATATGACTGCTTCAAGCCTTTTCCCCTCTTTATAAGCCAAGAGAAACATAAAATCTTTGAAACAGAGTTTACAACCTTGTTTTTCTATTACTAATAAGGCATGCTGTTCTCATCATAGGTCTGATTTGGCTATTGACATGGTGACATTTTGGAATGTTTTCTCAGAGAGCCAACAGTAAAAAGGAAGCAACAACAACAAGAAAAGCACAAAGAGTTCAGAACAAGTTGGTTCCTCTCAGAAAGGTCTACGTGAAGGAATTTTCTTTCTTTAGTGCCCTAAAATCCAAGAGTTTGGCACCATAGAGCATGTCTGGCTATTTTCTGAGAAAAGTTATTGGGGAAACCTGGGAAGAACGGGAGCCTGACCCTCTCATTCCTTCTTTTAGCTCTTCCATGACTCCTTGCCATCTTTTGGGTAGATATGAGCTCCTTAGCAAGACATAGGAGGCCTCCTGATTCATTAACTCTTCATCCTTTCAGAATCAGCTCAAGGATCACCTCTTCCAAGAGTTTTCTGGATATCCTCACCCCAATAAAACTGGCCAGTACTTCTTTGTGTTCTGACTCTACTATGCAATAACATTTATCATGTTGAATTTCAGTATTGACTCAGCACTTAGGCTCTCCACAGTCAGACTGCCTGGGATTAAAACCTGATTTCCACACTAAAGTATTTGACTTGCAGCAAATTTCTCAATATCTTTAAATGTTTGGTTCAAAGATGTTAAGAACTTTCCTTATTCTTATACAGTCTGCCTACCAGTAGAATGAGAATTGTAATAACAGTATCTTTCTAACAGGTTTGTTGTAAGGATCAAATGAAATAATGTGGATAAAGTGGCTATCATCTTATATCACATAGTATGTGACATATAGATCTCAACAAATGTTATCTTTATAATTATCACATGCCTATTTTTCCTACTAGACAGTGAGTTCATTAAGTGCAAAATCTGTGTCACTTACTTTTGTATTTAGTGTCTGATGATGTTCTTATTTAATTTATGGATAAAAGCTTCATATCATAGGTATGATTAATTACAGACTGTATTAGTTAGGATAACACTTTCAAGTTGGCTCAAATGGTAAAAAAGAGAAATGCATTATGGGGAATCACATTTGGTTGTAAGGATAATCAGCTCATTATATGATAGGAAAGCAAGGAGGGACTACAAATTCTATGGACAGTTATTTTCTATAGTGTCTACCCTTTTCAGAGCTAGTGCTGAAGGCTAATTACAATTGACTAGTTCAATTTGTTAATGATTCCAAACTTAATTTTCCTGGGAATGTTCTGATTTTCTCCTAGACCAGGCTATACCTCTAATACAAGCCAGTTATCTTGTAAATATATAATACTAGTAATACTAATAGTAATACCACTATAGTAACACTACAGTGTTACTATAGTAAGAGTAATAGAAGTATTATTAGTAATAGAATCTTTATTGATCACTTATTATAAGACAGCCATTTTTACAATTATTTCATATGAATTATCTCATTTAATTTTAATAAGATAAACTTTGTCACAGAGAAGTTAACTAACTTACCCAAGTCTACACAGCTAGTAAAGGGGAAAGCCCTGGCCACTGGATTAAGGATTGCTGTTAGCCAGCAGGTAGGAGTTGCCTGCATTAATGAAAACTGCTCCTCTACTCGGACAATGACTCAAAGTATTGACTTTTCCATACTGAAGCACAGGCTTGGAGTGAGCCAATTGACTTAGGTTTAAATATTGCCTTTGACACTTCCTAAATGATGGTTTGGGTAGCCTGTTTAACTTCTCTATACTTTAGTTTCCTACCTATAAAAGGGAAGTATGATGGCCACTTTAAGGGTTATAGTTTACAATTGACTTATTTTATGCAAAGAACCTGACATAACATAGATACTCAATAAATAGTAATCGATTTTGTTATCATAAATATTCACTTCCATCCAAACTGGCTTGTATATATTTTTCTTGTCTTTATAGAAAAGAGGTCCTGATGTTCACACATGTGGATCAAATAGAAAAAAACAATCACTATTATTTTTCTACTTACTCTTCATCTTACGAGTGTAATATCTTATATATATATCTTAATATCTTATATATTGTAATATCTTAAATAAACTATATAGAGCAACAGATATCACTATGAAAACAAATATCACTGAGAAATAAAAGAAACCAAAAGCTAAGCATTCATCAATGCTTGTTAGTTCAGAAGCATCATGATATTCTTTCATTTGTTTTCTAGTGGAATGGCCATATCTATCTTTCCTCATAATGACTTAGGTACTTATTTCTACCAAATACATTTTAAAAAGAATTCCATTTCTTGATGGGAAATAGGAGACTATTGTTTCGAAAAGAAAATACTGAAATGCTGATATCACACTCAAAAAATTACATGGCGTCTACTCTTTGTTTTGAGAACACAACATATACACATGGTCTTTGTTCCTTTGGTTGTGCTCTTCTCCTTGCCGCTCCTCATTTCTGCATATCTACCGATTACTCTAATCTCTTCTTCAAGTTCTATCCTACAGGTCTACAGAAAAAAATGCTAGTTATCTCTGAGTGCCCAGCCCTTTCTGATCAATCCCTTTGCCAAACTCATGTAAGACTTAGTCTTTCCAATAATTTATGTTACATCGTGCTATTTTGCAAAATTCATACAAATAAAGCTGATTGGTAAGAAGAGCATGGAGTTTAGAATCCAAATCCCTATTGTTCTGCTTCCAGGGAATTAAACCGAGTCAGTCTTGTTTATCTTCCCCATAACAAACTCAGTGTTGATGCATTAGAGACATTTAATAAGGGTTTGTTCAATTAATAATTATCATAAATAGGTAACAAACGTGGCTGTAGCTGACACAAGTAGATGCTGAAAGAATTAATTTGTTTCCCAATTTTATAATAGCCATGCTCCTTACATGACCACACAAGCTCATGGATCCCTGATTGGGTATTGAGCTTGACTCTGTATAGGCTCCCAATTAGATTAGCCCTGCATTCTAAAAACTGAGCATCTAAAACCCTACTTCTAACTGATTTAAAAAGTCCTTAGTCAACCAATTGGCTCTGATTTTGGATCTTAAAAAGCAGTCATCATGAGTAAAATGCTACAGATAATTTTTTTTTTTTTTTTTTAGAGATAGAGCTTCTGGAGGTAAAGTGGGCAAATTGTTTTCCAAAGATAACTGTTCAATACATTCATTTTACAATGTGACATTGATAGATGTTCAACAAGAGGCAAAGGTTATACCTTCTCCCCACTCTTTGAACCTGGGTGAGCCATTATAACTGCTTCAATCAATAATCCATACCAGAAGTGACATTATGTCTTCCTAGCCTGGTTCTATCCTCTTGGGACATGCACCTTCAAAGCATTAAGTCAACATATAAAAAGTCCAGTTATCCTCAAGTCCCTATCCTGAGTAACATGAAGAGGCCACACATAGAGAGAGAGCTGCCCAAGGAGCCCCAGCTACGACAGCCTCCAATGTTCTAAGATCAGGTACCAAAACATGTGAATGAAGAACTCCTCACTCCCAGCCCCGGCCAATGTCTAACTACAACCTCACTGGAGACCCCCAAGTCAGAAGGCCTATATGGGCTGCTGTAGGATTCCTGGCCCACAAAATTGAGAGATAATAAATAATTATTATTGTTTTAAACCAGGGTGATTTGTTGTGCAGCCATGGTAGCCAGGCAGGACAATTGGGAAAAAAATATTTTTCTTCTTTAGACCAGTTAGGTCCAAGCTGTCAGACAGATGAGCCATGTCTTAGAGCATTCCATCCCTCATTCTAAGTGACCACGGTGATGGGCAGGCAAGGACTCTGCCCAATTTGTGAGGTTTCCGTTGATTCTGGGCTTGTGGCAACGGAAGAAATCTAAGACAGTTCTGTCCTAAAAAACAAAACAAAACAAAACAAAACAAAAACCATGGCTCTGGAAGAATAAAATATACTTTTTGCTTAATAACTTTTCCAGTAATTAAAGTTTTATTTCCACATCCTTTTTAGTAAGTGTAAAAATATATTCCAAATCATTCTGTCCCTCAAAGTGGGAAAAGGATTGGGGGAGGGAAAGCAGAGACCATATGTCTCCAAATAAATGTAATTACTGGCCCTGCCTTCACTGAGGTCACACACCTATACTGTGGAGGGCATAGGATGGTGGAGGGAGATTTTCACATCTGGATTAAATCAAATAATATTGGTTGCAGCTTGCAGACTGCAATTTCTTGCCAATTTTCATGTTATTAATCCCTTGGTACTATGAAAGAAAAAAAATACGGTTCTAAACTCTTCATAAACTGGAATTGGGCAATAGCCATGGTGGACAATAGGTAACCCAGACTTGCTACATGTTAACAAAGCTCCTCTGTCACTACCATAAGATGAACCAAAATGTGAGGTCTATTCAAGTGGAAAGAAGTAAACAGGATGATGGTTTTGCTTCTGGCCATGAGTGATGTGACTGAAAACAAAGTATGCAAATCATAAAGAAGCTGAGAGCAAAAAGTCCCTCATAGTCCGTTGGGAAACAGTGTTGACTGATCACTGAGTCTATTTGGAATTGCCCTAGAGGGAATGCTTTCCCGAAGCTTTCATTCTGGGAATGTGGATACAGCATTACTGATGGATGATTGATTGTAGGCCTAGAAATAAGGGGAAAAATTGAGAAGGGCAAATGGGGAAATTTTTTTTTTTTTTCCATGTGTGTTACCCAGTCAGTAAGGAGAGTCAGGAAAAGAGAAATCATGATTCTCAAACTTAAATTGGGCTCTTCCATCAAGAGTTGGCATAAACTTTTACAAATCTAAAGACAGAATTGACATGATGGGGAAACAAAAACTAGGTCCTGCTTTCTATCTCTTAGCTCCAGTGAGTAAATATCTTTGGTTTATGGTTATTCAGCGTTTTTCTTTATCCTTAATTTAGAATCATGTTTAAGAGGAGACATGAATAAAAGCACTGATTTGAAAAGTGTAGTCAGGGGATATGGCAAGGGCTAGTGTGTTCACTTGGGACAGCAAGAGCAGGAGAGCTAGGACTGTGCATTGATCTGAAGAGACCAGGAAAGAGAAGAGTTACGAGGAACCAGAAAGAAGTTAGCTAGCTGCTTGGGAGGAAACGCCTGGCAGGAGCGACAGGTCTGACAATTAAGTTCCTGAGGTGTTGTAGCAATGTTGCTAAACCTTTTTGAGATCAGAGGGATTATTCATTATGAATTTGTACCAACTGGACAAACAGTTAACCAAGTTGACTATTTGGAAGTGCTGAAAAGGCTAAGTGAATAAGTTAGACGACCTGAACTTTTCACTAACAATTCATGGCTCTTGCATCATGACAATGCACCAGCTCACGCAGCACTGTCTGTGAGGGAGTTTTTATCCAGTAAACAAATAACTGTATTGGAACACCTTCCCTACTCACTAGACCTGGCTCTCAATGACTTCTTTCTTTACCTAAAGATAAAGGAAATATTGAAAGGAAGACACTTTGATGACAGTCAGGACATCAAGCGTAATATGATGGCAGCTCTGACAGTCATTCCAGAAAAAGAGTTCCCAAATTGCTTTGAAGGGTGGTCTAGGTGCTGGTATCGGTGCATAGCTTCCCAAGGGGAGTACTTCAAAGGTGACCATAGTGATATTCAACAATGAAGTATGTAGCACTTTTTCTAGGATGGGTTCGCGAACTTAATTGTCACACCTCTTACGTCCTTGGTAGTAGAACACAGGCAACCTGGAAAAAACTGGAAGGGAACCAACCAAGGAAGTGAGTATTTTCCTTACTGCCTCCCTGCCTTGGTTTCCTGCTGGTGCCTCCCATTGGCAGAGCATAACTGCAAGCCAGAGGTTAAGGGAGCCCATGCTAGAATCCCTTAGGTTTAGGCTCCTGGAGGACAAACAAGGGAGAGAGAAGTGTGCAAACTTGTCTGGGGAATCAGGGAGAGACCTCCAGCCCTGTATTGAATATTGCCATCAGTCGCTTCTATGCTGTGTTTCTTCAAATCCTCTAACCCTAGCTTTTCCCACTTTACCTTTAGGCACTCAATATTCTCCATTTGTCCTCCAAGAAATACTCAGTGATCAGGAAGTCACAGCTTCAGTTATTTCAACAAATACTCATGAAACAAGGGCAAGCTAAATAAGTAACAGCTCTTGCCCTCATGAACCTCTCACATGCTTGAGGGGGAAATAAGCATGTCAACAAATAACTGAAATCCAACATAATAGGTGCCTGGCAGGATACAGTTGGCATTAAGCACTATGAGAAATAAAGAATGACTTACTTTTTCTTTTATGGTGAGAGTCAGGGGTGGTCAAGAAAAGTTTTACACATCAGGTGACAGTTAAAGTGGGACTTCAAGAATAATTAAGTGCCATGGTCCTAGGGACTTTATTTTAAGTCTTATTTCTTACTTGTATCTTAAAACTCCCTCCCTTTTTATGGTAAGCCGCTTCTAAGATGGCCTCCAATAATTTGTATCTTCTGATATTATGTCCTTGTGCAATCTTTTCCCTGTGAGTGTAAGCTGGACCTAGTGGTTTGCTTCTAATGGACAGGATATGGCAAAAGTTATGGAAGGTCACTTCTGAGACTAGGTTACAAAAAGAGTCAGGCTTTAGTCTCTCTCTCTCTCTCTCTCTCTCATCAGGAATATTGACCTCTAATTTCCTTTCCTTTTCTTTCCTTTCCTTTCCTTTCCTTTCCTTTCCTTTCCTTTCCTTTCCTTTCCTTTCCTTTCCTTTCCTTTCCTTTCCTTTCCTTTCCTTTCCTTTTCCTTATTTTCTTTCTTTCCTTCTCTTTTCTTCTCTTCTCTTCTCTTCTCTTCTCTTCTCTTCTCTTCTCTTCTCTTCTCTTCTCTTCTCTTCTCTTCTCTTCTCTTCTCTTCTCTTCTCTTCTCTTCTCCTCTCCTCTCCTCTCCTCTCCTCTCCTCTCCTCTCCTCTCCTCTCCTCTCCTCTCCTCTCCTCTCCTCTCCTCTCCTTTTCATTCTTTCTTCCTCCCCCTCCCCTTTTTTTGTAGTGTCTGGCTAATGTATCAGAGTAATACTGGCCTTTGGAAGTGCTTCCTTATCTTTAATTTTCAGAAGAGTTTGAAGATTGGCATTCTTCATTAAATGTTTGGTAGAAATCACCAGCAAAGCCATTAGGTCCAGGACTTTTTTTTATTGGGAGATTTTTTTCATTATTGAGTCAAATTCCTATGTTCCTAGGAATTTACCCATTTCTCTTAAGTTATCCAATGTGCTGGTGTATAATTTTTCATAGTAGTCTTTGATAATCTTTTCTTATTTTTGTGGTATCAATTGTAATGTCTCCTCCTTCATTTATTTATTTAAGTCATAATGTGATCTCTTTTTTTCTTAGTCTATCTAAAGGCTTGTCAATTTTGCTTATCCTTTCCATAAAACAGCTTTTAGTGTTGTTGATCTTTTCTATTGATTTTCTGGTCCCCTTTTATTCTGCTCTGCTCTTTATTATTTTCTTTCTTCTGCAAACTTTGGGCTTAGCTTGTTCTTCTTTTTCTAGTTCCTTGCAGTATAAAGTTAGATTGTTTACTTGCGATTTTTCTTTTTTCTTAATGTAGATATCTATTGCTATAAACTTTCTTCTTAGAACTATTTTTGTTGTGTCCACTGTTTTCAGCAAACCAGGATATATTTAGATCTGTGTGTGTTTATTTCTTTATAAATCTTTATTTATAATATTTTTAAATAATATAAATATTATTTATAATTTTTATAAATTGTTACTTATTTATAATTCTCTGCTTTTTGGATCTGTGGTTTCATGTGTTTCATTATTTCTGGAAAATTCGCAGCCGTTATCTCAAAATTTGTTGTCCAGTTTTATGTCTTTTTTATTATAATTGTTATTTTTTATGGCATTCCAATACACTTATGTTAGACTATTGATATAATCCACAACATTTGGGTGCTTTGTTCTATTTTTTTTTCACTCTTCTTTCTTTATGTTTTGGTTTGGATATTTTTATTGACCCATTTTCAGTCAGTATAAATTTTGAGGTCAATATCAGTTGTTACGTGCATCAGTAGTTCTTTATTTTTATTGCTGAGCATTCACCTATTTTTCTAATTGGTGTAAAATTAGTATACAGCATACTATTAGTTACAGGTATACATCATAGTTATTTAATGTTTATATTCATCACAAAATGATCCCACAATAAGTGTAGTTACCATCTGTCACTATACAAATTTATTAAATATTATTGACTATATTCATTACAATCCCATGAGTTATTTATATTATCACTGAAAGTTTGTACTTCTTAATCCCCTTCACCTAATCACTCACCCCCTAACACCTCCTCTCTCTAGTACCATTTATGAGTCTGTTTCTATTTTGTTTTGGTTGTTTCTTTATTTTGATTTTTAGATTCTACATATAAGAAAAATCAGATTCATTGATTTTTTTCCCTCAGCTATCTTAAATCTAGGGATATGCACCATAAGGTGTTTTTTCATCTCTGATATCATGTATTTTATTTTAACATTTCTATTTGACTTTTTGTTATAGTTTTTATCCCTGTGCTAAAATTTGCCATCTTTCTATTCATATTGCTCAACTTTTCAACTAGATCTTTTAACATGTTCATCATAGCAATTTTAAAGTCCCCATCTGATAATTCTCATATATCCAATAAGTCTAGACTTATTAATTTCTCTGTGTATTGACAATGAGTTTTTTTCTTGTTTTTTTATATTTCATGGGTTTTTGTTTGTTTGTTTGTTTGTTTGTTTTTTATTGAATCATGAACATGACAGTAGAGACCAAGATAAATAATATTTACATCTGGAAATGGTTATATTTCTCCTTTCAAGTCACTAATATGATGGTTGAGTCAACCTAGATAGGAGTTGATTTAGGTGTGGGTTTTATGGTTGCTTAACTTGCCTTTAGTGCACAACAGTGTACAAATTCCTTTACCAGAAAGCTGACTTTGTGATTAGGTTGGGGGGTTGGGATACAAGAGAGTTTTCCTCAGTTTTTGTGTTTCACACTTAGTTTTAGTCATTTCTTTATACTTCTTCCATGGGTATAGATCCACACACTTTCCCTTTCTCCTGTAGAAAACTGCTGTTATTTTTTACTCAGTAATAAGCTTATGGTGGGACCATTGATTGTTCTCTGTTATCTTAGACCAGCTTCCGTCTTAGATAAGCCCTGTAGGTCTGAGCTTTGGGTTAGGGTTTTATCATCATCCCTGCCGTCTGATCAATAACAGTAAACTTCTCCTTCTAAGTGTGGTTGGGTTTGGGTGAAAAATGCTTGACTCTCCCCCAATGGTAGCTGCTGTCTCCTTGGTGTCAACCTGGGCCAGGTTGTCTTTCTATCTTTCTACCAAGTACTGAAGATTTTACCTTCTATCATTCTACCAACTGCAATTGTCTTTTCCTGTGTTTTGGAGATGACAGTCATTTTTTTCTCCTTTAGAGTCTCACATGAGAAAAGGTTCTCAAAAGAAATTTGGAGTTTCTTAACTCTCTTACATCAGCAGCTGATCACTTTTTGAAAGTCTGCATTACCAAAGTGGCTTCTATCTTTTAATAGCTTGTGCTACCCTTAATCTTTCACATTAGTAGGTTCACAGAAAAGAGCTTGAGAGTAAATGTGAACTCCCCCTATGTCTAGACCCCAGCTATTCTAGACTGATACTTGGCCTACATTTGTCCTTCAAAAATTTATTAGCATTTTAGCTGATTTCTTCTTGGCCACTTTTATGGTGACCACCCCTTTGACCCATGTTCTGCTATAGTTTGCATGTACCATTTCTTGTTAGAGGAGCTTTGCTTTCTTTGGAATCCAGGTTATTTGACAGCTTTGCAAGCTCAGTGCTCCAATAGCTCAAGAAAAGTGATGTGGATGTACTTTATCTGAACTTTTCTCATTTTGGGGTTGGGGGTGATGCTCCTTTCTAGGCAGAGAGAACTTCATCTTAAGTAAAAGCAGTAATCGAACAATACTTTCTTGAGGGTCCCCATGTGTATATCACCTCCCTTTCTATTTCAGAAAATACAAATATTGATAGAATATTTATCCTCCATTTGAGGACGTTAAATTTTGTAATTTAGGTAACTTAATGAAGAACACAATACTTAATTTCTAGAAATATTAATTAGTAACATGAGGAGTTTTTTTATGAAGCCAGAGAAAAAATAAAATTAGACCGAGATCAGAGATGGAATAATAAGCTAGATGAGACCCAGTCATAGTATCTATATTTATATAGGACATTGCTTCAAAGAAAGAAGAATTTTAATGCAATGTCATGTATACTTATGGGCATTCCTATTGCTCTCAAATATCTGAGCAAGATCACAAATTCTTTTGTTGAATTTCAGGTATAACCTATAATTCAAAATGTCCTAAAGGGTGACTAAACATCTCAGTGCCCAGTGCCATAAATTCCATATCCCAGAAAAATCCCTCAATTCCAGGCAAAATGGATAGGTTAGTCACTCTATGACAGAGACCAGCAATATTGGTGTTACTCGGGAGCCTGTTAGTCATGCAGAATCCTGGCCCCATCTCAAACTTACTGAATAAGAAGCAGTATTTTAATAAGATCTGCAGGTGATTCACAGGCACATTAGTATTTGAGAGGACTATCCTAAAAACAAGAGTTGAGGATCTGCATACCTGAAATCTAAAATTTCTGAGATATTTTAGAAAATGTTTTCCAATGTCTTTATTTTTCACTCTCTTTATACTACACTAGCATTAATCAGTATATGGACAGATATTCATATGTGCCCCTCCAGGACTTAGTTTATTATAATTATTCTTTGGAAGCACAGAATGTCAATTGGGTATCAACTGTTTTAGATCCACTAACTTTCTGTGTGTGTGTGTGTGTGTGTGTGTGTGTGTGTGTGTGTGTGTGTCTGTATGCGCGCGTGCTTTCTAATTCCTTTTTTCAAGATATTTTTAATTCAGATATATTTAGGTCTCTGGAGAGTGATAATTAAACTAATCAAGACACATAATAAGCAAATCACTGTATTAAAGAACTAGCTAATTAATAAGACTAGGAATTTTCTCCTATATTTGGATACTTTGGGGTTTGAAAACTGTATCATTGAACTTATCTGGACAAATGGCTGAAATTATTCTAGTCTACCACTGACTTCTTTGGGGATAACAATACCATTACTTTTCATTTTTGTGCAAGTGATTATATGATAATTATATTTAAACATTCATGAAACACGTAATCAAAATAATATAATTTGCATATAATAAAAGATCTTTGTTATGTAGGTCCTCCCAGTTCTACATGTAATCTAACTGTTCAGATTCCTTTTTCCCTTTTGGAAGGCAGCATCCATCTTGCAGAATAGTAGAAAATTTAATTTTTCATATTTTGATTTTGTCCTCTCTAAATACTTTTCTTCCACATTGTGGATTTTCCATCTCTGCTCTCGGATCCATGGAATACTCTTCTGAACCTCCAAAATTTGTTTAAGTTGGCGTAAATTCCTAGAAAAATTCCAGCAAGCCTCCCTGTGGTCACCATCCAGAAACAAAGCCCAGATTCACTACTGGCCCATTACCTGAAACCTTGACTGCTAAGCAAAACTGCAGGGTTGACTTCAGCTCAGGAATGAAAAAATGGCTTTGTGGAGTAATTAGGGTTTCTGGCCTTTGCTTCCCTTCATTCTCATTCCAGTTTAACTAAGGTATTATACAGCCTGACTTTGTTAGACAAACACCCACATTTCTTTCCAAGGAAAATGGTATTGCCAACATAATATAACATTTGAATCAGGACAGACCCGAGTCTGCCTTCACTCTACAATTAAGAGCTACATGACTTAGGGAAAAATCACAGGAGTTCTATGAGCCTCAGTGTCCCTATTCATTAAATGAATAATAATAAATATTTTGCAGCATTATTGTGAGAGTTAAATGAACAGCGCAGAGCATAATGCCTCAGCATATGCTAATTTTCTCTTTCTAAATGTCACCATGGTGGATCTCCATGGTATTTTTAGAATGATAGTACTTGCAGAACTGAAAATAAAAATAAAATAAATCTATAATTCTGTACATATGGCTAGGCATATGTATTTAAACATGTTCATGTGTTTTCCACAACTATAATTTATTTGCACAATTTTTTCCTAGTCTCCTGCCCAAAATATTAAATGTCTTTGGGGAAGAGAAATAAAACAACACATGCTCGGATTTGTCCCAGGCCAATTCCTTAATTTTTGGACAGACTGTATTAAAATACCATTGTTTTCATGGAATATATATATACATATAAGCGTACATGAACACTCACCCCAGAGCCTTACTTTGTCTTGAGTACTAATCAACATTCTTTTCATACATAACACGTGATGAGTTTCCCCTTGACACCATTTAAGACAAAGATTCAATTTTTACAAAGATTAAAATACACATTCTAACTTCTGTATATAGAGGACAGCATGATAAAGGGATTTGGAGTCATACTCTGTACTTTCTGCTGATTTTGCTGTGATCCTAAAACTTCTCTGAAAAATAAAGTCTATTAACACACACACACACACACACACACACACACACACACACACACACCACTTAGAAATTTGTTCTCTCAGAGTTCTGGAGGCCGGTAGTCTGAAATCAAGGTTGTTGGCAAGGCTACACTCCATCTGGTGGCTCTAGGAGATACTCTGTTCTTTGCCTCTTCCAACTTCTATGGCTGTTTCCTTGACTAGTGGCCACATCACAGCAATCTCAGTCACTTCCATGGTCACATCACCTTCTCTTCCTCTTTTCTTCCGTGTATTTCTTATAAGGACACTTGTCATTGAATTTAGGGCATCTCTGGATAAATCAGGATGATCTCTTAAGCTCAAAATGCTTAACTTCATTACCCCTGCAATGATCTCTCTCTCTCTCTCTCTCTCTCTCTCTCTCTCTCTCTCTCTCTCTCTCTCTCTCTCTCTCTTTTTCTAAATAAGGTAAGATTTATACGTTCCAGGGATTAGAGCACGAAACGATCTTTTTGGAGGTTACTATTCAGATCACTACAATGGTCATTAACTCACTCTTGTCAATAGACCATAGGGAAAGTCCACTTAAGGATTTCTAGGAAAGGTTTTCTCCTTTATTTCTCTCCTATTTACAAAAAGGGATGCAGAAGAAAAGAAAAACAAACAAACAAACAAACAAACAAACAACTTCCTTTCCACCTTTTCATGCAGTTTTAAGAGGCAAGATGAAAGAAGCAACAGCAGCCATCTTGGCTGTAGGAGGTGTTAAGTCTGAAGACTTCGCTGAGCTACTGGAACAGGTCTGAAACCAGTCACCTCTGAACTTCATTCCATCTGAGGTTTAATCAAATGTCTTTATGGTTTAAATGATTGTCATTGTGAATTTTGTTACTTGCAGCTCAAAGCATATTAACTACTGAAATGGGAAAATACAGATATAAAATTAGAAAGAAGAGAACTTATGTGATATCCACAAGATTACAGGGTTAGAACCCAGGAAAATAAGCAATCATTTCAATTGTCAAGTTGGCTAAAGAGAGAATAGTTTGGGTTTTATTCTAAGAACACAGATAGAAAGAACGATATTTATACTTAGGAATAAGAATGGAAAGAAATAGCCTATTTGAAGGTAAGAAAAGTTGGAACTAACTCTAGACTCTAAATTCCATGAAGTTAATTAGAACTGTATTCAGATGAATGTTCACATAAATTACATCAAACGTAAAGTAGCTACTTGTCTTGCTTCCAAACTTCAAGATCACATGGGCAAGTCATGAGATCTTACCGTGTATGTAGTAAAGGTATATATTCGTCAAATTGAAAAACACAGACTTTTATTATGTGTAGCGACATGTGAAAACTATTGTGCAGTGGACAGAGCCTGATGTAATACTGCATAATAGGATCTGGATTTGACACACATCCTATGTAATAAAATGCCAGTCAATCTTCTGCTTCTATTCCAACCACCACTGACTCCCTTAGTAGTAATGAAAACGTGGCTTAGACAAGTTCTCTTACGCACACACAGCCTGACATGCAGCCAGGGGAAGCCTGTGAAGATTATGAAATAACCCTCCATTATGAAGTTCATGGAGTCATCCTCTCAATGTTATTAAGTGAGCTTTAATTTTGATTGCTGTCAGATTTCACAGCTTTCAGCAGCTGCAGGTCCCTTGAGATAGGTCTTTTGAAAATTTCTTTTCTTTCTTTTTTTTTTACATCTATAAAACAGAACTTCATTTTACTGGAGCCACGACAGATCTATTTTGCAGTCAGCAGGTCTTTGACTTAAGTAGATGAATTAGCTGCCTGGTCTGACAGTTGGGCTGTCTTTTTTGCTGCCCTACCATTGTCCTCATTTTCTGCCTCTCAAAGCTGTCTTCACTCTTACACCCACCTCAAAAAAGTGAAGTAGTGTTCCTACCCTATGTTAGAATAATGAGGGATTCTCAGGGGCTCAGTTACAGCATCATGAAACTGCTTTTTTTGTGGCACCTTCCCCATACCATGCCTAACAACTCTAATCACCACCCCTACAATCACCTAAAATGTACCCCTGTGGTTTTGTTAGTACCTGAAGAATAGACCCCAACCAGTATCAAGTTTCAGGGCAAAGGACAGGCAGCTTCTATTTTAGAAAGATATCATAATACTTAACCAAGACCAATGTTTTGCCTTAATAACTGGCATTTACTGAGCAATAGTCATATCTCATTTAATTACCCTATTAGCAGGGACCGCAATTTTACCCATTTTCTACCTGAGAAAGTTCAAATCACTTAAAGTTGCATCATATAACTAGTAAATTAGGGAGATGAGGTTCAAATTTAAGTCTGCCTGTGCTTTTTATTTCTACACCTCTTCACACTGTTGAGATGTTTAGTGGAGCTACATTTACACTACAGCTCTGCCATCCTGAGCTCTAATATAGATTACTCCCAGAGAAGTCCCTACCTAACCAAACCATCATAAGTGGGAAATACATTCTGCTAGGACTGAGGTAGCAATATGGCAGTTCACGTTGGCAAAGGTGACCAGCTCCAGTTATACAATTCAAGTTCAGCCTCTGCCTACTTCATAATAGTTATCACATGTTGACGGAACAGGACCAGAAATAAAACATGTAGGCAGTTTGAGTCAGGGTGAAGGTAGTCCCTTGGTCTGGAAAGGAGTGTATAACTCCACTGCAAAATGTGAGTTTGAAGCTCTGGATATGAGATCACAACTGGAGAAAGAAGGAAAAGATGCAATCCCTGAAAAAGGTATCACGTGTGTTATAGGGTTGGGCAGGTAGATTTCAGTATCTCCATACACAAGCAATATTAGGACCTAGGATCCCACCTGGGTTTCAACAGAACAGCTGGGGAATAGAATCTAGATGGGGAAGACTCCACACACTATCTTTGTGACAGTAAAGCTTAATTCAGTCCATTTGTTTTAATACAATGAGTATGTCCTTTTGGGTGTTAATGGTGTGTCACACACTGTGCTAATCAAAATACATGAATCGTCTTAATTTGTTCTTACAATACTACCACAGTGCTATCGGTTGGTGCAAAAGTAATTTGCAATGATTTTCAACCTTTTAACATGCAAGTATTTTTTGCAGGAACCTAATATTATTTTCAAAGAAGCTGAAGCTCAAAGGAATTAAATTCCTTTACCTCCTTCTGGTACTTATATTTGAATTTTCATTCTGATTTAAAAAGATGGCAGAAAGTATCACACTTAAATGATATGTGTTCATATCTAAATTTGTGTTCAACTATCATGTACAACATACAGACAAAAATGAAAGACTGGACTCCAGCAGGTGTTCCAAATGTTAGTCTATATATGGAGCTAGTTTGTAATAGACATGCCTAAATAGCTTTATACAGTCTTTTTTTTTTTTTTAAGTAGTTTCAAAATTTTGTCTCTCCAAAATTCTGGGAATGTGGCCTTCTAAACATAGCATGGAATAGGGAAAAGATAGCATGGTAGTAGCCCATGTAAAAAACTCAAAGAATAAATAAATGTTAAATGGGTCTATGATTTGAATAAGCTTTAAAATGAATTAATTAAATTTGGACTTCTTAAATAAGTAGAACAGTATTTTAAAAATATTTTCTCCCTAGAATATACTTTAAAAAAAAAAAAAGAAAGAAAAGATCCCTAAGGAGAACATCTTTAGTATCTTCTCAAAAATCCTAGGCTTAACTGAAATGAAAACTGTTTTAATCCAACTTGCATTCCTGTCTTTTGAATCCTACACACTCAACTAAACCAAAATGGCTGGCCTAAGTGTCACAGAATCACCTTATATGGTCCTTGTGTTTCATGTGATGCACCACTCACTAAACATTCAAAGAAAATTATAGGAACTTTTCTGGTGCCTTGGGAGCAGGCTTTAGTTTACCACAAGTTCAAGGATCCATTTCTTTCTTGGGGCCTTTCTATAACACCAGCCATCCCCTCTGTGCAGTTATGAACATTCCTCCAAGGCCAGGAGTTCTGGGAAACTCTCAGGATGTCAGCAGCAGATCCTGAACAAAGTCTTCTGGGAGCAGGGGCTATGATTTTCCAATGTCACTGCCACTGTATGAATCTTAGCATCTGGGAGGTTCTCACTGTTGAATTCTACGTGTGTTAGTATGTGTTAAATTTGGGGAAAGACACTGTTTCAGCATGACATTTAGCACCAGTAACTGGTTTTAAGGAACAAAAACCCATTCTATTGAAATCTTTTATTAGAAAACATATCCCACAGTTTATACAATTCATTCCAGGCCTTTCAGCCAGTGAAGTGTTTATAAGTTTTGAGTTGGGTAAAATAGAATCGTTCAGGGATATGTCAGTCTTTCCATTACACCCCTTCTTTTTTTCACCCCAAAGTAGCTCAAGTTTATTAGTGTGTCCATAAAAATTAATATTCCACTGAAACCTGGCACCAAACCATAAAGTAAATGTTTACATATCCCTTTAAATATTAACTCAGTTGTTTCTACAAAATGATAGACCTGCCAGGCGTGAAAATTCTCAATTCATAGCCTTTCTCAGCTAATTCAGTTGGGCTATTCTTTCAATGACTAAATTTAGCTAAAAAAAATAAAAAATAAAAAATAACACCTGAAATGGACAGGATGCCAGAAAAGGGCCGAGAGAGAACTTTATTAATTATCCAGAAGCTTCCAACATGAGGTCATCCTGAAAAGTGGAAACTATCAAACTAGGCAAGTATAGCCAAGCAGGAGGGTTATTTGTACCCAAACATACATCCCTGGTCTCTGTCAACTGCATGTCAGCTGTCAGGAAATAGCTTGAGGGCCCACCGACATGTGGCTGCTGTGGGGGGTGTGCTTGGGACAGAGTCACAGATGGAGTGCTAACTGAGCTCCCAGCTTATTTAGCTGACCCAATGGCTGGGAAGCCAGACCTCCACCAGTGCTTAGGCTTTTAGGTCTATTGCAGGAAAGCTGACAAAACAATTCTCTGGATGAGAGGGGCCAGAGAGGACAGGGGAATGGAAAATGTAGTGAGCTCAGGAGTGAAGATAAAAAAGAACTAAGCCACTAGAGTCTCTTCTTTTCTCAACCTTATTCTGGTTCTGCTGAGAATGAATCCTTGTTCTGAGTTCTCTGTCTCCTTGAGTCCTCCCATGCCTTCCTCTAGATATCTATTATAGTAAAAAGACTTTATTCAAGGTCAGCCTCCCTCATTTACTAGTTGTGCAGTTTTGAACAAGATACTTCCTTACCTAAATACTCCTTTCTTTATTCACTGACTAAACTACTAGTAAAGGGTTCTCAATATATACTAGATGGTGCAAAGTGCTGTCCCCTTTACCTTACATGATTAAGGTCAGAATCACATAAGCCGACACATATGAAACTACTTGGTTTATGACAATAATAGTAATAATGATAAGCATGTATTACATGCTAGACAACATCAGGAATTTTGTATTAAATGTCTTACCTAATTTATATAACACACATCTAAGGAATTTTTATTTTTTGATTTTTCAGATGAAGAATCAGGTGCTTTGAAAGTTTTAGCATCTTTCCCAAGATGCTCATTCTATCTAAATGATTTATAGGTTTGGGAACCAAAATTCTACATGGCTTACTTTTTTTTGTAGATAGTGACAAACTGATTCTAAAATTTTTGTAAAGCTACCAAATCAAAACAGTGTTGTACTAGCATAATGATAGATATATGGATCAATGAAACAGAAAAGAGAATATAGAATAGACCTAAACATAAATGGCCATTTAATTTTCAACAAAGGCAAGAGGGTAATTCATTGGGGAAGGACAGTTTTTTTATTTGTTTGTTTCTATTTTGTTTTTATTTTGTTTCTATGAAGCAGCAATAACTTTATCTAATGGACAAAATGTACTCAATCCCTACCTCACCACACAAAAAATAATTAACCATTCACTGTTTATATAAATATAAAAATTAAAATTCAAACTTCTTCAAGAAAATCTTTGTGACCTGGGAGTATGCAAATACTTTTTTAAATAGGACACAAACACACTAACCATAAAAGACAAAGATGCTATTAAAATAATGAAAACGCATGGTATAGATAGAAGAAATATTTGCAATTCGTATACAGAAGGTTCCAAAAAATGTATATGCATTTGAAGAAAGGAAAAAACTGTTTAAAATTGTAATACTCGATATATACCGATAAATCATTATATTCTACAAAATAACTAGTCAGTATTCAATAAAAGTGTAAAGGTCAATTCAACTTCGAAAAGTAATACATAGATAACATTCTTAAAATGTGTATACATTTTTTTATCACCCCCAGTACTGAAAGGATTTATGTTAAACATATATAGAGAACTCTTTCAATTCAACAATAAGACAAGTACATTGTATAAGTATTTTAATGAGGTTCTAGAACAGCCCAAACTAATCTGTGGTGTTAGAAACCAGATCAATTGTTCCCTGGGATTGCAGATGGGACGTGATTAACTGGAAAGGAGAAAGAAAAAATTTGTATAAAATCGAGTTTTACTATTTTGTGAATGATATATTGGTTATATGAATGTGAACGCTTGATATAATTCATATAACCACTTAAATAAACCACTTAATTCAAATAAACACTTAAAAATGTGTGATTGATAAGTGGATCAAAATGGCGGTGTGAGGTGAGCTTTTGGAAATCTCCACTGGAGTTTACAACAAATTGAAAAACTATAACTCCACAAAGGACTCCCTGCACAGCAGACAGGCAAGACGAAGAGTCTCACTACTGAATTCGCCTAATGGTGGGCAAATTGCGCAAGCAGGGGAGGAGAGAAGGGAGAAGTACGGAGACGGAGCTGCGCGGGCGCAGGCATGCAGACCTAGCTCAGTGCTCCGAGCCTGCTGCATCCCAGAACTATGGCAGCTGCGGGAGAGCAAATGGTACCCAGAGAAAATCAGGTGTAGCCATAATGATATCAGATGAAACAGACTTCAAGGTGAAAAAGATAACAAGAGACAAAGATGGACATTTCATAATGGTGAAGGGGACTATACAACAAGAAGACATAACAGTCATCAATATTTATGCCCCTAATCAGGGATCACTGAAATATACCAAGCAACTACTAACAGAACTAAAGGGAGAAATTGACCAAAACACAATTATACTAGGGGACTTAAATACATCATTGACAGCTATGGATAGATCATCCAAACAGAAAATAAATAACAAAACAGCAGCCCTAAATGACACATTAGATGAAATGGACATAATTGACATTTATAGAGCACTTCATCCTAAAACATCAGACTATACATTCTTTTTTAGTGTACATGGAGCATTCTCAAGGATAGACCATATATTGGTGCATAAAGCTAGCCTCAGCAAATTTAACAAGATTGAAATCATACCAAGCATATTCTCTGATCACAAGGCTTTGAAATTGGATATCAACTGCAAAAAGAAATCAGGACAAAACACAAATACATGGAGATTAAACAACATACTTTTACAGAATGACTGGGTCAAAGAAGAAGTTAGAGGAGAGATCAAAAGATACATAGAAACAAATGACAATGAAAATACATCCTACCAAAATTTTTGGGATGCAGCGAAAGCAGTTTTAAGAGGGAAATTTATCTCAAGAAACAAGAAAACTCCCAAATAAATAACCTCATGTTACACCTTAAAGAACTAGAAAAATAAGAACGAGTAAAACCCAAGGTCAGCAGAAGAAATGAAATAACAAAAATTAGAGCAGAACTAAATGAAATAGAGAACAAAAAGACAATAGAAAAAATTAACATGACAAAGAGCTGGTTCTTTGAAAGGATTAACAAAATCGACAAACACTTTGCTGGGCTCACTAAGATAAAAAGACAGAAGACACTAATAAACAAAATCAGAAATGAACATGGGGAAGTTATCACGGATGCCACAGAAATACAAAGGAAAATCCAAGAATATGATGAAAGACTATATGCCACCAAATTCAATAACCTAGAAGAAATGGACAAGTTCTTAGAAACATATAGCCTTCCTAGGCTGAACCATTAAGAACTGGAAAATCTAAACAGACCGATCAACAGTAATGAAATTGAATCAGTCATCCAAAACCTTCCCAATAGCAAAAGTCCGGAACCAGATGGCTTCACTAGTGAATTCTACCAAACCTTCAAAGAGGATCTAATACCCATCCTACTCAAATTCTTTCAAAAAATTGAAGAGACAATACTCCCTAACTCATTTTATGAGGCCAACATTACCCTGATATCAAAACCTGGTAAGGACAACACAAAAAAAGAGAATTACAGACCAATATCTCTAATGAATACAGATGCAAAAATCCTAAATAAAATTCTAGCAAATCGAATGCAACAATGCATTAAAAGGATTATTCATCATGACCAAGTGGGGTTCATCCTAGAGGCACAAGGATGGTTCAACATAGGCAAATCCATCAATGAGATACATCACATAAACAAAATAAAGGACAATAACCACATGATTATATCAATTGATGCAGAAAAAGCATTTGACAAGATACAGCATCCATTTATGATTAAAACACTTAATAAAATAGGTATAGAAAGAAAATACCTTAATACAATAAAGGCCATATATGACAAACCCTCAGCTAATCTCATAATTAATGTAGAAAAACTGAAGCCCTTTGCTCTAGGTTCAGGAACATGACAGGGCTTTCCCCTATCACCTTTGTTTTTCAACATAGTATTGGAAGTCCTCGCCAGAGCAATCAGGCAAGAGAAAGAAATAAAAGCATCCAAATTGGGAATGAAGAAGTTAAATTGTCACTTTTTGCAGATGACATGATTCTATATATAGAAAACCCTAAAGGCTCCATCAAAAAGCTATTAGAAACAATCAACGAATACAGTAAAGTTCCAAGCTACAAAATCAATGTACAAAAGTCCATTGTATTCCTATATACTAACAATGAAATCTCAGAAAAAAAAATTCCTTTTGCAATTGCAGCAAAAGAATAAAATACCTAGGAATAAACTTAACCCATTATGTGAAAGACCTATATGCTGAAAACTACAAGACATTTTTAAAAGAAACTGAAGAAGACGCAAAGAAATGGAAAGACATTCCGTGTTCATGGATTGGAAGAATCAACATAGTTAAAATGGCCATATTACCCAAAGCAATATACAGATTTAATACAATCCCCATCAAAATCCCAATGGCATTTTTTAAAGAAATAGAACAAAAACTCATCAGATTTGTTTGGAACCACAAAAGACCCCGGATAGCCAAAGCAATCTTAAGAAAAAAGAACAGTGCTGGAGGTGTCACACTCCCTGACTTTAGCTTGTACTACAGGGCAACAGTAATCAAAACAGCATGGTATTGGCAGAGAAACAGACACGTAGACCAATGGGACAGAATTGAGAACTCGGAAATAAAACCACATAAATATGGACAGATAATTTTTGACAAAGAAACCAAAAACATACAATGGAGAAAAGACAGCCTCTTCAATACATGGTGCTGGCAAAATTGGAAAGCCACATGCAAAAGAATGAAACTGGACTGCTATCTGTCACCACGTACCAAAATTAATTCAAAATGGATCAAAGACTTAAGCATAAGACCTGAAACAATAAACCGCATAGAAGAAAACATAGGTACCGAACTTATGGTCCTTGGGTTCAAAGAGCATTTTATGAATTTGACTCCAAAGGCAAAGGAAGTAAAAGCTGAAATAAATGAATGGGACTATATCAAATTTAAAAGATTCTGCACAGCAAAAGAAACCATAGACAAAATAAAGAGGCAACCAACTGAATGGGAGAAGATTTTTGCAAACAGTGCCTCCGATAAGGGGCTAATATCCAAAATATACAAAGAACTCATGAAACTCAACTACAAAAAAACAAACAACCCAATTGAAAAATGGGCAGGTGACCTGAAGAGACATTTCTCCAAAGAGGACATACAAATGGCAAATAGACATATGAAAAAATGCTCAACATCACTAATCAACAGAGAAATGCAAATAAAAACCACAATGAGCTATCACCTCACCCCAGTGAGAATGGCTATCATCAACAAGACAAATAGTAACAAGTGTTGGAGAGGCTGTGGAGAAAAAGGAACCCTCATACACTTTTGTTGGGAATGCAGACTCATGCAGATGCCATGGAAGGCAGTGTGAAGGTTCCTCAAAAAATTACGAATAGAATTACCATATGACCCAGCAATCCCTCTCCTGGGTATTTACCCAAAAAATCTGAAAACATTTAGAGATAAAGACACGTGTGCTCCAATGTTCATTGCAGCTTTATTTATGGTGGGCAAGACATGGAAACAATCAAAATGTCCTTCGATAGATGAATGGATAAAGTAGTTCTGGTATATATACACAATGGAATACTATTGTAATAAAAGGCGGTAAGAAAAGGTGAAATGGGACCGTTTATAACAACATGGATGGATCTTGAAATTATAATGCTAAGCAAAATAAGTCAGACAGAAAAAGCAGAGAACCATATGATTTCACTTATATGTGGTATAGAAACCAAAAACAACAAAAGAACAAGACAAACAAATGAGAAGCAAAAACTCATAGACACAGACAATAGTGTAATGGTTATCAGAGTGTAAGGGGGGTGGAGGGTGGTAGATGAGGGTAAAGGGGATGTAATATATAGTGATGGAAGGAGAACTGATTCTGGGTGTTGAACACACAAAGGGATTTATAGATGATGTAAAACAGAATTGCACACCTGAAATCTATGTAACTTTAGTAACAATTGTCACACCAATAAACTTTAATTTTAAAAAAATTGTGTTTTTTTGTATGCAAATTACACCTCAATAAAGTTGATTTAGAAGTTGACCAAAATGATCAACAATTTGGACGAATAATATTTTGAGATTGATTTTGTGTCTGTTTTGTGTATTTGTTGTGATGGGAAGGAGACACTCAAAAATAACTTCTATTTAGGATTTTTTTCTAATATGGTAATGTCATTAATGGTGATGTCATTCATAGAAATAGAATAGTCAAGAGAGGAAGCGAGTTTTGAAAACATTTAAATTGTTTAAATGTTTAGTGTTATTTGTCTATGGGATATCTAAATTAAAAAAATGTCCAATAAATAGTTAAGTATCTGGGTCTGGAGGTCAGCAGAAATATCTTGGCAGAATCTCTAGATTTGAGAGCCAGAAGTGCTCTCAAATGATAATTAAGCCATTGAATAAATGGAATCACCCTTAATGAATTTGTAGTGATAAAATAAGAGGACTAGGAGAGAACTACAAAGATCACATGATTTAGGACATGGGGAGAGAAAGAGATGTCTGCTAAAGAAAGTTTGTGTAGTTAGAGAGCTGGGGTAAAACCAGGAGAGTAAAATGTCACAGAAGTTAGTGTCACATATGTTAAAGAAAGTGATACAGATCACATCAACTAACATTTAATTTAACAAAGCAAGTCACATGGCCCATGTGGCTTCAAGGAGGCAGGTGCAGTGCAATTCTATCAGGTGCTGGCAAGGAACAAAACAGAGATATGAGTGCCACTGATTTCTATCACACTTGTCAGTAAATTCCTCCTTCTATTTTCAGTCCCAAATCTTATTCCAATCCTCCATGGCTATACCCATTTTTACTGGATTTCATGATTATCTGGTCTTTGGGCAAATCTACTCCTTTTTCTCTCTGTTCTGTTTTGCTAACACTCCAACCTCTGCCATGCTCCAACAGTATCATTGCTTTTGTCAATTATATTGAATTGGTCATCCACTGTCATCTTAATTATTTAGACTTAAAAA
This sequence comes from Rhinolophus sinicus, assembly GCF_057876585.1. Lineage (NCBI taxonomy): Eukaryota > Metazoa > Chordata > Mammalia > Chiroptera > Rhinolophidae > Rhinolophus > Rhinolophus sinicus. The sequence continues at coordinate 159,878,849 of NC_142514.1, read as the reverse complement.
ACTTACAAAGTTCTCATATACTAATTTTAGTAGGGTTCCAATAGAGAGAGGATAAAAATACATGGATCTAATTTATTATCTTTAAATGGGCACTAAATAATTACATTTATTATTTGCCTTTTATACTTATTGCTTTCTGTGTCCTGAGGTCTTTGCCTACTTCCAAGATGTGAAGATATTTTCCTAGAAGCTTTATACTTTCAACTTTTAAGTTTAGATATGTTAAAGTTTCAATATTTTTCCATATGAGATTACAGACCTTTGTTGAAAAGCCCTTCCTTTTCTCAGAGGATATCTTTGTCACTTTGTGAAATATCATTTGATGTATAAGAGTGGTGTGCTTCTGGGCTCTTTATTTCATTTCATGATCTATTTGTCTATTCTTATGATAGTACCACATGCTTTGTAGTAGTACTTGAAGTTAGATAGTTTAAGTGTTCCAACTTCATTCTAATCGTAAAACATGCTATTAGTAGCACGGAGAATGACAACAACCATCAGAGGCAAGATGGGAATAACTGCAGTGATGGGCAGCAAGATCCTAATGACCCCCAGAAGATCCTGATCCATAAGGACTTATGGATATGCCTTATAGTACATGGTGTTCCTACAATCAAAATAGATGGGCAGCCAATAAAAGCCAGCCACCCTAATAGTACGTCATGATTCATGCATTGCCCAGTTTCAGATCTCAGGCCAGTGCTAATACCCAGAACCTATCAGTTGAAAGAGTTCAGGTTCTCTTAGTGGTGATTCCACCAATTCTTCCCCCAAAAGACTTATTTATAATGGGGAAAGGGAAAAGTTTAGATTTTCAAGGCGTTTTGAATACAGGTCCAAGCCGACATGAATACTGAGGAAAGCAAAGTGCAATTGTGTGTCTCTTGTTAGAGTAGAGGTACACGGGAGCCAGGTAATGAATGGAGTCTTAGTACTGGCTCGTTTCACAGTGGATTCACTTCATGCAAAGGTGCACTCAGTGTTCATTTCCCTGGTTTCTGAATATATATTTGGTATGGACATGTAGATAGCTCGCATTAATTCCTTGGCCCATGGAGTAAAAGCAATTATAATAATAATGTTACCAAACTAGCTTAGAACCATATGTAGCTGGCTAGTCAGAATTGGTCTTATTGAACCCAGATAGAAACTTCCAGGCTGGCTTCCCAATATAGATGTCTATTTTGAGGTGTAGTAACTCAATCCAGGCACACTATTTAATCCCTAATTTCTTTATTTGTCAAAATCTCTTTGAGTAAAAACCTATTTATACATGAATATCATGAAATAGTTTATCCCATGGTTATTTTGAGGTCTAACAAGAAATTATTTATCAAGAACTGTGAAGAGTCTGAGACTTCACCCTACTTGTAAGCTAACACATTAGCCTACCTCAGTTTCATAGGTGCTGGCAGAAGATGTAATAGTTTTAGTCCAAAAATTGCATGATTCATGGCATAGCACGTAGCGTGAACTATATGTTTGCATTGGTTCCCCTTGCCCTCCAAGTTCCATGGGTGTGAGACAGAGTAGCCCAGGTAGATTCTGCATATGTAGTTGGTTTCCATCACAGTTGAGAAGCCTCAAACATAGAGTACTACATTTTAGAGACCCCAAGCAAACCTTCCTGATATCTGTCTTAAAGAGAGACAATATCTTTATTATACTTAACACTAAACAAATTTGCCCTCTGGTCTAGAGGGATATATTATCTTTATCTAAGGCTGTTCACTATATCAATATCCTTGAAAAAAATAATCTCAAAGGCAAGATGTGCAGAAACATGGAAAATTGTCTCCCACCATCAAAATATCCTTCTCTGTTAAATTTTGATAGAAAAATTGATACATTAGATAAGACACAAGGGCTGTTCATTGACTTTGGATTAATTAGACACTATTAATATAGTGGAATCTTATCCCTATCATCTCAGCCTCCACCATTGACAAAAAAGGCAGGTACATGTTTCACATTAATTTCAGCATTTCTCTAGGATTTTACACTCTTTCTATTCGTACTTTTTTCAAATATCTTCAGTCTAAATGTATGCCCTAAAGCAAGGCAGGGATTGCTTGTGTAGCTGAGACCATTTTGTTATGTCCCAAGAGAGTTCCCATTGGGTTAACATTGGTGCATTTTTTAAAATTTGATTTTTGTCATGTCATTCCAATTGAAAGCTCCACCATCAAATGAGGGAGAGATTTTCCAAAGGGGCTCTCAACTGAACTCCACATTTTTTTCCCAGCCCATTTCAACCAAGGGATAAATTGGCATCCTTTCTGATGTGAGGATATAGTGGAAAGAACATCAGACTTGATCCAGGAGACTCATGTTCTAATCCTATTTCTTCCATTAGCTTGCTGTGTAACCTTGGACAAGCATATCGGGCTTTAGTAGCACAAAATAAGAATCACTTATTAACAAATCAAGCCAAAAAAAATGAAAGAAGTTTTGCCAATTTCAAATTACATATCTGGCTTCTAATTTTCAAGATGGATTTCTTTTTTTAATAAGCAGAACAATATTCTTTCACGTGACAAGCACGTCACTTTACTGTAGTTCTTTTTTTAAGCAAAGAAAGATCAAATAAAAAATATAGACATTCCAATATGTTTTCTAAGTCTACGACTGTGGAGTGATTCAATCTTTTATACTATATATATTAGGCGAAAGGCAGAATATACAGAAGCCTTAAATCAGAAAAATTCTCAAATTTTATATTTTATATGACGTAGTTGGAGTTTTTCTTCTTTACTTTGAAAATACCACATTTCTTATTTCAGAATAAGATTAAGCATTCAGCTTCCCTTCTTATTCCCACAGTCACCACTCTAGATTGGCTTAGGGTTAATCATGAATCTCTTAATTGATTTTCTAGTTTATGTTTTATCTTGACCTTCAATCTATCCTTACAATTTAATCTTCTTAAAACTTAAACCACCTGTGTCTATTGGATCAAGTCCAAACTATCCATTCTGGCATTTCTAATCTAGGATTATCTTGTCAACTTTTATCTTCCTTTATACCACAAGGGAACTGTCATCCTAATCAGATGAATATAAGTACACTTGTATGTGCCTCGAATCCGAGATTTTTATCTCAACCTCCGTGTCTTTCTGACTTAGAAGTTTCTCCTCCATCATCTCTACCTATCAAACTTCAACCTATTGGCTCACTTCTAGATCTACTTCCTCTCTGAAACATTTCTTGATTTTTCTCAGATCTCAGCAAATCTTTTAGGTTTTTTTATAAAGGTTTGCAGGACTAGAACTCTAATCTGAACCACATACATTTTTTAGTTTTGTTTTCTTATTTTTCCTTAGGTTGGGTTTTTTGAGAACAGAAACTTAACCAACTTATTTATCACTCCTCAAAGCCTTTGACTCCCCTAATTTTTCTTGATTTGATTGGTTGAACTGTGACGTGGTATAACTGTTTGTCATGCCTTTCGTTCTTCACCATAACTGAGTTGGAATAATCCTCTGTTGCTCTTCTACATCGTGGATGCAGAGTCGTGGGGCTTTAGTGGGCTGGACCAGGAATTGTATCCTAAATTTACTCTGATATCTTTCTTCACTTACAATATCAATCATTTGGATGAAGATTAAGTAAAAGATTTTAGATTTGGTGATTTGAAAGTTATTGGTTGGTTTTGAATTTGTAATTTCAGTAGCGTGGTAGGGAATCACTCTAGATTAAAACAGATGAACTAGAAAACTGATAGAGTATATACTAATATACTGATATAATCATTCTATTGAATAAACTCATTTTTCAACTGAACTATTATAGTGTTCGCTAATAGTTCTTTGGATTGCAAGTCCTGTCTCTTACACTTTTCCCACTAGTTGATGAGGTAGTATTTATAAAACAGAAATCAACAACATCACTCTCCTGCTTGGAATCCATTAATGGTTTCTTACATAGTGATTGCAGGATAAGATCCTAGCTTACAAGAATGGCTCATAAGGGACTACCATCTGCTCCCCAGTGTCATTTCATACTACTTCCTTCCTCATGCTTATTTTATAAAAATACCAAACTGCTCTTGATAAATAAAACAGAAACTAATCAAGAAAATAATCACCAGAAAGACAGTGAGACATTACATATCTCCTATGAATTATTTTTACCCAAAATATAGAATGTAGATCTAATCAGGTATCTTTAAGTATGGATTTCGGGAAATGTAGGGTTGAAAATGTTTGTGGAGCTATACCATGAAGGATCAATCATCAAAATCTAGACTGTTGGTTTATTCAACATATAAGTTACAAGGAAAAAAATAAAGTGATAGAGTTAAATTAATATAGTCAAAGATATTGAAGACATATTAATCAATTGTAATATATGGACCTTATTTAGATCCCAATTCAAGCAAACGAACTATTAAAAATAAAATAATATTTTGACAAATCATGGGGCAATTTATAAAGCAAGAAATTGCTTTATAAATCAGCTAGTGCTATTTGGGTTTTTTTAGAGTTTACATTTTTTAGATACATGTGCAGAAATATTTACAGATGAAATGGTATGATGTCAAAGTCTAGCTTCATCATGATTTGTTTTTCAGGAGGAAAAAGTTGGTAAATAAATGGAGGTAAAGATGAAAGAAGGTTGCTCAAGAATTGGTATTTATTGAAGTTAGGGGATGGGCTTACATTCTTTTCTCTAGTTTTGAATATGTTTGAAACTTTCTATAATACCAAATAAAAATTAAACAAACATTAACAAAGTAAAGAGTGTTTTTATAAAAGTATCTTTTCAAAATCAAATTTATAATAGAATGTAAGTACTTGAATGTCAAAGTTTAAAAAGGAGTTTTGCTATTTAGAAAGATTGGAAGCAGCTAGTCTAGAGTTTACTACAGTGTAGAGTAGGAATGGACCAAGGAGGAGACCACACTGTGGTACAGCCACACCCACTGAGCCAAATGTGTGTCCTGCCCAGAGCCCTGGAAGCCTAGGTATATCTTCTCCTTTATATAGAATCATAGCGTAGCCTGCTCTGAATTATTCCATAATGTTAACCAAAAGCCTGTAAGCTGTAACTTTGAAAGCCTCAGGCTTCAGACTTTCCTCTTACAATGTCTTAGGTATTTTCATGCATTGAATATATGTATGTATATTAGTAAAACCACTGTTAAATGGATATTTCCTTTGACCATAGATTACACTCCTCATAATTGGTACTAATTAAACAAGAGTACATGTTCCACCAGATTCATTCACAGGATATTTATCATGCATAGTTTATAATGTTGAATAATTGTCAGTTAGTTAAAAGAGCAATGTGTTATTAAAAGGAAGAAAGTAGGTGATAAAACAGTAATTATACAATGAACCTTAAATGTTAAAGTAGATTTGTGTGTGTGTGTGAGAGTGTGTGTGTGTACATGACTGAACAACATTTTCAAATGTGGATTACTGAATTTCCATTCTCCTCTCTCTATCTACACACACACACACACACACACACACACACACACACACATTTCCTTGTACCCAGTGGCTTTCTCCTAGACCAGGAAATTAACATTGCCTTTTCACTGCTTTAAAGAGCCTTACATACCCACAAGATATGGATCCAACAGTCATTTTTTAATTCAGAAGGGCATATTTAGATCTTCATCACAAGTAGGAATTACTATAACAGATAGTAATGAAATCTTCATCTTTTCATTTAAAGCACCCAAAGACATTCCCTGTCATAGGCAGCTTCTTTACTCACTAGAAGCTTAGAATCACTAAAAGTGATTCTGATGGATCTTCAGAAAGTTAGGTCCTGAATCTCTATGTGGACAAAAGCAGAGAGGGGAGTAAAGGGATATCTAAAGAAACTATGTAAAAAAGATGCTGCTTGTAAATCCCATTTTAAGTTCAGAGCTGGTAGTGGTACATGGGACCCAGATGGGAAAAAAAGGTTCAAAAACAGTCATAAATAGAGCACCTCATTGGTGAGCAAAATAATGAGTTATGGGAAGGTGTTAATAATGTAAGGAGTACTCAGGGTTTGGCTGAACTAAGAGGAGATGGTTATTTCAGACATCTTGACAGACAAGAAAAGAGAATGAGGAGACAATTGCCCCGAGTGGTCAGGGAGATAACCAGGAAGGAAGAATGGTGCATTGTGTTAGAAAGGCAAAACAAATCTCTAAGTGAATAAGAAACTAGAATAGAAGCCAGGAGGATCAGAAACAGTTTATACAGTTGGCCAAATCAAGCAATTACGGAGTAGATGGGATTGTGGCCACAAAATAGATGCTAAGATGGGATATCAGGGATTGATTGGAAGGGGCGGCTTTAGAAAGCAGAAGATAGGAAAGGAGATTTAAGGAACTCTATCTTAATTCACTGGTAATTGATTCCACATTTCTATTATCCTAGACTTGGCCTGTGTTTCAGTCATGATAACTGGATTTCTGCTTTGTCCCCGAGACTGTATCTTTAGTGGTATACCTTCTTTAGGTAATTGGGGCATTGATTTGTTCTGTTACTTTTTAGTACCATTCTTGATAAGCTAAGCTAGTCAGCATCATGTTGTTTGGAATCTTGGCCTGAACTTCTTTTGCAAGGGACCAGAGTTCTATCCTTCAGTCTCAATCCTATGGTCTTGAATATGTGAGGAAAACTAAAATCTGAAACAAAAAAGACTTAAGAAAAAATTGTTTCCCTGCTAGTTTATCATAGGCATTTGTTGCCAGAATATTTGCATATTATTTTATTGTAAACTCTATGTTTTGACTCTCCATCATCTTCCTTGTATTATTAGACATTTCCACTCCTCTCTAGAACAGTGCAGTCCAAAGAATTTTTGGACACGATGAACATATTTTATGTCTTCTGTCCAAACATTAGCCATTAGCTAAATATGACTACTGAGCACTTGAAATGTGCTCTTTTCTTTTTCGCGTAATTTTCTTTTACTTGATTTTAATTACATTTACATTAAATAGCTAAACGTGGCTAGCAGCTACCATATAGAGCACTTCTGCTCTAGAACTTGCAGTAGGAATGTCTGCTTCTGAATTCTAGTCCTACCCACGTTGCACTTGGATTTTTATGATCTGCAATATTGTAAGATAGAATAAAGCATGAATCCCAGAAATTGTCATTCAGGCTGCTAAATCCTATTGATAAGCCTTCACTCATTGGCTGGTGTTCAACCAAATTGAAAGGACTGATCAGGAAAGGAAAGGACTGTGGATTCTAGTGCATATCCCATTTTCATTATTTAGTCACTTTGATTTTGTTTAGCCTACTATCAAATGTTCCCATTGTTCTGGTAGTTTTTAATATGAATCATGACTGTGAATGAAGAAGTAGGCAGTAATTACTGATTAATTTCAGCCAGCACATGTACCCAGTCACAGAGGTTATTTACTAGCTTAATAACTTTAATTAACACTGACTTGATACCCAGAAATATAAGGTTATAACACATATTTCCAATTGTGTATAATTTCCATGTCTCAGTCAAGCCCCAGGAAGACATTCATCCACTCACCTTTATACTATTTTTTGGTTTCTTGTCCCTAGGAAGTTTAGTTGCTCTTGTTCTTTTATCGCTTTTTTGTTTGGACTAAACTTTCCTCTAACATTTCCTCTGATTAGAATATTTATTTCCATTATTTGAGAGTTTGCTCAATTTTTGTATTATAATGTCAAATATGCATACATCTTCTTAATGAGACTGGAAGTTTGTGCAACTGTAGTATAATTTCAAAGAAAATCAGGTTTTTCAATCATTGGGTCATTTACCAAAAAGCCTTAGGAGAAATTATTTCTTGACGCCTTGCTGCGTTTTCCTGTTTTGTTTTTTTTTTCTTTTTGACTTTTTGATTGTTTTGCATTAATGTTCTTATTTTTTTTCCTTTTTTCATGTGACATAATTTTGAAAATTCCGCTTTTGATTGAAAGATCACAGGGGGTATTTGACTTCATTATGAGGGAATTGTTTAATAAATATTTTGTTTAGAAAGTATGACATTGAAAAAGCATTTTGGAATGGGTGGGCAACATCAATGTATTTTTTAACCTGTGAAAAATGATATAACTAAAATAAAAAAATAACACCAAATGCTGACAAGATGTAGAAAAACTGGATCACTTACACATTGCTGATTGAAATATAAAATTGGATTGCTACTATGAAAAATAGTTTGGCAATTTCTTTCAAAACTAAAACTAAACTTACCATATGACCTATCCATTACACTCTTGGGTATTTATCCCATAGAATTGAAGACTTATTTTCACACAGGAATTTAAACACAAGTGGTCATAGTAACTGTATATATAATAGATCTAAATCTTGACATTTCCTAGAGTCATTTCTGTTTTGGACCTTATTACTAACCTAAGACTTTGGTCTCAGAATAAGGACCAATCATGTTGCTTGCTTGCCTAGATTGACACCTCAGAACTTCTGGGTTCTTCACCATCCCCAAATTTTATCCAATGATGAATATCAAATATTTGGTTGCAAAACTCTAGGATATTGGAGTATCCCTGGAAGATCAATTTAGGGCAATCTAAGGATCTTGAATTAGGACATTTCACTTAAAAACAACCATGAAATAGACAGTGATTTATGGACATTACTTTGAAGACTCAGAAAAGCACTAAGTAACTCAGTAAGGCACTAAGTAGCCTCTACCTAAATGGCTCTGGATCACAAAGAAAATCACAAAGAAAAAAGAAAAGAAAAGAATTATAATAAATAATTCTGAAACAATTGCTATGTGCCAGTCACCATGCAACTCATTTTTTACATACACCGTCTAATTTAGTGTTAGCAAAAATATAAAACCAGTATTACTATTCCTATCTTACAGATGAGGAAATTGAGGGCCAAAGGTTAAGGGACTAGTCTAAAGTCTATAGTGAGTAATTCTTAAATGATGCAGGACATAGGACATCTAGAAATATCCAGAACAGAATGGAAGTTAGATGAACCATGACATGAAGAGAAGGCCAATAACTTAAACATGACAGTCTGAGTATATACAGTTACTAGAGCTCACGTGTTCTCCATCTTTGCTGATGTCAGAAAAGAGAAATAAACAAAGCTTTAACGTAAGATACTGGTATCCAACAGAAGGCTGTATTTCCCAGCAGATAGGTCTGCAGGATGCTGGAATGGATAACTAAAAGATGTTTTGTGCTCTCTACATTCTTTTGAAGAAATTAGTTTGTGTATGATCTTTTCTCAGAATAAGAGAAGATTTTTTATGCTCATATGCATATATATGATGATATGAGTTACAAACATATTCACTCAGAATATATTAATTTTTAAAAAACAATGATGTGCTAGGTGTTATGATCAGTAATTCTGGACATGCACTGTTGATGACAATAGATTGGGCCTCGGGCTTCCTATCAGACAATTAAATAAGCAATGCTAATGAAGGGTGCAGGGAAATGAGGAGGGTGCTGAGGGAATGTCTCATCTAGTCTAATATTCCTAGGACTAGGCTTCCCAAAGAAAGTGCTTTCTAAACTGAGACCTAAAGAATAAATAGACATTATCTAGGCAGAGAGGAACAGGAGAAGTACTTCAGGTGGAGTACAAAGCAAGTGCAATGTGGAGATCGTGTGGCTTCTGAAAATCCCTTCCAGTGGTGGAATTTCTAAATCAATCCATTTCTTAGGTCTCTCATGCTGTCATAATGTTCCTGGAACCACCGCCCTCTTTCTGGGTTTTGGGTAAGCCACTAAACCACTCTGTACCTAGTTGTCTCATGTGATGAGTGATAATTCAGGGAATGTCCCTCCAATGCACATTGTGGGACTGATGTAAACCCATGACAGTGAGTGATGGGATGGGTCAACACTGGGCATGGACTCAGATGACCTGGGTACAATGCCTGGCTGTGACACATACTGACTTGATGATCTTAGGAAAACATCCAAAAAACCAACAGCCAAGAACAGGGACATGAAGTTGAGCAAAGAGAGCATGCTATTTCCTGACAACAAAATAGAGGAACTCCATTCCAACAGAGGAAGATTTATTCCTCTGAATTGTTTTCAAACTTCATTGGCATCCCATTCAACTGGGCTTGTTAAACAGATTGCTGAACCTGCCTCCAGAAGTGTTAATTCAGGAGGTGTAGGTGGGGCCTGAGAATTAGCATTTCTAACAAGTTCCCGGGGGCTCCTGATGCTGCTAACAAGGGGATCACACTAGAGAACCTCTGTTTTAGAATGTGCTGTCTACTAAGTAATTTTCGAGCTGTTCCTTTTTAAACCAGTGAATGCAACTATTTCTTCACTCCCCATGACAATTCCTTTCAGATAATCTCAACTACCACCGGAAAATGCTGCAATGTGAAGATATGAACAAGCAGATTTTTAACCATTTTAATATGCCAGCCTCTATTCCAAGCTCCTATTTTGGCTGAGTCTTTCCTTTGGTCAATTTTAAAGTAAATGAAGTAATTGGCCAAGTCATCAGAAGCTCCAGAGGATTCAAAAATCACTACGTATAAGTGTTTATTTTTGTTAAGGGATAGGAAACCACTTCTAATTATTTTCTCGAGAATTTAAATGATAACAAACGGAGCAGTATTCAAATGGGTATTTTATCTCCTCTTGGCTGCTTTTTTATGTCATTTGACAGTTCCCATTTCCACATAATGAGAATTCACAGGCTTATATTTCTTCACTAAATTATACCTTCTTTTCATAGTTGTTTTTTTTTTTTTTCCATCATGCAAGAATGACTTCCAAAAAGAGTTACTTTTCAGGTTATACCATTAATACTACTGGCATAAAAAAAAAAATCAAAACCCTACGCATAATCAATTGCTAATTCTCCATTAGAAGCAACTATAGTCTCTACATCAGTGAAATTTATACTTATACCACATAATCTTAGGACAACATCAATTAACTTAAAAAGGATTGGGTTGGACATCACAGTGTCTTCATGTCTGCCTCTCCTGGTAACTTTAAGTTGCCTTGTATTCTCCTAACATTTGGGAAACATGACCAATGGCTACAGGTCAGAGAGGACAAGTTGGGAGATGAAGGTGTGGCTTAATATGTACTATGTAGAAGAATAATAACATCTCATTGCACCCAGGAGGCCTTGAAGCATTTTGACAGTTAATTTAGGCAGAACTGGAAACACAACTCGGGATTCCTGGCCCCTAATTTTGCTGCCTTCTGAGTTTCTTTGGTGTCTCTCATTATCTCTTTCAATGTCTCTCACCCTGCTTGACGCATGTTCCGTTGCTCCACTTATTTTCCTGCCTGGCACCACCCAACAATGTGACTACCTTTAATAACTACTTCAAAGGCACAACAATGTCAAACCTTTTTTATAGGCAGCTCACAAATTTAACAGCTTTCAAGACCTAATAAAATTAATCTTTATTGGCTTATAAGGCTAAAATGGATCTCGCTGAGTAGAGAGTTTTCCTTAATTGTGCCTGTCACCGAATAAGTCTCTCACTTCAAATCAAACCTGACTTGGAATCTATAATTATTTACTTTCCCTTTGTTGCACCGCGAGATCACAACCACCACCAAGGTGTCTGGACTTCTCTTTTACTATAATAAATGGGGTATGCCTTCTTTTGCCCCTCCAGGAGATGAGACTGTGTACTTGTATAACACACTTTAACTATTGTTCAGAGTGACTAGAGTTCTGAGAAACTCCCCATGATGGACATGGGGTAAAGTGAAGAAAACATTGCAAAGATTCAAGAAGAACTCAGCCTTGAGTAGAAGGAGGTCTCACCTAATATTACAGCAGAGTAAAGATGGTTTTCAATGTGACCTAGTTTACAACTGAAGAGAGGATCATATTAATTCACTAGTTTTAATTTAATATGAGGCTTCTAACCAGTGCCCATAGTCACAGTGGATCACTTCCCCTGTTAACAGAGATTTTTCCATTTCCCAACTTCTTCCCTGTTTTCACTTTAGGGTACACAACATGGAGACATTCCTCTGATGAAATAAAGTACTATATTTACTGGTTGCTTAAATCCACCACATGTATACACAAAAAGTGGTAACCTAATAAATAAATCCTGACAATGTAATTTATACTCATGTGATTGGATATCTTAGTAGCATTAGGTATCTTAATAACTAAAATCAGTAGAAATTAGTAGGAAATCAAAACAAAATTTTGTAGCCTTATTTATGGAGAAAAGCCTTACATATATAATAATTAATAGTTTACAGTGTTTCTTGCATATTATTCAAGCTAGTGTCCATCATGATCTAATATGTGAGAGGAGATTATTATGTTCATTTTACAGACTAGAAAGTTTTAATGCTTGTTCAAGGTCACACATCTAGTTTGTAACAGGTAAAGTTCTCACAACCACGTTCTCTTGAAACTTCTATGCTTACAATATATAAAAACTATAGGAAGCATGAGGCTAAAATGGCTGTATTCTCATAATAACATCATCTTTCTTTTCCTTCCTTCTAATTTGATAATATCTTTTCTGTATCTTTGCCAATTTATCATTCCCTGCCTGACTACTAAAAGTGGGAATTTCTCAGAGCTCAGTCCTAGCCTGTCTTCCCACCTCACCTAACACTCTGCTTAAATAACTTTATCCATTCACATCTATTTTAAATTCTACCTATACGTCAATCACTCATAAGTATTTTATTTCCATAACATTCTTCTATCCACATACGACTACCTTTCTTATATCTCCACAGGCCAATGCAAGTTTAATGGGTCAAATATTGACCTCTGAGCTCTTATTTTCTACCCACCTTCCACCTCTTCACAGAAACTTGTTTTTTATCCAGTGTTCCTCAAATCACTAACACCATCATATAACCAGATGCCCAGACTTTAAACTAGAAATGATGTCTGTGACACCTGTACCTCCTTCACTTCCCACATCAAATCAAATAAACAAATCATCTTGATTATGTAACACAGGTCTTAACTTTATTTCTCAACATTCTCACTATTCACATTCTAAATCGATGGTATCAATTCTTTTCAACTTGCTCCCTTGAGTCTAATTTTAACAATGTAAGAGAATGAGCTTTTAAAAATGGAAATTAGACCGTGTCACTCATCCTCCTTTACAAACCTTCAATGGCTTCCTTTTGGCTTTTGGAAGACAAATTATTGGGATAGGGCCCCTTTCAGCCTCTTCTCCTATCAGCTCTCATCCAGCCCTCGTCTCATGTCCCTCTTCCCCTCTCGTCCACTATACTTCTAAACTCTGGCCTTCTGCATTTATTCCAGTGTGTGAACTTCTTTAATGGCTCCGAGCGTTTCTGCATGCTCGATCCATTTCCTATAGTGTTCATGGATCTCACATCTCACCATTCTTTAAGTTGAAGTTTACGTGTCATGTATTCAGAAAGACTTTTTCTGATTCTCTTCTCTCGATCCTTTTATATACTTCCAAACATCCTAATCTTTCCTTTCATATAGTATTTATAACAGTTTTAAATTATTTAATTATTTGTATGATTATCTGTTTTTTTTTTGTTTTTGTTTTTTGGTTTGTTTTCTGTAATTCTCCGTAGACTATACATTAATGAGAGCAGAAGTCAAATCTGTGTTGCTCTCTGAACAATAACCTAGCATAATCCCTGGTGGTGTAGATATTGACATTATTTATATTTGAATGAATAAATAAACAAGGGTGTAGAATTTATTGCATATTGACCTGAAAGTCAAAACCCCTAGTATCTTTTTCTTATTCTAAAACCAACAGGCCATATGATCCAGAGCAAGTCTTCTCTTTTGGGTGCTGGGGTTTCCTCATCTGTATAAAGAAGAAGTGAGAGTCTGTGTTTTCTAAGTTTCCTTTTATCTCCAAAATTCCCTAGATTTGTTACTTTAGGAAAAATATATCCAGCAAGCATGGTTGGAGTCTCAGAGCACATTGACTGGGTCTCCAAGTGAAGGGGAATGGGTTTATTTGTACCATCATGACATTTAGGCAAATTCTGTTAACTTTTTTTTTTAATTTGGCAACAAATTTAGGATTATATATACTGTCTCTGCTTCTCTTTTCTATGAGAAGATTTAATAAGCTAAATCTCATGCTCATTAATCATAAACAGAATTGTGTGTGTGTGTGTGTGTGTGTGTGTGTGTGTTTTCATCTAGGTCTCCATCATGAAGGTCACCTTGGCCCAATAGTTAAATTTCATTCTGAAATTTAAACGTGTCATCCCTTTAGTCTATGTCTTCCATTCTTTGTATATCAAGTTGCAGGCTATTGAGTTAATTGGGATGAAAAATTATAAAATAATCCAAATACGTATTTTATAGGCCATTAGTGGTCATGGCAAGGAGGAATCTGTCATGTTGATTTTTTATTAGAGCCTGTCAGGAAGACAATACAATAAAATGGACACCCTAGTCCTTATAAGTAAATATTCGAACAAGCCAACACCACTCCAAAGACAAAACACTCCTTCCAAATTACCAATGTTTATCTTCCTCTGTGTTCCCATTCCTACATGTGGTATCCTGTCTTACACAAGTCTTGCTCTCCTTCTATTATAGATCACAGATGTTGGGCTAATAGTTTTATAAACTACTTCTTACTTCTTGCTTTAAAATTGGTTCCACATTCACAGGACATTTTTGGAAACTTGTATGAACTCAAATATTTATGATTGCTGCTAACCTCAGAATTAAATATGGCCTTCCCCTTAAAGCACGAGGAGGCATTTTTTTTATGAGGTTCTGGAAACTTACTGGCTCTAGTGTCCAAGAAGCTTGGGATCATTTATCCTAAAATTATCTGGTAGTTGGGAAAACTAAAGTAGACATTGGGGAGGCCAGCCCTCCCACAGAAAGAGAGGAGCATGAGCAATGAATGGCATGCCTTTGGCTCTGCAACTGACCCACTTAGGCTCATCTCCAGGAGCTCAAGTTCAATACATGGCATTGTTTTTCTCTTTTCCTTTTGCTTAGGACCTGGGTAGAAAAATAGGTGTATTTTTGCCTGTACTGAAATTTCCTAGAGTTAGACATTCATGTTGAGCTTTTATAGACTGTGTGTGACTGCTATTTATTTTTTATTTTGCTACATTTCCTTTGAAAAGTTGTTTTAAGTAGCAAGGTATAGGATAAAAAAACCAAACAAACAACAACAACAAAAAAGAAACCGAAAAAAACCGAAAACATGTATTTTGAAGCCAGGTAGAACATGTTAAAATCCTGGTCCTCCCACTTTTTGCTCTAAGCCTTAATGTCCTCGTTCATTTATTGAGGAGAGTGCTACCTACTTCACCAGGACGTTGTAAGAGTACAAGAAATAATTTTCTAGATGCAGTGTCTTGGGATATAAAAAGTGTTTACTAAAGTGTTGATATTATTATAGTTATTATTTGTGGCCTCCAAGATGCAATTTTCTACAGAAATTCATGGTTCAATGATGTGTATGTAGAGTGAGGAGAAATGACGGGTGTTTCAACAACTGTTGGATCAGTGCCTCTTGGCGCTTTGGTAATAATAAGTTAAGCACTTTAACAGCTGTTATGCTATCTCTTTCTTTCAACTACTTATCAAACACAGTTACAATAAGTGATGTGCTTACAGTCACACAACAGGTGAAGTAAGTATTATAGCCAGGAATTAATCAAGATTTCTTGAGTTATGGTTCTATGACCTTTCTATTCTGACAACAGAGGTCTTTTTCTCCTAACTAAGAGAACACTGATAGCTTTCCACAGCTTCTAAAGTAGAACTTCATAGTGTATGCTGAATAAATACGTGTTGGATAGATTGATATTTTTGTACCATGACTCTCACAAGCTGGGAGGTTTGTTAAAAAACTGAAAAGTATATATTCCAACCATATCTGACAGGGGGACAAATGGAAAGGGATTGCTGTGGAATATTTCCCATTCTTTGATGGAAATATTAAGGCCAGAATATCTACTTCACAGCCATAGGGATTCTTAGTTCCATAACTGATGACATCATGAACTTTTTACCTGTAACTGAGGTATTAACCAATGGATAGGAAATATGAGACCCAGAGATGAATCACAAATGACCACAGCTTTCTAGCTTATGCAATACAGAGCATGATGGAGGCATTAACTGGAAAAAGGAAACATAGTTAAGACGACCAAATTTAGGGCGTCTGATAACAAGTTTAATGTTGGGAATCAATGTGAGATTCTCTGAGTGGCATGAATGGAAATGTCTATAGTTTGTTTGCAATATGAAATCAAAAGTCAAGTCTGAGAACAGGGTTTTAGATCCAAATTTGGCAATTGCTGAGGCCACATTGTTTGCTGAAACAATGAAAAGAAGTGCTTTTAACATGTAGATTCTGAATGTGTATGCAAAGACAAATATATATTACTGTATGTAAATAGAAATTATAGAGGGAAGAGGTGATACATAATAACTATCAAACTTATTTTGTATAGTAAATCCGAGATTTATAAAAAAACAAACTTAAGTTTGATATGTGCTAAGAGGCAGTATAGCATCATACTTCTCAGTGTAGACCCACAAGCCAAACAGTTAAGTGAACATCCTGAAAGACCCTTACCAGCTTGGGTAAGTTATTTAGGACCTCCATCCTTTGGTTTTCCTCTCCATAAAATAGGGCTAATAATAGCTCCTATCTGACAGGTGATTGAGAGGATTAATTGAGTTATTTTATCCTTAGATATTATTTAAACAAGACCTGGCATAGCATAAGATCTTGACAAATGCTAACTGTGACTGTCATGGAAATATGAGCAAAATGCTTTGATGTACCAAAAAGAGAAAGTGTATTTCTTCCTAGGAAGGTCCGGAAAGGCTTTTCTCTTCCTGGACGGCTGCTCTTCCTTGCTCACTTTATCTGTCGGTCCACTCATATTTGTCCCTCAAAATACACCCAAGATGTCATTTTTTTTCTATAAAACATTCTGCTTTCTCTGATTTCCTTCTTTATCAGAATGAGTCACTTTACTTTTTATGCTGCTTCTAGATCCTGAACCTCACCATCTGTTGAATTGTTCTAAAAATAAGCATTAATAACTTTGACTTTCAAAAAACTTTTAAAGATAAATAAGAAAATGTCAAACTCTTGCAAACAAAATCACTAAATGACTTGACTAAACAGTTCTCCAAAGAAAAGCTATTACTCATTAATAAAGATATTTTACCAAACAGGTAACAAATATATAAAATTAACAACATATTGAGACACAAATATTAAGTAATTAGATTACACATCTTGTGTTTTTGAAAAGAGTAAAATTCTTCATTGGCATGGGTATATAGCCAAATGGATCTTACATAAATTGCAAATGGAGAAGTAAACTGTTACATATTTTTGGAGTATAATTTTGACAACAGTTTATGAAACTAAAACAAAAATGTTCTTTCAATTCTATTTCTAGAAGTTTTTACTAAGTAAATAACCAGATTTGTTTGAAAATATGATTTTCCAAAGGCTACAGCATAGCCATCTTTATTTATACAATTACCCATAAGAAACATTAGAATAAATTCTAGAGTACCCATATATTAGTTATCAGCCATTGAAAGCCATTAAGATCTGTATTTTTTGACCTATAAATGAACTCAATGTCTTTTAAAATATAAAAGCTGTTTTAAAAACATCACATTTACTAAAATCTCACATTAGTAAGGACTAGGTATATATATATGTTGGGGAGAAGTGGGGAAATCATATAAAGATGTGAAAAATATACGTAAAGATTATGTCTAGGCTGGTATTGCAGGTGATTTTAATCTTTCTTCTTTATATGCACATAAAACCACATTGTCTAGAATAAATTTATAGTGCATTTATAATTGGAATATATTATTGTTATGAAAAAATGAAATACATTACCAAATAACCAACTGGATTAAAGATAATGCATTTTTGTAGTTTCCAATGGCTGTAGCTAAATACTTGGAAATGGTCATCTTAAGACCTCCCCCTGTGTAATTAAAAACACAGCTGCCAAGGCTTGCATAAGAATAATTCTAGACTCCAGATTATGTTTTCCTATTTTGCTTTCTCTCCTTAATTTTTCCAGAGTCTAAGACAACAAAACACCATGAATTATTAGCCCATGGAAAAATTACCAGGGGAAAAAGACCATTTTTAAAACCTTCATTTCTTATAAATAATTTACTTTTTTCTAGGACCTAAGTGTTCAAAGCACCCATCATTTATCATTTAGAATGTCAGATCTATTTCCCATGGAATGGTGGATACATTTTTCAGATGTGTTGTATGTGAGGCTAGATTATTTATCACAGGTGTCAAGGCTTTTTTTTTTTCTCTTCCCTTTAAAATTGTCTAATTAGTCAAAAAGGAAAGAGGAAAACTGTTTAATTCATTTTATAAACAGGATACAGAGGCAACCTAAACAGCTCAGTCTCAAGATAGACGTGGTAGAAGCCGCCAACAGTGAACATGTAACCTTAACATATTTCATTTTGGATGGATTTCGTTAAGATAGCTTTTCCTAATTGAAAAAATATATAGATTGAAAGTTAAGTATGAAATAGCATCTTAGGGATAACATGATTTTTTTTAATTTATTAATTCACATATGGTGTGAATGCCCAATAAACAAATGATGGTAGAGTGCTAGCTTATATTGAGATAATACCTTTACATTTCTTTAAAATATTCATTAAATATTAACTGCCATTTAAAATATTTCCATCATGTCTCTTCGCTGTTCCTTTGTTGCAAGACAACTTTCTTTGCCTTATTAGGAATTTTCCATTGGATAATGATGCTGGTTTTGCTACTGCTGTTGATAGCAATGACAGTCAGCACCACAATACAAATTGCTACATGGATTTGTTGCTTACTTCATGAGAAACACAGTAACTCGATTTTTATTATTTCCATTTTATAGGTAAGGAAATTTATCTGTTAAAAATGTCTAGGTAGCAATTTTTAGAGATGGAATTCAAGACGAAGTTTATTTGATTTTGACTTAGCGTGGCACGATACTGTTGTCTTTGCCAACACATTCTGAAATAAAGAAAACATATTTCTTTTAAGCAAAAATAGAAGGTAAATATAAAATGATATTTTATCCCACACAGTATATTCTTGGTTCTAGAATCCCATGTTCTTCACATTGTTCTAAAAATTCGTATACACCTGCACATATCAGGAGTAGAGAAAAATAATACAAAAGGAGACAACTGTACTTAGAATATAAAACAGCAGCCTAGAAGTAACTGAAAATTATGTCCAGTTACTACAGATGGGCCTACAAGCCTAGTACTTTAGTCTTTGGGCCTTCTCTCCTGGCCATACTGAAGCCCATTTAATAGGCCATTCTCAAACACACTTGATTTTCTCTGCCCCACAGGAGAAGTCATCTAGAAATACGTATCTCTATGTATACAATGTGTGACAATTAAGTTCGCGAACTCATCGTAGAATAAGTGCTACATACCTCATTGCTGAATATCCCTACGATCCCCTTTGAAGTACTCCCCTTGGGAAGCTATGCACTGACACCAGCGCCTAATCTACCCTTCAAAACAATTTTGGAACTCTTTTTATGGAATGGCCATCAGAGCTGTTGTTGTATTACCCTTGATGTCCTGAATGTCATCAAAATGTCTTCCTTTCAATATTTCATTCATCTTTGGATAAAGAAAGAAGTTATTGGGGGGGGGGGCAGATCAGGTGAGTAGGGAGGGTGTTCCAATACAGTTATTGTTTCTTGGATAAAAACGCTGTCATAGACAGTGCTGTGTGAGCTGGTGCATTGTCGTGATGCAAGAGCCGTGAATTGTTGGCAAAAAATTCAGGTCATCTAATTTTTTCATGCAACCTTTTTAGCACTTCCAAATAGTCAACTCGGTTAACTATTTGTCCAGTTAGTACAAATTTATAATGAACAATCCCTCTGATCTCAAAAATGTTAGCAACATCACTGCAACAAATTCGCGAACTTAATTGTTAGAACTTCGTATATCTATATTTCTATAAGTATATACCTAGGCCTATATACATATGTGTCTATATTTTTAAACTATTCAATATGCCATACACATGTTTTGCAATTGAAATATACTATGTACATGAACATGAATTTGTTAAATTTTTTTCTGGATATATGTAATATCCTATTCATCCTTCAGCAAGAGATTTTTATTTGAATTTCTTGGAGGGTCTTCAGAGTTCCTGAGGAGCTCCAATATGAAGAATTTTGTGTGATAAATAGAAATGTGAGGTTTTTTGTTTTTTTTTTTCTTGGCAATGTCATTTCTAATACTCTTTCCCAGTGCTCGCTATACTATTGTTTATGTTGCTCTTTCCTTAAGTTGTGGGCCCACTTAATTCAGTAGTAAGCAAAAGAAATCACCTCTTGATCATTTTTTGCTCCTTTTTCTTAATAAAGAAGTTATGTTATACTCTCTTCTTTTTTCTTCGCTTTTTTCCTTTAAAGATAATAGTGTATCTTTATCTATAAAACGTAACTGTAAAAAAATGAGAACTCCTCATGCATGTATTCTGAAACAGTATCATTTTTGAAGTATAGTGTCAAAATATGTGCTTGATTTTAAAATTCCATTAAAATAAATAAGTTTTCCTTTCACCTGCCAAAGAACTGTTTGTGTCTTGGGGACTGTGGTGGACAGAACTTAGGGAGGTCCCCATGTTCATACCTTGTTTGTCTGGGACCTGCAACTTGCTCCTAACAGATAACATATGGCAAAGATGATGAAATGTAATGGGATGATGTCACTCCTGAGATGTGACAATTTGTGATTGTTACTCTGTGAGTGTGTGTGTATGCACGCATATATTCATCTTGCTATGGCACATGAGAGGTACTTCTTGACTTTTTCCCTTCTTGGTTTGAAGAAGTAAACTGCTTTGTTGTGAACTACTTATAGAAAGGGCCAGGTGGTGAGAAACTGCAACTCTAGGAGTTGAGAACAGCCTCCAACCAACAGCCAGGGAATAAAAAAAAAAAAAGAACCTCAGTCCTACAACCACAAGGAGATGAATTCTGCCAAAACCTGAGAAAGCTTGGAAGTAGATGTTTTTCTATTTATACCTCAGATGAGGCCATAGCCTGGCTGACACCTTGATGGCAGCCTTATGAGAAACTGAGCAGAAGATCCAACTAAGCTGTTCTCAGACTCTTGATTCATGGAACTGTGAGATAAGTGTGTGTTCTTTCAAGTTAACTAAGTGTGTGCTAATTTGTTACACATCATTAGAAAAGTAATACAGGCCCTGAACACCAATTTGCATTTTACTTATTCGTGTGTACAAATGGTGGCTCACATGATTCCAGTGGATAATCTGCTGGATAACACAGAGGTTATTTTACCGGAATAATTTTCACAGTCATTTGACTGGAACTTATAAGGAGTTTCTTTGCGTCAAGGAAAACCAGCTTGGGTCTTTTAAATAGGAAAAAAGATACTTTTTTTGATAACTTAATTTATGAATATAATAATCTCACATCTTCCTTTCACCTTATGATATGGTCTCAAAAATTTTAAGTTTCTCCCAAAAGTGTTTTAAAAGCTATACTATGAGAAAAATCAACTAGTTATGAGCTTTTGGGAAAACAGGAGCACCTCTTTCCAGTTTAATAAGATCCTTATTTTGATTAAATAATATCTATATGAAATAACATATGGCGTAAATATATTTTAATATTCTGTAATTATGAAGTAAAAAAATTTACAATTTGTGAATAAATTCATAGGGTAGAGGATTCAGATTTATTTTATTAAAAAAGAAATACATAGGACAGAAGTCCTTGTCTTGGGAATACTGTTTGCACAGCTTTAATAGTCCCGGACTTCTCATAGGAACCCACATTGTAGATCTCACGAGACTCTAAAGGTGGTTTTTGGCGTTTTTTTGGTGGGTGTCAAGGGGAGCATAAGCAGTCATGTGCTGAGTGAAAGCAAAGAAATTAAACAGCTAAGAAATATTTTAAACAGATGCACATATAAGCATTTTTGCTTTCATTCCTTTAGTTTGGAAGTTGTCCGACTTTTTTCCAAAACGTATCCGTTTGCCCATGATCTGGATTCTAGAACCTTCTATCTATTGAGCCATCTTGATCTATCACTTAACATCTCTTCCCTGGATCCTTTTTTCCCCCTGTTGGTTCTTCCCCTTCATCACATATTCTCCCTTCTCCATAATCTTTCATCTTCCAAAAATCCTTTTCCAGCTCTGCCCCTGCCTCCTTCTCTAACTGTTAGTCTATCTACATACTTCCAGTTTCAGTTAAAATTTCCCTTATTTCCTGTATGAATTTGTCTTTAAAATCTCTTCCTGGTCTCTCTACTTTCTAATCCACGCTCCACCCTGCTGAAGGAGTGCCCTAACACACACAGGGGGGTGGGGTTGGTTGGCTCCCCTTCACCTTCATGCTAAACACAAGTCCAGTAGGTGTCATGTCGATTTCTTTGTGCTACATTATCTGTCTATTTGGCAGCTCTTTCTCTGCCATTCTGCTATACACTTTTTCAAAGTTTGTGTTCTAGGCGTCTATGTACTTACCTCATCTGACCGATCAAACTGTATGCTCCTTGACAGCAGGAACTGAGCCTGATAGTAGGTGCTTATTAGAACAATGAATGACTCACATTCTGAATCTAATACCGGCCTGGCACGAAGAAGATCAATATGGTTTATGTAGCCATTGAATCTGAGTAACAACATCATGGCATAGATGTGGAATTTATTGGCAAAACAACCACTCCAAGACTTTTAGCAAAACGATATACATGCTTGCTCCATAGAATCAGTATGGTAAATGTTGTGTCTTGGGTTAGATTTCTATCACCTTCCACACACACCGAGGTCACGTACCTATTCTCAGAGCTGTTCTACCTCTCATGACAGTGCCCCTCCCTTGGTCTCTGGAGCAATGAAGCTCTATGGAAAGTGTCTCTTTTTCTTTTTTTCATGTTTTTCTTAAGGTCTAAGTACGAAGTAAGACAATTAAGTCCGTGAACTTGTTGCAACAACGTTGCTAACCTTTTTTTATATCAGAGGGATTATTCATTATGAATTTGTACCAACTGGATAAACAGTTAACCAAGTTGACTATTTGGAAGTGCTGAAAAGGCTGCATGAAAAAGTTAGATGACCTGAACTTTTCGCCAACAATTCATGGCTCTTGCATCACAACAATGCACCAGCTCACACAGCACTGTCTGTGAGGGAGTTTTTATCCAGTAAACAAATAACTGTATTGGAACTCCCTCCCTACTCACCTGATCTGACCCCCCAATGACTTCTTTCTTTACCCAAAGATAAAGGAAATATTGAAAGGAAGGCATTTTGATGACATTTAGGACATCAAGGGTAATATGACAACAGCTCTGATGGCCATTCCAGAAAAAGAGTTCCAAAATTGCTTTGAAGGATGGACTAGGCACTGGTGTCAGTGCATAGCTTCCCAAGGGGAGTACATTGTAAGTGACCATAGTGATATTCAGCAATGAGGTACATAGCATTTTTTCTAGGATGAGTTTGTGAACTTAATTGTCCGACCTCGTAACTTGTCTTCTCATTAGAGAGGACAGGATTAAATAATACTTAAACTCAGAGAAAGAGACGATGTTGGGTATTAGCAAAATAAGCCAAGAAGCAGACCAGGCATGCCTGAAAAAATGGATACCAGGACCTAAGAAATTCAGTGCATATGTGGACATCACAGTTAGACAAAACAGACTCTCATGTGACAGCTGCTTTTCATTATATACTGCCATCTCTAAAGCTTATTTTTTGTTTTTATTCCATTAGGATCAAATCTTCTCTGTTGGCCATGAACACACAGAATTTCATAGTCTGGAAGGGTTAGACTATGACCACAAGTGCTATAATCAGTTCTATGAGTACTAGAAGCAGTTGTGTTTCTGAAGCTTCTGAAGACACATACTGGATATTGGGGTATTGTAGAATAATCTGATTGGAAAAGAGCCTAAAAATATGCAGCCTATATTTTCTAGGGTAATTTTCAAAGAGCTAAATCATGTAAGTACTTGTTAGCAAATAAGATTCTTGTTCTTAGAAGTTTGGTTATCATTGTAATAATAGTAACTACCCGAGGTTCTTTGGGGGCAGCGTTTAAGAGCATGAACTCAAGAATCAGACTAACAGGGTCCAAATTCTGGCTTTCCTATTAATAGCCGTGTGGTGTAGAACAAGGACAAGCAACTTAATATCTCAGCACTTTGCATTTTCTCATTGTAAATGGGAATGAGAGTGCCTACCTCATCAGGTTATTGTGAGGATTAAATAAGATGATTCATATAAATCCTGCAGTACTTAGTAACCACTGAGTTACTAGTATATGTTAACTGTTTTGATTATTAGTTACAATTTTTACAGATGAAGGAATGGAGCATAAAAGTTTAAATAAGTTGCCAGAGATAGATAGGGTTTGGATCCAGATCTTTTTAGCACCAAAACCTTTGCATATTCACTTCACCATGCAGCTTTAAAGGAAAACATCCAATGACATATTCAGCCATATGTTTCATAGTGCCTTGCTGTGGGAAACCCAGGTTCAGGTTCATTATACCTGCTTCTCTTCCCTATGGAAAGCTGTGGGTAGCGTGAGTGCGGTTGCATGGGAGTGATCTAGAGAAAGCAAACCCATCACTTTTTTCTTGGTTTCTTATGGCTGAGCCTCAGTTGGTTAGTAAAAGAGCCAGAGGACACCCTATGAACTGGGGAACATGCAGGGGTACTATTAAAAGTATTTAGTAATTGGTTTAGCATGGACACCAAACAATCAGAATGGACACCGTGGCTAGCCCCAGGTCGAGACTCTGGAGTTCCCTTGCTACACCAAGTTTGTATTCTGCAGCTGCTACGTTGTTGGGAGGTCTGTGGGCTGGCTTGGGGTGCAGACTTACAGACCAAAGACAATATTTCAAAATCTTACCTATGGTACAACTATTCAGTAGGGTGCCAACGGAAGGTCAGCCCTGGAGGTATGTGCCTTTCATCCTGGTTACTGGTTTATCTTCCAGTTATGGACTTTCTAGAGCTTTTATTCCATGGTGAGTTTTAAGGTGAGTAATACTCATTTCTCGGCACATGAGGACTACTTCAAATCCAGAGTCAAGTCTGATTCCACAGCCTGAGTCCTTATTCCTATGTCACATTACCCCAACCACAGGATAATAAAAGCATTTAGTCAAATACTCTGACATGCTTGATGAAGTGGTGTTCTCCAGGTCCCTTGTTGTCTCCACTTCATGAAAAGAGGGAGGTTGAGGGATGAGCAGGGTGTACATAAGCAAATGGGTCAGAAAAGTGTCTGCATGGGGCAAACTTGGCTCCATGTTTGTTTATTCTTTCCTGTCTCGCTCAACAAGAATTTTAACTAGGTCTAATTTTCCTTTATCCAATTTTCTGCTTTCTAATTGCCACCATAATTTTCTGAGGGATGAAAATGGTTTGTGACAACTCACTTCATTAGAAATGACATTGAAATGGTCCACAGGTCCCTTTAAAAAGAGATCTAAGTTCAAAACTCTGGGCAATTCTATAGAGTTTACATAAGCAGACAGTTTTTTTTGTTTGTTTGTTTTTTTACTATTTTCACTCACCTATTTTCTATATATTTTTAAAGCATATTGTTCAACAGTTAACATTTTGCTATGATTCTCCTCTCACTTAAATTTATATTTTTTAGCAGTGTCATAGTAACTAAAATAAGTAATAGAATTTTAAATAATAGAATTTTCATTTATTTCTTAACATGTCTACTTAGTCTGTATCTCGGTTTCCTATGGGGTAATCCTTGTGTCAACTTCATAAGTTTGTTTGCTGTGAGTTTTAAGTAAAAGTCTATGTAAGTTATTTAGAAAATTTACATGGCTGGCATTCATTAGTTATTATTAAATTTTACTTTAAAATAGATTTTTAAATTTAATTTTTATTTTTTTTAATTAAATTTATTGGGGTGACAATTGTTAGTAAAATTACATAGATTTCAGGTGTACAATTCTGTATTACATCATCTATAAATCCCATTGTGTGTTCATCACCCAGAGTCAGTTCTCCTTCCATCACCATATATTCGATCCCCCTTACCCTCATCTCCCACCCCCCACCCCCCACCCCCTTACCCTCTGGCAACCACTAAACTATTGTCTGTGTCTATGAGTTTCTGTTTCTCATTTGTTTGTCTTGTTCTTTTGTTGTTTTTGGTTTATATACCACATATCAGTGAAATCACATGGTTCTCTGCTTTTTCTGTCTGACTTATTTCGCTCAGCATTACTCTCTCAAGATCCATCCATGTTGTCACAAATGTTCCTATATCATCTTTTCTTACTGCCGAATAGTATTTCAAGTCTAGTTTATAAAAGGAAAGAAGAGTAACCTTAGATAATTCCTTTAGCTGATAGGAGCAATCTTTGCACTTACATTGGGGGCCTCCTTGGATCTCTGATTTTAAGATGAACCCTAAGATGCCGACTCTGGTTGTGCAAATTTTGTGCTGCACAGATCTAGGAGGCACAATTCACATACATCTGAGGCTTAAAGCAGTTTCTGGTCAGAAGCCATCTGCTAACCAGGTCTGCCATTCCTACCGACCCCATTGATTAGAATGGATAAGCTGGAAAAATGCCATGAAGGGTTCTCATTTCTACATTTCAGTTCTCTTCTTTTCCGTTCTTTTGAGCTTGCTGTCTCCACTTGCAGTTCCATTGCCTCCTTTTTGGTTATTATCACTCTGGACTTCTGGATTGACCGTTGTTCAGACTATGTGCTTATTTTATAATGGATTCTACCTTTCAAATGCCTTTGACTCTATATCCTGGCTCCCAAACTTATCCCATCTCACACATATATCTGGATCTAGTGCTAATACTTGGATATCCTTCTTGCCTGGAAATGAAATCCACATTCCTGCTTTTTCATCTTTACCAAGTCCCTGGAGAGAGCCATGCTCCTTAGAATTTATGGCTCTTATGCTGCTCCAATCTAGAGAAAGGAATCCCCCATTGCTCCATTTCATTCTTATTAACTCAAGGCTTCTCCAAGGGTGAGCCACAAGGGTTTCAGAATTATCAAGGAGTAGGCCACATGAATCTGAATATAAAGGTCCTGGAGATTCTTTTGCACTTTAATTTATGAAGATGACAATTTAAAACGCATTCTACTTTACCATCAGATTGCAACTTTCTCCTATTTTTACCATTGCCTCTCTTTTCAAAACTCCAACATCCTTTCTCACTGATCCTCATCTTCCTTCCACCTAATATGTTATCCTACCTGCATTGGTGTTCATATGCTTTGTCTTCTTTCTGTTACTTTGAATGGACACTTCTTGCAAGTTGTTCAAAGAAGACACAAGTTTTATTATAAGTTTTTGAAACTGATTCCAAAGTTAAAATAATAATGGTATATAAATATATGTCTTCTTTTATCTAGAATTTCAGAGTGAAAAATAAGACAAAAGAAGGAAATGAGAGTGTCCCTTTGAGGGAGTTAGTATTATAGGAAGAAATGCATAATAGAGAGATACAGCCTATGGAAAACTTTGATAAAATGAAAAAGTATTTGGTAAGACATAAACTATCAAACAATGAAACAAAACACAGAAAATTTGAATATATTAACGATTAATTAAGTAAATAGAAATATTGATCTCAAATACCCTTTCTCATCATGCTTCTCAAAAGGTGCTGGAGAAGTGCTTTTAAAGATGAGTTCTACTAAACTTTCAAGAGAGAGAGATAAGCCTTACCTTATAAAAATTATTGAAGAAAATAGAAAAAAAGTTGCTTAAATTATTTTATAATGATAGTAGAAAATTGATTCCAAAACTAGGTAAGGTGATTAAAGAAACAATATTGTAGTCCTATCTCACTGATGAATACAGTATAAATATCCAGATAAAAATCTTGGCTATTGCAGGAGCCTGCAGGCAGCAGCAGGCCTCTGGGTGTCCTGGGCTACCCCAGGCCTGGTACTGGTGGTAGCCATCCTTAGTTCGCAGCATGGCCTCTCACCCCTCTTCTTGGTCTATGGCAATCAAGGCTCAACTATATATAGGCAGTGAACAACCATGGATTGCTTGTAGCTACTACCAGGTAGTCCCTGAACAGTCACAGGCAGTGGCTGACCTGAGCCTACACCAGAGTTCCTCCCAAGAGGCCCCAGAAGCTACATACCTGGAGGTCAGCTTCAGACCACAGCTGAGCACCATGCAATTAGCCGCACAAGCAACACACACAAAGGGCAATCCCATCAAGCACCAGAGCTTGCTGGGGCAAATCCCGCTCTGTGGGGTAAGACCTCCTGCATAGCAGCTCATAATCTATGGATGTGGACATGGCTAAACCCCCCAGTCAGTCAGCCTGAGGGTCAATCACACCCACTGACAAGCCAATAGCAGTCAAGGCTCAACAATAACAAGGGGGCACATACATCCCACACAAGGGACACTCTAAAAACACCCAGCACAGGTGACCAGGGAGATGTGCCACTAGGCCCCAGAGGGACACATTTATAGTGATGAAGTACTATGCAGCAGTTAGAAGTAATAGACTAGATTGATGACACAACAACATAGCTTTAAGTAGAAAATGTCTTGAGTCAAAAAAAAAAGAAAAAAAGAAAGAGAATTGAAAAAAGAGCTAAAAACTAACATTTTTTATATAGATTAAAACATAAATACATGTAAAATAATGCTATATATTTTTCATATATACTCTTTGAGCATTTCAGAAGAGGTCACCCTTCCCTACAGGGGTAGGGAATTTATAGTGGGGTGAGGATGAAAAAGAGTATAATAATAAAATAAGTACAATTACATAAAATAAGAAAAGGGCCTTATTGGAGTAATTGAGTATCATATGCAATGAAGTAAGGAGTGTGAGTTACTCTTTTCTTTGTACCTGCTGTCCAAGAAATAAAGTTGTCTGAGAAACCAGGATATTTTGCCCAGAATAATTTGATTGCAAACTGTGCTCCACTTTTATTTCTTGCCATCAGGATTTCTGAGTTCAGTCTCTTAGAGAATTACATATCTTTTATGCCAAAGAATACACTTTTTTTTCTCCCAAAATGTATGGAATATCCATTATTAATAAAAGTTGAAGGTATACTTTAGAGAAACAAATAACTAACAAAGTCTATTTTTGCATGCTATATATCATTTCTTCCCAAATGTTACACTTTTAAAGATGCTTATTTACTCATGGGGCTCAAACATTCTGGCTGTTAAAACTACATAGTATTAATATAAGGCTACTTGGTAGATGCTAGTAATAATATATAACCTTAGTGTACTAGTTCTTTAGTGTGTGTATGTAATCTCACATATATGTCACATATATATTAATAAATCACATAGATAAATCATGTATATAAAAATCACATACATAAAAATATGTGATTTTTATATATCATGCACCTTGAAGTTGTGTGGAACTGATGTAGCGCAAATTGTAGTCTGAATATCGACATGAATATACTATGTAATTTAAAAGACATTGGAAGTATGGAATAGAAAAGTAATTTTTCTGCTCTTCAACTGAGCCCTTACAAAGCCTGCTTGCTGTTCCACAGAATTAAGTGCCGAGTTGTGTATTACAAAATGAAACATGTGCTAACTTTACAGAAGTTCCCTTGCCAAGTACTCAGGATGCAGGAAACTATGGGGAAACTTTCAGGCAACCTTGTATAGTGGAAAGAAATCTAGACTAATGTTGTATAGACCTGCCTTGGGATCTCTATGCTGCTTATTTCTAACTTGATAAATCACATGATATTCCGTTTTCCTCACCTGTAAAATGGGGGATAAGTATTTCTTAGTTGCAAGATGATTGTGGTATTCCAATGACATAGCAAACTTCAGATGTTAAAATGTAAGGGAAACTAGTAGTATGGACCCTGAGAAAGAAGACATCTACTAAGAGGGTCTCCTGGTGGCTAACTGTGCTCAAATTTAAAAAAAAAAAAAAAAAGTTCCTACCAGTTATTTCTACACTGGGGCCTCTTATACAAACTGTACTTCAGGGAGAAGCCTGCACTAAGCTCTCGGCCTCTTGCACCAAACTGCCTTCCTGCACTATATTTCTGCCATTTTAGCCATCTCTTATAAAGCAGTTCCTGGAATCCTATTTCAACCAATAGCACTGAGACTTTCCCTATCTAATTGGAGCTGTGCAGCCATAGTCCTCCATCAGGATCTTCACCAACCAATCAGAATGGCTTCATTCTGACCAATCAGAACGTGCTTTTTGGACCAATCAAACTGCGAAGATTTGGAGTCCTCATTTGCCTGAGAACGGAATAATTAGGGACTAGGGGCAGGGACTTCTCTCTCTATATGTCAGCTCCCCTCTGGCTCTGGGAGCACACTTTCCCTTTCCACCAAAGACTGAGGACTGTTTCCCCAGCTGGAGCTGAAATACCAAAAATGTTTCCACAAGGCAGATAGGGCTGGAGCAGATGGAGCAGAGCAGAGCTATCTAGTCAGAGAGGGGTCTCGCCCCGGGCCCACCTTGCAGCCATGCTGTTTCATAGCCGTGCTGCTTTATAATTGATCTGTAACACTATTGAGCTGTGCTCGCAGCCTGTGCTGTATCACAACTGAGCTGTTTGCACAAAAGTTTCCTTCTTTTTTGCACCCCAAATTGGGGATTTCTGGTGATGTTGAATTGACACCAATGACCATTGGCTGACAGTAGCAATCATGATTGTTTACCCTCCCCAACCATGTCACCTCACAAACAAATAAGTGAAAAACAAACAAACAAACAAATGTGAGAATGGAAGAAAATCACTTGGAAAGTAAGATAGAAGCAGAATTGATTCTGAAGAACTTTTCATCCATTAAGAAGTTGATGAAAAAAATTATATCATCCAAGAATTTAGCACTAATCTCCATCAGTTTCTTTCCAGTGTTAAGCTTTGTTCAGATAGAAGCACTGACGTTGAAGCTCACTTCCAGGTCCTATAAGTTTGGGGTCTTTAGCCAGATCAGAGTCAAATATCTCTCATCTGAAGAGGTGAATATTATAGTATGGAAGGAAAAACTGGATGAAAAACTTATAATTTTTCTTTTATACTTAGGCACTTTTATGAAATAGGGACATATATAGTCATCCTAGGTAAAACTCAAGTTCCTGTTCCCTAGGTCTCATTAGCTTACAGCTTAAATCAATTTCCAAACACAGTAGCAAAGCTGCATTTCTCTAATTCAATTCTAACACAATTATGAGAATCATGGGGTTAGTGCTTTTTGAATTTTGCTCCTTCCCAGTGAATTTATGAAGTCCTCAGAGAATACCTCTGGTGCTTGTGAAGTCGTTCCTCTTAGTTAACATTGGTATTTGTGCCATTTCCTCAGGCAAGTGTACTGAACGTCGGGAATGTAGCAATTTCCACTGCCATGTTCTGGTACCAGCCATTTTCACTTTACTCAGTTCTGAGTCATGCCTCTAGTCATCACCTCTGATGTTTTATTGGCTTCTCCTACCTTCCTGATGTGATCTTGTTAGCTTTCTGCCCCTCCTTTTATGCATTCATAATATTCCTGTCATTTTGCCATCTTTTCTTCAGTTTATTCTTTATTCTCCCATGTCCTCTACAGGCTATAAGGCATCACATTCAATGTCTCAATAGAAATTTTAGTAGAATCACTTTTATTTTTACCATTGTTTCTGCTCAAGACTCTGGCATAATTGTTGGAGAAAAACATTGACTGTGTGCATAGTATGAATAGCTCAACCATCATTGTCCTAAAATGAATTCCTCCACTCCATAAGTGGGCATTCATCTTTTAAATAGTTTAAGTGCCTTATCTCTGATAGACTGATATTTTCATAATGATTCTTGGCTCTTTATGAAGATACAATGGTGCGAGAGAAAGTGCAAAGACGTAAGGAAGATATTCTCTAAGGGAGAAAAAGCTTGATTAAAGACATAGCAGCAGGAATAATTGAGTCCATACTGTAAAATTTCTAGGCTGTTCTCATTAAGGGATACATTTTAGGAAGTAATTAAAACAAGAGTTGCCTCAATTAGCAGTTATTCAATTCATGTAGAATTTTGAAGTTGAGGCAGTGGAAGAAGGAACCATTGCAGATTTCTGAGCAATAGGTAGTCACAGACTGTTATCTTTATAGAGTGTCTTAAATAGGCTAAAACTGTAAACAGAGAGAACAGCTGGGAATATATGAATAAACTTATGTATGAGATGATATGAATTTAGACTCTAGTGATGGTAGGGACAGCAGGTAGGGGTAGGAAGGAGAATGAAAGACATTTTAATGGAATAACTGACATAGCTAAGTCCTGGGGGCGGGGGGGAGGGGGAAAGAATTCCAAGTCCATTTCAGGGAGGTCAGCAAATTGAAATTCATGAATTTCCTCTTTAGGGTGTTTCCATTAAGGTGATCTTCACGCTGAGGAATCTTATCTTAGAGTTGTTCTCACAACTTTACTGTCCTGAAAAAGAGAATCAAGCCCAGCTGAAGGCAGAGGACTTCAGGATCTCCTTCTGATGCCGAGATATATGCTTATAAGCTCTAGGTTTTCTCGGCTCAAGGCTTAAATGTCAGCTCCACCAGTTATTTTCAGTGTGGTACTGGCAGAGTTGATGTGAGCAATAAAGTATACAAACCATCAATAGCTTCCAGATTTTGACTCCCAAAAACCTGGAAAATAAAAGCAGAAAATGGGAAGACAGATGGTGACATCAACATTGAGGGCAGAGTGGCTGGTTTTGGCTCTGTGGTATTTTGAATATGTGGTTTTGTGGTGCAATATCCAGTGCAATATCCTTTATCCAGAGAAACATAAAGGAAGGTACCCATGAGAAGGTCAAGATTGGAGACAAATATCTGAGTTACTGGCATCGGGGTAATAAAAACTCTGAGAATAAATGCCTTTTTATGAAGGAAAAGGTAACAGAGGAAAATGGAAGGGAAGCCAGAGGTAAATTGCCTCGTTACCTGTCATAAGGGAGAAAGTGCCTGTAGTTCTTTCGACAGAACATCCAACCTTGAACACAGGCTCCTGACTGCACGACTGTGTGAGGGGTGTGATTTGTAAATCACATCACTGATTGCCTGACCTGTCCTAGTCACCCAGCCATTTTTGTATCTGTCATGTTTGACCATCTTCTACTCCATGGTCTTCCACCGCATCTGATTAGTGCTTCCACACGCAGGATAGCTCTGTGCTACTGACTCGTGTCTTCCTTTAATGTTTGTCCAATCACTGCTTTATAAAGGCTAACTCCAGAAAGAGAGATGATATATAACTTTCTGACTTTGGGAAATATAAGGAAATCCCATCATGTAGTCAAACAATGCTTCTGGTTTCCCTCACTTACTCCACAGACGTCATTTAGCTTTCCTCCTCTGAGCCTTCCATACGTGTCTTGGGGAGTGGGAAATGAGAGAACATGTTCCCTGGGAACTGCCACTGCCTTCCGTTGGTCACAACAGTTTTTCAGAATGCCAGCTCAGCAAAAGACACAGCCTTCAGAGACCACAGCACACGATGTAATACTCACAGCCACAGTGAAATTGGCTCAAATAATTTATTTTGAAAAATTCCAGATTGTGGCCAAGGTATAGAAAAATTGCTACATAATTTATAGGTCCCACTTAAGTCTTTTCCTTATAAAATTAAATTCCACTCTTTTCCTACTTCTTGCCATAGCAGTTTCCTGGCACTGCTGACAAGCATTGCTCTGCAGAGTTCTACTCCTTAGCACAATGGAAGACTGTCCACAAGCTCCTAATTAACCTGCCAACTAACTGAATTTGAAGTCATTGTTTAGGAACAATCAAAACAATCTTGACTCCATTTTCCAGATGGATTGTTCCAAGGGCCAGAGCATAGCTGGCTTAAGAGAAATCAGTTATGGTTCACGCGAAGGAAAGCAAAGTGTGGACTTTGGGATGATATAATTCTGGAAGCTAACCCAAACATTTTTACTATCTCATTTTTACTATGCTCCATGTCCAAATCACTGTTCTCTTAGCTTAGCTTGTTACATTGTTGGCATTTTCTCATTCTTCACATCTTAGCTTGATTGTCGCTTCTCCAAAGAGGCCGTCCCTGACCAATCTAGTTAAAGTCACACCTTTCTTATTCTCCCTCTAGTTATTATCATCATAATCCTGATTGTATTTACTCCAAAACATTTTCCTTTACGTATTTTATTTATATATATGTTATCTACTTTTTAGCTTTTCCTTTCCTCTAAGAGGCAAGTTACCTGAGGGCAGGATAGTAAGCACATCTGTTTTATTTTTGAGAAGCAGAATAGGTAGCGTTATAATTCTCAACTTTTGGGTTTCAGGGTCTCTGAAAAGTTATCGAGGATCTGAAAGAGCTTTTGTTTACCTGAGTTATACCTATTTATAGTTACTGTATTAAGAACTAACATTGAGAAATTTTAAAATGTTTACTAAGTCACGTAAAAATAAGAATAGTAAAATCCGTTGCATCTTAACAAAAATAATATTTATTTTATTAAAGAAAATCTATGTTTTCCAAAACATACAAAGACAATTAGCACAAAGAGTGGCATTGTTTTATATTTTTCATCTGTCTTTAATATCTGGTTTAATAAAAAAAAGGACCTACATTGTCACATAGGCTTCTGCATTCAATTTGTTGTGATAAACTATTTTGGTTGAAGATTATAAGAAAATCAAAATGTTGCATACAATCTTCTTTGATATACCAAAAATTGACAACTGGTAGTTCCTTAAACGTTAGTTGCAAAATGGAATTTGAGATCATATCAATGAACTTCTCATAATCTGTTACATTACAATTCATTGGTCTTGTACTTCGAAAGTATTTTTTACCTAGGAATGATTTTGTAATATCATGCATTGACCATCTAAATTAATATTGGTTCACTGTTTTATGCATATCTCTCAAATGCTGACACAGTTCGTGATAGGATACCAAAAAGTTTCATTTGTAAATATCACCACTAATCTCATGAGAAAAATCTTTAAATATTAGGAAGCTATCGAGTTCATAGTGACATACAAAGTTTTCAGTATCCCAGGTTTGCTTAAAAACTCAAATTTTATGCCTTAATTCATTTTTTGTATTAAGACTTATTTTTTTAGAGCTGTTTTAGGATCACAATATAATTGAGGGGAAGGTACAGAGATTTCCCATATACTCCCTGCTTACACTCACCTATGACCTCCCAATATTACCATCCCCCACCAGAGCGGTGCATTTGTTACAACTGATGAACGTACTTTGACATATCATAATCAGACAAAGTCTTAGTTTACATTATGGATCACTCTTGGTGTATGCTCTGTGGGTTGGGACAAAAGTGTAATGACAGGTATCTATCAGTATGGTATCATACAGAGTATTTTCACTGCCCTAAAGTCATCTATGCTTGGTCTATTTATTTCTTCCCCCACTCACCCCGGCAAACACTAATATTAATATTTTGTTGAGGATTTTTTAGCCTATGTTCATGAATCTGTAGTTTTCTTTTCTTCTAATGTCTTTCTCTTTGGTTTTGGTATTAGGGTAATGCTGGCATCACAGAATGAGTTAGGAAGCATAATCTTTGTACTAAACTAGTTTAGTTACTTGTGAACCATGTTAAAGTCAGTCCTCTTCTCCAGCCATTTAAAGGTCCAGGCCAATAATCCAAATGCCTATTGTACTCTTAACTTTTAGTTCAACTCAGGATTCTTTAGTATACTTTCTAGCTATCATACCTCAGCTAGGAATAGCTCAACCCATCGGAGAAACTCCAATAAAATTTTATTTCAAAAGGGTGTTATTTGAGCTCTCTATTCCTTTCTACTCAGGAGGCTCCTTGATCAATATGCAGATTTACCAAATCTTCCTCAAGGGTTAGCTCTATATACCAAGGAGTATTGAGGGGGCAGCCTTTGAATAATTGAGAAGCTGTATCAAACACTTCCCTTACTAGAGATGGGCAAACTCCAGCCTACTGGCAAAATGTGGTCAGTGCTCTGTTTTTGTATGGCTTATAAACTAAGAATGTTTTAAACTTTTTTTTTGTTTTAATTTCTAAATGAAAAAGAAAAAAGAAGGACAGAAAGGAGCAAGGACGGGAGGAACATGGAAGAGAAACAGCAACAAGGGAGAGAGAGACCTCACATAGCCTACAAGACCTTAAACATTTTCTGGTACTTTACAGTAAAATTTGCTGACTTCTGTCTGCTTTAGAGAATTGGGTTAGAAGGAACCTTAAATTTACAGAACTATGAAGAATCAGTTAAGTGACATTCCTGGAAAAACGATCTATTCAAACGTGATTTTTGGATGTTCATTTTCAGAGCCAGACATTGATGGCATTGCTTTTTAAGTTCAGCCTCACTCAACCATCCTGCTAAAATTTTACAGTGTATGTTTGCAATGTGAATCATTTTGGAAGGTTGTATGCCAAAATATCAAAAACAATGCCCCCCCCCCTTTTTTTGCATAGAGATTCTTCATATGCAATTTTAAAAAGACTTTTGGCCTATCTGTGTTTTCTATTTTCTTCAATACATATTTATAACTTATATTACTTTTAAAAAGGAATTGTGTTTATTTCCAGGTAACGTGAAAGGTAGGAAGATCACACATGGTATACATCTAGAGATAAGCCTTATGAAAAACAATTTCAGGAACTGGGCAAAATTTTTCTTGGAGAAGGAACAACGTAGAAGAACCTATGATAGCATGTCTGAAACTTCAGAAAGATCCATCAGAAGAGAAAAGTATTTCACTTATTTTATTTGATTAAAAGGAGAATGATTAAGACAGAAGGGAGAACCCATAGGGAGACCAATTTCTGCTCATTATAAGAGAGCTCTTTCTGAAAATTAGAGTAGGCCAATATTTGTTACTGTCATGGAAGACACTAAGAAATACATTCAATAAATAGTTGGCACGGAAGTTATAAAAGGCATTTGCTCAAATGATATGGGGCCATATAGGAGTCTGAGTCTTCCTTCTATAAGCACACATCACTCACTCTTGAGTATTTGAAAACACTGCTTATATAAATAATGCATCCTGCACCTATCTACTCATGCCACGTGGAGTCTGTACATCAACAGACACAGTGCCCAGTTATTGCAAATGTTTTTTTTTTTTTTTCTGATCATTAATTTATAGCTGGAATTAAATCTCTGGAATCAAATTCATAAGTTAAGAATCAAGCAATCTGATTGTATCCTTCCTTTGCACTGATAGGAATTCTTTAATAGAAACCTGGTACCTGAAATGCTTAAACTCCTACCCATATAGCAAGAAAGAAGAGAGGGCAGAAGTAGAGTAAAGGTATGAAAAGAAAGCAGCGGAACATCAAACAAGGGCAATGTGACATAGCCAGGGCTCTTTTCCCAGAACTAAGACGAAATTACCAGGCAATGATGTTTTTCCTCCAGGAAAATCAGTCCTGTCTTGCTTTTTTCCATTGTTTCTGTTTTTGTGTTTTTTTCTTTCTGTTTCTTTTTTTTTTTTCTTTCTGATCTTTTTATTTTTTATTTTTAAAATTTTCCTGGTCATGGTTATTTTAAAAGTGAGCCAAAGACAGCAGTAATATATCCAGATGGCAGGGTTAAAGCAACCTGGGGAAATTAACTAAGCAAGTCGTGGGATCAAAGACAACTGCTGTTTTGGTATAATTAAATACTTTTAGGGAAAACCAGGGCTCAAGGGGCAGCCATTGGCCTTCTACCTATAAGTCAGAAGTCAGACAGCATATAAATCAGCCTCATGATCTAGGGACACAAAGAACCACTGAAACAGATCTTAAGATTGGTCTCCTTTCCTTAGCCTGAAAAGCTCCTGAGGATTAAATTATAGGATGTTGAAGACACTTATATGCCTTTGGATATCCCTTACCTTCTCTGTGCCTCCTTTTCATCTGAAATAAGGTTAGAATTGTTGCTCACCTAAGGTCCTTGGAATCCTTGAGGATTTAGGAATATAAGGTAGTGACAAGAATCATTAACTTATTTTTAATATCTCTGGACATTTAATGGAAATCACAATGCCATGAAAGTAATCACTATTAAGTTTGATTTTGCTTGGAATTTATAAATGACTTGAAATAATATTAATTTTTTAAAGTTGATGGAAACTACTAGTAGCTGGTTATTGATAGTTTTAAAAGACTTTCTGGGATGTGATTGGATGAAATTGGTAACAAAATATGGTCATGACCAAAGAGTGAAGCTCTCTATTAAATTAAAAAAAAGAAAAAGAAAAAAAAAAGATAAAATGGGTCTTGGCTCATGAAAAGATAGGAAACTCCAGAATAGGCAATACATAATTGTCCCTCAAGTCCTCACATTCTTTAGTTTTAGGTTACTGATTTCTGTGACCTAAATTCGTCATGGTTGTATTTTAAATTGTTTATTTAAAATTAATTTCCCTGGATAAACTTGTGAAACTCACCCTCCCATGAAGAGGTCAATAGATGACATTTTTCTCTCCAGAAGCAGTAAATTTTCAGGTCTGCTTCTTTGGCTGCATGGTAGGTACAATTTAAAGGATAAAATAGCATTTGGAAATGTGAACATCAGGCCTTTATTTTGTTAGGGCTTTCCCTCTCTGTGGGGCACTATTCATTTCCTTAAGCAAACAAAGAAATCTTTTCTTTATGTTTTTTTTTTACAGCTTTTTTAAAGAATAAAAATATTTATTTCAGTCTTTCTTCTGGGTAATGAGAGAGATGGAATTGACAACTAGAGGAAAATCAGTGGCCACCTTCTCATACTACAGATGTTTTTGTGGCCAAAGAGCAGTCCCTTTCTTTCCGTAATATACTATTTTAGGTCGTCAACATCTGCCATTGGTATTATTTTAATAATTGGTTTCCTGGCCTCCAATCTTACTATCTTATTGTTGTTGCCAGATGAATCTTTCTGAGGCACAGTTCTGAAAATACTTCTTCGTTAAAATCCTTCAATGGCTCCTCACTGAATAGAGAAAGAAATCTCCTTAGCTTGGGATTCAGGGCATGGTATATTCTGGCCTCGAAATTCTTTTCAGATTTTCTTGCCATCACAGTCCTCTCCACTTTTAACTCTAGCAATAATACTGTATTTAATGTCCTCCATCTTGCCATGGAGGCATTTTTCACGCCTCCCAGCCTTTGCGCATACTGTTTCCTGTAGCTGGAGTTCTCCTCTTTTCCATTCTTTAAAAACAAATTATTAAATATCTGGGAACCAGCTTCAGTATCTCTCTATGAAACATAAAATCTTTTCAGCAATTCTGCCTCTGCCCTTCTATAGCCTTTTGCACGTATTTTAGTCAACTTTGTGTTTTATTATACAAACCAGTTTATCATACTTGTAAATTGCTAGAGATTGAGAATTACACTGTTTCCTCTTGAATCTCTGCAAAGCCTTAACAGACTCTCTAAAATAATTTAGTTGCTGCCAAAGTGGTCATTGCTAAATTACCTTCTGAAGATTCTCCTAGATAGATACAATGATTGTAAAAAGAAAAAAAAAGATATATATCTTCCTGTTAGTTTAGAACTAAAAGGTGAGAGAGTTCATTCAAAATGTTCATGTTTAAAATAAGCCCCCACAATCTTTATTAAAAGATTTTCTCAGCCATCTTAGCTTTACCAAGTTTCCAAATGGCATGACGAATAATCTAGTTTTTTTTAATTTTTTTAATTTTTCCAGATCAGTAGCCTGGGTGGCTGCTGCTGGAAAATCACCCCTATATCAGATACTTGCTGAGGGTCTGAGCAAAGAGTCTGCCTGACTGCAGGAAAGAACATGTTCCCGATCAAGAAAAGTAGAACCCATGGCACTTCTGCCGGAGTCAAGAAAGGGAAGCCTGGAATTCTGGGTAGGTCTTACCGGAGCTGCTCAGATATGTCAGGTACAGATGAGAGTCCTGAGGAAAAAGAATGTGGTCAGTTACTAGGTGGGACATGGGAAGGGAAACAAGCTGGACAATTAAATACAGGGTAGGGTTCAAGAAATAAATGAGAATGTCAAAATAAATGTCCATTTCTTAAGTGATAATTATTTTCCCATTAAAAATATAAGAATTTCTATGTCAGGACATAGAATGTCTATCTACATGAGCTGAGATGGTTCCAGACAAGGGAAAACTCTTGATATTTAGCTAAATTATGCACCTTTATTGTGGTAAGATATATGACTACCATTCGATTTTAAGAAATATTGAAAATGGCTTACAGACTCCTGTTATAATCTTTGTGGTTTCTTAGGAGCCTGCTTTCTAAAATTTAGGGGAATTATTAGAGTGGATCAATCCCAATTCTTTGACCTTTATTTTTGCAACATGAGCAACTTAATATTTTCCTCAGCATTACTTTGTCATCCTATTACCTCACTCCCAGAAAAGAAGATCTTCATTTTAAAATCTTCTATTCCCTCTTAAACCACCCATATATTAATGACTCGAGTCTGCTAATCCACCCTATTGCTTCATGAAACTTAATGCTGCTATCTGCACCTATTTGAAGATAAAGAGGTCCAGATCAGGCCTCACAAACAATTATTTTTCAAGGGAGGCTTAAAATGCACAGTATGACACAAGAGTCGCATGACAGCAGCTGAGAATAAGGCCTTTCCAGACTGCTGGAGAAAGCACTCAGTGGAGGGAGACCAGAGTGGCAGTTCCTGTCAGCCATGATTTAGGTGTTTTGCAGGATCATCCATCTTCTCTTCTACTCACGAATAATCTGTGCTTAGTGAGTTGATATTTTCTCTTTTTATTCTTTTTATTTTTATTTGTAAACACAATACATTGCGTACTATAAAAATCCTAAAACTATAAACATATCAATAAAAAAGTCTATTCTTTTACCATCCCCTTAGACGCCCAGTTTTACAGCCAGTTTCAATTCAGTATGTATATCCTTCCACTTCTTTAAGTCTGCATGTACTAAAATGTGTATGCATGTTTGTTTGTTTTTTATCTATTTTTTTTTCATTTTAAGTATGAAATAATTCTATTTTACAGGTCATTTCATATTAATTGTCATATCAGGGATTTACATTCTCTTCACAGTTTTATTGTTGAAATGAACTAGAAGTAGAAATATTTTTGTGTGTTTCCCCCCCTGGAGATTTGACTTTCTGTTTAATTCCAAATCATAGGCTTATGTTTCTCTGTTCCTTAACTGTAACCAAAGACTGATTTCATTATTAACATCCACTCTTACCATTTTTTACCATGTTCTTCAGTGAGAATTAATCAGCCTTTACGATAAAGAACAACTGTAGAGCATTTGTCTGTTAGCAAGTTAATATTTTGAAGGGCAAAATGAAGCCTGAAACTTGTAACACATATGAAAAATGATAGTTTACTGACCATAATATCTGCTTTTATTTTTTTGTCTCTTCTTTTACCCCTTTCTATCTTTTCATTTTTGAATATCCCTTTCTTCTCCTTCTTGTTTTTGTCTTTCTTTTCTTGGTTGTCTTTCCCCTCTGTGTTTCTCCCTCAACTTTTTGTCTTTGCTCATTCTTCTATTCTACCCTTTCTTAATCTCCTCTTTAACTGTTCATTTACAGAATTGTAATATTTTTAAAAACACATTTGTTGTAGAGGCTTAATTAAATACACTATAGCATATTGACAGAATAGAATACTATGTAACCTTTAAAATTTATGGAAATACTTTTTAGACTATAGGAAAATGTATCTAATATACTGCTAAATTTTTTTAGACAATCTACAAAACAGCATTTATGTATAGTGAAATCCCATTTTGAAAAATAATTCTATTTACATGGATGTGGGGTATTATAAAACAGTTAATAGGTTTTATCTTTGGGTGGTAATATACTTATATGGTTTTATGTTATTCTTTTTCATTTTTATGTTATTTAAAAATTTTCCTTGTGTAGTATATATGGCGCGTCAAATCAAATTGTTTTATAAAAGAATTTCAAACACATTTAATGACTATATTAAATGAAATTATTTTGCCTTTTCTAAAATTTCAGCAAGGTAAGTTATACAGTTAAAAATGTATGGTAAAAGGAGAAAATTAAATTAAAATTATAATTTAAATAAAAGATAAAATGCCTTTTCAATCACTTAGAAGGCTGAAGAGAAAAAGTACAAGAAAGAATTCTCCCATGCATGGGCAAACAAGACCTTTGAGGTGAGGTGGCTGCCACAACCAGGAAGAAAATTATTCTGTTTTTGTTCTAGGCTCAAATTGGTCCCATGTGGCCTGAGACCCACCAAGCTCAGCAGAGTCAATGCAGATGGAACTTTGGGGCAGAGTCCTGCGTACACTTGTGCATTCGGCATCTTCCTGAGGACAAAACAAAGTACATGTATATATATATATTTTACATAATTTTTTGTATATCTATTTTCATATATATATACATACATATACAAATTGTTTTCATATATATATATACATATATATATTTGTCAAT
The DNA here is from genome assembly GCF_057876585.1 of Rhinolophus sinicus. NCBI lineage: Eukaryota > Metazoa > Chordata > Mammalia > Chiroptera > Rhinolophidae > Rhinolophus > Rhinolophus sinicus. The sequence continues at coordinate 159,836,459 of NC_142514.1, read as the reverse complement.
TGTTTTTCATTAGTTTGTGATCTTTGATTGAATCCCTACTTCCAGTCTTCCCCTCTACCCTGAGTTTCCTGCTGGGAAAATAAAAACTCTGCAGACCGAGGGAAACCACATGAGTTAAACATGAAGAGGCTGCCATCTTGTGGCCTTTTAGGACACGCTGCACCTGTGGGCTTGGTTGTACTGTTACACAACACAGCTGGTTCCTATTAGACTTGTTTCAGACTATAGTCTATAGACTATGAAAACAAATCCTATTCATGTGTTAGTGTAGGATTGGGTTTTTATACAGTCATTTTTATGACTTTTTAAAAAGAAGGTCATTTGAGTGAGGGCATGTGGCTCATTTCCGGCAGTTTTGCCATTAACATTATTCTGAATGACCTACTGTCTTCAGTCATTTGGAGGCCTTCAGAAATTCACAGTGCACCTTCCTGTGAATGTTTGCTGCATTCTGAGGACTGTTCCCAGACAAACAGGGAAAGCACAACTACACAGAAGGCTCTCTGTGTATTAACCTAACAGAGAAAATATTGTAAAGATCTCTTAGAGGTTCATGGTGTGCAAAAAATTTTATCTGGAAACTCGGTTCAAACACACACGCACACACACACACACACACACACACACAATTCATCTATTCATTTGCTTTTCTAATGTTCAAGGAAAAGGCCTGGTGGGCTTCAAATTGCCTTGTGTCATTTTGTCTGATGTATTGATGGATTTTTGGTCAAATAACGAGCACTGAAATTGCTAAAACAAACTTCAAATCTCTTCCAGTGCAGGATCCCTAGACATAAGATGCACTATACGTACCAACTGTCAACAAGTGCCTGAGAGCTACAGTTTCTGGAAACAAAACATTTTAAAGAACTGAGTTTATCTTTCAATGTATCTCTGTAGCTAACCATCTTAAGTGAATTCTAATTCAATTGTGGGGAATGTGTTTCCTCACCTACCCATCATATACATCACACTCAGTTCTTCTACCAAGTCTCCTGCGATCCCATGTTTTTAAATGTCCCCTGATGTCTTGCCTCTTCAATCATCTTTCTCTTCCTTTTATTTTTATTATTTCCTTCAGCAACTTCCCCTGAGTGTGTAAATCAATGAAAACTCCCTCATTCCTCAAAACACAATGAAACAACTCAAAATAATAAAAAACTAGTTATGCTCATGGTATATTTCTCTTAAACCACCATTCCTATTCTTCTTTTTTCCTTTCCCTGCAAACCACTTAAAGGGATAATTGTCATTTCTTCCTTTTTGTGACTTTGATGATGTGACTCAGATTGAGAACTCAATTGGATATATGTATTAATATTTTAAATCATCAAAGTAAAAAGGCCATCCAGGAAACAAAGGTAGTTTGATAACAAAAGAGGGTTGAGGGTTGAAGATTAAGAAGTGCCTGAATATAAGGGGTGGACAGAGAGAGAAGGAGAAAATGACTGATGGAAAGGGATCAAAAAATGAAAGAACCAAGAGTTCAGTGTCATTGAATACCAACAACAGTAGTGTAAGTAACAGCAAAAATAACACCACTAACAATAATAAATATATTGACTGCTCTCTTTATTGACCACCCCTCTTTTATGTATTTGTATTCTTTCATTTAATTCTTACAGCCATCATCAAGATAAATATAGTTTCTTTGTGTGCAGTTGAGGAGTCTGAGGCTCAGAGAGTTTTTATTATTTCCCACTTATATAAAAGGCAGGGGCAGAGGCAAGATTAAAATTCAGTCCCTTTTGTAATACTTCATATGCTCCCAATGAGACTTTATATGTATAAACATACATATATAATATATAAATAAATACACATATTTAAATCTATCTCCTTTCTTCTCTCTCGTGATAAACGCCCAAAAACTCTCAAGATGAAAACTTTCTTTTCTTCTTGCCTCCCTTCCTCTGGGTTCCATCACACTTCTGCAATACGGTGATTCCCAGTTGCACTACCTTTGTTCTCCTTTTTCATTTGTGGTACAAATCAAGTTTCCAAAAGATTGCAAATCCTGTAGATAACATCTTACATTCCCAATTCAACACTCTGCCTCCAAAGATAGCATTCTTAAAAACCATGATAACCTTCTCTTTTTAATCATTTATTTTGGGAAAAAAGAGAGAAGTATATACATTTTCTAATGCTTCTGTAATAAATTCCACATGCTTAGTTGCTTAGACAGCACACATTTACTATCTTACAGTTCTGGAGACCAGAAGTCTGAAATGGGTCTCCTGTAGATAAAATTAGCATTTCGCTGGGGTCATATTCCTCTGGAGGCTTTAGGCATTTATATTACTCTTTGGGTTTGCCCTTACCTTTTTCACTTTTTGGAGGCCATCTGAATTCCTTCCTCATCTTCAAAACTAACTCAGGCTGAGTCCTCATGCTGCCTGTTTCTCTGTCTCTCCCTCTCTTACCTCCCTCTTCCACTTATAAGGACCCTAATGATTACATTGGGCCCATTGAGATAATCCAGGATAGTCTCCCCATCTCAAATTTGGCTGTTAACAAACTTAATTCTATTAGTAATATTAAAGGCTCTTTGCCTTGTAACCTAATGTATTCATATGTTCTGGGGATTAGAATGTAGACATTTTTAGGGGACCACAATTCTGCTTACCACATGGAGGTAGAGAAGACTCAGTAGAATAATACAGTGTGCTCTCTTATTCCCTTCACCATCATGATTATTCTCTCCATATATTTATATTTATATCTACACATATTCCATCTACACATATTATATGTGAAGATATAAATATATGCATATTATATGTCTGGGTGATATACAGAGGGTGCCAAAAATGTATACACATTTCAAAAAAGGAAAAAATTGTATTAAAATTGTACTACTCAACATATACTGATAACAAAGGGTGCATACAAGTCATGTGTATACATTTTTTGGCACCCCCCCGTATGTGTGTTATATCTACACATACATGTATTTTATGTATATTATTTATGAAATGTTTCAAAGTAAGTGGCAGACACTATGACTCTTTACACATCAGAAGGTAGCTCTTAAGAACAAGGACATTCAGTTATAACTGCAGTGCAATTAGCAAATGTATAGTAATTAGTAAAGATACAACAACAACTAGCATTCACATTTCACCAGTTGTTCCAAAAAATGTCCTTCATAGCAAAAAAAGAAAAAAGGAAGAAGAAATTCAACACAATCGCATCATTATCACAACAGCAATCACGAGCACTCATTGCTGACTTTTTTGAAGAGAAGAATATAGGCTGGTTATTTTACAGAATGTATCTCAATCGAAGCTTTTCAAAATGTTTTCCCTCGTGATTAGACTCAGGTGACACATTTCTGGCAGCAATACTACATAGGTGATGCTGTCGCTTCAGTGCCTATCGTGGCAGGCACATGCTATCAGATTGTTCTGTTACTGGTGATGTTAATTTTTATTACTTGACTAGTGGTGTTTGGCAGGTTTCTACACTATACAGTTGCCATTTTCCCTTTCACAAATAATGAATAGTCTGTGGGAGATAGTTTGAAACTATAGATATGCTAATTCCCATCCCATTAAACATTTGTCCAGTGGTTTTACATCCATCCTTGATTCTTGTCTGGATCAGTTATTAGTAAAATGAGAATTTGTTGAAAACTTTATCATTCTTTTCTACACTTATTAATGAGCATTTTATTATAAGCCTATACCAATCTTCAACGCACAAACGTTCAGTGGCTACTCACGGTTTCCAGAACAAACTCCTAACCAAAGTTCCTGAGAACAACGTAGCACCACAGGGACATAGGATGTAATGTTCTATGTGATGCAAGTCAGCACCTCAAGAGACTAATTGACCTGTCAATTGTTATGGTGCCAAGTTGCACTTTGACCTATGCAATAGCAAGAAAGGCCTTCAAAGGGGTCATGTAAGTGATGCGAATGAGGAGGTATGCCTGTGCTAAGTGGGAGAAAGAGGAATGGTAGCATTCATGCCATGTAGTGGAGGTCCCTGGAAATGAGGCATTAAGGGCATATGAATCTTGGAAAGCTATGACTAACTTTTCAAGCTCCTCAAAAGGAACATGAGTCCCTTATTTATGAAAAGGAAACCCAAATTCATTCTTTTTGACAGTTTTTTTTTTTTTTAAGGAGATATTTCCCCTTGACCATATTCAATCATAATTTATAGTATCCAAACAGAGGTCATGGCATTTTCATCTATATCAGAGGTGGATACTTTGATTGCACTGCGAGTTTGATTTAGTGTTAACATCATGAAGTGCTGGGGTTTCACTGATTCTAGAATAGATAGGCCTGGCTCAGTACTTGATTATGGTGTGAAGTAATCAAAGCTCATTAAACCTCCACTAATTTTACACTATCTCTCAATGCTGTGCTTAGTGACATGACCCATGAGAATGACACGATAGTATGCCCCCCATCAAGATATACATGATTCAGTTGGAGAAAGTGGGGAAAAAATAATGAAATAGCTAGCACATTTGACAGGGAACAACCTCAGAGACTCAGGACATTTGCAAAGGAACCACAGCTTAACTGAGTCTTGAAAACTGGATTGGATTTGAATTGGAGGAGAAGAGCAGGGAGGGTATTCTAGGCAATGGAAACTGCATGAACTGCCTGTGGAATGCAGGAATGAAAATGGCCCTGCTGTTGAAAAATTAGAACAATAACGACTGAAGAGGAAGGTTCATTTTGGAGAATAAAGAGAAGAATTATTTGTAGAAGTAAGTTGGGGCTAGCTAATGAGAACTGTTGGAGTCTAGGCAAAGGCATTTCACCTTATGATGACAGATAGTGGTTCTTGATAAAGCTAAAAATAGCATTTCAAGGTAATTATATTGTATAGGTTTGCAGGATGGATTAGAATGGTTGGAGACATGAGGTAGGAACATTGCTTAACAAGCACTGTAAAATATTTTGTAAACTAGAATGCATGATACAAAGGCTTATAAATGTGAAGGAGAACCAGAAACAGACCAAAATCCTTTGGAATGCAAAAGGCAGAGTTTGTTTAAGAGATTATAGAAGAAGAATCCAAGTAAGTTAGAGGGATCTCTCAGACTGACAGCTAAGCTCCACATCCAATATATTTCTGGCTCCTGGCAGACACTGAGCCCACACAAAAACTTGTTACATCTTTTTTAAAAAAGTGAAGTGAGTATGGGAGCTATTCAATTAATTCACAATTAAAAGATTGTCATATTAATACCTATTTACTATTGCAAAAGGCTTAGAAATGAGTTGTAGAGCACAATAAAATATGATAAATTAGCCTGAATTAAAAGTGAGCAAAAAATATAGAAAAGATTATAAAAGACTGGATATAAGATGGGACCATAAATAAGGCTAGTGATTCAAACTATAAGGAGCCACACATTCAAGATGGGTGTGAGCGAGAAAATGTGGCTCTAAAGTTTCTTTCTGGCAGCTAATGCCAAAAGGGAAAAACTTGGCAATTAAATAAACTAGTGTTTTCAGATAAAAACCATGTGAATTACTAGATGGAATTTTCAGTAATCTTGGTTTAAGTAATCTAAATTCAGCAGGATACTCTCCCATTACGTGTACTTCAGGTGAAAGTTATTTTTCTTTGCAACAAGTCTCTCTCTCTCTCTCTCTCTCTCTCTCTCTCTCTCTCTCTCTCTCTCTCTCTCTCTCTCTCTCTCTCCACCCTTCCTTCTATACACACGCACTCTACCCACAGATATACACAGAGAGAAAAGTGCTAGAGCTCATAGTCTAACTTTGGTCATGTTGTCCAGTTTTGATGGGTGATTCAATACTATTCCTCTTCATACACAAAAATCCCAGAAAATATATGCTTGATATAAAAATATAGAATTTATTCTTGTAATCCTAGGTCTTGTGATGGACTTGATAAAATTAAGAATTTATAGGTAGACAGGATGAGAAAGAAGGAAAATGGGATTCTCTTCTAGATTTTTTTCTATGAAAACTCAATCATAAGCCAGTGTTTGACCTTGATTGCCATAGGGCTACACCATGAAATTTCACTGAATCTGCTCCAAGAAGTTATCTAAATTTGGCCGGCAGATAATGTTGCATACCTGAGGAAAGATGAGAAAACTCACGCAAGTAAAATATGAAGGAGATCAAGTACCAGTTGAAATAACATTTAGAAATAAGAATGCAATGTTATTTGTAGTAAAGTACAATGTCTGCTTAATTAGGTACTGTGGTCTTAGAACAGAGAAGAGTTTATGTGCAAACCATGCCAAAGTCAGTTCCCTAAAAAAGAAAGGGCTCATTAGAATGCAGTGTTCCGGCTTCATATTGTTGTCATCATGATAATCAGGCACTTCATGACAAGGTTGTAGTGGATTCCTGCTTTTATAAGCAAAGCCACTACAAAGTCTTGGACTGTTTTCATTGTTGTTACATCCCAGCCACCAATCCCAAAGGACTCCGTCTTTCTAGTTGGAGAAAGTGAAATTACAGTTTATGCATAGAAAGAAAGAATGTTTTATTTTAGCAAAGGGGAGTTTTATGGACATTCAATAATATCCTTATGAGCAAAAAATGGGCAGAAAAATGACCGTGATTAGGGTTTGAAATTGAATGGAGAAACAAATACACATATTGGGTTACATCCAAACATATTCATTATATAAAAATTGAAAGAAAGTTCATGTCTAAGAGAGCAATAAGTCATAGTAGAAAGGTCATAACTTTAAAATTATACTGGTCTGGATTTGTATTCTTGCTCTGGCACTTATTAATTATATGACCTTGGGAAAGTCAAACAACTTTCTCATCTGTAAAATGGGAATAGTGATTTCTAAGGGTTGATGGAAGAAATAAGAAGACACACTAAACACACCTCATATAAAGCCGGGCATGTAGGAGGTAATCAATACATGATGATAACTTTACTAACTTAATGGCATTTTGGAGATTCTGGGAGTATAAGAAAGATAGTATCTTATCTTCAGGAATGCAGAGTATAACAGAGGAGTCACACAGGTAAATAAAGAATTTAGGATTCATGTGCTAAATATTATAGTAACAACATGTATGATGTTCTGAAGGGGCATAGACTAAACAGTGTAATTCTGTTCTGGATAATTGGGGAAAGTTTTCTGAGGGAAATGACATTTGGGCTAGTCTTAAAGATGAGTAGCAATTCAAATTTTCAGCCTGCGCAAAGATAAGAATGTATGAAAACTCTAGAGTAAGGGGTGAATGGGGACAAAGCAAAAAAAAGCAAAACAAGTGAGGTCTGAGAATTAGGTTAGATTTTAAAAGGCAAGGTATATTTTGCTAAGGATTTGGAATTTGTCTTTAGGCAATGGGAGTTATGGATTTTTTAAAAATCAATTTTAGGCAAAGGAATGACTTGTTTAATCTGCTTTAGAAGGAAGTTTAACAACTCTTTAGAAGAACTGGAGAAATTAGAGACTGAAGACCGGATCATTTGGCTGTTGGTTTATATGAAAAATAGTAAGTGGACCAAGTTTTCAGAGATAGATCAATGGAACCTGGTAACAGCTGGATATTAGAGAACAAAGGGCGGGCGTTTTGATGACATGTACGTAAGTGTGGTGGTCATAATCATCAACAGACAGAAGAGGAAAAGCAGTTTTGTGGACACAGTATCAAATTTCATTTTGGATGGGCTAATTTAAGGGCTGAGGACCCATCCAAGGGGAGGTGTGTAATAAACAGTTGTGCATTTTGGTGTGGAGCTCATTATTCAGAGATGAAGATAAAAGGTGAATGAATATAGATCATTATAATGACAACAGTAATGGCTGCTATTGACTGAGTACTCATGGTGTGCCAGTCACGATGATAAAAGTTTTAACACCTTATTTTATTTAATTTTGTTAATATCTTCCTGTTTAACCTGGGGAACCTCAGAGAAGCTAAATAATTCTGCATACAAAAATGGGCTTCATTCCTTAGAGGAAAAGCCTATAGGATCAGCTGAGAAGCTCTTAACTGTAAGTGACAGGAAGTTAAACTCTAACTCTGCCATTTATTGATGTATATGATTGAAATGTCTAAAAATAGACCTACTTGATTTTGACCCTGAAACTCAACAATGTCTCTTAAGAACCGGCTACCATTTGATACCTGCTCTGCCTTCTACAGGTTTGCTCTGATCAATTTACTCTGATTGATCATATGCTCACTTCCTCCCAATGAATTTGAATGGTAGAACATGATGACCTGACTTGCTTATACCTGACTCCACCTGCATCCTTGTGAACCAGCCACTGCAGCCAAGAAGGAGGATGGGGTTATGCTTACTGGTGAAGGCCTAAAAGGGCCTATTCTTGCTTTGGAAATACGGGCATTGATTCTTTTCAAACTTTAGAATTAAAAAAAATTTAAGTTCTTTTGGGAAAGGAAAGGAGCTGCTGAAGAGACAAATAACAATATTCACCAAACATAGGAGCCATAATAAAAAAGGATCAAAGATGGAATTCTGGAAAGGCACCGTATTTAAGGGACAGGCTAAAGAAGTAATGTCATTGCAAGAGAATGAGAGTGTTTGAAGAAGTAAGAGGAAAACCAGAGAAGAGTAATATCTCAGACACCAAAGAAAGAATGAGTTTCATGAGTGCACCTGAAGCTAATTATGCTAAATTTCCTCAGAAAAGTCGATTTGATTTAGTTCTTAGGAAGCGATTAAGTCATAACTAAACTTATCTAGCATGATTTTAAATGAATGGAAATAAGGATTTATTCTAATATGATCATAAAACCTGGCTTAATGTTTTACAATAATTTTCTCATGCTCTTGAAATAATCTGACTCATTTTTTCCTTTAAAGGAGGAAATATGAAGATTCTGATCCCAGGTATGTTGGCATGGTCTTTGGTATGGAGAGTCCTCTGACTTTCTACACTGCAAAGGCGGTCCCCTGACACTTTTGGATGGAACATAATCTCCAATGCCACCCTCGAGGCCTTAGAAGTCACTCAACCTATAGCCACACATTTCTTAGGCACAGAGAATTCTCTCCAAGGTTAAAGAGGCAGAATAAACTCAAGTTTTTATCTACTGGATAGAATTATTTAGTGAAACTAAAGATACAATGTTGCTTTATGTAAAAAAACATAGGTTTGCAGGGAGAAGTGTGTGACAGACCTGAGTTTGAATCTGACTTCTGATGCCAGCTATGTGACCTTGACCAAGTTCCTTCATCCTTTTTAGGATCAGTTTCCTGACACTAACGTGGTTAAATTAATACTACCTTGAAAAGTATTTACACCATTGATTAAGACAATATATGCATATTAGCTAGCATGACACATCAGAGTTGTTCCATAAATGGTAGTTATAAAGTCTTGTGTGTGTCATCTTTATAGTTGCTATTAATAGCTGCTATAAAATTGAGGTTGTATAAATAGTGGCTAAGCACACATGAATGGAAATCAAATTGCCCAGGTTAGAATTCCACAACGATTGGTGTTAATAATTGTAAGTCTTTAGGCCACTTTACCACAGTTTCCTTATATGTAGAGTGATGATTATAATAGTACTTTCTCAAAGGGTTATAAAGTGAATTAAAAGACATTGTAGACATAGAATTCTCAGGTCTGCCCCTGATGTTCAGTAAATGAGCAGAAAACATTAGCTTTAATTATTATTGCATAAGATGATGGTGGGGGCATTTGCAAACTTAATAGACTGTGTCAGAGATGTTTCACTTCCTAGGACATTTTTTATTACCTGACCTGATCTCATGAAAGTGCAGGTGAATTTCTCTTTGGTTATCTTTAGACATACAGTCTCTTTAAGGACACATGATTTCCTGGTGGATCCACACTCACCTTTGTGCCCAGAACTTGATATACGATGTGATCTTGATAAAAATAGCCACCTCACAGGACAGTTGTAAAAAATAAATAATATGATATTTTGTAGCCCTCCTGATCTAGATAAGATTTAAGTGGGGGTTCCATGATACATTCCCTGAAATTTCCAATCCCTCCTAAGTAAGATAGAGTTTTGCATTCTCATGGTCAACTGTAATGTTGAGCTTTTTGCTTTATCTGATTTGTTCAGGAGCATGAACACTCTTGCCTTTTCCCTCAGGCTGTTGCCAATTACTTGGTTTTCCCAGAAACTCAGCCCCCTTTTTGAATATCAGAAAAGAGAAAGGATGAGGGAACAATGAGAGGGGGTTGAGAGAGATTCAGTAAACACAGGACACTTAAGTGTGGAGTGAAAATCACTGAAGATTTGGGAGAACAAAAGAAGTCTTCATATGGCAGTAACTTTAAAAATCTCCAAACAAAAGTCCTCATAATAAGAGCCTCTTTTTTCTCGTCATTTCAGTTTTCAATGTATACCAGCCTCAAACAATCTAGCTGATTTCTGTCTTTTCTTTCTTGCTCTTATCTCTTTAGTCTTTTACAGCTTCATCCATCATTCTCTAAAGTAATTTATTTTGCTCTTGCTTCTTTTAATTCTATTGATATATACCCTAGGATTTTTACCTTCTCCAATGAGTTTTTTATCAAAGGAGTTTTCTGAACAAATGTTTTTATCTTGTTACCTATGGGCAACACTTAATAAAGTTCAAGCTTATATACTTATTAAATACAGCATTTATATCAATGGAGATAGTAATTATCATTATCATGTTTTTACCCAGGGGGAGGGCACTGGTCGTGGAAAGGAGATATGATTGTGAAGTATCACTCCGTTGCTTACTCACATAGGAACTTTGGACAGGTTACTTAGCCTCCTGGTTCTCATATTCCTCATGTATAAAACAAGGTACAAAATCAGTATCTACCTCAAACGCTGGTTGTATGGATTGCATGAAAGAATATGTAATTTATTTAACACTGTGCCTAGAAAAACTTAGCATTTAATATACGTTAATTATTATTATTATTACTCATGAAGTGCATGCTAGTTCAGTAAATACACTTTCAAACACTCACAATCGTTATACTCATGACTTTCTTTCCCATCCTACTACTGAATGTCTGGTACAATGGTCTGCAAAGAGGAGTTTTTTCACTAGTGGATCAATTGGGATACAGGAAAAACTATTAGAGGACATATGTGTGTGTGTATGTATATGTATACATATGTATATCTAAAACTCGTAATAATATATAAATATTATATATAACATTTAATATCTTATTTCTTATCTTAGTATATAATATAAATATAATATACTATCTTATATATCTTATATCTTCTCTTAAATGTCTATATTTAAATATACTGTAAAATGTGCATAATATATTAGTACATGTAAATAATTTATAAGTAGACAAAATATACCTATATTAGAAGTGTGACAGAAATTTTTTACTGATTAAGTATGAAATTAAAAATAAAGTTTGGAAATCAATTTACAACTTTCTTGGCATAATGATATTTAATTTGCTTCAAAATACCAATTTGCCATGCTTCAGCCAAACTCTTAGGCGGAATGACAGTTGATATTTGAGGAAAGTCATAGCATGAGCTACCAGTTGAGCATAATAGAGGGTTTGTATACTAATAATTATTATTATGACAGGTAATATTTATTAGGTGCTTATCATGAATCAGACATTGGGCCAAACCCTTTACATATGCCATCTCGTTTAAACCACATACACACCTGTGGTTACTGTTAGAATTTGTGTTTCACAGATGAGAAAACAAAGTCCCATGGAGGCAAAGAAAATTGAGACCAGTTACAGAATGAGCAAGTAGTAAAGTCAGGGTTTGTACTCATGAGGACTGGCCATGCCATACATTATAGTGCATGAGACAGTCTGTTTCTAGTCATTCTGTCATACCTGACTGAATCCAATTTTTAAAATCTGTTCACAGACCCAACCTTATTTGAGCCTCACATCAGATCTTTGAATGATAATTAGCCCTTTGGATGAATAGCACCGTTTCATAGAAATGGATGTGCCCCAAGCAGAGGCCTACTAGATCACTAGTCTGCAGACTCTGAGTAATCCTCTTTCTCATGTATAACCATTGCTCTCTGTGAAAGCCTGAATTCTGAGAGTTGAAACATCAGAGAGTTGATATATTTGTCTGATGCTTACACTGTAATTTCCAAATGTCAACAGGAATGTGTCTGTCATATCTTTTGTTCCTGATCAAAAGTTATTTTTTTAATGAAGCCTAAAATCTGTGAATTGCTCACCTTTAAATTACTTGTAAAATGTAAATTCTCTTTCTTCTGTTAATGGCCACTAACGTCCTTTCATGACGTTATAACATGTTGGATACAGAAAAAACTAACAACGCTTTTTTGTAAAGTGTAAACAGGGGATGGATTTGCTACAGTTGGCTGACTAATAGCCTCATTCATTTTAAGCTCCAGAAATAAACACAGCCTGTTCTTACACCTTCACTAATAGGTACATTTACTGCAAAACCAGGTAGTCATCTTATAAATAAATGTGTGATGGTGGGTATAACATACGTATTTATCTTGCTAAGATTTCACAGTAAATATTTGCTGTTAAGTATGAAGGAGAGAAGGGAAGAATGAGTCCTTGTGCTTTCTGTAATTTCTGAGAGGGATCTAGAGAGAGAAGCTTGCAAAAAACTGAGAATTCCCTAGTCCAAAATTTCATGAGCAGAAGTAAAGTGTTTGGTCCACTCAGACATTAACTCTTCCATCCAAAATAATGACATGATGAAAGTAACTGGGCTTTGGCATGAATGGTCAGGAATATTGCACAAATATTCCATGATGCAGATTAGACCACAGCATATATATATATATATATATATATATATATATATATATATATATATATATATTACATACATACACATATATATATAAATATAAATATATATATATATATATATATATATATATATATATATATATATTTATATATATATATTTTTTTATAGCATATGTCTTAGTATTCTAGTATCTAGAGTAGGGGTTGGCAAACTTTTTCTATAAATGAACAAACAGTAAATATTTTAGTTTTTATGGGCCATGAGGTCCCACTGTTGCACTAATTAACTCTGTCGTTGCAGCAGACAAGCAGCTATAGACAATAGTAAAAGAGCAGGTAGGGCTGTGTTGCAATAACACTATAAAAAGTCAAATTGAATGAGGGTTGAATTTGGCCTGAGGGCCATCATTTGCCCACCTCTAATCTGGAAATACAGGCTCCAAAAAAACCTTCACCACCAAAAATTTTCAATATAGAGTCTACATACACATACAATATGTTTGTAGTATAAGAGTATATGTATGTATATAAGTACACAGGTTTCCCCCACTATCTGAAAGTAGAGTGTTCCTGTGAAATCTTTCATTAGCTAAAATGGTGTAAGGTGAAAAGTATTCCCTGCTTTCCAAGTTTGTGTTAGGCCACTTGGCTTTTACTAAATACCTCCGTTAGAATGGTGACAGCTTTTTTTAAATAAAAGTGAAAATCCTCTTTAAATTCCTTTCCATTAGCGACAACAGGTGTACCTATGATAATTTCTCGGATGATGAAAGTCATATTCAAATCTTTAGTAAACTGAATCCTTCTAAATTATTTCTCATTTTCAAATTAATTCTCTCATTTAGCTGTCATGTTAATTTCATGAGGCAGGAAGAGTAGGCATTTTTATTTATATGTTTTAATTTTGTAGAAGATGAAACTAAGGAACTAGATAATTAATAGAACGTGAACCAGGTCTCCCAAAACCCAACCATAGACTGTTCTCTTCTGGATGATCTGAAAATTTTCAATTATAGCAAATTTTGACCCTCACTCAAATAAATTTATGCACAGATTGTGCAGTGCTATCTTTTAGGCAATATAGATACCAGGTACACCCAAATCTGGAATCATAGACACATATAATTAGATTTTATATTAGTTTATATTTCCTTACAAATAGAATTCAAATATTTTGTTTATAGCATCATCAACATGGGCTTCATTATATCTGTATCTGGAAGATCAAACACTCCTGCTCCATATCAAACAAGGACTGGGCATTAATCCAAAGCTTTATTTTTAACATTTTTTATTGGTTAAAGGGAGGCCCAGAACTGAGGAAGGGGTAGGAACTCTTCAGAACTGAATTGCTCTGAAGAAGAAAATAGGAGGATTTTTATTAGATTAGTTAGCTAATGGATTTTGTTCCTTGGGAGAAAAAGAGAGAGGAGAGAAAAGGAAGGAAAAGGGTGGAGACGACTAACCAAAATATAATATGGCAACAAACAGACAAATAACTTTAGGAACAGGGATGGCTGGTATTCAGTTTCAAGTTGTTTGCGTTGTGGTGATGTAAACAGCTCTCCCAGCCCCATCTTCCCCAGAGCTTTAGTAAAGTCTGCTCCACATTATAAGCCCTGTGCAAATTTATGTGTGTGTCAATTTAGAACAGAAGGCAGTGTTCCTTTTTTTGGGAGGGGGGTACTGTCTGAGGTTCTGTGGACAGGAAAAAAAAAAGAAAAACACACGTGGATTAAATATTCGTTTTTCTGAGATTGAACCACTTTGCTTTCCAAGTTTGGAAGTGACCCAAAGTAATCAACTTGCCACCAAGGGGCTATTGATCTATTTGAGTAACACTGGAGGCCACCCTGAGTGAGGCTGTATCACAACCACTGTTCATTTTTGTCTTTCACTTGCATACCAAGTTGATCCACCCTGAAACCTAACCTGCTCCTGCTTCAGCTCAGTCCTGAATAAAAACTTTTTGTCTTATAAGGGCTTTCTGTTGGAACTGCTGTCTGGCTTTATGATGTGGTCAGTCAAATAGAACCCAGTTCATGATGGGGAATTTCAAAAATATGGTCACTTGGTCTCTGTGGCGAAGCTTTCTGTCACTACCAGAGTCCAGAACCTAGGAAGCCACCCATTGATTCACCCACTGGGGCCTGACAAATTCCTCAGTGTATCTTTTTCCAGGAATGACATCTGCTAGATCATGTGACCCAAGTGGCAGGCCTACTAAGCACTGCGGCTTAGATCTGCTACAGATCACCTTCTTTCTCTTGGACCCAATTGGAGCTGACATTCTTTCATGGCATCCAATGTGTGGGCCAGAGCATTATTCCTAGGGGTGAAATGTGTGGCTTCCAGATAAAAGAGACTCCAGGAATTAGATTTCTTTGTGGAAGAGGAGGCAAGGTGCATAATTTGTCCTTTATGGGAATGTTTTGACATATCCCTGAGTTTTTGTCCCTAAAATGTTTTATTAAAGTGGCAAGTCTCTAAATATTCATAGGGTTTATCTACCAGCCTCTGCAGCACTTATGTCTTAAAAAGGTATTTGCATGTTAGTCACCACTGGCTTATTCTGGCCAATCAGTATGGGTCAATGATGTATTAGATCAGTGTGATATTTTGCAGGAGGTCAGCATAGCCCAGATCATGTCACTATATTATGACAGAGAGAAGGAGAGTTAACATAACCCTGGTGTAAAACAGTGTATCTGTTGTCCACTAATATGAATGTCAACCCATCTGAATCCTGATGGGATAGAAAGGAATACAGTCACCCAATTAATGGTCACATACCATGGACCCAAAACCATACTATATAAATCTAGCAAAAAAAATACTTTGTTTGACATAATAGCTCTCATTGTGGCTACTCCTTAGTTGAGCTTTGAGAGCTTACATCATTCTCCAGGATCCATCTGGTTTTTACAGGTGCCTAGACTAGCAAATGAAATAGAACTATAAGAAGGACTCTCACTTCTGCTTTCTTAAAATCTTGTAATTTTTAAATCTCTCTGCCATCTTTCTTGGGATGTGATATTGTTTTGACTTATTCTTTTGGCCAGACATGGGATGCAGTTTCAGCAGTTTCCACTTGGCTTCCCCAATCTATTAGCAATTACCCCACAGGCCAAGGATCCATTGTGAGATTTACTCCAATTGCCAAAGATGTCAATCATAAGGATACATTCATGGACTGAGGAGGTGACCACCAGGTAAGTTCATGGCAATAGTGGACTCACTGTAATTCAGACTTTGCAAGACATGCAGATGCCTCAGATCTCCAGGTATCAGTGCCCTTAGAGGCACTGTGTTCTATTTACAGTCTGTCTCCATGACTCTCATTTCTATAAGCCCTCTTGACTGCCATTTTGACCTTGCCATTAGTTATAACAATTGTGACACCTTAGTTTCTGGCAGGTCAGTTTGCCACGTGGCTTCTTTGCTTTAGAACCCCATCATCCCCATTGCTATCAGTGAGGGAAGGCCTGTGACAATCTCTCCACTCACCTGATCTCAGAGATGTTGGTGTCTCTTTCCCCATCGCATCCCTACTAGCTTTGGTAAATAGCATGTCTTCTAGGCCTTCTGGTGAAAGCTAATCCTCTTTTGGGTTTCTGGCCTTCTATAATATATCTGTACAGCTTTCTCACTTACTTGAGCATATTTATTTTGTAATAAACTTTTACATTTAAAATAGTTCTAGTTATAAGAAAAGTTACAAGAATAGCATAAAGAGTTCTCATATACTCTCCCAGCTAGTTTCCCCTGTTGTTCACCTCTTACGTTACTATCCGTAATTGCCACAAATAATTAACCAACATTATTGCTGGCTAAAGTCCATCATTTATTTATATTTCCTTAGTTTTAATTTTTATTTTTTTTAAATTTTAAGTGTGGTTTTCCAGGACCCATCAGCTCCAAGTCAAGTAGTTGTTTCAATCTAGTTGTGGAGGGCACAGCTCACAGTGGCCCACGTGGGGATCGAACCGGCAACCTTGTTGTTAAGAGCACCACGTTCTAATCAACTGAGCTAACCGGCCGCCCCATACATTTCCTTAGTTTTTACTGAATGTCCTTTTTCTCAGAATTTCATCCACAATACCATCTGACATGAAGTCGGTATGATTCTTTAGACTCCTCTAGACACTGGTAGTTTCTCAGACTTACCTTGTTTCTGATAACCTTGACAGTTTTTAAAAGTACTTGTTTTGTAGAATGTCCTTCATTTTGCATTTGATATTTTTATCATGGTTAGGCTGGGGTCCTGAGCCATTTAGTCCCTTTCTCTACCATCTGCCATGCCAACTCAGACACTTCAACTTCACTCATAATGGGCCATTATTTTCTTCAGCCTTCTAGAAGCCATTCTAATAGTGAATTTGCAAAGTGTCTAATAATTTGAAAAGATACTTTGCAGCATCAAGAAGTGCAACTTTGAACTTGAATTGTAGTGGGTAAACACGTATTATAATCTCATGCATATCGGCATTCCCATACATAATTATATTTTAAAACAAATGGAAATCAGTATTTTGAACCCATGTTTGTCTCATGAAGGCATTAATATTGTAAAGGCTTTTTCATAAACCTTTCTTTATAATACTTTAGAATTTTAAAATACAGCATCTCATTTGCAAATCTTCTTTGTTACATATTCTTCTCCAAGTTCTAATTGTTATGATGTTCCATAACAGTTTTGCTTCACAGGGGGACTGAAATAACATGATCTGTGATAGCTTCACACATTTGCAAAATGGGCCATACACTTGCTTTTTTAGAGTAAAAAGGACAAGAAGTTAATGGCTGCAAATACCTACAGTTTAAAAAAAGAAAGTCAGCTGTAGGCTTGCCTGACATATTTCAGCAGAGCTAGAATTTTTAGTACATTTATGGGAACACTCCCTTCCCAATATACAAGAGCTCATTTAAAAAGTAAGAAAAAAGTGATATAAAATGCACAAAATGATGAATTACATTAGTGCAATGAAATCAGGAGGATTTCTATAACTTAGATACTGCAGATACAGAATAGAGCAAAAACCAGGGAAACTGCAAATCAGAAATCTGACTTTTCTCTCCCTGGATTGGGAAATAAATATTTATAAGTCTTGTGTTGTTTTCTGAGAGTCTGTGTTCTTTCCAGAATATTGTTGAAGGTTCCTGGTGTAAATGTTGAAATGTGACAGCTATCCTATTAATGATATGATAGATATAACTTTTGAAGTTCCTATGAAGTGGCAACTTTGTGTAAGGTAGTTGACACATATCCCTAATACTCAAACAATCAGTGAAAAGGGATCATTTCTATTTTGAAGGTGAGCAATTGAGTATCAAAGAAACAAAATAACCATTTAATGATAAAACCAGTAAATGGCCCAGCAAAAATTTGAGCTTAGCTCTGACTCAAATCTTGTAGTCCTCATTTAATATAAGAGCTTACCCTTGTTGACATGTAAGTATGTATCAGTCAGTTGATTATCACATTTAAATTTGTTAAATTATTCCAAAACCATAAGCAGAGCAACCAAGAACTTTGATTTTTTTTTAAAAAATGTGTTAATGAAATAAAATAAATTCAAGGTCCAGCAAGGGAGGTATAGCTAAAAATCTTTATATGGCACATGTATGAGTGTGCCTATAGAACTTCTGCAGAAACCTACAGTGGCAAATTGCACCAACTTATTCTAACCCCCGACCCCGCTGCCCACCATGCCCTGTGTATGACTTAGGTATTATCCTGAGTTTCATGATAGAGAAAGAAAGACATAAAGTGAATTTCTCAAGGTCATAAAGTTGGTAGATGACTGCGATGAGATTTTAATTCAGGCTTTTTCTTTTCCTGTCTTTTTCTTCTGCTTTTAAGGTAAGCATTTGTCATTAATTTAAACCATTTCTAAACAGACCCCTGAAAAACTGAATTCTTGTGGGAGTTATTTTTATGAGGAATTTTTAATGTATCATGAACCAAAATAAAATATAATCCAGGACCTGGCAACTTAACCTAGTGAGGAAATCAAGTCATAATATAGAATTAGAAAGCATGGAATTAAAATAGAATTTTGAAGAATTATTTCTTAGAATAGAATTCTAAAAGACACACAAACAAATATTACTGACTCAGCCCTTGAATGAGTGAGTGACCGTGTGGGTAGATCTCCATTATTACTACCTTGATCTCTTAAGAAGGGGGACAATAATGTCTTTGATTTGTCATGAAACACTCAAGAATATAATCTCCCAAATCCTGTCTTCAAATGAATCACTGTGGAAAAAGTATACATTGTAGTTACCACACACAACATATGTTTTGCTATTTTCTTCTGATGTTGCCTTAGAGCAGGTACACATTTGTTTGTATATTCCTAGTGATGATGACGACTCAGTAAGTTTTAGTTTAAAAAATATACAAAAATCATTCATTCATAGTGGTGTCTAGTGAAAGCAGGAGAAGCATGAGGAACTTTGGAATTGATAGGAAATGAAGGACTAAAGAGTTTTCATGGTAACTGATCAAATTGCATCTGAGCTTGCCACATTGAACGTTTGAGTACATGTCAAAAGAATCTGAGTAATAAAAGTCATTCAGTATTAAACTTGTTTGAATTCAATTGAAATTTTATTTATTTGTAAGTTACTTGAGAATAAGAGGTCTGACAATTAAGCTCCCGAACTTGTTGCGACGATGTTACTGACTGTTTTTTGATATCAAAGGGATTATTCATTATGAATTTGTACCAACTGGACAAACAGTTAATCAAATTTACTATCTGGAAGTGCTAAAAAGGCTGTGTGAAAAAGTTAGACGACCTGAACTTTTCATCAACAATTCATGGCTCTTGCATCACAACAATGCACCAGCTCGCACGGCATTGTCTGTGAGGGAATTTTTAGCCAATAAACAAATAACTGTATTAGAACACTCTCCCTACTCACCTGATCTGGCCCCCAATGGCTTCTTTTTTTACTGGAAGATAAAGGAAATATTGAAAGGAAGACACTTTGATGACATTCAGAACATCAAGGGTAATACGATGACAGCTCTGATGGCCATTCCAGAAAAAGTTCCAACATTGCTTTGAAGGGTGGACGAGGTGCTGGCGCTGGTGCATAGCTTCCCAAGGGGAGTACTTCGAAGGTGACTGTATTCAGCAATGAGGTATGTAGCACTTTTCCTAGGATGAGTGAGCAAACTTAATTGTCAGAGCTTTGTATGACAATATCACAGGATCAGCACAAGAGGCCTTGGTTGTCACTGCTCTGTTTCACTGGAGATGTGTTGATTATCAATGTTCAGGTTGACAGGTAGATACATGTTTTTCTCTAATACATTTGAAAAGTCTCCCCATCAAAGGTAGAAACATGAATAAGCTGAAATTATCTTTGTAAGAAATACTCAGTACAAAAAACATAGAATTTGGAGTCACCCAGTCTAGACTTGAGTCTAAAACCACCACCTAGCATCTATATGACCTTGATCTTGACCTTGGACAAAGCACTTTTATGTGCATTGCTTTTTCATTTGTAAAATGGGACTATTGACATTCATTTTTACAGATTTTTATAGCCATAGAAAGTCCAAAATGATATGATATATGAAAAGTGTCAGACGCATAGGTTCTGTCCCTTTTTGAAGCTTATTAAAAAGTTCTATTTTAATGTCCGGAAGCCAGAACCAAACATGAAATTCTTTCCCTTTCTGCTTATTTAACAAAATCAAGCCCCTAGTAGATCACACTGGTAGTTTCCTCTTTGCTATTCTATAACAGAGGGATTGCTTGGTACCTAAGAGCAATTAGCAAAGGACCTTGATCCTCACACTCAATTGCTCTCCCAACTAGATACTTCCTTTAAATGTTCTACTTGTTTACTGTAGATGTGTACTGCCAAGGGTCTGTTTTAATATTAAATAATGTTCTTTCCTGGACTCTGTTATTTGCCTTTTAATGTTGTGAGTCACCATCTCTTCACATTGCTAAGTGGATGCGGAATGAGTGAATAAAGTTTTAATTGCAGTCACATTTAGCTACAATGAATTCTGGGAATCTGATAGGATGGAATATAAATTTCAGTTTTTATTTAGATGGGAAAATGTATTTGGAGATAGATAAATATTTCAGCTTTTTAAATAAAGCTTAGAAAATTTTCTCTTAGTTTTTCTTTTCCTGGTTAAACAAGAATTAAACATAGATTATGAAAATGAAAGAGACCCTTTGAATTCATATAATTCAGTTCAATTTATTGAGAAACTTCTAGGTACTAAGAGTACCTCAGAACAAAATAGACAAAGTCCTTTAGGGAGCTTACATTCTTGTGTAGGGATGTTAAGTAGTGTATTAATAGGGAACACGTTTTATGGAGAAGAAATAGAGCAGAAAGGAAGATTTGGAATGTATTTGTTTGTAATTTAAATAGGTTGGTCAAAGAAGGTCACATCTGAGCAGACTTGAACCAATGATTTAGTCACTTACATTAGTCTAATTATCTAATTATTAATATGATGTACCATCATATTTACAAATGTGGTAGCTAAGAACCAGATAAATTAATAACGTGTCCAAAATCACATGGTGGCTGAATGAGAGGTTGGACAAAGAGAGTTAGTCTTTTGTTGCAGATAAAGGATATTTTTCCACTATATGACACCAGGGCTTGGGGAACAAATATTTTTCTAGTGACAATATGTGAATGAAATTCAAGTGTCATATCCTGGGTGCCTGAAATCCTCCAGCCTTCCCAGATCATTCTTTCTTTCAATATTAGAAGAGAGAGAGAAGAAGGGAAAAAAAGGAAGGAAAGGGAAAGAAGGAAGGAAGGAAGGAAGGAAGGAAGGAAGGAAGGAAGGAAGGAAGGAAGGAAGGAAGGAAGGAAGGCTCTCCCTTACACTGGAACATTTTCACTGGTTTTGAGAAATGCCCCTGCCACTGGCCAGATTCTTGTGCTATTTCAGTGTCTTTACTCTTACACCAAGTCTCCAACACCATTCCCACGGATGAGAAGAAAAAAAAAAAAGAAAGAAAAAGCCTGTTAATATGCAAGCAGAATTCTGTTGTCTTCGCCACTTTCTCTTTTGGACCTAACCTTTCTATATTCATAAATGTGCCGTCAATTAAGAAGCCTCTATTGTGGGTCATGTATTTTGCAACTTAAAGGAGGAGCAGAAACTCTGGATTTGCAGGTTTTCGCCTTCATGATAAAATTCTTGGATATGGCCCATTTCTCATCAGTCTGTATAAGTAGAAGTAAGCATTATATATAATTATCTTCATAAAAACAGGAAGCATTCATTATCCCTTGGAAGTCAGAAATAGCTATAGTCCCTTTGCAGTTAGAAAACAAAACAAAACAAAACACACACACAGCTTCTGTTCAGCTATACCTTGGCACCAGTTTCTCTTCTAGGGATTTGTTAGATAGGGATGCTCATTGCAAGAAGAACTCTGTGGTGGGGACAGCCTTCACTACGGAATGTAAGCAGTTTACGCACATTGTGCTAAGTTCTTTGAGCCATGCTTGTTAATGTACACTGAATTAAAAAAAAATAGTCATGTAAAATTATTAGACCAGCTTACTCTTTCTGAGGCACAGTTCTGATCTTTCCACTGCCTTTAAAATAAAAAACAAAACAAAATAACAGCCATTGTATCCCACTACTCTACTCATATTCCCACTGGCTTTCAGAACAGATGAGGGAAGAAGGTATTCTAGCGATAGTGCAGTCTCAGAATGGCCAAGGCCTGTCCGTGTGTATTTTCTTCCTTTCTGTCCCAGGCCAAAATAAACATGGTGTGCATAGTCTGCTATTAGCAACATTGCAATAATCGTCTCTCTCTCTCTCTCTCTTTTTTTTTTTTTTTTGAATGCCCTATATTTCCAGTTATTTACCCTGTCCCCCCTTTGGTAGCATCCAATGTTCTCAAACTCTCTTCCTCTTTCCCGTTATAACTTGGTCCATGCAAGGTGCAGAGCTATTTTACACTAAAGACTGTTATCGATAACAATCACAAATCTTACTTATTAGGCAGGTGGGTAATTGGATAATGGGGCCTTGTTAGGAGTGTGTGTGTGTGTGTGTGTGTGTGTGTGTGTGTGTGTGTGTGTGGGGCAGGTGATGAAGTTTACAATCTAACAAGGGTCTCAGTATTGCACTAAAGGAATAAAGTCTGAATAGCAGCATTTGAGGCACCTACAAGAGGGTGCATGGATTATTGGGGTTTCGTCACATCAAAGAAGCACGTTTTCCCTTCTTCTCCTCATAGTTAATAGTTCTGGTATCAGATCAGACCTTCTAGTTGATGTAGCCGTTAACTGCATTGGTTCTTTTGTTTCCCCTGAAAAGTTATTAATAAATTGGTGCTATGCCTTATAATCAGCATAAACCTTGCACAGAGTGAGTTTTAATGGAAAAGACAAAGAGAGTTTGAAGACATGGAATACTACCAAAGCCTCTCTTTTATACCGTTTCCTCAAAGGGTAGAAATATAGACTGTAACTGATAATTAAATTAATACATTGATGCTGTGCCTTACAATCAGCAAAATGTCAGAAACAAGGAATACATTAGCATGAGAGGCATGAAGTTTCCTTCACATTGTAAATTTAGCTGCTCTGCTTCCTTACTGTTTTGAAACCCAAGACTAGTGGAAATCATATAGATAATACTGTTGCTTGACAAAGGTTAATTAAAACCAGCAGTACTCATCAAGTCAATAGCTACAAGCTATTGGTATTTAACCTTAGAACATCACCGATGTAATAATAGTGTTTTGAATTAATATTCACCTGACTTGTACAAGTTGTTTACATGACTTGTGGATTTAATATTAACACTTAGATCGTGTTAATATTAAAGCATAAAGTAGTCAAGCCTCTTAAGCCAGAGTTCTGATTTTCTGCTGAGACTATTACAAAAAACCTGTTAAATAATTAGAATACCTCACGATAAAATTAATTAAAAGCCTTAGGTTAAGACTTACTTTTCTGTTCACACTGATCACATCAACTCCTGTAAACTTACAGGAGGAATCTAAACAACAGGTCACAGACAGCTCAGGGCAGTTTTTGCATATTTATTTGTAACTAAAAGCTTATTTCAACGACCAAAGCTTTCAAATTCAAATTCATGGAGCAAAGTAGGGAATGAAGACAGTATCCAGCCTAAACAAATAATCAAAGATTTACTTCATTATTTAGATGTCAAAAGCAAACATAGTTTCTTCTGTTTGATAGGAAATGTTTGTGGGGACAGAGCCCCAGAAAGCAGTTTCCAGGCTCTTGGCGTCACGTAGAAATGTGCTGGCTCAGGTAGTAAATGGCCATCAACTCTGACTGGATGGCCATCAGCTGTGGCTAGTTGGCCGTCAGCTGTAACCAGTGAGCCATTGGCCACTAATATAACTGTTGTGGCTACGCTAGCAAAAAATGGGGGCAAGCAAGAAGATGGTGGCTGAGCTAATAAGAGCGGATTGCAGAGAGGCGGATGCCGCCAGCGAGAATATAGTGATATGACTCCCCTACGTATGGCTCCGTGGGTGTTCCTTTTTGGCCTCACCGTGTGTCCTGCGTTCTTATGTGGGGAGCGGGAGCTGAGACCCCGCCAGATGCCCTGCACGACAATGTTTCTGGCCTTGGGCATTATGGATAATTCTTTTTTCTTTTTCTTTTTAAAATTATTTCCTTATTTTCTACAATAGCTACTATTCATTGGGCTCTACAGATCAGGATTTGTGTCTGTGTCTTCAGTGAGCTGGTCATCTACAACAGCTGACCAACTCACAGAGCCATCAGACATACACACTGAGATTCTTTGAAACAGGTGAGGGTACTTGCAGAGTATAAAGTGAGTACCAAGGGAGGCTGCTTCCTAGAGGAGTTGGGTGTGGGTGGGGGAGCAGGAAATGTGAGTCAGGAAAGACTCCATGGAGCAGAGGAGACATGAACTAGATCTTATGGGATAGACAGGCTTTGTTGAGGTAGGGTTGGGAAAAACAATTGAGATGGGAAGAAAGGATAAATGACATAGATAAATTGTCCTCCCCTACCAAAGGCTCTCTGAGAGTACTTCAGAACAATCAAGAGAGTGTCTAACGAGCCGAAATAAGACTCCATAATTGAATGGACTACAATTTATTAATTAGTGGTAAGTCCATTTTTTGAGGCCTAGAGTCAAGAGAGAATCAACTGTTATGTTTAGTAGTATTCCCCTGTAAGCATAAATAATAGCCAATAAGTCAATGTTATTATCTTTCATTTTACAGATTAGATAAAAGATGGTGAGGAAGTCTGAGAAACTTAAAGACTTACGATAATCCTGTAAGGTCATTATTCCCAGGTTCACATGGAACTCAGAAAGGTGAAATGATTTGTCAACAATCTCACAGCTCACTGAAGGTTGAGATAACTTGAGCAAAGGTCTCCTGATTCCTAGTTCTCGTCTCCTTTCCCTCCAAACCCACTGCCTCAGGCAATCACAGGTCCACATCCTCCACCCTCCCCTACTCAGGAGAGAGACACCACAGAGGGTTGTGTTTGCATTTTACAGATTCCATTTCACTAATTTAAAATGCTGAGGTGGTTAATTCTATCACTTCTGTTTCCCAGTAATGTTTAACCTTAAGTTAAAAAAAAAAAAAATCTAAGAGATAAAAGAGCATGTTATCTGGCAAGTCCATTCCACCCCCAGTGGTTATTAATTTCAGAACACATCTGAATTCCTTCTCTGTGGCATATGCTTGAGTAGAGGAACAGACAGCTCCTAGTTAGGGTCAGATTTCAAGTTCTCATTTGTTGGTACCAATACTAGATTTCTCTCTGTAGTCAACTATTGAGATCATTCCTGAGTACAACTTGGTGTCGGGAGATCCACAAAGCCTGTGGTCATCATTCTCTTCACAGAATCAGTCTCCTCTCAGCCAAGCATTTGCTGAACTGAGCTTTGCTTTTGGAAACAACTTTTCCCTGAGATCTGGTTGAAAGCCTCTTGCTGGTGCCATACTTCTCAGCATGGAGGTGAAGAACTTTGCGACTTGGGATTATGTCGTATTTGCAGCCCTCTTTGTCATTTCCTCTGGAATTGGGGTGTTCTTTGCTATTAAGGAGAGAAAAAAGGCGACTTCAAGGGAGTTCCTGGTCGGAGGAAGGCAAATGAGCTTTGGCCCCGTGGCGTTGTCTCTGACAGCCAGCTTCATGTCAGCTGTCACTGTCCTGGGGGCCCCTTCCGAGGTCTACCGCTTTGGGGCTTCCTTCGTGCTCTTCTTCATTGCATATACTTTTGTCATCATCTTCACATCAGAGCTCTTTCTGCCTGTATTCTACAGATCTGGCATCACGAGCACTTATGAGGTAAGACAAGTATTCCCTTATTCTTTACTTTGGGAGGAGTTGCCGTTTAGTCTCCGCTTGAACAATTTATTATTATTATTATTATTATTGCTTTTTTTCTCTAATAATATACATCCTCCTGGTGATATCACATGGTAAATGAAGAACACTCACTTGTTTTCAGGACAATTACATATCATAAGAGAACAACATTATTGGGAAATAATATTTTTATTTATATTTTTAAATAAATAATATATTTATTTATATTTTTTATTTATAGTATTATTGGGAAATAGTATTTTATTACAGTATTATTGGGAAAAGCTTAAGCTTGGATATAGGTGCACCTGTTCTTTCATCTGTAGAATGGAAATAATGATGTCAACCTCATGAGACTATTTCAATGAATAAATGAGAGCCTGTATGTACACACCTAATGCATTGCTTAACTTGTAAGATATTTTTCAATAAAAAAAAAGCTGAATTTATTATTTGTGATATCAACATCATTCTGAAAAGCATTCAGGAAATACACCATGCATATTGTCATTTTCCAGGTAAGAAAACAGAGATAGTACAGATAAATGACTTAGTCAAGATTGTACACTGGATAAAGCTTACTGAGAATCCATTTTGTTTATCTCTCTTTTCTCAGATAGTAGAGTTGAGCACTTTAATACAAATTACTACTATGCTCCAATTTTTAATGGGTAAATGATGATGTTTTTGAAACACTAGAAAACATTTTAATGGGAAGGAATTGCTAAATGATACAAACATGGGGAATATTTTAATGAGACAAAAAAGTTTCAGTATTTTGAAATATTTTCAAGTATTTGAAAAATGTTTCAGCAGTGTTTTGACTTTGCTACAATTCTCAAGAAAAATATCACATTAAAATATGATTTTGCATGTGATTATTAATCAGTTTCTATGAAAAAGATGTTTATTTTTCTTATCCAACATCATCCCTACTACTAAGTCATAAAAAAGGACTCTTACTGGACCTGTTTCTTTGTTTTTAATCTGTAAGCTAAATGATTATAAAGAATTACTCTAGATTTCAAAAGGCATTCAGGCAAATGAATATTTTCTGGCAGGTTTTAGAACTTATGATTCCACAGATTATCATTCCTTAAATATGCAACCTCCCCCGAAGGAATGTAATCAAGGATTGGGTCAAACAACAGCTACTACCTGGGATAGAGATTCAAGAGAAAAATGATTAAATATATGCTGAGTCTTAAAATATATGTACACATATCCCCGTTGTTCATTAGTGTACATCTAAAATATAAATATATTCTAGGTTTTTCCATTCACCTATTAAATTTGAATCCCAAAGGCATTGCTAACAGTTTAAAAAGAATTGCCTAAGTAACTGGAGGAGAGAGAGAGATTGAGAGAGAGAGAGAGAGAGAGATTATAGAGTCAGAAAATGCAAGTTCAATTTGAAAATTCATTGCTTAACAGCAGGATAACGTTGTGAAACTTAACATTTATCAGCTCCAGTTTTCACACAGAAAATAATAACTTCCCTCTTTCATGAAGGTTTAGTTAAGTGTGAAACAGCTTTATAATTATAAAAAAAAATACCCAAATGTGAAAAATCATTTTTACCATTAACTGTCCCTTCAATAGATATTCATTAAGCATCTACTGTGTTCTAGGCACACTTCTAGGCCCCGGAGATAAAACACTGGACCAAATCGCTGTCCTCATGGAGCTTACTTTGAGGCAGAGAAGGGTAGTCAGTAAGTATAGTATACAACAGAAATGTGTATGCTGCTTAAAGTGTGTGGAGTACTGCTCTAAGTACTTCACATGTAGTAACCCATTGGGCCTTAAAATAATCTTTATGATGGGTACTATCATTATCAGCCCCATTTAACAGACTAGGAAACTGAGGCACATAGAGTAAAGCAATTTGCTCAATGTCACACAGCTAACAATTGGCAATTTTCCCAACCTGATCAGTCTAGCTTTAGAGTCATATGCTGAATCACTATGCTAGCCTGTCTTACTAAATACAAATACAATAGAGAAAAAGTAAATAGGATAAGGTAGAGAGAAGGAGTGCTGGTGTGGGTGGAGAATGTCAAGAATTCACACAGAGTGGCTAAGTCAGGCTTCAGTGATAATAAGGCAGTTAAGAGGAGACCTGGAGAAAGCAAGAGATTACGCCATATGAGGGAAGAACATCCCAGGCTGAAGTAGCCACAGGAGCAAAGGCCCTAACAGAGTGTAATTGGCATGTTTGAAAGAAAGCAAAGGTATCCATGTGCTTGGAGAAGAGTGAGTCAAGGATAGATGTGACAGATGGGATCAAAGAGGTGGGAAAGCCCAATTATACAGGGTACCATTTCCAGTGGGTGTGCTGTCAGACAGAGGGAGTGCTGTGGATATTTGTGGGCAATTTGATTGTCACAATGATTGGGGGGCACTGCTGGAATTTAGGAAGCAGGGGCAGGGGCACCAGATATTTTGCACTGTGTAGGACACAGCTATATAATGAGTAATTGTACTGTGGGTTTAATAATTTTTGACTGTCCTCATGCTCAACACCTACTGCAAATAAAATTTGCAGTAGTTTGCCACTTAGTAATGTTAACTTTTTAAAATAAGAAGTTATATACACACTATAAATTCGTATATTTTTCCCAAATTAAAATGAAATAAAAACATTGTCTTGAAATTATTAAAAAATTTACTATGCAATCCATCTATTCCATATGTGCTGCTTAATACCTACTTGGCTGTAACTGGTTTCAGTCAAGTGGTTCAGTTACTACATTAAACCAACTGCAAACATGTAACTGAAGAGATTTGAGACTCCTTGTAATTACTAAATTAGCTCAGATGTAGAAAAACATTTATAATAACAGGGTCTTCATGGGACACACATGGGTTGAAGAAGCTAATTGCCTCTTGTTTTAAAATATATCTATATAACAGAATGCCTTTAGGACGGCATTATAATATGTGAATTTAGTTTACAAACTTTGTTGCCTCCTCTATCTACTTTTAATTTT
Organism: Rhinolophus sinicus; assembly: GCF_057876585.1. Lineage (NCBI taxonomy): Eukaryota > Metazoa > Chordata > Mammalia > Chiroptera > Rhinolophidae > Rhinolophus > Rhinolophus sinicus. The sequence continues at coordinate 159,807,398 of NC_142514.1, read as the reverse complement.
TTCATATCCTACTAATAAAAAATCAAGATTATGAAAAGTACATATGGAGATATTTTTTAGATTGCCTCTTGCTTTATAAGAATTGGCAGTGTGACAAAAGTTAAAAGCATAGACTATAGACTCTATTTGGGCTTTGAATGCTAGCTCTGCCACTTGCTAGCTGTATACCTTTGGCAAAATTACTTAACTCCTCTGCATCTGATTTTGACATATGTAAAATAGTCATAATACAAAACCTATCTCAAAGGATGTCTATGAGGAGTAAATGAGATATTATATGCAAATACTTTTAACAGCCTGGTAAATGCTACATAAATTTTATATTATTGTTTTTTTTTATAGTGTCTCCAAATTTATACCACAACTTAGTCTCTCTATTGAAGCTTGAATTTATGTTTCTTTGTTCATTCATCATTCCCTGTTGCCTATCCATATTCTTTCCAGGGTCTTTTTAAGTACTAAAGACTGAAAGAAGTAGAATCTGTTTCCCCACCCCTTGACTCTGAATTGGGCTTGTGATGTGTTTTGGGCAACAGAACGTGGCAACAGTGATGTGTGGAACCTAAGCCTCAGGAGGCTCATAGCTTCAGCCATTCTCTCCTAGAATGCTGTCCTGATACCGCCATGTCAGGTAGCTGGTCCAGTTGGGCTAGCTTCTGGAGCATAAGTAGAAACATAGAGGAAAACAAGGCATCCTAGCCAACAGCCAACATCAACAACCAGATGTGCTAGTGAGGCCATTTTGGACCTTCTCACCCAGCTGATCTTCCAGTTGATTGCAACCAAACAAGAATTCTGGGGAAGCAAGTAGAGGAATCACCCAGCCAATCTTCAAAATTATGAGAAATAATAAATCCTTGACTTTTAAGCCCATGAGTTTTGTGGTATGTATTCTACAGCAATGGGCAACTGATTTAAATGCTTTGTATTCAGTGGGATTTCAAGACTAAGATATGCCATCTGTGCTACTTTATCACTCTATCCTGTCCCCTGCTAAAACATAAGGACTTGTTCTCACACTCAAATTATAAATTAGGCTCAGCTCATTTGCAATATCATTTATTTTTATTATCTCCACTTGGACAGTTCATAATTCGTCTCATCATGTTGTCTCCACTTCTGTTAACGTTATTTCCTTATTTCTCTTATCATACACTAATAAATCCAGTCTGTTATTATTTACTCTTAACACTACTTTAGAGGCTGGTGTCTACCTGCTGTCTCATTTTCCTTGGACTTCTTAAACTAAATGGTTTCTGAATCACTTACTTCTCTTTAATCCAAACTTTTTCATTGTAATAATGCACAAGGTACCACTTCTCTCTTTCTTCTTTTATTGTGGTTTTAAGCATTACAGATTACTTTTGTTTTTGGTTTGGTAAATTACTTTCCTTTTAATTCTTCTTTAAATTACATTTGTGGTATTGTAGTAGTTATATTTAAATTTTGAGAAATTAGATGTGCAGGTATATCATTATTGAATATTATTTTTTAGCATAGTAAATAGTGTTACAAAATGTTTGTTGGGAAATGGACATGTAGGGTCTTATAAGGTCTGAAACAGTGTTAGGAAGCCTTTTAGGTCATTGTAAGGACTGGCTTTTACTCTCTGTGAGATGGGCCCTTACAGTGTTTGGGCAGAGGAACGACGTGATCTGATTTGTATTTTGAGCATGACACTAGTTGGATATTGAGAATGTTTGTAGGGTTTTGATGCTAAGGGATCTAGTTAGGAAGCTATTGCTAGGTAGGACATGATGGTATCAGAGTGGCAACAGAGAAGTTGATGAACGTGGATGTGTTTTGAAAGTGGGAGGTGATCACCGGGATTATTTTATAAACTGGATGTGGGCAGTGAGAGAAAGAGAAGAGTAAAGAGGGCATCATGTTATTTGGGATTGAACCAACATGAAAAGAGGGCTTGCTGTTCCTTAAGATGGAAAAGAATGTGACTAGATCAGGTTTGGGGTTTTGAAAATATCAGACGTAATGATGGTCAATGTTACCTGTGAAGACCAGAAGCATGCAACGTTTCTGTTGAAACTTCATATTATTTTTGACTATAGTGATACCACTGAATGAGTGAGTGAATACACTGAAAGAATGAGTGAATATATTCTTTCAGATGTAGAATTATGCTGTTGAAATAGTCTCCCTTGTTTCATGGATGAGAAACAGGCTTAGATTAAAGAGTAAGATAGTGGCAAAGTTCAAACTAGAATTCAAGGAGTCTTACTTCTGATCCAGCTTTTTTCTTTCTTTCATGTATCTTTTTCTCCATACTGTCTCTAGTTTGACTTAAGATAGGAAGAACATGGATCAGACAGTAGAGGGTTTAGAATATCACACCTGGAATGTGCACTTTATGTCAATGATGGAGTAATAGTGAAGATTTTGAGATAAAGAGTGACATGATCAGAGTTCTGTTTAGGAGAACAAATGTGGGTGATGTGTGGTTGATGGAATGAGTGGGAAGAACTGGCATTTGGGAGATCAATTAGGGAGCTACAGCAGTAATGTGGGAAAGGTGAAATGAAGGACTGAAGTCAATTTGGGGGGTGTGGGGATATAAAGGGAAACTATGGCTTTAGCATGTCCAGTAGGAAGATCCCTGGGTAGGAAGCCAGAAGACCTGCATTTTTATTCGCGTAACCCATTTATCTTCTCTGACCATCATGAGAAACTTGAGCTAGAATTGAGCTTTAATATATTTTTGACTTTAAACAATCCATAGTTTTGTCCTGTTCTCCCAAGTATATAGAGCATAAAATCACATTTTAAGGCCAAAGCACTAAACCCAAAGAAATATCAAGAAAATAAGAACCTTAGCAGCTCTTATGTAAAACTTGCTGACTCTACATGTTCTCTCTGTTCTTTCTAGTATTTACAACTACGATTCAACAAACCAGTTCGCTATGCAGCAACAGTCATCTACATTGTGCAGACGGTAAGGGTAAAGGACTGTGGCCGATGTGGAAATGTGGGGTGATGAGATACGGATTTATTTCAGGGAGTAGTTAACTCGGTTAAAGGAGAGACTTAATACTAAGAAAGTACTTTCTTCCAAGGATTGTACTTTTGAGATATGTGATTACATCAAGAGTTGGATATTGCACACACCCCATATATATATATGGACAAATAATAAGAAACCAATGTATATCATAAATCGCAAAGGGAGGAAAACATTTTGAAAATTTATTTCAACTCTTATTTAAACGGTACAAGTCACTTTGGGTATGAAGATATTAAATGGCCTGTTAACTGATTTTTCTTTCTTTCTTTCTTTCTTTCTTTTTCTCTCACTAATTAACTGAGTTGAACCAGAAATACCCGTTTTGCTGAAAATCATTTTAAGGCAATTATTCCAAACCAATACTCCCACTTCCCCCTTCTGTACTCCTCTCCTACGTCCCAAGCTCTGGGGTGTCCTCATGTCGTCTCAAGGTTGCCTGTGGCACACCATTAGTGTGTTTCCTATGACTCCTGAAGTGCTTTCTGCTAAAAGGTAAACTTCTTCCCACTTTTTAATCAAAACTCACACTCACTGATTGAAGGATTTGAGAGAGAAAAGGAGGAAAACCTGTCCATAGGTATTTGCCTTTTAAAACCTTTACATGAATCTCTAAGTGATGAAATTCCAATTGAAATAAAATGCGACTGCACCCACTTCTATCAATGTAGTGGTTGTAATTCTGGAAGTTAGAAGGTATACTCATTGTTTTGATCACCCGTGTTGTTAGTATTCTCTGCATAGTACTTTCTCCTCACAGATGCCTTTGATCTCCACTCTAAAATCTGTATTTCGCCAAACTGCTAAAAATGTATTTGTGTCATTGTGACATGTGCATGGAAAAAGAGGAGTAGAGGGAGGGTGAATCAAAAACTTAATTTGAAGCTTATTTTTCTATCCTTCTTAAATATACCAAATCTGGCCATAAAATCGCAAAATTTACAACCATTTTAAACTCCAAACCCCTTCGTCCATCTAATGCTTATATGCCTGCTGCAAACTATAGTTACGGTGGTCAACAAATTCAAAATTAGAGTGGCTGGGAATGAAATGTTTGATGAACACATTGAAGGAAATGCATCTCTAAGTTCCATAAAGAACCTCCTAGGCAGCTTTCTTTTCCTGTCACTTTTCTCACTATTCACCTAATTCTGATTTCTCCACCAGATTCTCTACACAGGGGTGGTGGTGTATGCTCCTGCTTTGGCGCTCAATCAAGGTGAGTTATCCACATTCTTGGATATATTCCACCATTTTTGGGGGGATGAAGGGGCTACATTCTCACCTTGAGAAATATACATAAAGCATCTGGGGGAGACATTCTTGTGTTTAGGGTGTTCTGAATTACTGTAGGAGACACAACATAAAGCTCTGAAAATTGAACATTGAAAGTATTGCAAACAATCAGTTATTTGATTTTGCCCACGTGGTTTGAAACACCCAGCTTGATTGTTGTTTGTTTGGCTGGTTTTTTAATCACTAATGATGGCAGTTTTGGTATTGTATATGCACAACCTCTAAGTAAGGTCACCTGTAATATATGGGATTTCTTAGTGATTTCATAAAGTAGATAATTCAAGTACAATAATAAAAGGTGCTTGTAGTAATTATTTCAAGATTTATACTTGACCCTTTTGAGAGAATAGAAACCTGGAAACAAAAAGAAAATAAAAGTGAAATAAATTTCATAATGATTCCTATAATATTGCAAGTCTTCAATATTTAATTTAATCATGCTATCTACTTATATTGAGAAATATCAGTTCATGGCTGATGTTTAATTGGTTTCAAAGTACTCAGACTAACTTTGTTAAGAAAAAAAACAAATACAAATAACTGATGTAAAGTTTGGGAGCTCCAGAGTTTTAGGAGGAAAAATTTGGCTTCTAACATGAAATTCATGGTCTGGGTTGAGGTATAATAATATAATGAAATAATTATTATCAGAGGTGAGAAAATTTAATAAGAGAAAACTCTAATTTGATTTTCATTTTCTCACAAAGAACACTGACAAAAGTATTGTGACTTTTTCCTTGTAAAGCTTGTTCTTTTACTTTTGTCAAATAAACTTTTTTTTAAATACCTTTTTCTCCTTTTGTAGTGACTGGGTTTGATCTCTGGGGCTCTGTGTTTGCAACAGGAATTGTTTGCACATTCTACTGCACTCTGGTATGTATCTAGCTGTGAAAAAGGATTTAGCACTATCTCCTAATATGGGGTAAGGGCAAATCTCCAAAAACAGGGCATCTAAATATAGCAGAAATTGCTATTCCAAAATTAAATAGAAGTATGCTGGCTTATCTGTTACAGTTTCCTGAGATAGGTGCTGTTGTTTTATTTAAAATTATTTTTAGTATCAACCATTAGTGGAATTTAGGTTCTGAGCTCATTCGAGAAAGCCACAGCTAAGAGAAGATTTAATGAAAGATTATCTCCTTGATCAGAGGATTAGGTGACCAAATGCAACTTCTGAGAAAAAAAAAAAAGCTCATTAATAGTGATTATAAACCACTGTCTACTGGTTGAGAAATACAAAACTCATGTATGATTGATCAAGGATGGCTGGTATTTTATAAACCTGAGCGTTCCACAGATTGCTTTTTTGTCTCTTATTTATGGATAAGCTTAGATTACGTTTAACATTTGTCTTTACACATGCTCAGTTTTTAATCAAGGAACCTAGGTGTTATTAGCAATATATTTATATACTTGTTACAATTAGTTTAGTTCAACAAACATTCACTGAGCACCTATTATTTGGCATGTCCTGCAATGGGAATCTTTATTCTTCTGAATTATCGGCACCATATACGGAGGCTGTAAGTAACCAGTTAAGAATGTGGCAATGGTTCCCAGAGAGTTGGATTTTCTTTCCTCCGCTATAGACAAAAGTGAAGTACTTGATATATTATCATATAGCAGACCATATGTGTATTTTGGCATCATGTGCATTCAACATACTCTTTTAACATATGTCATGATAATAAACAATTTAAAAATGTCCTTGATTCTCTTTTTTCCTACTTGGAAACCCCACTGTTTGTTTGCCCCACAAAGTTTTATCTTAATTTGTTTCCATTCCATTCTCACTACCATACCATTCTATTCCAGACACACATCTCCCTAGGCTAAAAATAGGCTCCTGCTCCTTAAGCATCTGGCCTTATCTGACAGATTAGTTGTTCTGAGTTACCTGCCCATAGAATGATAAATTAGGTGCATTGCTAGGGACAGTAAAAGCAGACTTCTTAGCAACAATAATGGAAGCCAGAAACAGTGGAATCACATCTTCAAAGTGTTGAAATAAAACAATTGTCAACCTATAATTGTGTATTCAGCAAAACTGTTTCAGGAGCTGACTGTCAAGAACCAAGATAATTTACCACTAGTATATCTTCTCTTGAAAAAAACCTAGAGGAAGTGCTGTGGGAAGAAGAAAAATTATCCAGTTTTAGATGGAAGAAGTAATGATAAGATAATAAAATAATCAACATTTAGTAATCTGGTCAATACAATTTTTGGTGCTTAATGATAATAATATTAATAAATTTATAGCATAGTATAATTTATATAATATTGAGTTATATGTTATATATGATAATTCATAATATAAAATATAATAATTGTTATTATTATATGTAATTTTGGGATTAAGAAAAGGAATAACTCTTAATGCTACAACAACATAATGTACAATCAGGAAGAGAATAATCAGACATAAAGATTTTATAATCTTTGAATTGACTTTTCTTAAATTTAGACTCTAAATTAATATTTTCATGGCAAAATTTCAAAGGAACCCATTTAAATAAACTGGTCAAAGAGGAAAATAGAATTAAAACAAAACAAAACCTCAGTTGATTTAAGCAAGAGAAGAAAAGAGAAAAAAAGCCTAGAGGAAGTAGAACAAATAGAAACCAAAAAGTAAGATGTCAGAAACAAGTCCGGATATTTTAATAATCACAATAAGCTAAAATGAACCAAATTTATTACCTCTTAATTGGTTTCAGTGTTTTTCTCTTCTGCATGTCTCTGTCGGACTCATCTTCTTAAAACAATCTATTTTTCTTCATGTCATTTGACTGACCTAATTCTCTTTTGGCTTCCAATTACTTATAGGACAAAGTGTAAACTTCTTAGCCTTGTGTTGGAAAGCTTTCATTATGTGAATAAATCCATGCATCTAATCTCTTCTCTTTGCACCTGTGTTCCATTTCTCCTCTCTCTAGCCAGGTCAGAAGCTTCAGTGTCACACCAAAGTGGTGGCTTATTTATCTAACACTTTTGCTCATGTTGCAGTCCTTTTGCACTGAGAGTCCTGTGGATGCACAGCCTAAGATAACCAGTCGAGGAGATGTAAAAAAATAAGAAGTGATTCTGCCATCCAGGGGTTTGCAGTCTAGTGAAGTAAGCATTAGATCCAAAACAACACAGACTGATTAAATATTTAAGTGACAGTCAGGGCACAATCAGGGTTATAGATCAGTGGTGTGTGTGGGGGGTTGTCTTACTGTATGAAGTGGTCAGAGTCAGAGCAGTTTGTATGGCTATAATCTGTCTTTCAATGAGCATTTGACAAAGTGGTTTGTTCTCTTGCAGCATGTCTAGGTGAAGTTCAGGTTTATGCTTGTTTTTGCACACCTAATGTGACGTAGTCTCTGAAAACTGAGGTCTTTGACATTTAGTCTTTATATTACTAAAATACGATGTTGATATTTGGAAGGCTTATTGTCTTTAAAGGAAAGTCAAAATGCCACTATTTGTGAGGTGGGAAGTAAGAAATTGATTATTTCTCAAATCAGGATTTGAACAGAATATACAAATACAATGTCTCTGACAGGAATTTAATGTCTTTTTTTTTTATTGAGTTTTGATTTTAATTAAAAAAAATGCTGGGACAGCCCCAATATCATCTTTCTTCTCAAGATGAAGATGAAGGCTGTCATCTTTTCACAGAAGACTTTGACACTCTGGAGGAGTAACTGAGGAAAATAATTCTATTATTCATGTTAAAAATACCATGTCCTTTTATTCTCATAGTGCTATTCATTTTCAAAGCACTTTTAAATATATCTCTTCATTTAATCTTTACCAGTTTCCTCATTCCACCTTCACCATGGTCCTAAGGGATTCTAGCAGCCTCTTTCTTTCTTTCTTCTTTTCTTCTTGTCCACGTGTTCTCAGCCGTAACTGTTCATTGAAATCACTTGTGTAACTTTCACAAAACACTGATATCTGGGTCTTACCCCAGACCTCAACTTATTCAGACTCTCTGGTGATAGGGCTCAGATATTGTTTTGTTTGCTTGTTTGTTTTCTAATTCCCCAGGTGACTCTAAAGAGGAGCCATGTTTAATAACCACAGCTGTAGCCTCTGGCCCAATCACACTATCCTGTATTCTCTTAGATCCATCCTCCTGAAACTCTCCTTTGCTCACTTCAATATGTGACCATCTTTCAGCTCTTAAAACCCCTTTTTCCATGAAAATCTAGAATCTATCATCGCTTCCTAGTTCTTTTCTTCTCTGGAAGTATTCTCCAATCTTAGTTTTCCAAACTTCATTCACTGTCAATAGTTTTACAAAAAGAAGTCAAGTTATCCAAGCTAGACCTGGGTGATTATCCTCAGTTCCCTAGCTTCCTCATAACATGTATTCAATTAATCACAAGCTATGTTGATTTTACCTCCTAAATACCTTTCAAATCCACCGACTTCTTTCTATCTCTACCCTACCTCAAACTGCTGTCATTTTGCACATGGATGACTGAAATAAACTCTGAGCTGTTCTCTCAACTCTTTTTCTTCTGTGATCCTTGCAATCCATTGCCCACACAACCACTGCTGAAACTACTGTGAAATAAACAATATCTTTCATCATATAAATCTCTCTAAAGTTCTCTATTGCTCTTGAGAAATAATTTACATAGCTTTGTCAAAATCAGTGTGTTCTGGCCTCTAGCAAATTCAGAAACCTCCCTTTAGGTACTCTATCTATATAATCTTCAATCCGTATAATCTAGCTTCTTTTATTTCTTCAGGTAGCCATGCTTCTCGTTCCTTCATGCATGCTGCTCCCCTTTCTTCTCTGTCCTCTGTACCTGGTAAATTACTACTCATTCTTCTGAGCTTAGCTCAAATGCCACTTTCTCAAGACGAGGTCAGGACTACCTGCTATATGCTCCAATAGTACCCTGTCTTTCTTAATAGAATTTTCCACAATTTTAAGTAAATATCTATATTGTTGTCTAGTATATGCTTCTCCCTCTAGATTATAAACTCTGAAGTTAAGCAATAAATCTGTCTCTTTCGTTTACAATTTTATTGACATGCTTCACATAGCACTTGGCACATAAAAGGTGTTCAGCAACCGTACTGAAAAAAAAGGAAGACGGGAAGGAAGGAAGGAAGGAAGGAAGGAAGGAAGGAAGGAAGGAAGGAAGGAAGGAAGGAAGGAAGGAAGGAAGGAAAGTGGGAAGAAAGGGAGGGAGGGAGGGAGGGAGGGAGGGAGGAAAAAAGGGCGGGAGGGAGGAAGGAATAGAAAGGAAAAAAGGAAGGAAGAAAGGAAAGGAGGGAGAGAGGGAGGAAAAACATAGATCCCATTAGCAGGCAGGTTGTGTAGAACTGGAAGAATTCCAGGCTTCAGATTTAAGAATTTACATCTATTCTCTCCATTTCAGGGCGGATTAAAAGCAGTGGTGTGGACAGATGCGTTTCAGATGGTTGTCATGATTGTGGGCTTCTTAACGGTTCTCATTCAAGGATCAGCCCAAGCTGGTGGATTTCACAATGTCTTAGAGCAGTCAACAAACGGATCTCGACTGACTATATTTGAGTATGCCCAATGCCACTTCTTCATGTTGTATAAAGATTTAGCTGTGTGACCTCATCACCCCAAATTACATCTGGGCATCAAAGGAATATCTTTGTTCACTCACTTCTCTCTGCTTTGTAGCTTTGATGTAGATCCTCTCAGGAGGCACACATTTTGGACAATCTCAGTGGGAGGAACTTTTACGTGGCTCGGGATCTATGGAGTTAATCAGTCAACCATCCAGCGATGTATTTCTTGCAAAACAGAAAAGCATGCCAAACTGTAAGTTATTAATAAAGAGACATCTCTGTGTTTTCTCTGCCCTTATTGGATACTTATTATATGCTTCCTAATGCATGTGTGTGTGTGTGTGTGTGTGTGTGTGTAAGAAAAACAGAAACAGAAAGATTAATTTACCTTTCCAACTATATTTTGAGGCAGGAATTACTACTCCCATCTCAGCAACAGAATGGTAGAGCTGGGGTTTGAACTTATCTCAGTCTGCCTTTGCTCTCCATCATTTGCTGCCTCCATTTTTGGAGAAATCACTAGGTTAAATTACATGCTGTGGGTAGTGATGCAGAGATGAATAGCACATATTTCTTATAGTTTCTGTGATGAGATGACCCTCATCACTTATTTGATTCAGCATGTGGTTTCTTCAAGTACTGTTTTTCTTTGGATGGATATGCCTTTAAAATTTCCAAGGAGAGATTTAAAACTAAGAAACCCCAAGGTCATGAGGCAGGTCACAATGGAGCTTTAGGCCGCTCCAACTCCTGCCACAATAGCTTTGCCAGGCCTGCTTACTCTGAAGGACTCCAGCAGGCCCACAGCTTGTCTAGTCTTTTCCAAGCCCAGCAAGTCATCCACACTTTAGGATGCGGACAAATGAAAAGTATGCATTCTTTCACGAAACTGGTAGAAATAAACCAGAATTGTGTGTAAAATGGGCATTTCATCCTCATTGCTGCTGTCCAAAGTGCCAGCCTCCCCTGACTTGTCAGGATACTGTCAATTTTTCTTAGAGTGAGAAACAGTCACTATGGATATTTCTTCAACTGATTTTAAAATACTTTCAATGCACAGTTTCTTATTTAGGCTGAATATAAGAGATAATTGCCTGGACATAGTTCGCCATTTTGTAACTTGAATTCTGAAAGAGAATACATTACTTTATATGCTTCACACACATCAGAAGGAAGAAGTGAAATCATTATCTAGTATTCTATCAGTTCCCTGGTAACATATTTATATTCTATTGCAATAAATAATATTAACAAACCCATACGTATGACCATCACTTTATCAAATAGCTGAATAGACTTTGCTTGAATGGAATGATAGCAAGAGTAAAACCAATGCAATGCGTAGGAATTGATCACTTTATGTATCAATTGTATTCCCAAAAGGCTATCTCTAATTCAAGCCCCTATAAACAAAAACAAATAAAAGTTAAAGATAAGCATTATTAGAACACTCCCAAGGAAGTAACCTCTGAGATAAGATTCTTTTCTAATGTAAATCATGTAAAATAAAAACTTATAAACGGGATAATTATTTAATGTATTTGCTTTATAAATGAATACTTTGTTTTAAGGGTTTTTTTGAAAGTCAGATACACCTGTACGTACCGGTTTTAGGGGACTTTGAAATGAATATATGTCCTCATAATTGAACGCGGATGTATCTGTTTCCCTCCAAACAATGACTGGATCCAAGAAAATGGCCTGCGTTGCTTTCTTGCCCCTCTGTAACTATCTCCAGAATGAGATTATTTATTCTCTTAGACCAATGTAAAGCCAGTATACTTTCAAATTCTCCCTGAGATTAAGAAAATGAGTAACATTTTGACTTTCAAAGGACAGTAATGAATACAAAACCGTAGGTTACTGGAAAAACACTCAAATTGGAATTAAGCATATCTGTGTGTTGTAGAATAAAAATAATTGCTCCAAAGAATATGGGTAAAATGACCTTAGGTTTTTCATACTTTCTATCGTCTTAAAAAAAAATCAACTTAAATTTCATCTGAACTAATCTCCAAAGTGAATATTTTTAAAATTTGTCTGTGTCTACATTTAGCTCCTCATCCCTCTAAAAGAAAAGATGCTGGCTTTTTGACAGGTTCATGAATTGAATGGAGAGAACATTACTTGAAGTTATATAATATGAGTGATTGTGATGTGAAATTTCTTCTAAGAAAATAGCTCTCACACTACACATTGAGGCTTTGCAGAAAAACTCCTGATTTCAAAAGAAAATCCATTAAAAATCTACTTCACTCACATTGCGTAATCGGTCTAAGAATATAATGTTTCCAACCAGGAAAAAAAAAAAGCGAAAGGTATAAAATGCAATGATTCTTGAAGACTGTAGAATTGTATTTTATAGCAAAAGGCCAAAATCCTTTATCTTGAGTCTTTGGTGATGACCTCCCATACTGTAACATAGCACAGAGGCTATCAATAGACAGACCCATGTGTTCTTTTCTAGAGCCTTGTACTTTAACTTGTTGGGTCTCTGGATCATTTTGGTGTGTGCTGTCTTCTCTGGCTTAATCATGTACGCCTACTTCAAAAACTGTGACCCTTGGACTTCTGGCATCATCTCAGCACCGGATCAGGTACATGATCCCTTGGGGCCTGTAGGGATGGCTGAAATGAGCATGCTTCTGGCCATTGATAGGTAATGTGGGGTCTTTCTCTTTTCTGCCTGTACCTCTAGCCACTGTCCATACCCCAAAGACTTGATTTCTTTCCTCTCCTCTTGGGTAATATCACCACACGTTAGATTTTACTATAAGGGAGTTAACATGTAACGAAGAAGGTACCTCAGCTTGCCATTGAAGACAAGCCCTGGCGCTAGGGCAAGGCTGAAGGTTGGTTAATGATGCTTTCATCTCAAATTGAACAAAATGACCCCTGTTTCTATAATGCTTCTGCTCATGTCTTCTCATCGTAGCTTAAACAACATCACCCTGTTACACTACATGAAACACACTCTTAAAAACTACATATGGGGAATATGCTCAAGAGGAACAGTCATCTCCCTTCTCTTCTTCTACATTTTCTACTGTCTCACCCTGTCCTATGGGAGCTTTTTTTCCTGCAAATGTGGCTATAGACTAGAAAAACCATAACATCTCTATTCCCTGAAGACCTAGTTTCACCATTTGTTTTTAGGGTTTAATTGCTAACTTTAAGGATAAACAGGCAAGAAAATAGCATACATTGCAAACAAAAGAAAAAGTTTAAAAGTTTCTGAACCTTCTGAAGTTTATCCAACATTTTTTCCTAACACTCCCTGTCTCTTTCCTACCCTCCACCTCCCTTATAGCTGGACCTCAGGTCCTTGGATTGGAATGTTCATAACCTCATTTGCTAGTATCTAACATCTAACAACCATGCAAACTCCCCTATTGTTTGTTTATATATTTATTTATTTTTTACACCTCCTTTTGTTAAAAAGCTGTATTCCCACCTTTCAGACACTGCTGATGAAACCACTAACCCTACCCTCTTCTGATGAAACCACTAACCCTACCCTCTTTTGCCTCCTGTGCAGCTGATGCCGTACTTCGTCATGGAGATATTTGCCACGATGCCTGGACTGCCTGGCCTCTTTGTGGCTTGTGCCTTCAGTGGAACTCTGAGGTTAGTATACGGACACAACGCTGCTGTGATGACAGTGGTGATGAGGAGGAGGAGGAGGAAGGGTGGTGGGGGTAGTAATCGTCAGTACTTACTGAGTACTTACTGTGCATCAGCTGCCTGGCTGAATGCTTTGTTTCTGTGTGCTCATTAGTTGTCACACTGTATATGAACCTGAAACTTGGCTCATATTATCTTCAGTTTATAGATAAGAAAAGTAAATTTAGCAAGGTAGATAATTTACCCATGGTGACATAGTAAACAGCAGAGGCAGCAGGTAAGCCTAGGTCTGCCTCTACACTAGACCGCTCTGTTTATGTTCTCTACCTGTCTGATGCCAACTGCCCCATGATTTCACATCAGCTTCACACAAGGCAGCTCGCTCTGGTGGCATTTATCATTTAGAAGCCTTATAGCTCTGCATCCACCCTTTGCAATCCATTCTTCCCATTTTCAATAGCACACTCAGGCAGCTGATACCTTCTATCCCTCACATGTAGACATTATTCTAAATACAAAATTATGCATACATTTATTCTGAAAAACATTTTAGGAGGTTTCTATTATGCTAGGCACAGTTGGTGGGAGTGGGTGTGCTGCAGAGAACCAGACTGACATAGCTTTGCCCTCATACAGAGTTTGCATTCTAATTGACATGGAAGATGGATAATGTAGAGGTAAACAAACTAAACAAGGTATCATTTGATAATGACAAATAGTATAAAGGAAACCACCGATGATATCCTAGAGATTGGTGAGGCCTGTGGGTTCTACTTTATATAAGGTCTTTAGGGACCTCTTCTTGGAGTAGGTGACATTTGTGTTGAGATCTAAAGGATGCAAAGAAGTTGGCTATGTGAAGAGCACAGGCAGGAACCTTTATAGGCAGGATGGAGAGCAAATTCCAAGGCCCCCAGGAGGGAAACTCTATGGGATATTTTAGGAACAAAGAGTAGAAGCACAAAGAATGGGAGGAGAGCAGATGGGGATGAGTTTGAAGAGATGGGCAGGCATCAGGCCATGAAGAGACTTCATGAAATTGCAAAGAGTTTGCATTTCAAATTAAACGGGAAGGCATTAGAAAGTTTGAAGCAAGGGAGTGAGTGGTGCCATACCAGTGAAGACAGCCTTCTGCGTAGGGAAGGGACTATGATAAAAGCCTAAGAGGTGAAAGTTAGTGAATAGTTAGGAGACATTTGTCTTGATCTATGGTGAGAGATGACCATGACTTGGAGAAGGGTAGGGGCAACAGTTGAGAGCAATGAACGAACATATTAAGATAATATCATTACTTTCCTTTAAGCCAGTCCCTCTGCCTTTACGAATCAGAGACGCAGATGGTGGGAAAAACCTTACTTCTCTTCCTGGAGCTCAGTTGAAAAGAATCAATTACAGGATTGGTCAAAGGCCAATTTTAACATAGGAAAGGGATCAGGGTCAAAATTCTAACAGTACCAGAGGATAAAAGTAAAAACGTTATATCTTATTCCTCAAATCCCTTTTCTCACCCACAAAATTAACCACTCTTACTAATTTCTTGTTAATAAACCAGAAAACGTCTTTGCTTCTGTAAACATATAGAACTTTTAGCACAGAAAAAATATCATGGTGTATATACTGTTCATTTCTTTAAGTTAATATAATTCAGAAATCTTCCATACCTTATTTTTTGGATCTGCTATTATTTATTTATTTATTTATTTATTTATTTATTTATTTATTTATTTATTCAAATTAAAGTTTATTGGGGCCATAATTGTTAGTAAAGTTACATAGATTTCAGGTGTACAAGGATCTGCTATAATTTAATTGACCAGTCTAATGTAAGGCATAACTAACAATGTTTATGTCTTAGTCCATCCGTGCTTCTATAACAGAATATCATAGACTGGGTGGTTTATAAACAATGGAAATATATTCTCACAGATCTCAAGGCTAAGAAGTCTAAGGTCCAGGCACTGGCAATTCAGGGTCTGATGAGGACCTACTTTCTGGTTCAAACATGGCTGTCTTCTTGCTGTATCCTCACGTGGTAGAAGGGATGGCTGAGCTCTCTGGGGTCTCCTTTATAAAGTCACTGATCCCATTAGTGAGGGCTCCAGCCTCATTCCCTATTCCCATCCCAAAAACCCCAACTCCAAATACCATTCATTGGAGTTAGGCTTCAACATATGAGTTTTGTTGGGACACAAACATTCAGTCCTTAGCACACTACATTGTATATCTCTGTGAAAATGTGCAAGGATGTATGTAGGCTACATTCCAAGAACTGGAATTACTGTGTCAAAATCATATTCATTTAAACTTTTCATGGACATTGCTAAATTGACCTCCAAACATTTGTTCCATTTTATACACTGAAAAGAAAACTATAGTGCCTCTTTCCCCACACTACTGTTACTATTGAAACTGTTAAACTTGCCAGGCTCCTAGTTAAAGAATGGCGGCTAATTTACATATGAATTGCCTTGATCTTAAGTGGGATTGGCTATCTTTCCCTACTTTCCTTGACCATTTGTATTTCTTTGTTTTGTAAAATGACAATTTATTTTGATAATTTTTTTTTTGAGTTTTCAAGAGAGTTTTGAGATTTCAAAATTCAAGAGAGTTTTGAGATATGTCTTATTTTTTTCTCATTTGCCCTTTATGTATTTGCTTTATTAATAGTATTTTTAAGTATATGGAGATTTCATTTCATATTGATCAATTATTTTACATTATGGTTCCTGGGTTAATATCTTTCTCAGAAAGTCTGCTCCATTCTATGATCATAAATAATCACCCAGACATCATTCTACTATATTTATTGTCATTAACTGTGAAAATTATTGAATCATCTAGACCATACATGTGACATAAGGAATTTTTACCTTATTTTCCTTCTAAATTAGTTACCAGTCATCCCATTATTATTGCTATTATTAGTAGTAGTATTATTTAGTAAAAAAGCCATCTTTTCACCACTGACTGGAAAAGCTATTTTTAGTACATCCTACATTCTTTTATGTATTTGGCACTTTGTATAGATTCTCTTTTATATTCTTTTTCATCTATTTGTCTACAGCTATGCCAATATTAATAACTTTAGCGACTGTGCTTTAAAATATGATTTAATATCTTTTAAGCCTGTTCTTATTCATTACTTTAATTTTATAGAATTTGCCTTGATATATAGTTTTTTTTCCTAATTATTTTCAGTTAATTCTTTAGGATTTGATTATATTGAAACCATGATATCTGCAAATACATATATGTTTGGGGAATGGGAGCTCCTTTTATTTGCATTTTTTTTCTTCTCTTCTAACAGTTACACTTCTACGTTCATTCTGATATATAATTGTGCTTTGAGAACAATGATAAATAATTGAAGGATAGCAGAAATCCTTGTTTTACTATGTACTTTAAACGGAATGGTTCTTGGATCTTACTATTAAACAGGATTTCAAGTTTTGATTTGAAAGGTGTTTACATTTTTAAATACTTAAAGTTTTAAAAATTGTAACAAAATGCATATATTTATTTTACTTTTAGGAAATATTTTTATCAGAGAGAGTATAGAATTCTGGTAAAATTTTGGCATTTTTGAAATGGGTATTTTTAAAATTTTGAACTTTTGACATATTATGTTGACAAATTTCCAAAATAACAGCCTCTTTGAATTCATATAATGAATTTAACTTGTAAATGGAGTAATTTTAATTTAATGTGCTGTTGCATTACTTTTACTAATATTCTTTTAGGGTTCTACATCAATAACATAAGGTGATATTGGTCTGAGGTGTTGGTATTAGGATCTCAAGGAAACTAAGGACAGAAACAATGAGCACAAGAGGATCAAACACAAGTAGGGGTGACACTCCAGCTTTCATTTTGTCCTTCTCTACAGAGCCTTATTTATTTATTTTTCTCTCAGTCTAAGGCTGACTTTCTCCATGCTGGTGAAATATAGCTTTCAACAGATTAAATCTCCCATTAGAATGGTCCACTCATTTGATTTCAACTCCAAAAATTCCAAGAAAGGGTCACCCTGGAGAGTATATAGTATACAGAGTTTACTTCTGCTACAATGTTAAGGAGGGCATTGGATTATAGAAAGGGAATGACAAGAGTGGGGTTAGAATAAAGCGATGGTGGTTGAGGAACAGGGAAAAAAAACAAAGATTTCGATCATCTGGTAGCACTTTTAGAATTGAAAACACTGACATATGGAGAATACATCCAGCTACAAAAGCAACCCAGCAGAGGTTCTACAAATCTGATCCTTCTGAGCCAAATTCAGCTTTTTGTTCCCTCCTTCCCAATGGATTCAAGGGTTAACCCTAATGTTCGAAATTCTCACATGATGGATTTTGATACATATGTGTTGGGGGAATGGGAGCGCCTTTTATTTGATCATGTGCTTTCCTTATTTGACTTCCATGGAGCTGCAGATCGAAGAGGAGTCTTACAGGGAATGTATACCAGGCCTTGATTCTCAGGAAAAGAGTAATGGTACCCCAAAGTACTAAGAGTTTCAATTCCCAGAAGTGGGTCATGGAAAGTTTGTACTTGCTACATCTGTCATTTAGGGGAGGAATTTTTAAATTAGTGCATACAATGGACCTGGAACAATTCCAACTGAAGTAACAACCTCCAGCTAAAATCAATGGTATTAGTAACCTGCATTACAGAAAAAAGAAAAAAAAGTATGAATTTTCTTTCATACTTTCGGCACAGTTGTAGTGTATCTTCAAATGTGCATTGGAAGATAACAAAATCATTAACTAATGAATATCAATGGAAAATTTACAAACAGGCTTTGTTCATCAGCTTGTTTCTTTTCTAGAACTTTTGTTTGTGGTTGAGATTTTTGCATCGTGAATTTAACATAGTTATCTATTCTACTAGCTGAAATATTCCTGGTCTATATAAGGAATTAAACAAGCTTTCATGGTAGTCTCCCTACTTTCAAGTCCTTTGCCACCTAAGTAAGTTTTAGGGCCATAAGACTGAACTCTGATTGGAAAGTCAGAGAAAGAATGTCAGAGCTTTTATGAGTTTTGGTTTTTGCTTCCTTCCCAGTCTTATCTTTTGCCCATTTCTCCCTTACTAACTGCATTCTAGCTATTTTGTTGGACTCCAGTTGTTGAATGCAATAAGCTGTCCATCTTGAGGCATTTAAATGTAATTTTCCCTTTGTTCTAGAACATCCTTTCTCCTGTTTGCATGGGTCCTTTCAATGCCTATCTAAACCATCACTTCCTAAGGGAAGAATCACCTAACATCATATTAGTTTAGGTATCCGCAAGACATACTCTCATATCACTTTGTTATTTTCTTTCATAACAATTTTTACAATTGTTATCAATTACATATTTTGTTGATAAATGCCCCTGTCCCCAAGTGGAGTGGAAGATACTTGTCTTCCTTTCACCATTGTATGCCTAGTACCCAGAATGAATAAACAGATGCTTGAACAGTGTTAATCAATGAATTAATTATTAATGAATGGCAAAGTGTACTGACACCAAGGTTAGCATAGCTACTACTTCCTGCTTCAAGACCAGCCTAACCCCCACACACATACACCCACACATGCACACACACACAATCTCTCTGCTACTGCCTGCTAACTCTTTTAACATCTTGTGAAAGCCTAGCTTTTTCAGTGGAGTTTGTGGAAAAATTGAAAAAGCATTAAGCACAGAAGCAGCTTTGAAGAGTGAATAGATGGGCCCTGTAGTTCTCCTGGAATCCCAAAATAAGGACATATGTCTGCATCTGTTTTTCCTACATCCCTGCCTTGTCAATTTGCCCTGGAAAACAGGGTAGGCTGGTAGCTTAGCTTTATTTAGCTTGGACTATGTTCTCCCTTTTTTCCTCCCTGTAGCACCGTGGCTGCCAGCATCAATGCCTTAGCAACAGTGACCTTTGAGGATTTTGTCAAGAGCTGTTTTCCCCATCTCTCCGACAAGAAGAGCACCTGGATCAGTAAAGGCTTATGTAGGTACAGCCTGTGGATTTTCTATTCCATATCATGAAAAGTACATGTGGTACATGTCAAATTCCTGCACGAGCTATTCAGGATACACTTGCAGGCACAAATGCACACTAAGATACATGAGGAATCTCACACATAGATTCTTAACACTTGCAAAGATACCAGGAGGGTGCCAGGAAGGAATGACCAGCTAGCTTACCTTCCACCAACCTTACTTTTGACACTCTTTTGTGCTCACTCTACATTCTAGATTCATCACATCAACATCTCTTGATTATGCTATGTATGGATCATATTGGTTCCTCTACCTGGGAAGATGTTTTGATCCATATCCCAGTCACTCTGTCTAAGAAAGCCAAATTCTTTCTAAAGAATCCTTTATTACCAACCCCCAGGAACCTCACCCCAGAGAACAATTGCTCCTTGTACTTACTTGTTTCATTGAGACTATTGAGTATTTTTGCATTACATTGAGATTGCCAAACAGTTTTTAAATACTCTTTTTCTGGTTCCTAAGGTAAATTATTTCCAAAAAAGCATACTCTTTATTTGAGTGTATAGGTTAATATACTTACTCCCTTGTTTGACAACATTTTACCATGCGTTCCATTTTTCTTTTCTTCTTGTGCTTAACCAAGGTGAGAGGGACAATGACCACATGTTTTCTAACAGGGTAGTTGAATTGCCTGGATTCTATTTATTGTCTTGCATATGGAGTTAGAGGTAATAGTAGGTGGATGGGTATTACTCCCAGTACAATTCCCAATTTCTAGCAGATATTTCTGAACATGCTGGATTGAGGTAGAAGTTTCTCCTATCTCCATGGTTTATTGTCTGATCCTCTGAGCTGATGGAACACTGGGAAAATCCACAGCATTTGCTGCAATGTTGGAGCTTTGTTTCCCTCCCATATTAACTGCTTTGTCTGTGGGTCCATGCACTTCAGGTTTCTATGGAAGCCCCACCAATTTCCCTTACATTTCCTGCCTTGCAGTCTGGTGGAAATATAAAGATTTGGAGGACGAGAGAGAGACTGAATCAATTCTCTAGTCAGCACAAAAAGTAGATTCCCTGATTGAGAGATGGGTGCCTGGAATCTCACTTGAACACATCATTGTTGGCCCAGAAATAGGGTAATCATTAGTAGAGAGAAAACATGTCTTTTGTTAATTTCTTCAGGAAGATGGTGTTCTCCTTAATCATAAAGCAATAAAGAATCAGGGCAAACACTGTTTTCTGCAATCTAATCTATCATCTTTAAAGATAAGGGGAACAATTTTAGAATTCTGAAATGTGTTTATTGACCAAACTTGGTTTTTAGCATTGTTGTGAGTTTCCTTATTTTCTGCATCTTATTAAGAAGTTAGAAAACACAGCATCAATAGTTGCTAATCTGATTTAATTTTAATAATGTGTTCCTGATAATAAATATCATGTACTAAACTTGAAATAAAATAATAATAATCATTAATAATCATAAGAATGGCAAACACATAGTACTTGCTATCTACCAAGCACTGTTGGATAAATAGCTATATTTATTTATATGTAGTTCCTTTCTAGAGATTTTTGGGGCAGGAATCAAGTTCTGACTTCATAGCACTGGTATCTGGTAAAGTGTCTGGCTCAGTACTCAGTAAAAGTGAATTAAATGTCATATTGGGAACTGAGCTAGATGTTTAGCTGAGAGAGAATTTTAAAAACAATGAGCAAAACCATTTTCTCTCTGCTTCTATCACTGTGTCTCTGCCTATATGTCTCCAACTCTTTGCCTCTCTCTTTTCCTCTCTTATTTAGTTAATGGGTTATAATGGGTATTTAATGTACTCATAAAGTGATTTTTAAACAAAGCTGTGCTCAAACAATTATTGTTTTTTTAAAAGGTGGTTTAAAAGAAGGCACCATCTTTAAAAGATGGCTAAGACATATACGCTGATTCATTCAGCAAGATCTTATGATACTAGATGCACCAAGCAAGATGCTTCAGAACAGGGTACCCTGATGGCCCTTGGGATGCTCTAACATAGATATGTAAGCAAATAACTCATTATGCAGTGTACTAAGGGCTATAAAGATATTATAAATGAAGCACTAAGGGAAAAGACCAGAAAAACTTCCCAGATTTGCAAAGCATGTGACGTAAAATGTATAGACACTTAACAATTTTCAAGGTGAAAAACTATCTGACTCGCAGAGAGCTTAGTAACTTCTTCAGTTGAATGTTGGTGAGGGGGTCAAACTGGAATTAGTTCCCACTAATTTAGTCAGGATTAACATAGACCAGTGCCCTTTCCACAGTGTCATTGCTTCCACATGACGGCTTTCTTCTTGAATCCTGGAGAGAAAACTACACATCGCTAGATTCCAGCTCATTCTTCCTAGTGGAGGAAAGCATGTCCTTGGGAGAAAAATCTCCTAAATGCCCCTCTTGGAAGTGGTGTTGCCTGAGTGGGGAGGACAGTTCTCCCTGACATCCCTTCCAATAAGTCTTGCATCAGAGGCAGTTCTGGGCAGGTGCTAAAGGAACCCCTCAAAGCCAGCTTGGGTGATGGTAATGTTTTCTTTCTTTCAGGTGTCTTATTTGGCATGATGTGTACCTCCATGGCTGTGGCTGCCTCCCTCATGGGGAGCGTCGTACAGGTAATCAAAGAGGGAAAAGACACATTTGATTTCATAACATCTTTTTACCCATTTTCTTTTCTAATGTTGTTCCTCCAAGCCACTCTCTGATACTAGGTCCAAATTAAACATAAATGTAAAAAATTCAATCAAAATTATTTTCAGAAGGAGAAACTATTAAAAACTAATAATGGCACTCAGTGACAAGGTACACTGTAATAAAATTAGAAACTGTGTTAAAATTCAGATCTGAGAATTTATGATCCTGAAATAAAAGCAGGAGTGCTGACCTACCTCCTATTGGTTCAACTCTCAGTTCCATAAAATGTCAGCACTAGAAGGAGCCTTAAGCATAATGTTTTAACATCTTCATTTTGTAGATGATTACAGAAAAGAGAGAAATCCCCTCTCCAGGTTCTCACAGCTTGTTAGCGGCTGAACCAGATTTTTGACCAAGTTTCCTGAGCCACCTCTCATCCCTTCACAAACCATCCAAATTGCAAAGCAACATCAGATAAGCAAATCTTCAGAGTCCACTTTAATCCTTTCAATCTCCCTGGTATCCTTTGAAGACCCTTTACTTTTTTTCGGTGTGGCATAGGTTTTCAACATGTGTTGCTTAAACAAAGAAATGAATAAGCGTGAGTGAATAGTAATCACTGACTTTTGCAGAATGCATTCCAGTTCACAGAGCAGTGTACCTTACGTCTAATGACTATTTATACAGGCTCCATTTTTTTCCCTTTTAAGGTTCAGGGAACTACTCTGAGCAAGTTCAGTGACACGGTAATTCACTTGTCTACATATATAAGAGTAGTTGTGAGACTAGAAACCTGGTGTCCTCTCTAATGAGCCATGAAATTGCTGTTTTATCACAGATGCTTGATACACTCTTTACAATTTTTGAGACACTTTGATACTTGCCTATCCACACAGCAGAATTGGCAAGTTGGTGAGGTTTGTCTTTTTTGACCTCAACAGTATGTTTTACGGTTTATTTTCCCCCATCCATAGAGACTACATTTGCAAGTTGCCTCTGATGCCTTGTCCCACCGTAGTTTCTCCCCTTTATTCAAATATTACTTACTAAGGAAGGGTCATCATGTCCAATGTAGTAGAATTTGAATCACTAAATTGTTTCCACCAGTTTAAGCTTATTTGCTATTGAGGTATGAAGGGCTCCAGAATGACAGGAAGGACTCCTCCAAGCTTTATAAACATAAAGCTTATAATGAAGATGGAGTTGTGAGGGATGGTCTGTCTCTTCTTGCTCTTACCCAGGCAGGTATGCTGGGCCCACTTTCTTGATTGTTTAAAATGTATGCCCCACAGTTCACATACTTTAGGAGGTGCTAGTAGTCAAGAAATGAAAACTCTGATCTTTTGTTTCCTAGGAGAGAGATTTGTCTGTAAGATGGCCCCTCCTATTTCTCTGCACACATCTGACTAGACAGATGAAGAAAGGCAACTATAATTCCCCTATTTAATTTTCCAGACAGCTCTGCTGCATTTAATGAATTTAATGGAACAGCATTCATATCTAGCTTTTAAATGGAAAGAGTGAACCCAAGTCCCATAGGTGTGCAGGACAGGTTTAATTTCATGTTTACAAAACCAACCCATATTCATGATGTGTGTTTGCGGGTGGTGCTGGGGGAAAATAACTTGATGCTCCTTAAACAACGGCCTTTTTAATGTTTTAGTTTAGGATTTTACAGTGTGTTCTAGAGACCTTCATCCTGTGACATGCTCGGAGAGAGAAAATTCAAATACTGTTTGGGACAGGCTGCACATTGCATTTCCCTCTCAGAAATCCACAGCACGCATAGCAAATCAGAGGTTCTGGGAAGACTTACAGTAGGGAAACCTGTTTCACTTTAAATATGTGACCACAGAACCATACGTGGAGGGAGGGAGGAGCGAAGGAGAAGGGGCAGAAAACAGCAGCAAAGTTCCCCTGTTAACTAGTGATTTGCAGAGCTCGCTTTGGGAAAGGTCTTTCTACCCATCATACGTCTGTCCTAATGTCTATCAGCTGCTTCTGCTAAGGGCTGTGATTACTTTCAGACTCATTCTTATCTCTATTTAAGAAAGTACTTTCGAGATCTCAAAACAGTCCAACAATCACATGACATGCCTCAGGGATCAGGGAGCTCACTAACAGGGTTCGTAATAACAGTAATATAAGACAATAGTAATTGTAGATGCCTTACCATGTGCTCCAGGTTGCGCAGGCACTATTCTGAGCTTTCTCTTGGATTCTACATTGAATACTCATCAAGAAACAAAACAAATAAACAAAGCAAAAACAGGAAGCCGGTATTTGGATCTCCACTTGATGTATGAGAAAGCTAAGGCACAGGAAGGCAACCCACACCCCCAAACACTCAGTTTAGCCATTGCCCCCTACTTGCAAGAATGGCTTAAATGAGCTTTAAATCTTCCTCCAATAAAAGAGCTAATGACAATAACAAAAATAAAGATAAAAATTAAGATTAGTTTTGTACTCTACAGAAATATACAAACTCTTAAATCTAGAAACCCTTGGATATTTTTTTTTCTTTCGGTTATGTAAGACCTATTTTTCCTGAAGCATATTGGCTAATGACTTTGCAAGAGATTTTTAATTCCCCTCCACCTCCACGTGTACAGGGGGGAGATAAGCACCTCTTCTAACTGATTGACTCTCCCATATGATAGCTAGTAAATTAGCTTTCAAATTCAGCAACCAGGCAACTATGATTTAATGCTATCAATCAGCAAAGGAAATGTCAAGAATATAAAATTAAGTACATACTTTGGGGGAAATCATCAACTCTAATCTTATCTGTCTCCATCTTGTCAAAGATTTGTCTGTGGCATTGACTTCTCTAAAGATTAACCTGGATAAAACAATCATAAAAATGCCTTGCAGCTCATCTTTCTGGACAAAAGAACTTACCTTTTAGGTGGAGAGGATTTGAAGTCTCCTTGGTCTTATCTTTTTCATTTTTTTATAGGGAAAAGAAGGCTGTCTGAAGTAGAATGACTCTGCATTAATAACAGAAGTTTCACCAGGTCATAATTATGTGTGGAAGGGTCAACATTTGAATTCGAATATTCTACTAGTGATGGACTCTTGCAAGGCCTTTTTTCCCTTAGCCAAAAAAAGGAGGCCCTTATTGTGATCTCTGCTCTTGACTTTTTTCTTTCTGAACACTGCTTTTTGGAGAGAAAACGTGGCTTTTGGAGCCAGACAAAATGACTTAAAACTCTTAAATCTCATGTCTGCTACTTTCTAGGTGGAATTATACTTTTAATGTGTTTTCTTTCAGTCCAATTTTCTCATCTATAAAATTCAGTTAGTGTTACCCACTGAACAGGATAATTGTAAAGATTAAATGAGGTCATTTATTTAGAGAGCCTGGGTAATTTATCTTTACTATCTGGCCTATAGGTGGTGACTGACACACACACACACACACACACACACACACACACACACACACACACACATTTGTGTGTTTATTTTTTTACACGATGTTTATCACTGAACCCAGAAGTGAGATATGATTTCCAGAAAGCACATGATGGATGAGAACCCAGTCAGGACTAGGGCTGAATTTTATGTGAGCTCCAATAAAAAGGTGCTCCCAGGTGGCCTGAGGATTCATGATTCTGACCTGCTTTTCTCTGCAGGCTGCCCTCAGCATCCATGGCATGTGTGGGGGACCGATGCTGGGCTTGTTCTCTTTGGGAATTGTGTTTCCTTTTGTGAACTGGAAGGTAAGGATCCCACACCTCCCTTCTCTCTCAACTCTCACTCCTCCTTGGAAAGGCCATTTGTTTTCGCCAGGGGGAAAAAAAGAAACAGCGGTGTCTTTCCATAGTAGAAGCAAACAAAACCCAACCTCCTCTCTCTCCCTTCAATGCAGCCATTATATAATAGAAGCAGAAAGTCAGAGGTGGTCATGAAATACCCAATGTCATGGCATCAGAGCTGATTCTTTAGGGTTCAAATTGTTTTCTCTAAAGTAAGGGCCCACAGAATAAAATTTAAAATAGCTATTCTAGGCAGAATATAGGAAATATTATAAATCTGGGTCACCACTCCCCTTGTCATTGGCCATGGCTGACCCTACTAATCACTCCTGGCTTTCTTTCCACAGAATGTGGATGCAACCACAGGGTCCTTCTCAGCATGGCTCTCTAGGCAGCTACTCAAAATCAGCCAGGGTTGAGCCTCTTCTTAAAGTTTACTGGTAGGTAGGCCAGGGGTGAGCAATCAGCACCCTTCTAACCACATCTTCCTGTTTTGGGGATAGCCTGCAAGCTACAAATGATTTGACAACTTTAAGTTGTGGAAAAAAAATCAAAAGAAGAACCTTATATTCATGACACACAAATACTACATAAAACTCACATTTCAGTGCCCATTAAGTTTTATTGGAACTCCCACTCTCCTTTGTTTACATATTGTCTATGGCTGTTTTGGTGCTAGAGTGGCAGAATCGAGTAGTTGTGACAGCCCCTGTATGGCCCACAAAGCCTAAAATGTTTATTAGCTGGCCGTTTATAATAGAAATTTGCAGACCCCTGGTCTAGACCAAGGCACCAGTATTCAAATCACATACATTGTTTTAGTTTCCCCAAATAATAATGCACAGAACATTCTGGTGCTGTTATTGAAGAGTTTTATTCTGAATAAATAGAAAAAATCAACACGTTATTTTCTCTCACAGAGAAGGCTCAGCTATCCAGCAGAGACCAGGAGCATTCAGATTTTATACTCCAGTGGTGCTGGTCCCTGCTAGAATGTTCTGCCTCCTCTACGGGAGAAGTGACTTATTGACCTCAATGTTTGTCAAGAAACATAACCTTTAAATGACAGAACTAGTAAATATACTTGCTAGTATTTAGACTCAACTCTCCAAACTTGGGAGTCAGGGGCTCTGTCAGAATCCCTTAGAAATGGATATGGGAGTAGAATTTCCATCTTTCGGCTTATATTAACTATCAGTGAAAAATAACCACACTGTCTCCATTATCTGAGGTTTTCCCAAACTTCTGAAATTCTGCTAGTGGGAATTGAGGTTTTAACAGCTTTTTAATTGATAAGAGGAAGAAACCAAAAGGAGAAAAAAAAAATTCCTGGTAGAAATCTAAATATAATGATCACTATTAAATTTAAGAAGTTATGTCTAAATAAAGCGGCATTGTGGGAGTTGGAAGGACGGCAGTTTGAGTGGGGTTGTTTCCAGAACATGTGGCTAAGATGTGAGGCGGAAAGCCAGACTCTCTGAGTCACAATATTCCTCACTTCATTATTCTTTCAGCGGCTTTGTCAAATCTTTCATTAACTTTTTTCTTTTCCCCCTTCATAAAGGGTGCACTAGGAGGCCTTCTGACTGGCATCATCTTGGCATTTTGGGTGGCCATTGGGGGTTTCATTTATCCTGCACCAGACTCCAAGACATGGCCCCTGCCTTTACTGACAGACCAGTGTGTCCCATCCAATGTGACGGAGTCGGTGTCTCCAGTGTTATCCAGCAGGTATGCTGACCCTAAAGATGGCGGTAAGTCCCGGAGAGTGGGTCACCAGGTTAGAGGAAGGTGCATTTTTCAGCAATAAGACAGACCTTGCTTTCTTGTGAGAATCCCTTTGTGCAGCACCCAGCATGGCCAAGTGTGCTGGTTATCTCCAGCGTTCTGCAGATAACCATTCCTCTGTGTTGTAGTGAACAAGAGTAAATGGAGCACAAAGATTAGTTGGAAGTTTGTGTGCAATACAGACAAAAAAGTGAGAAAAGTTTGAAAATAGGTGGGTGGATATGAAGATCATAGTGTCCTTAACAAAATAAAGGCTCTGAGTAGAAAAGGTGTGTGAGCATTGTGAAGAGTTCCTGGCTGGGATAAGTGATTCATGATACCAAAGTACAGGAGATAACATAGTGTAGGGGCAAGACCATAAACTCTGGAATTGAAATACCTAGGTTTGGATTTTGGTTTTACTATTTATCCAAGCTGTATCTTTGCACAAGTTGGTAAGTTGTCACTTCCTAAATTCTCATAGTTTTTGACTGAAAAATGAAGATGATAATTACTGGGATTTTGAGAGGATTAAATGACTTTAATAAATGTGCATTCTCGTATCTAATTGTGCTCCTGAGTAAGTAGTCCTGAGTTGGAGATCCCTTCTGTACAATATATGAGCACTCCATTATCTTGCTTCCATTTGTCTCTGAGTTTCATTTAGTTTAGAGTTATTCCTCACCACAAGTCTAATGGACAAACAGTATCAAGCTATGTATAGTTCCCAGGACTACCATGCTGTTTCTTCCTTCTTGACTGTGCATAAAGTATCCTCTTTTCTTGGAATGCTAAATCCTGGCTGTGACTACCTTCTGGCTGTGACTACTTTCTTTGCTTGATTAACTACTAACCTTTTTTTTTTTTTTTTTTTTCAAATGAGCTATATCACCTCACACATCAGCCTGGATTTGATCCTCTTTCTAGTACTTGCAGAATCCTTTGGTCCTATTACACCAAGTTATTACCTCTCCATTTTATGATTGTTAGCTCCTATATGTAGACTTTGTGGCTTATTTTTCTTTCAATCTCCAACGCCTGTCACAATTTCTGGCACTAAATCGGGGCTTAAAAAATGTCTGAAGAATAAATATTACAAAAGAAATGGAAGGCACATCCTCATTGCAATTTAATTCAGTAGCAGTATTTGTAATTCAGAAATGGAGTGGAAGAGTGGAGTACAAAGCACAACTAATCTATCTTTGATTCCTCCAGAAATACATGGTAACAAGTTAAGTTTTGGGGTTTTGAGAGAGGCCATGCCCTAAAATGACCCTTCAGCAGTTCTCTAAGTTACTGTGAATCACAGTTTCGGAACCCACAGAACTGGTGACGTGTGCTGTTTGTCCTCCACAGACCTGCCATCGCTGACACCTGGTATTCGCTCTCCTACCTTTACTATAGCGCAGTGGGCTGTCTGGGATGCATCGCTGCTGGAGTCGTCATCAGCTTCATAACAGGTTGGGTGCATGGGTTGCTCTCCTTGGGGCCAAGGAAGTCATAGGTTAGACTCATGCACTGGTGGGGCGGGTGGCTGTCTTACTGGGGTGATTTGGGGTTCACCACAACAAGCCCTTCTTCTCAGAGAGATATATTGCCTCTCTCCAAGTTGACATGAAAAAGCATCCCCCATATAGTATGAAAAAAAGGTTTTGTTTGACACATGGCCCTCAGAGGCCTGCCAGGAAAAATCCTTTGTAATGTAACAATCAGTAAGGCAGGTGAAATATTAGGAGGGATTCTTTTCTCCTTCATCTCAGTAAGAGACTGGGGTTTTTCCCATGACCACCTCACTCTGTCATGGGTTAGTCTTTACCAATCTGTTATCTAAGCAGAGGAGTCTTAGTGACGCTTTGGCTTATGTTGGCCTTTGGAGGCCACTCCTCTAGGGTCATGAGCTCTTCACAGGGAGCAGCTTCACTGTCAGCTATTTTTGTCAGCAGTATTTACTACCTGTACTTTGAGTCACAGTCCTTCTGTGGTTCAATGTCCTTTTTATACCAAAGCCCATGAGGGATTGGTGAGGGAGGATGGGGTGAAACAGGCCCACTGTAATTTTGCTACTCTGCTTCCTTGGAGTATATATTTTGGCTGAATAAATTATTAAGATACTCTATTTTTCCACTACCTATAGATACCGTTAGGCCATGGGAAGTCAAGATTCCTATATAAAACATAACTCTGGTGACTGTGTACTAGAAACGTGATGTGTGAGTTCCAGTGAGTTATTACTCCAGGCAAGATATCACCAGCTATTCACTTAAATTTAAGCCAATCTTGGGTGATAGGAATAGATTCTAAGTTTTGTAACCTCACCTGCTCATGTAGTAACAACTCCCCAATAGCTTTATGTAAGTGGACTCAGATGAAAGGTTGTTTATATACTATGTTTAGATTTTGCCTCAGTCCCCTGACAACTGTGGAGTCTTCCTTATTGCTAGTGGGATGCACCTAGACTTACTATCAGTCAAGTGGTCAGGCCCTTTAGAAGACAGCTAAAGTTTTAGCTGTGTGGTTCCAAAGCAGGAAATGTGTGCACAGAGAACCCTGTGGTTTGCCAGTCTAGTTACCTATTTTCCAGAAGCACATTGAAATTAACAGGTTCTTGTGTTGATATAGCAGCACTTATGTTACATTCAGATGGAAAATTCTTTGCCATCTTGATCAAGAACAACTGTGCTGGTATCAATCCTTATGTTTTCTTTTTCCACAAATGGCCCAAATCTTAGTGAAATACCCTTACGACCAAAATGGAACACTTTATCAGAATGTAATGATGCCATCCCATCACATTTTTTGGAAGAGTATTCATCCTCAGCACCAGATGTTCTTGCCTCCTGGTGCCTACCTTCCAAATGAGGCCCTAGTTCTATCTTGATACCTTCAGGTCTGCTAACTAAGGGAACTTCACACACCTTCTCTAATACTCAATGAATCTTTTAAAAAATGTCTTAAAATGTTTAATGTTTGTAGGACAGGGACAGTGTGAAAGACCAGAGGCCTGTTGTGGGCCTGCTCATATGTGTCATATTTTACCTTGGTCTTGCTATTTGTCATGCTTGGTCTTATTAGGTGATAATTTCAATTCTGCTTCTTCCAGAAAATGTAGCCCTTCAAACATATGCTGTTCATGTTACTCATATATGTTGATAAACAGAATTGTGTCTCTGTGGATCAGTACCTTCAGACAGTTTATATCATTAATCGTTCTCTGTATCAGCTGCTAAAGGGTGATCTTGGCTCACGATACACTTTAAAGTCTTAGGTATTACTGGTAAAATGCTACTGGGCAGCTAAAAGTTATTTTCTTTTATCACTTTAAACATGCAAAATAAAAATAGCATTTTCTAAATCAAGAACATATATCTTTGTTGGTTTATCAAGTGGCCAGAATATCCCACTATGAGAATACATTCTGTAGATTTATGCTATTCTGTTTTGCAGTGGGCAACAGTTTGTACTCATGTGAATCTTGACAATTTTTATTCCTCATTTATCATATGACTGCAGGTCTCAGCTATAAAACCTTTAGTTCTCAATTCATTATATTTATCTCTTAGGCCAGGGGTCATGAAACTAAGGGCCAATCTGGCTCACTACCTGTTTTTATAAACAGAGTTGTACGCACAGAGGTCAGGAAACGTTCCCAGTTAGGGGCTGGACAGTACATATTTTAGGCTTTGCTGGCCAGAGACTGTTGTATCATAGCAGGATTTGATGGAATGGGACATTGAACAGGTACATTTTAGTGACAGAACAGGAAGTGTCAAGAAAGTCTAGAGTAACTGGAGGCAACATGAGAGCTTTGCTTGTTCATGATGCTGAGGTAGAAGGAAGAAGAAACAGTAGAAATAATCTGTTTAATTTTACAAGTATTGACTCCGATGCCCTCTAATATATCTGATTTGATTGAAAATTGAGAGCTTTCCTAAAGGAAGAAATTGTATAATTTCTGCAACCTCCTCTGTTGGCCTACACAGGGTACTAGTTGAGTTTTCCATAATGATTATTTAAAATCATTATTTAAAAGAAAATAGGTTGTCTTTATCTATTTAACTCGATAGCTGTGAGCTTGCCTGACCTGATAGTTTGTGGATGTTTAAAAACTGCCACCCCTTAGAGCGGTTACCAATTTCAGCCTATTAACCAGTCAGCCCAGCTTTTACCCTTATACTGAGAAGTAACCTACTTCTCAGGTTGACAATGCTTGAATCCTTACAGGGAGGCCTGGGAGTGTGCAAGCACCTAATCCATCTGTTCTTTCATTACTAGGTCACCAAAGGGGCAAAGATATTCAACCAGTGCTAATTAGACCGGTTTGCAATTTATTTTGCTTTTGGTCTAAGAAATACAAAACACTGTGCTGGTGTGGCGTTCAACATGACCGTGAGACAGAGCAGGTGAGCTGATGTTTGAGCTTCTGAAAAATATGCATGGGCTCAAAGGGATTCCTTTTTTGCCCATTTAAACCACTTGGAAGGGTGGGCATAGGGAGGGAAGGCAGTGACTATTAGAACTTTAGAGAATCTGGGTTTCAACTTCAGTTACCTCAGCTAATTAGCTTTTAAGCATGCCATTATTTTGAGAGGTAAATGTGCCTTCGGGCTGAATTGTTGGCATTGCAAGTGATCAGTTTCCAAAATTCCTTTTAACCCCTGTGAAGGAGAATTCTAAGAAAAACATGAAAATTAATTACAGGGAAGGAATAAAATAAGGGTCCAGTCGAGTGTAATGGTGAAAAGCATGGGCTTTAGAGTCAGCCCTGGGTTTAATCCTGGTTCCACGTCTTACTTTCCTTGGGTAAGTTACTTAACCTCTCTGAACTTCAGCTTTTATCTGAAAACTGGGGGGATCATGCAGCACAACCTGGATGCAAACATCTCTAGTTCCGTGGAGCATGAATATAAAATAAGATTTATTGAAGGAACTTAGGTAGGCAAGCAGCAGGATGCACATACCCCCTCCTGCTCACCCCCGGCTCTCCTTATCCCACTAAGAATTGTGTTTCGGCCAGGAAGGGCTGGGGACACTGTCCCAGTACTATTAAGGTCGCGTCAGCCAGAGACCACCAGGAAGAACCTGTGGTCAGACGGCATTGGATGACTGACTTGATGCAGCCATGGGTGGGGGTACTACAGGGAACCAGGAAATGCCAGCCTCTACAAGAGGGAAGATGGACATGTATTTTGGGTTTGGGTTCCCGCTGCAGGATTCTGAGAGGGGTCTCAGAGAAGTGGGAATGAATATAAAGCTGTCTGGGGGCAGTGTTGGCAAAAACCAAAAACAAACAAAACACACCAAAAAACGAAACACTAATCACTCAAGAGTTATTATAGTATTTGACAACTAACTGTAGGACGTTGGGAAGAGCAATGTTTCCCGTTACATTTGGTCTTATGGGTGTCTGTCCTCTCATCCTGATTACGGGCAGGCATATGTTTCTATTCCTTTTTTAATTAGGGCTTATTATCATTTTTTAAGTCCCAGACATTTCATTCTTTTAGTACTCTAGGAGAGGGACTCCTTACCCTTATTACGTCACCTAAGTTGTCAGTTGCTCTCCTTCCCCCAAACACCATAGTAACATGGACATCCAGTAAAGCTGAGTTTAATAGTTACTTGACAGGAGCTCAGAATGAGAAGGAAATATATTTTGCTGAGAAGGCAGCTGTTTGAGCAGTATGTTGTTTGGATACATGGATTTTAAGGATGTGCTAGAATGAAAGGATCACATTATTTACTGGTTTACAGACTTATGTTCCTGAGGAAGAATTCCCTGGAATAAATGATTAAACCTGTTGATGCAGTCAGCTTGTGTTCTCAAGGCTGAGTTGAGAGTCAGGCAGAATACTTAGCATGTCACTATTGGGCTCCTTTGCCAAAGACTATCATTGAGACGCCTCCAGGGGCATCTGTATGCAGGTACCCCTTTTATGGTCAAGAGGCCTTACTATTTATAGGAAAGAAGGGGCTGCCACCATCTGAGACACCAATTGTCTCTCCTTGGGAGTAGGCTTACTACTGTGTCATATTACTACTGTGTCATATTACTATGTCACAGGTTTGCTGTAGTAAAGGAGAAATTTACATTTCTTCACACAAGACATATTGTAAATATTCACTAAATTGTTCTTTCTGTTTTTATTATCATCAAAATAGGACCTACATAGATGGAAGCATCAAAGTTATTAGGAAGTGCCTTGGGTCAGAGTTATTTGTGTTGCTTTCATATTTATGCATTATTTTTTCGAAGGGGTAGTCCAGGAAGATTCCCTCAGTTTGATTTAAAATACATCAAGGCTATCTCACTAACATGTGTCTTTCCATTTTCCTCAGGAAAATCTGGAGAATAGCAGTACCTGGAAACAGGGGGCTGAATCTGTCTTACAGAATGGTCTCAGGAGAGAAAGCCTGGTCCATGTTCCAGGCTATGATCCCAAGGACAAGAGCTACAACAATCTGGCATTTGAGAAGATTACCCATTTCTAAGGCAACACGTGAACGTGTGCGCATGTGTGTGCAGGCACGCGCGCACACACACACACACACACACACACACGCATAGATACATATACTCCACATACTTCTTGCCTATTGGTTGGCAGACTTATGTAGTAGCCACTGCTAGAAGACAGGGATGTCTAATGTCTATTTATACTTATTTATAACTACCAATAAAATAACTGTTCCCCAGGACATTCTTTGGAAAACCCAAACTTTCAGGTGAGAAAAAAACAGTCAAGCCTTAAGTGCCTTGGCGGCTTCCTTCTTGAATAAATTAGGATTGTATTTCATCATCGTACTAGGAATCAGTCTCTTTGCTTTGTGTCGTATTAGATTTCTTTTTTTTTTAAACCATCTAATAGCTTGGAGTTTACAGGCCGAAGGAGGAAGGGGGTACGCATGTGAAGTGCTTCTCTGTTACTGCTGATAAAGCATGGGAAGGACATCCACCCCAAGTCCCATACCGCCCACATTTGTACACACATTTCATATCCCCCATCCTGCAGCTGCAGTTGGAAGACTTAACTGCTATTATCACACACCTTTAAGTCCGCTTCCTCCTTCCTGCGAATACAGCTGTCCTGACACAGCCTTAAAAATAATTTAGCTCAGCACAAGAGAGACTGGTATGTGTGATTATTGGGAGCAATTATAATAAATACTCTTTTCCCTTTGTACTCTCAGTGTAGTATTTCTTTTCCTTCTTATCACCTTGCAATGAAAAATGGACTCTGTGCTTAACAGGAAGTCTGAATGAAGTCTTTCTCCAGGGCTGGGTGAAGAGGAAAGGAATGCTCTATACGAGGCTGTTAGGACAGAACTGTGGGAAAAAACCTTGCAGATATCTTACCAACCCACAGGAGATTTCACTAGCCATAGGGACTTCTTCGGTGTAAAATACCTTGTCAGCGGGATTTATACTCTGCTCCTTCAGCTCATATATGCAAGCTCAGTGTGTTCCATTAAGCTAAGGTGACAGAAGTAAAGATCTTAATAGTTGAACTCTAGTAAATAATGCTTGCCTTCTCTCCTTCCACTCTCAAATAAGAAAGAATAGAGGAAAAGAGAATTGGCTGTGGTTTACAAGAGAGATGAGAAAAAATATATTGGAAAAAAGAGGGAAGAAGTAAAGAGGGATACATTTGGGAAAATTTCTGAAAATGAGAAGGAACAGAATTTCTAGAAACATTTTTGAGATCCAGCAAGCTAATCAGATGCTGATTTAAAGACTTGTGAGTGGAGAGTTGCAATTATTTTCCCAATGACTTAGCAATTGGGACATTCATAATTAGAATCTGGGCCAAATCTCATTGAGGTCTCTCTCTCTCTCTCTCTCTCTCTCTCTCTCTCTCTCTATATATATATATATATATATACATATATATATATATATATATATATATCCATATATATATATATATAAAATATATATTCCAAATCATATATATACATACACACACACACACACACACACACACACACGAGATTTGGAATATATTTCAAGATTTTGAACTTTCACTTGGAATTGTACAGAAACAAAATGTACCATACAGTCTTTCATGTTACACAAATTCTCTCACAAATTTTGCTCACAAATTATCCTACAGCTATTTTAATACCTTCTAGGTCAGTACTGGGAAGTACTAGATAAGTAGTGAAAAGTACTAGGTCAGTACTTTCCCAGAAAAATTTTTAGGATCTTTTCTTTTTCAGTCACAAATTTCTTACCTGGAATGTTGCCAAAGCATAAAATGACTTACAAATGGAATATACTATTATTATTATATTGTTATATATACCCTCCCATATTCTTCCTAATTGAACAAACATACAAAAACCTTAGGCTTCAGGTGGAGAGAGATGGGAAGGCACAGGAGCACCATCTTCCACAGTGTGTACAAACCAAGTTTGGTGTATAGTGAAGCACAAGGGAGCTGCCGTGTTTCCCCGAAAATAAGACCTAGCTGGACAATCAGCTCTAATGCGTGTTTTGGAGCAAAAATACATAAGACCCGGTCTTATTTTGCTATAATATAATATAATAAATATATTAATATAATATATTAATACATATGATATATTAATATAATATATTAATAATTAATACATTATAATTAAAATATATTATATTATATATTAATATATAATATAATATCATGCAGGGCGTCATGCAAGGTCTCAGCTCCCGTTCCCCGCGTAAGAACACAGGATATGGTGAGGCCAAAAAGGAGCACCAATGGAGCCATGGATGGGGGGTTCATACCACTATATGCTCACTTGATGGCTGGGCTGGAGACACAGGAGCCACATGATCCGCAATCTGCCATCCGCTTTTCTGCCAACCAACCAACTTGCTGGCTGCAATCTGCCTGGCTAACTGCAACCCGCGCCTGCTAGCTTAGCCACGGCAGTTATATTAGTGGCTAATGGCTAACTGGTTACAGCTGATGGCCATCTACTACCCCAGCCAGCACGTTTCCTAGTGAGGCCGAGAGCCTGGAAACAGCTCTCTGGGATACTGTCCCCACACTCCAGCCCCCAGGGTCTCCCTTCACAATCTATGTGATGAGCATCTCCTGCCAGGGGCCCTGTGCCATATTA
Source organism: Rhinolophus sinicus (assembly GCF_057876585.1). NCBI lineage: Eukaryota > Metazoa > Chordata > Mammalia > Chiroptera > Rhinolophidae > Rhinolophus > Rhinolophus sinicus. The sequence continues at coordinate 159,770,649 of NC_142514.1, read as the reverse complement.
GCCTACAGACACCTACGGGCACAAAGAAATAGTATTCTTAGGAATCAACAATGGCAAATCCCTTCTATCTGGGAGGATACATGCTAACCTTTTGTCCTGGGAAAGGAGGGTTGCTGCTACTGCACCTTTCCCAGTTTGTGGTACCAGACCTTTATGGCAGTGCTTGGGGTCTCTTGCATAGTTTCAACATGTAACAGAACAGGAGACCCCATAATAGGCCGTAGGGATAACATATAAGTTCCCCGCAAAATTATCCCAGTATCGGGACCTCCATATACCACAGTCACTTGCGGTGGCCACTCAGCCACCACTCCTGGCGTCACTTGCAAATCACGGGTCAAACCAGCCCCCCATGGGACTATCAGGCCCAACCATCGACAGTGGGGGCTTTTGACCTGCCAGGGCCAAGTCCATTTCTGCTGTTCCCCTGCTTTCAAGCAAGTGGGTGGCTGGCAGCAAAATGTTCCCATTTCTGCCGTAGCCTGGCTTTAACAGAGTCTCACTTGTGGTAACCTGCAACTGAATGGGAGCGGCCATTCAATGTAGCAGAGCTTCTACTGGTGCGGGCCCTCCCTTCCGTGGTCTCATTCAGGATTCTCAAAACGTCCTATAGATGTGAGGCCCAGTCATGCATCGGGGGAGGGTGTTTAGACACCCAGAGGCCTTGTTTCAAAAGGCGGTTGTAGCGCTCAATCATGTCAGCTGCTTGTGAATTGTACGGGGTATGAAACAACCACTGTATGTCCATCCTGGCAGCCCCGCGCTTCACTTCTTGCCCCGTAAAATGAGTACCCCTGTCACTTTCAATGATTTGGGGGTGCCCATAGAGGGCGCACAGCCATGTAAGAGCGACCACTGTATGCCGCTGATCCGCAGCCGGACACGGCCAAGCAAACATCAACCCCGCAGCAGTGTCCACCTCTGTGAACGCATGTATTGCATTGCGGGCCTTAGGCAGGGGTCCAATGTAATCCACTTGCCAGAGAGTAAGGGGCACCTTCCCTTGCGTAATCTGCTGTGTCTCCCAGGGTAGCCTCCACCATTGGGGACTGTCCTGGGCACAGACGACACAGTCATAGAAGGCATCTGCTATCTCCTGCCATTTCAAGGCAGACCCTAGCATCTGCTCACCTGCTACATGGTTCGGCTTCCAGCGTGCTGCAATTTCCTATGCAGCCAATGGGCCACATCAGTGGCAGGGGCCTGTTCTAACCATCAGACCTGTGCTAGGGCATCTGTTTCATCACTACGGGGGAGTGACCTGTGATATGCATTATGGTCACCTCCTTTATCTGCCCTAGGTCCCAGAGTTCCTGCCACATGACTTGACCCCACAGTGGACGGTGTCCTACCAACCAGTTTTGGTGTTTCCACGTAGGGAGCCACAACATTAGGCCCCGGAACACTGTACAGCTGTCAGTACAAATAACTAGGGGCCCAGGCTCGTGGCTGATTATCATCCACGCAGCCCACAGCTCAGCCCACTGGCTACTCTGGCCCATTCCAGTATCAAACCAAATGGTGTCTGTTTTGGGCTGCATACCAATAGCCATCCAAACGGCTGCAGCTTCCAAGCTAGAACCATTAGTAAAATAGGCATCTTTAAGTACTGGGGGCTGTCCTTCTCTGTAGGGCGAAGGCTCCAAGTCCTCCTCCTAGGCAGAGCACTTGGCTCAGCCTGGGCTACAAGCTCCACACGCCCCAGGACATGTTGTAGCTCTGTGCTCAAAAGGCTTGAACTAAGGGTACTATGTTGCTCCAAGTAGGCACCCCACTTGGCGAGGGTGGTGGTCTGTGTCACCTCTGTTTTAGGTCCCTGGGTCCACGTATGGACCCACTCCTGGATGGGATAGGTTGTTTGAACCAACGCCTGTGCTGTCCCTGTGATGGCTTCTGTGGCCACTAGGGCTGCATACACAGCAGCCAGCTATTTCTCTAATAGAGAGTAGTGGACTTCCGTTCCTTTCCACAGTTGGCACCAAAATCCCACTAGCAACCAGAGACGCTCCTGCCATTGCCAGAGGCCCAATCATACCACTCTTGGGTTACCTGAACATCAAGTCCAAACAGGTGACCAGAGTCTACTACTTGCAGAGCCTGTGCCTGCTGTACTGCCCATTTTGTGGAAACAAAGCCTTGCTCTATACCCTCTGTCCAATCCCATGAGGCTCTCTTTTTTTATTATGTTATACAAGGGCCTTGCCATTTGTGCTAAATGAGGTACAAAAGCCCACCAATACCCCAGCAAACACAAATACATCTGCAGTTGGGAGACCTTGGGAGGCCGGGGAAATACTTGTATTTTATCAATAATCTTCTCAGGTATGACCTTTTTCTTACCCTACCACACAACACCCAAATACTTGACAGATAAGCCAGGGCCTTGGACCTTTCCCTGTTCACTGCCCAGACACATGACTTCAGGTGGCGGAGAAGAGAGGGACCTGCTTGCTCTAAATTTGAAAGAGAATCAGATGTTAGTAAAATATCAACAACATAGTGAAACAAGGCCACAGAGGATAGGTGATACCACTGTGCCAAATCCTGGGCTATGAGCCCGTGGCAGATAGTGGGGTTGTGCAAGTATCCTTGCCGCCTGTCCCAGGTAAAAGCAAACTGCTCTTGACACTCAGGTGCAATATCAATGGAGAAAAAGGCATTTGCCAAGTCCACTACATAGTGATACGTTCCCAGGCAGACAGTCAGAAGATCCATCAAATCGTGAATTGAAGGTACTGCAGCGTGCAAAGGTGGTGTCACCTTATTTAACTCCCTATAGTCCACAGTCATTCGCCAGGTCTCATATGGCTTCTTGACAGGCCATACTGGGGAGTAAAAGGGACTGTGCGTAGTCCTCACAATATGTGCCTTCTCCAATTCAAATATTGTACGACCAATCTCCTCCTGTCCTCCTGGCAGGCAGTACTGTCGCACTGTAACCACGCACCAGGGCTGTGGCAACACTTGAGGAGGGTGGTAAGCATGCCCACGTGTCACTGTTCTCACCACCCAGATCCAGACACAGAACTCTCCAACGAACATCTGTAAACTGAGGCCATATAGCACGTCCTCTCCTAGAATATATTCCGGGATGGGGAGACATATACCTTGCAGGTGCGGGGTGGAAGCCTTCCTAAACCCAGTGGTAGGGAAATAGCTTGTATAGTCACAGTCTTTCCCCCCATAGCCATCAATGCAGACTGCTGGTCCAGGGAACAGTTCTGGGTTCCCATAAACAAGACTGCAGTCTGAGCCAGTGTCAACTAAGGCCAAAACCCTCTGCACATTAGAAGGGGACCAATGTATGGCCAGTTCCACGTGGGGCCTGTGGTCCCCGCTCATCCCCTCCGACAGACCGGGTACCTCATCTCCTCTGGTAACCGCTCAGCTAGAACCTGCAGGACCCTCTCCATGCTGGCTGGAGAGCCATCCATGTCCTCCTGTCCCTCCTCGGGGTTCCAACTTATGAAAACAGTGACTACCAGGTACCACACACTGTGTGTGGGCCACAGGTTCTCCCGCCCAGAGTCAGACACCATTCCTACCTGGCCGGAATCCTGCACACTGCGCCAGGTGTCTGAGTGGGTGGTGGCCTTGGTGCAAGATGTCCACAACCCTCGGAGCCTACAGCAGCAGCAGATTACCAAAAGAAAGGAGACGCCCGTCACGGCCAACAGGGTGGCGCGCCATCCAGAGGCTAGAGCGGCCCACCAATTTACCAAGGAGTCACGTTTCTCCCAGGCAGACCGCGCCTGCCATTCCCGGCACAGCTCCTCACGGGCCTCCCGAAGCTGAGCTTTCACACACACAAACTGCCTTCCTCATCATTTGGAAAGTTTTGGCCGGCCCCATACCCTGCTTGCTGCACCATGTGTCATGCAGGGTGTCATGTGGGGTCTCTGGTCCCGCTCCCCACATAAGAATGCAGGATATGGCAAGGTCAAAAAGGAACACCAATGGAGCCATAGATAGGGGAGTCATACCACTATATTCTCGCTGGCGGCTGGGCTGGAGACACAGGAAGCAGGAGCCACATGATCCGCAATCTACTGTCCGCTTCTCTGCCAACCAACCAACTTGCTAGCTGCCATCCATTCTGCTTCTCTGGCAACCAACTTGCTAGCCGCAATCTGCCGGGCTAACTGCAACCCGTGCTTACTAGCTTAGTCAGGGCGGTTATATTAGTGGCTAATGACTAACTGGTTACAGCTGATGGCCATCTACTACCCGAGCCAGCACCTTTCCACGTCGGGCCGAGGCTGGAAACTGCTCTCTGGGACTCTGTCCCCACATATAATATAATACCAGGTCTTATATTAATTTTTGCTCCAAAAGAAGCATTAGAGCTGATTGTCCGGCTAGGTCTTACTTTTGGGGAAACTCGGTATGAAGTGCAGAGTCAACCGATTCCGCTAGTCAGAACACTCCTCTCCTCCCTCACCCCTTCCTAGGAATGTCAGCTCAGAGTTGTGTCAAGGTTGCTGGTGCAGTGTAACGTCTGTCTAGTACCAAGTTCAATCAAAGCCAAGGAAATGAGTTCAACTTGTGGCTATTTTACCACAGAATGACCAGGGATATTCTCAATAAATGGGACTATACCTGGTGATTTCCTAAGAAGGCCTAACATGTGCCAAACTTGATGCCAATCTCTGTCTTTTAAACATAATCACAAATATTGGTAAAAACGATAATGAATGACCTCAACCCCTCTTTTACTCATACCGAATGAATCCATTTTGACGACTGCCATTCTCTTTGTCATCACTTAGAGAAAGAGGTGCAGCTTATTGACTGAAGTGAGGGATTGGAGTTAAACAGCTTCGGTTCAGACTTGAGTTCTGCCATATATTATCATGGTAAGCTTGGGCAAGGTTTTTAAGGCTTTAGTTTATTCACAAATTAAAAAGAGCAAAAATTGTCTCTACTAAATAGGGTTGTTGTGAGGATTTACAGAGGCAAATCATATATTCTAGCTAGCACGGTCACTGGCCCGCATGGAACATTCAATAATTGTTAGCATATGAAGAAAGGAAGAAAATGGTACCCATTACAATATTCATTTAAGTTAAATTGATTCACTTTTTCTCTTTAGGATTTCTAAGATACTGGCTTTGTACATGCATTACTGAAGTAGTTTGAGAATTAGAAATAATAAGATAAACATAAGGTACAAATGAAAAGTCATGCCATAAGTGTCCAAACAGCAGCCTTTTTAATGCCAAGTTTAAATAAAATATGATATTTCCGGAGAGTCTTAAATTCTTGAAAAAAGAAAACAAAAACAAAAACTACCGTTATAAAGATAGGCACGTTTATTACTGAAAAATGCAATATTCATATCTATGATTTGTTAATTACATTTGTAAATGTAAACCTTGATAAGTAGACAGCGTAATTCCAGTTTATGACTCAGCACACAGTTTAACGCCACTGCAATTCTCTAAAGGGTAAGGGAGGGAGGGCTTTTCCTTTTATTTGATTCAAATAATATTTCTTGAATATAAATTTCATTATTTTGCAATTGTATAGGGTTAGACTATTTCATTCTAAAGAGAAAAAGAAATAAAGCGCAGATCAGGGGGGGCTTATAAGCAGTATTTCAAAGAGATTATTGAAATAGTTTTTTGGTATTACAATCTTAATCAAACAATATTACAAAGATCAGAATAGAAAAAAAAGTAGAGGAATCTCTCTCCCTTTAATTGTTCTCTTAGAAATCAATTGTTTTAAAATATTACAGAAATTTTAGTTCTCCTACGTATATATATTTGTATATTTAAAAATCTCATGTGTTCAATCCAATATTACAAGGTAGGTAAGTTCACTATAGAGTTAAACTCTTTTTGTCAGCACTAATAACCATGAAGTATAATATATTTTAAAACAACTAAATTTGTAATTGATATTACCAATAATATATATTAAAATGATACACATTTTCAATTAATCAATGGTAACTCATAATTGATAGTACATCACCTAATGGGTTTTTATTTGTAACTCTTGGAAAGAGTTAATGTTACTATTTCCTCCTCCATTCCAATCTCCTGACCAAATCAATCTAGATTTGCAAACATCTGTGTGAATAACAAACACAAGACCATTTTTCTAATGTTGTACTTTTTGTGTTTGAAGTATCAGCTATCTTCAGAAGACAGAGTTATAAAAATTTGGCTACTTAATCACAACATTACCCTTACCTGGAAAGTCTGTATATCACTGGTTCTCTTACTAGACTCATGACAAATCAGAAAAATAATCCTATTTTATGACAGAAAATGTTAGTTGATAATATTTCTGTATATCGATAGGAAATTTAAGATATTTTTATATATCCAAAATTTTATGCAGCTTTTTCATAGAGCCCTGGAATACTAGAATGAGTATAGCGATATAATTAAGATATATAATTATTTTAGTTATTTCTTTTAAAAGTAAGTTCCTATTGAAGTGCATTCAAATGATCAATGTGAATATTTTCTATAGGGTTAGGAGTAGGATGCACAATAGTGGTCTACTCGAAAATAATTTATATAAACTTAATATATTAAGGTAGGTCTACCAAGTGACCAAGTAAACATATCTCAAAATAAGGTTTGACATATTATACGATTTCTTTTTCAGTGTTTTGTATAGTGCCTGTAATATATGGGCTATCAAGGGTGTAGGACAAGCATGTGTGCACACACGAATATACGCAGAAATTACCAACAAGAGGGTTTTAAGAGTTAGTAGGTTACTATAAATCAAGAAAAGCAATATATAATCATGATATCTTTTATGGACCTTGACTTTTTTGTCCTTGGGAATTTCCAGAAACAGCAATTCATCTGTTTGGGTTTTTTTTAAATATTAAAGCAAAGGTGTACTCAGATGTTCAAAACATCCAGTTAGTTCCCAATTACAGAATCTGTTTTCACACTTTAAAAAGCTAAGAAGAGTTTCATGTAATGTAATGATTTAATGTCCTAATGCAACTGCCATGTAAGAAAAACATGAGTAATTCTTACATTGCTTATTTGTTACAGTATAATATAGTCGGAAGTGTAGAGAACTGAGTAATCAGGCAATGGTATTGATTTGGAATCAACATTATAAATGTTTATATACCTTTATTGTTTATTATTTTTAAGAATGCTGACCTGAAGACATCAGCTTAAAAACTGATTCACCCTATTTCAACAGATCAAAGCTTCCTTAAATCGGCTTTCAAATTTCTTATGAGAGTCTGGAAGGAATGTTTAATGATGAACAATAAGATATATCTATATCTACATATCTATATCAATAAAGAAAAAATATTTATAATCTTCTGGCTAAAATATGGTTGCAACGTAATTTCTCTTGTTGAGAAAAAAAGAGTTTCAGAGTGGAGAAATCCACTCTGTTTCTTCTGGCCTTCCCCATATCCACTCATTAATTACAGGACTCTAACAGGTCTTTTCTACTTGAAGAGTACATTATAGAGGCCAATAGCCACATAGTCCCTGAAGGAAAAAACAGCCTGTATTTTTAAGCACTTTTGCATTTTTAACATTGAAAACTTACACATTTATTCTTTAGTTGGAGGTTTCACTGCAATCTAAGCTTACTAGATTTAGCGTTTTAAATTCTTAAATAGATAAGGAAAGAAAGAAAAACAAGGAAAAAGAAAAACCTTCATTTCTTTTGAATGTTAAAAGATGAACTAAACTGCAGTTGTTTTTCAGTCAGGAATAAGACAGGGTGTGTGCACAGCAGATACTGAAATAAGACCTGCAAATTGGACGCTTTTGCTTTAGTAAGAAAGACCCTACCATCTCCAAAGTACCTCCACCATTCCCAAACCATTGCTTCTGCAATTCTCTTTGCCATCACATTGTTTTGACCATTCAGCCCCTCTCTTTCCACTTAGAAAAAAAAAAATCATCAAAAAAAGTACACTGGATCAAAATCAGTGGGAAAAGTCTGCTCATACTATTTGTTAGGAAAGAGATTAAATTTGACCTAAAGTGTTCACCTGGTAGTGAGTGGTATGGAAACTGACAAAATAATTATGAAGGTTTTGAGGCAGCTTGAGGATAGACATCTACATGACAATTATTTCTGCGAGGAATATCTAAATAGATCTCATTAAGTTTTGTTTTTCAACTAACAATTTAGGAAATTTTTGCTTCTTGGAAACTAAAGAGCAGAGATGCTGTTTTTCCCACACAGAGAATAAAAATTGCACTGGAAATAAATATTCTGAAAAAGTCAAAATCGGTACATGCCTGAAAACCTTACCTGCTTCTTTCTTAGGAAACATACAAAGCAGCATCCACATAGCTGACTAGTGTACTCTAGACTTCCACTTTGGGCCAGCTGTGCATAAAACAAGAGGCTTTCTATGGGGAGAATTGTGCTGGGCCCCACATTAAGCAGTAAGATTAAATATCTAGGCTTCTTCTCCCTGAGATAGACTTTGATGGCACAAGAACTGGATCTGGTCCCAAATGTGAGTCTGTTCTTTACCTGTCTGCTTTCATTTCACTTTCCTAAAAAAGATGCCTTAACGTGGATGTGGCTAGGATGCAGTGGCTATAACTGTGTTCTCTAGAAAGAAAACCATCAAATGTGGTCATGGGGGTGGTATTTCAGATGAACCCAGATGGCAAGTTCAATTGAAGGTAACTTATCACCATTACAAATACAGAAATACCAGCTATCAGGAACCCAGTTTAGTCAATGATTCAAGAAGCTAGAACCCAATCAATCTTCTTGGACTATGTATTGTTGGCACATTTCATTTGGAATAGAAGTGCCTGTAGTAAATTCTCACCTTTCCATCAGAAGTTGGGTTTTTCAGGCCTTTCCAAAAGGTTCTTTTCTGAGTTACTGAGAATACCAGGAAAAAGATATTAACTAATTCCCTGGATATAACCTATGACTATTCCCAAAGCCTGTTATAATACTGTGATCTGAGAGAAAATGGAATGCAAATACCTGATGGCCATAGTAGGACTGAGTTGGGCATATCTGAGAGAGAGTAATTGTCCACTGGTTTTTACACACAAAAAAAGTATGCATTCTCTCCTCTCTCTCTCTCTCTCTCTCTCTCTCTCTCTCTCTCTCTCACACACACACACACACATACACATACACACACATCACACACTGGGCCTATGTCTACCCTGCCCCCCAATTGACAGACAAATCAATTCAGCCATATCAGTTCAGTAACTCATCAGGTAACTTGGATTTTCAATTTTGACCATCAAATGGAGAAAAAAATGGTCAATGTGGTAGTCTCTTGTTGACGGTTGGCTACAGTGCGTCTACATGTCCTCTTTCCTTACATGTCCTTTTTCCTTGGCATGAACTGTATCTATGCTAAAATTCCTGTCCTAAGGAGATTTTGATGATGATTAGTAGAGACAGCTCAAGTGTGAAAAAAAAAATGCTTCTGTGCAATAGAAGCATTATTACCCTCATAAGAACGAAGCAATCTTCTTCTCCCATCCATCTCCAGCACAAAGCACTATTAGGATGAATACAATACCACATCTGCACTTGCATGTGCAAATGCTTTGATGATGACAATTAGTTTATCAGAGGGCAAACATCAGGGGAAGTTCTTGCAAGAATAGGAAACTAGGGCCTTGTAGAGCTGAAGAATGAGCAGTCCCCTCTCTCTCCCCATACACACTCAACATATCCCAACTTAATATTGAAAAATCAAGCAGCATTAAAGTTAACATGCACATTATAGGAAAAAAATATCACATGATAATTTATTGAGTGAAAAAGGTTTCTTTTCATTCCATTCTGCAATAGATTGTGCTAAGAGTTGTTCTGGAAGAATGTGCAGCATTTGAAAGTGGTACCTCATGCAGTCACTCAGCAGCATTTCATCAAAACATGCATGCACAGATTCAGACAATTACAAACTATTTCTGTTACAATCTCAAGCAATTTCCCACACACAACACTGTGAAAGCACTTCAGTTTTGAACAACTTGTCAAGGTTGACTACATGCATACATATATTAATTTGCTTGAAAAGACAACAATTTAGAATATGAAAATATATAAGCAGCATTCATGTAATACAGGATTCCTGAGAATAGTGTGTGCTATATAAATCTTTGAGAAACAATGTGCATTCATATGAAAATGATGGTATAAAACATTTCTCTAAACTAAAGCAGTGTGAGCTACAACTAACATACTCCTAAGGGCTGTCAGTATTTTTGCTGTCAACGATGATGAAGGCATAGCTAGATTCTACTACATTGTTTCACAAAAGGAAAACTTTTTCATTTTTTCTCCAATTTTCCATTAGTTTCAGAAAACATCAGAGAAGGCATTGTCTAAATCAATGTCTTATAATTTTTTACTAAAAATATCTTTCTCTTTTGATATTTTTTCTCTCTAGGCAATCAATATGATTTTAAACCTTGATGGTGGTTATATAAAAATAACTCAGCAAGACAAGAATTCTCAGAGGTACGGTTATCATTATTCTTTGCTCTACCATAAGACAAATGTCTTTGCCTTGTGTTCTTAATTTGGAAAAGACATAAATGTCAGGTTCATTTATGTCTTCAACAGGCATAGACAGTATTTATTCTCAGGCATGTGTATACATTTAAGTGACAAAGGAGAGGAAATGTAGATGCTATAAAAATGAAGGAGTTTAAAACTCCTTTGTAGAGTTAGGGGGATTCGTTGCTCTGAGTAACCAGGTGGCAGCTACAGATACTGTAATCTGATTGGAAGAGCCCCACGTGGCAAGGGCATCTGAGGGATGTTTAGAGCCTGTGGTCCTCCCTCTTGCTCAAGATCAGAAGGCAAGTAGGGAAGTGAAAATTTTTGACAAAACCAAACCAACCAACAACTATAACCTATCAGCTTTTCCCGAGAAGAAGGAAAATTAAAAAAAAAAAAAAAATAGTGTTAGAATTATAAAAACAGCTTTCTAGTCAGAGAAACTATAATTTTCCTGCGAGGGGAGCCCTAGTATATATATGAGGTTGGTGTAAAAGTAATTGCAGTTTTTGCAATTATTTTTAACCTTTTAAACCGCAGTTACTTTTGCACCAACCTAATACAAAGTAGCTTTAGTTCCCTTGTGTTTAATCAGGTCTTTATAGATTTTGGAAATAATTGTGCTTCGTTTAATTGGACAAAAATTAATTGGAAAAATAGTAATCATAATAATCACATATATGTATGACTATGTTGCGTATGTGTTATTCTTCACCCCATTCCCAGAGCAGGAAAATTGAGAGCAGCTTAGCTTTACAAGGAAAAGTGTATTGATTCTTACTGCACATTTCTTTAATTCAACTCTTCTGTATCTCCCATCCTGCCCACCTAGCTTATGCCTTCACCAGACTTTCTGTAGTTGAATATCCACGCTTCCACCTCCTCCGTGAAGAGTCATACTCACAGATACAGAGTTGACACTGAAATAGCAACTCCACAACAAAACAAAGTGATTTCTTTCACAATTATTTTGCCTTTGTTTCTAGAGAGTTTTCAAACATAAACCAAATCAATCTATCAAGGAAATAATAACAGAAAACTCCCTTCAGTGATGAAAACAAAGTATTGATCAAAAATATGTGTGTCATTTTTACAAATAATATAAATTTATGTCCATGCATTGTGTTCCTTAGCTCATGAGCAAGAGTGCACATTATTGGAAAAGCATAAGAGCTGCAAAGCATCCGGCTCCTGTTTTCCTGAATAAACAAGTCACATTGGCTTAACTGTGTAATTAGTCTCAGAGCTGCATAAATTGTAACTTGCATTACATATAGTCAAGGTGCAAAGTTACAAGGGAAACCAACATATTTACAGCATTTCAAATTATTCTGCGAGAGTCGATGTAATAAATCAGCAAGGGAAAAATTAAATATACTATAAAACAGCCTTCCACAGTAAAATATGAATTAGTAGTGTTCTAAAGGATATGAGAATAAACACTTATATTTTATAAGTATGTGGGTCTATTGGCATTTAGTAATAAAAAAAAAAATCTGCAACTGGTTCTGCCAGTGATACAACAGATTTGAATGTAACCGATGCAATGGAATGTTATTTCAATGAATGGTATTCTTTTTGGAATCTCAGATTTTTGGTTTGACGGCTAAAGGTGATGTGCAACTCTTCAACTGCATAGTGAGTGTGGAGCAGCATAAATGCACTGTGGCACAGTCTCAGCAAGAAACGAGGGACGTTTCTATAAACCTGTAAGCTGAGGACATGGAGTCCTGGCAGCAAAGGCAACGATCAATGGAAGTCATTTCTTTTAAGTATCTCAACTCAACCTAAGGTTTCAAAGTCAGACTACGAGGACAGTGAAGGCTGCGTGATACTTTAAGTCCTGCCTGGCTCATGGGCATTTACATGGAAATATGTCTCTAGAAACCTCACCATCACCCTTCCTATTACCCTGCAGCTGATGGAAGTTGAAGGTCTCCAAACACACAACTCCCTGAGGCTGGTTCTGAGAATTAGATCCTGGCTTCTTGCAATGTCAACCTAGCCATTTTTTTAATATCATGAATTGTCTTTTTTCCCCCTAGAAGCCTGGATATTCCAAATCCCAGAGATGGGTATGATGCATTTCCAAGTAGAATATTATACATGTGATATGCCAGGTATACTTTTGTCCTAGATCTCACCTAGACTTTGCAGTTGCTGTCATTGTCACTAATGGTCTTGCCCTCCTGGGCAACAGGGGTTAGCTAAGGCCATTCATGGTGAACAGGATGACCACTTTTTCTCCGCTGTTGCTGCAAATGCTCAAGTTCAGCCTCATACATCATTTCTTGGACTAAGTACTTCTCCCGTCGTATTCGGTCATACAGGTTCTTTGGTACATCTGGAATCAGGTATGCAATGAATGACTTGATCCCAAAAACAAGGTGCTGCAAATGTGAGAAGGGAAAGTACACTTTTCAAAGATTCTGAAATGCTAATCATAAATAAAACAGAACAATCATGAATAATGTTGCATTTGCCTTACAGTCAAGCATTAGAACTCAGTATGTGTCATCTAGAATATTAATATTTTCTAAAATTACACTGGGAATACTACTATTGCCTTATATCACATAAGTATTAGGAGAAAACAATTGTTTCTTCTTTCATGGACACATGTTGATATTGCCTTATAAACACTGAATGAATCTTAAATTCCCATCTATAAATCCTTATATAACATGCCATACTATTATGACATGCGTTGTTACACACAGATGAGAACGATTACATCCATTGAAAACCCATGTCCGATAGATGGTAATACACAGCCAACGAAACAGATAGAATATGGAGGGATTAGATTCAAGCTCCAGCACATCCATTTTTCAGAACGTCTACTAAGTTCTAGGTATATCATAACTGCTTTAACATTCTTATGCCTATTATATAATTCTTCCACGATAAAAATAGTCTGACAAATATGTATCTAAAAAAGCAGGGACAAAAATCAAAAGGTAGTGATATACCTGTGGTTACGAGTACAGATGCTGAATGACACTGCCTATGTCTGAACCCTACTGGTGTAACCTTATGTAAATCACCTTCTGCAACCTTATGCAAATCACTTGTGTAACCTCATGCAAATCACCTCCATTCTTTGTGTCTCAGCTCTAAAATAGTGATAATAATAGTATCTCTTAAAGGCTGGTATGAGGATTAAATGAGTAAATTATGTGAAGGGTTTAAAGGAGTACCTGGCACAGGATAAGTACTACTTAAATATTACCTCCTATTATTATAACTGTACCCTTTTTCTTTTCCCATGAAGAAGAATAGATCTTTCCATTTCTCAGAAAAGAAAAAAAGAAAAAAACTCTGAGCCTGATAGAGTTAGGATGATCTATGAAAAAACCCATTTACATAAAGGAGTTGTGACAATAGTCTCTCTATATGGAAAGGAATAATTTGAGGCTTTTAACTGAACTTGCAATATGTGTCCCAGGAAACTGCACTGCACAGTGTATCACAGTAAAGCAGGTCACATTTTCCCACAGAAAAACAGATCAGGTGTTCTTTCCTGGCTATCTTTTTCCTCTCTGTAATTTTGGCTATAGGAAACAGATGTATTCAAAGTTTTTCCACAGACCTTAGGGGTACTTTAGAGAACAGATACTCAATATATTCCAGTGCAAGCCCTTTATCTTGTATTAAGCTGGTTTTATGCTAAGCAATGCAATGATTCTGTAGCTTCTCCAAAATTTCTTAACAGGACTATAATCCAATATTATCGCATGACTCTGAGCATCCCAATCTATGCACTTTTTATAAAAGCATTTTCAGGTTTCATTGATTGAATTATACAATGTCTGTTATACAAATACACATGTGATCAACTGTAATTTGAGTTCATTGTTCAGAACATAAATTTCTCTATCCTGATGAATATAGATATAGACTCTTAAAGGATGATGAAAATCATCCTTTCCTTTTCAAATTTGGTTACTAAGATGCCCAAAACTAAGTTTTCAGTTCAAATGTGAGTAGCTTCTTTTATCTTAGTTTTCTGGTACAAATAAACATACCTTCTTACATTATTCAACTCGTGCTTTTTTGCACTTGTTATAGTCATTTCATTATATCTGAGCCTTTTACTGGGACATACTCAAGTCCTCTTTTGAAAGTCAGTGAGGAACTGATTTCAAAGGGGCAACTACTGTATCAGTTGGGAAAGCATTTACCTACAGTAATTTTACCAGTCTGTGACTAACCTCAAACACGATAATGAAGGCCAACCGAGCAGCGAGGATATGCCAGTATTGTAAGGTGAACTCATAGGGTCTGGAACTCCAAGGGGGACCTCTGTAGTCTCGGTATCTAAAATCCACAAAGACAAAAACACAAAATCGAAAAACAGAAACCAAAGTGTGGAGGCCCCAAATTTTCTTGATTTCCCAAAACCCCCAAATGACAGTTTAAGGATGCTTATTAACATGCATAGGGGAGAGAAGGCAAGAAGAAAAGATAACGACAATTTATAAGTCAGTACCTGCAATAACCAGACTTTCCCATACCAAGCTCACTCAGGTCAAAGAAGGAGAGGCTATTGTTGACATATCCCTTTAAACAACTGGGAGAAAAGAAAAGTATCATGTGATTCAGAGAGTCATAAATTTTTAGTTCAATTTCTACATAACAAATGACAGGATTTAATAAGTACCATGATTCCTTTCATTCTAATTATAAATTAGCATCCCAGCTGATTATATTCCCTAACTCCCGTTACATCTGTAATTGTACCTTACTGAGACAGACTCATGTCAGCCATTCCCCGCCAATAGTTTCGATCTTACCCTTGCATTCAGCTTACATTTATTAAGGGTTTACTATGTATTAGGCATTGTGATAATTATTTCCTATGGATTAAAAATCTCTACATACATGTTTTATAAATATGCATATATACTATTTGGTTAATTATAATTAAACAGCAAATCGATAAACATGTTTCTTTGTGATTAATTTATTAACTTACTCAATACATACTTATTGAGAATCTTAATTTGTTAGAAGAATTCTAGATGCTTGGTATTCAATAGTGAACAAAACAGGCAAATAATCTCTACCCTGGTGATTAGATGTTTAATTGGGATGAGGGTTGATTTTAAAAATAACCTTAGGATATATATTTTTTAATCTCCATCATATGGATTAAAGAGCTAAGGTTTACAGAGACTAAATTACTTTCTCTAAGCCCTACAATTCTCAAAATTTTTGGTCTCAGGTACCTTTTACATTTTTAAACATTATTGGGGATCTCAAACAGCTTTTTTCATAGGGGTATATCTACTGGTATTTAACACATTAGAAATTAAAAGTGAGAAATTTAGAAACTATTATCTAATAATTCATTTAAAATAACTATCAAATCTGTTAGATATTAATATAAATAACACATTTTAAAGAAAAGAAGCTACATTTTCCAAAAGAAAATTGTAGTTGGAAGGATGACATTGTTTTACATGTCTGCAAATCCCTTTAATGTCTGTCTTAATAGAAGGCAGCTAGATTCTCATATCTGCTTCTGCATTTAATCTGTTACAATATGTTGTTTTGGTTGAAGAGTTAAGTAGCGACTCTAGCCTCACAAAGCTTAGTAATGGGAAAAACGAGGACTATTTTAATAGCATTTCAGATTACTGTTGACATTTTTCTTTGGTATTACACCAAAACTCTTAATAAGGCCATTTCTTACAGTTTAATTGCAATGTGGAATGTAAGCGTATCAATAAAATTTTCATATGGATTTTACATATGAAATTTTACATATTTTACATTAAAATCCATAGGTCTATCTTGAACTTTTAATCCATTTTTTATCCATACATGATTTTGTAACATCAAATATGAGTCATTTAAAAAATATTTGTTCTTTGAATTATGCAGATCTTCCAAATATTGATATATTTTTACTATACACTATGAAAAAATCACAAACATTAATATCACCATTAATTTTTATTAGGAAAAATAATCTATAAATTCTTGGAAGTTTTTAAGCTCACAGTGGTAGATAAATGTTATTCAAAATTCTAATTTTTCACTTCAAAGCTTGAAATTTAGTAATGATGAACATACTGTAAATTATTTTATTTAAAACGACAAGCTAGTTTTGTGCATTTTATAAAAGAGTGTCTGCTAAATACTCAAGTCTGAATAATCATATTTTGTCAATCATTATTTTATGTTAAAGAAAGTTTGTTGAGTTTGCAACTCCAACAATCATACAAGTAGTTTATATATACTTTGCAGTTTGTCAAATAGAATGTTGAAAAGACATTTATTCCAGAGTACAGATTTGATAAAATTAACAGTTATTACTGTTTCATCAAGGACATTCTGAAATTTCTTGCTGGCACTTTTATAATGGTAACTATATAGGGGTGAGAAATACAATCATGACTAATACTCTTTGGTGCCACTGTCTTGAGCTATGCAAAGCCACCAGAAAATTTTATCCCCATTGCTTTTGCACCATCAGTGCAAATGTTAATATGGTAGAAAAAGGAAATTATGTCTTAGTATTATTATTAAAATAGTATCGACTTTATGGACCCTGAATGAGACGTGCAGACCACACATTGAGAACAAATGCCTAGGATAAACAATTGTTAGAATCTGGACTCCAATGCACATCTATTTCATTCTAAATCATGAAATCTTAATCATAGGACTGTACTGGCTTTACTTCCTTCTTCGTCCAACCCAGACCTAATAATTTATCATTTCAGCTGTTCTCTTGCCAATACCCTCCTCTTTATTGTCTTCGTATCCTTTTGTCACCTTGGTCTGAAAATTTCAAATCTATGAATCTATTCCCATTTAGCTGCTAAGCATACCTGGAAACAATTAAATAACAGGGTGACCTTATGTATCTGTGGTTTCAACTTCACATATACCCTCCACATCGCTTCTTGAAATTATGCTACATCCCTAGTCACTCAATTTGGAGAAAGGGTCAGGTGGAATCTACCTGAAAGGCAGGTCCTGAAAGTAAACAGAGCAGATACTCATTTTCTTCTGCCACTAGGTGGCAGTAAAGACACCAGCAAATAATATTTTTAAGGAAGAGGGCTAACAAACATGTCTACATGTTTTAAATCCTTAAAATCGGCTTCTAGATCATTTTGAATTAAGAAAACAAAGGGATTTTTTCTGTTTTTCACTATTAATATTAAAACTAATTTATATTTACATAGTATTCTGCAGTACATAAAGTGTTACTTCAGACACCATTTCTTACTCATAGGTCCAGACTGATGATGTGCCTTTCAGTAAAAGGCAAAGTTAGAACTTGAACATAGGGTGTTTGACTTCAAGTTAAAATCCTTTGAGAAGACTCTAAAGTATAAAATAAAATCTCCTGCCTTTATAACTTCTCTTTGAAAAATTGAAATGTTTCTGTTCAGAAAGGCATTTTAGTGTTCTCAGAAAACATCAGTTCATCGGCAGAACTGATTGATTTTATCCTAAACCAGGGCTCAATGGGTTGGGACACATGTCCTGCATCTAGATGAGACACATGCTCAAAACTACTTCTGAAGGAAAAAGGAGAAGCAGCTTCTCCTATTATTTTATCTCCTATCACAACTTCCATGCCTCAGGCTAATCTCCAGCTAAAACTCCAATTTCTCTTTGTTCCCCAAGCCCAGTACTCACTTGCATTCATTCCAAATACCTGCATCCCATAAGGAGAAATCTGAAAAATCCATGGCCCCTAAATCAGTGGTTCTAAACTGGGTGATTTTGTCCCCCAGGAGACATTTGGCAATGTCTGGAGACATTTTTGGTTGTCACAACTTGGGGAGCAGGAAGGTTGTTATTCATAGCTACTGGGTTGGGGCCAAGACTGCTGCTAAACATCCTGTAATGCACAGGACAGCCAGCTGGAAATTCCTTCTGAAAATCACTAGTCATATAGCTGAAAGTTTCTTCATATTCTGTATGTTCCCTTCAGCGATTTGATTAACCTCAATTTCCCCATCTACATAGTCATAAGTTTGCACTGGATAATTTCTCAGGTCGCTTCCATTTCTAAATTTGACTTCTAAATACATTATAACATTTGTTAACATTTTGATGTCAGTAATTCATTTACAAGTGAAAATATAGACTCTAAAATTATTTGTGTAAATTACCCTTTTTATCCTGTTTGATTTCATCCAATAAACACAGTATAAAAGCAATGATCAGAGACATTGCCCTTAATGGTCACAGAACAAAACTTCCCAGTAAGTTCCCATTTCAATTACAAACATAAAACATATCAGGAAAATGTGTGAGTTTTAACCTTACTTTTCACCATATTCAAAATGACTTGCACAGGGGCCATATTTGTATTCATAGACAAAACGTGGGATGTAATCAGAAGTAATAGCAATTACAAATGCATTGGTGATCACAGCCAATATACCAATTCCTTCAAGAATTCCATACCAGATACCTAGTAAGAGAGAGATTAAAAATAGTGAATTAAAAAAAAATCCTCTAATCAATCTTATACTGGAGAGAATGTTTAACTTATGTTAGAACCATAACTTTGTCCATTATTTAATTACTTGGTATAGTATCTCACTATAGATAAAATGGCTATTGAATCCTTTTCCACAGAGAGAAGGTAGACCCCTATTTAGAAATATTTGAAGATTAAAATACCATTAGGAATTGGTTCATGTCTATAATAATGAGACATGACACAGTTGGTTAAAAGCCTAATTAGAATTTGCTGAAGTAATAAAAACAAAAACCTTCAGGTTCTACAACGTTGGGCAAAGTCTGAGATAACTGTATTCACCATGGGTTTTGCCCTTCCTTATCTTTGTCAAGTACCTTTTTAAAGTAAAAATATAAGAAAGTAATACTAATTTGGTGTCAAGACCTGCAAATCACTAGCTGACATTTTCTACTTCCTACGAGGCCAATCTGACATCATAGAGACATAAAAAAAGCTCTTAAAATTGCATATATTATCAATATACTATTTTGATTACAGTCAAAACTACGTTTCAAATAGGATTAACAAATCTTTTAAAATACTGACATAAAAAAACGTCCTGGAAAAAAATACTCAAAGTGCTAAAAATGACTGGATAGTATGGCAACTTTCTCCCTGACCCCAATAACCCTCCACAACACACACACACACACACACACACACACACACAGACACACACACACCTTTTTGTTTTTCAAAATCTTTATAGTGTAGCTAAATTGAGTTGTAAATAAAAAAAAATAAAAAAAATAAAAATGATGTTAACATTTTCCTCGTTGAGGAGACCATAGACCCAAAAAATCAGAATTCATTTTAAAACAACAACAGTATTTGCCGATATCAAAATTTAATATTTATTTTTACAAAAGTAATGACATTCAGTCAAAAGAAAACAATAACCAGGGGGAAAATACTTGCTTCACGATGAAAGAACACATGGTTATTATATCTAATATATGAAAATGTTCTAAAATTTTAATAAGGCAAACCACATAAAAGAAAAATGGGCAAAGTATCCAAATGAACAATTTGGTATGAAAATGCAACTAAACAACAAATACATTAAAACGTTTTTAATCACTAGGATTCAGAGAAATGTCTTTCAAAAAATAAAGAGTTGTTTTTTTTTTTAATGTATTGGATTGTTGAAGAGTTGAGTCTTATACTATCCAATGCTATTAGGGATTTAGAAAACAGAAACTTTTTTACATAGTTGTTTGAATTATGACTTGTTACAACATTTGTGGACATTAATTTGATGTCACTTAAAATTAAACTATGAATACATCCAGTAATACTTCTACTTTTTGGGATCTATCCTTCAGATACATTGTACACACACACACACACACACACACACACACACACACACATACACACACACAGGAATACATGATATATAATATGTACAATATCTATGTCTATATCTTTATATCTATACTTATAGCTATATTTACGTTTACTCCTATTTGTAGTGGAGAAATTTAGGAAATGATTATAAAATCTATGGTACATTCATAATGTGAATATTACTACTCTATTAAAATGAATTACACCAATATATTTTGAGCTGGAGGATGTTCATGAAGGAAAAAAGCAGAACCCTATATATGTTTATAAATATTTTTATGGATACTTGTGTAAGAAAAACATTTACAAAAGATACATGCCTAATTAATTATATTGATTCCCTGAAGTAGAAGGGAAATGTAAAGGGGGAGAGGATTATTAATTGTTTTTATGTCTTTGTGTTGTCTGATTTGAGCAAGACAATCTAACAAAGTTATAAAAATAGTAAGGTGCAATAAACATTAATGCTAAAATTGAAGTTTTATTTTTTCTTCTTTGATTTATTTTTTAGATTTTCTTTCATGTGCTTACATTGTTTTAATAGTGAAATAATAAATATGTCCAAATTAAATAACAGTAAATTAAAATAATACATTTTAGTTGCTTCAAAAAACAGAAACACAAGTTGAATGGCATTAAATCTCTACAGATTAGTATATTTTAAAGTAGACTTTGGTGCTTGTTGAATATATATAAATGAATAATATCAACTGAAATGGTAACTTTACAATATTAGTCAGAAAATTCCCAAAACAGAAAAGAAAAAGTATAGATTTGCTTTTCCAAATGCTTAGAATTTCTATTACAAAACTATAGTTTATTAAAACAGTAAGTATGCCAAGAATTAGTAGTCAGATCAATGAGACAAATGGAGATTCTAGTAACATACCTAAGTTTATATAGAATTTTGTATAAGATAACAGAAATAATTCAAACAAGTTTACAAAAAAGACGGATTATTTAATAAATAGTTTTGGGAAAACTGGTTTATCCATTAGAAAAAAGATCTCAATTTTAACCCCTTTTATTAATAACAAATTCTAGACAGATCAATACATTAAATAAAACCATAAAATGCCAACTAACAAACAAAAGGCAAATAACACACATATATATCTAAAATATAAAACAATAATTAAAATAGTGGGTGAAAAATCATGAGTTCTACGGGACTTTTTTAAAGAGTCCCATAAATAATAACTATAAGGGAGATATTTCAGTTTGATTAAATACACACTTTAAAACCTTATTCATGATAGCGTGAAAAATTAAAAATCAGCATTTGACAACATACATATATATATGTATATATTATATATATATATATATAATATATACATATATATATATATATAATATGTGACATATATTATATATATAATATATATAAAAGTTTAATATTCTTAATATAATAAAGATTACCAAATCAGATATAGTGGCCAAAGGGCATAAACACAATTAGTAACGAAGAAATACAAATATATTTAATTTCATAGTTATAAAAATGCAAATAAATATAACAAGGTATCTTTTTCTCCCTCCTCAGATTGTTGAGAATGTAACAACAACAACAACAACAACAACAAAAAACCTTATATATCTGGAGTTGTTGAGGAAATGAAGAAATGGGTATTCATTCACTTATGGTGGGAATATAAACTGGAACAATATTTCTGGAGAACATATTAACAAATTATTTATCAAAATTTTAAACCTAGATGATCTTTACAGGAGAGCTATTCTAGGAATTTATCTGGAGGGAAAAAAAATCAAAGTATGTATGAAGATGTTCACCTCAGTGTTGTTTATAATAGAAAAGAACTGAAGCAACTGAACATCTCTAGCTAGAGGACTGATATATTTTTTAAATGTCATACAACACAGAGGTAACTGTGGAGCAATTATAAAGAATGAGACAGAGCTGTACTTATTAACATGGAAAGATACATATGAAATCCTTTGTGGTTACAAATGAGTTTATGAAGTACCATGTTTAAGATGAACTTATTCTCAACTAAGTTAGTGTTGAATTTAATTATTTTGTAAACTAAAATTGCTCAGTTTTGTTATGGCTGGAAGGGAGGTCCAGCAATAGGAACCCACATGGTGTTAAATAAAATGGAGCCACCTCTTGGCCTTAGCAGTGCAAAACCATTTAATTCCCTAATCTTTCTTACCTATGTCAGTTGCTCGGGCTGGCAGAGGTCTCCGCCATTGTGTGACAAATTTGTATGCATCCAGTCTGATTTCAATGATATTGTTTAACAAAGCCAAAAGAGGGGCCAGAGGAAAAGCCGCAACAAAGATGGTGGTAAAACCAAACTGCAAAACTGCAAAGGGAAAACATTAGAAAATTAGTAATATAAGCAGCGGCATTTATTGAACGCCTTCTTTATGCTGTATGAGGTGCTTTACATAAATTGCCTTAATCTTTTCAACATCCCAACAAGATAAATATGTGTATCCCATTTTACAGTTGAGAAAACTATAGCTCATGTATGTTATGTAAGCTTGCTAAACAGTAGATGACTAGAAAATGTTAAAACCTACATTCAAACTCAGATCTCAATAGCCTGAAAGTCTACATTTTTTCTACTTCTATACCATGAAGCATGAAGGAAGAGTAAAGATAAAAGAAGATGCCAAAGAAAAGGCCTTGAAGAAAAATGCTTAGCTCTAGAAGGGACCCAAACGATCTCTTTGAAAGTCAGAGAAAATACAAATGTGAGGACAACACACAGAGATTTTAACAGTTGGAATGGGAATCCTCATTTTCTTAATATAAATAAGTACTCTGAAGCCAAGACTCAGACGAGGTCTGTGCAAAGATTTATTGTGAGAAAGAATTATTACTTTATTTGGGTGGGACAGTACATTTCTCAACACAGGAAAGGGTTCTGTTCCTTTAATATATTTGCTTAAAAGCTAGCAAATATAGCTAGCTGTGATTCACTGTGAGAAAACCCTTCATTTTGGTTAAATGTTATGGCTCACAGAGGACAAAATGTGTGAGCCTTCCAAGGGCACTGCTTTCATATCTTCTCTAGCTCTGTTGAAATAAAGGTGCAGATGTCTTTTAGAATGCTTGGGGTTGGAAAGGTGAGAGATGGTTTTCGCTCTCGAACTACAGCCTGCGTGAAATAGAAAAACAGCATCAAGAAGGCAAATAACTATGCAAAAGGTTCTTTCCTTACCCATTTCTAAGTATTCATCCATCAGACCATGAATATTCATGGGCTGCAGATTCCAATCATTTTCCCACTGAGGTATAGAAGCATCATGGATTCCCCGTTTGATTTTATGTCTTGACCACCAGTTCTGGATCAACCTATACCACAGAGCAGACAAAAGGCTTTGGAGCTCTTATTTAAGCATCTGGTAAAACAATTTATAGTGTATTAAGAAAAGAGAAATATCAACTACCCTGGGATTACACTAAGCATTTCTGGGAATCGGAGATATTTGTACAGTCTCATCTTTCAAGTTTAGCATGACAGAATAGGCCTCAGCCTTCTAGAACTCTCTAGACCCTGTAAACACCTACACATTAAGGAGTGAATGCCCCCATGCGTTACATACTTCTTGATACTGATTAGACAAACCTGTTTCTAAGATTCCTTCCCATGCCCCACTTATATAAATATTTAAACTTCTATGTTGCCTGTTGTGAGTGGATTTGAGCCCTTCGTTGCTCACAATCCACAATCTTTTGGGTTGTGCTTTCTAAACATGAGTAAAATCATGTTCCATGTTAATTAACTGAGGCCTAGATAGGGTTTCAAGACATGTAGGTTCTAGTTCCCACTCTGCAATGCATTAGCTGTATAACTTTGAGCAAGTCACTTCACCTCTCTGAGTTCATAAACACAGAGGATTTGAGCGTTAGTGATTACATTCTGCAACTGTAGTGAACAATAATTTACAGGCTATGGATCTGTGTCTGAGTCCATTTCTCAGGCATGGACATGTTTCCCTAGCCGAGGAAGTCTTGAAATGACTCAGAAACATCCTGGTATGCATCGACTGTGGGCTTCTGAGCAATGATTTATTTTATGAGTCAGATGAAATTACCTCTAGAATGAGGTAAATGTCACAGGACTCAGTGAACAGTACCCAACTCTCAATTTTAAATAATTGTGGACCTAGGAACTCAGTGAGAGTTGGAAGAACAACTACAGATAGACCCAAATGTCAGGCAGTGCTTCCATGGGCATCCCACGGAGGCTGCCTCTGGACCCCCATGAAGATGAAAAAGAGGTTGGCGTTGGAACTGAGGCAGGTCTGCTTGTTTCTTTTTTATTTTAGTTCTGTTTAAGATTTTACTTGAAGAAAGAGAATTGCAGTTTAAAAGTTTGAAAATCATTGCTTTAAGGACTGGTCCATGCATGCTATATCTTCTTCAACACCAACAGTATGTCCCTTGCTTTGGTACTTCAGGATTTGATATGCACAATCCAGGTGGACCACTGGAAAAGGCTATGTGGAAATGTGCTGTCCAAAGTGCATGGTACGCACAGAAATCCATGGATAATGATAACAATAAGGATCATTCTTAACACGATAATGGTCGCTACACCATTTTGATGGTGTTTAGGAAGTACTCACGGAATGTCAGATCCTGTGGTAGGCGCTTAATATCTAATTTCCCCAGGTATTTTCAAATTATGCTCCCCAAACCCTATGTTTCAAAGAGGTGAGCCAAGGACAGGAAGGGCTACGATAAATTGGGTTGTCCAATCCTCTATCCTCTAGTCTCTCTTCGTTTAGAAGAGATTCGTTTTAAGCTGTTATGAATTGAGCATCTGTATAAGAATCTTTACAAAAAGGTTGTGCCATTTATTGATGAAGGTTTAATGAGCATTGGGTCATCTCAATCTTTGCAAACCCTTATTTCATGAATTTATTAAAAATGTCACACAGAAGTCAAGCAAATTATAAGCATCTTTTAGCAAGAGGCAGACAAGGAATTTGAAGCAGGTCTCAATAATTTCACAGTCCATGCTTTAAGACTGCCTGTAATTTAACAAAATACCTTATGGTAGTTCTTAGGGTTAATATCACATCTCCATCCCCATGGTCTCTACGCAGGGATGTCCTGATACCATTTGTGGGACAACAGGACAAAGAGTCCTGGTACAATTTGATGACTAAGCTATTTATATCATCAATTAACCTGTTTCCCCCTCCTTCAGGAAATTCCTAAAAATAGTCATGTTTTTAACTCTGATTAGGCCTCAAAGCTTTCATACCACATTGCTTTAAACACACTGTATTTCACTGCATTCTGAAGAATAACATATTTTAATAGAGGTAAAAGTGAGCATTCAGCACCTTTCCGTGTCAGCATTTCAAAGACAGTTAACACGTATCTAAAGGGCCAAAATAGAATGCTGTTTACCTGATGTTATCACAACCCTGTTCTAATGATATTTTTTTTGTGTGTAACAAAGAGTACAAAACCTCCCCTCCCACCCAAGATTTTATCTTTGTTTATTCTTTTTTTCTCTCTTTCTTTCTTTCTTTTTTTTTGACAGAGTGTATGAGCAGAAATGGAGTCCAGTAAAGAACAACAATCTCGGTCTTTTAATAGCTAAAAGAAACGAGAGTTATTTTTACCTTCAAAAACCTGTATTATCAACAATGCTTTCAGAATAGCAACAAGTCTTAACATGTGGAACAGAGTACTAGTAACTCTAGGTATATTATTTCCTTTAGACCTTACAACTGTCCTTGAGGTAGATATACAGCTGTTGATCCCCTTGTAGAGATGTTATCAACATACACACAGTCACACATTTAGTGAGGAGCAGAGTGAGAACTGAACCCTCATCCGTCTGAGGGCCAAGCCCAAATTCTTAAGAACCGTTCACACTACCTCTGTCTTTCTTCTCTGTAACTATATACAAGGCGAAGTTTAAAAGTAAAGCGCTTACGGGTATCCCAGTTCCATGAAGTTGTTCCATATTTGCTTCAAAAACATGATGACTCCCATCTGGAGGCAGAGGTCGATCAGACAGCCGCTAGGATGACACTGAAACAGAACAACGGCAGTAATGATCTTCCTCTTCTGAGGTTCAGGAAGCATCCCCACCTTCACATTGTAAAGCCATTCTAAAACCAGGCCACACTATCTCCATGCACAGAGAAACTAAAAACAAGAGAGCGATAGCATGGATGAGGGCACTTGATAAGGCAGGTTTCAGGATTTTTATGGGAATATTAATCCAAATTACAATAGTAATAACAACAAATCTAACTGTTAATGAACATTTACTCTCTGCCAAGCTCTGTGGTTAGGTATGATCACCGCTAACAAATGCTCTGGAATACTATGTACTATATCTATTAACAGTCAGGGGATAGAAAAAAAAATTATTTAATTCCATGGCAAAACGTTTATAATATATTCTTTTAAAATAAACTTTTTATCTTAGAATACTTTTAAATTTGTAGAAAATTTGCAAAGATAGTACAGAGACTGTTTTGTCCACACACCTCTCACCTAATTCCCCCCATTGACACTTGGAATATTTGTCAAAGCTAAGAAACCAACATTAGTACATTGTTATTAACTAAACTTTAGACTTTATTTAGATTTCACCAGTTTTTC
The DNA here is from genome assembly GCF_057876585.1 of Rhinolophus sinicus. NCBI lineage: Eukaryota > Metazoa > Chordata > Mammalia > Chiroptera > Rhinolophidae > Rhinolophus > Rhinolophus sinicus. The sequence goes on along the minus strand of NC_142514.1, from coordinate 159,743,683 downwards.
AATGTATAGCCTCTTTCTGCTCCAGGACCGAATCCAGGAAACATACTAATTTGTCATGTCTCCTCAATCTCCTCTGGTCTAGATAGGTTCTTAGTTTTTCATATCCTTGATAGTTTTAAGGATTGCTGGACAAGTATCCTGTGGAAAATCCCTGCATCTGGGTTTGTCTGACATTTTCACATGTTTAGATGGGGGTTATGTGCTTTGGGAATGGAAGCAGAACACAGAAGTGAAGTGCCATTTTCATCACATCCCATCAGGGGCTACATGATACCCACATGAGATTACTAGTGATATTAACCTTCATCACCTGGTTGATGTACAGTTTTCCAGATGTTTCAACTGTAAAGTTACTCATTGTCTCCTTTCCCTAGTCTCTTCTTTAGAAGGTAAGTCGCTAAGTCTAGCCCACTCTCAAGATGGGGGCAGGTATTAAGGTCTGTCTCCTAGAGAGGGAGTATGTACAGATACTGTAATGAATTTTGAAGTGATAACAGCATGCCACTTACTACGTGGTCAGTATGATCCCAATTTTGCCTTCCCTGTGCTGCTCTGTTTTTTAAGATGTTCAGTGAAAGTTAGCATTAGAAACCCTCATAAACAAAAATCTGATTACAATGAACATTGCAATTAATGTATTTTGCTTGAAAACTGCACTACAAAAGACACTTGGGTAGGAAAGCATGGGTCTCTTTCGCTGGGAATGGGTTCATGTCCTGCTCATAAAGATGACAGACTCTATAGCTTTGATCCAGTTTCTATTTCTATCCAATCAGTACCAGTGGGACTTCAAAGAACAAATAATTAGGACACGAAGAGCCTGCTTTTCCAGTTCCAGCCCAGTAATTCGAAACTCCCTAATCTGAGCCAGAGGGAAGGTTTACCAGCAGTAATTTGTATTGTGTGGAGAAGTCTCGATTCTCCCATCCAAGCATGCCCCTTCTTTTAGGATGAATTTAGGACCCTCTGAACTCTGCCACATATGTATATGTATATGTATATGTATATGTATATGTATATGTATATGTATATGTATATGTATATGTATGTATATGTATATATGTATATATGTATATATATGTATATATATACATATATATATATGATAAATGGGTCAGTAGACGGTCTGAGGCAGAATAATTACTAAACTACAGAAGCAGATCATAGATCACAGCTGCAAGCTGAAACGCATCATTTTTGCAGAGTCTCAAAGAAGCAAATTAATTTGTCTAAGGTCATGCAATGTTGACTGGTGGTGTGGGAATAAAAGCCTTGGTCTCCTGCACCCTAATCTACTACTTTTTTTTTATATAAGGCTAAGGGTAAATTCTATTTACCAAATGTGTTTGTTGCCTTGAAGGGCTGGTTTAGCAAAGTCTATTATTACGTGGGAAGGGAAAAAGAAGACCATTATAGAACTATGTGATCAAATCACTCTCCACAATGGTAGGCCAAAGCGGGGAGGCTGGGTGACACACCATTTAGAATCTTGCTGAAATTGAGCCTTGATGACTTTGTGATTTATAGGGCAGCGAAAGGGATCCAACAGTTTTTGTGGGTCTGCTCCCCTCATCTAATGATTCCCTTGAGCTAAATCTAGTCCTCCAATACTCTAAAATTCATTTGGTAAAAAAGAGCCTATACTTAGAATGCGTAAAAAGGCCTGGATGAGTATGCAGGAGACCCAGGCTTTCATTCCCATTGCACCACTCAAAATCACTTGACCATGGACAACCCTAAGCTGGGTGCCTTCACATATTTTTCTCATTTGCCCTTCATGAGAACTTGGTGAGATAGGTGTTGGTATCTACATTATGTAGGTGATGGAACTAACTAGCAGATAGGATGGACTATCAGACTCCAATACCCACGTTCCTTTCACTTCACCCAAATTAGTACTCGTATGTTTATTCTAAATCCAATTTACATGTGTGAGCCAGCAATCATTCAGCAGTGTCTCATGAAAATCAATTTCCATTATGTTCTCGATTGGGCCTATATACTATCCCAATAGTGCGTGGAATATACCCTATTTAGAGCATCGACTCTGAAGCTAGGCTGCCTGGATCAAATTGGTATCAATTTTAGGACTTCAAAAATTTATAGGTATGTTTCTATAATTTTAGGCAAATTATATAATTTCTCTAAGCTTCTGTTTCCTCATCTGTAAAATGAGTGTAATAATAGAATTTTTGTGAAGATTAAATACATTAATATATGTAGAACACTTAGAAACAATTGATGAAATGTGCTGGCATATAGTAAGCACTCATTAAATATTAGCTATTATTAACATTTTATATGTATTTACATATGTTTACATGAGAGATTGCATAGCGTAGTATGAGGAAAGTCCAGTATAGCTGTTCATATATGTTCTAATTTGTTGTGTAGTACTTTTTTTCTTTCTTTCTAACGGCTACCATCATTTGTGCCAGGGATTTTACATGCATAATCTAACTTAGTCCACCTATCACCAGTGCTACTGAAATAGCGATTTATATCACAATTTACAAAATAAAAAACTGAGACTTAGAGATATTTAAAATCATGCACTTGACTAGAACAAAATTAGAATGTAGACTGTCAGACTCAAAAGACAAAATATTTGTTACATATCATGGTATGTTCTTTTCTTCAACAGTTAATACCATCAAAGAAAGGAAAGGGACTTCTTCATTTGTATACCCCACAGAGGCCTAGAACAGAGTATATCTCAATAAATGCTTGTTGTAAGATGAATTCAGAGGGTTGGTTCTTATCTTCCATTATGTATGCTTTTTATATCTACAATTCTAGGAATTCTAGGGTCTATCCAAAACTCCCATTTTTCATTTCACTGGTTTTTCTCAAATAATCCTTTCTTGAAAAACACGGCCACTATCTATATCACATATACTATGGAAAATGTCTGGGATGGTTATTAAACATTTTGCCTGACACCACTATTGTAATTATTTCCTTGGGGCTTTCAAAGAAGAATCATGACTTCCAATAATTTCACAATTAAGTGTAAGGCTATCCAACGAAACAAAATTATTCGTGGCAGCAATCCCTACGATGGCATCAATATGCAGACCTTCCTGCCTGTAACCACTCTGTTCCTCACTCTACCCTTGCTAACTCCCGTTGGATACTCCAGGGGAAAAAAGTACGCATTGGTTCCCAAATTGGGTGGATGAAAAGCATTTGAGCAGATTTAGTCATTCTTCTGGTCTGTGAAAGAAAAATGCAAGTTTGATTTGGGGATTTCCCAGAAACCTGGGATCTTGAAAGGCCTTAGTGTGTCTCTGGCCAATAGAATAGTACCTGGCTAGCTGTGGAGACAGAGCACTGATACATATCAGCCACACTTTATAGAGTGCTTACCACAGGCCAGGGGTTGTGCTAATTGTGCGATGCAAATCATCTCATCTATAATCAACTTTGTAATCTAAGTATTATTATTGTTGCCAGCGTACAGATGAGGAAACAGATATTCAGTGAGTTTAAATTAAGGGCAAGGAATTAGTAAGTAGCAAGGTTAGCATGTGAGCATTTGAGTTTTCTATAATAGAAAGCATATATTCTAACAAAGTTTTAGGCTTTCTCCATGTATTCTCTTCAGCATACCTAAAATTCCCTGTACTTACCTTCTTTCTCTCTCTCTCTTCCCATCCCCCTTCCTCCCATAGTCATTGGCTCACATCCATGCAAATCCCCACACCTACCCTCACAAGGTTACTTACTTCCTCCAGTCTCCACCGGTTAAAAAGTTTATTATAATTTCCTGGGTGACCTACAAATCTGTAAAAAGACATTTTAATTTGTTAGCATTTATGTGGGGTTGACTGAAGAGCAACTACTAGTGCATGTGTGGGTAGATATGAATATTCAATGGGGCAACCTGTTCCCAGACTGTTGACTTAGGTCATGCTTACACATCAAAATACCGGACTTCAAAAGGAAAAAGTGACGTATGAATTCAATACCAGTGGGTTGAGAAAGTACAAACCAACCAACCAAATGAAAATTTTCTTTTCACCTGTAGAGTTTTAACGTCTGTTGACCTAGATAATGAATATTAATTAGATTGAAATGTTTCTAGTTTCAGTATTCTCCCATGGCACTGGCTGGACTGTTAAGTGGATAGCAAACCAAAACCAGTAGTTTAATATGTTTCTTTTTCATATTTTGCAGCAAAGATAGGAAAAAAAAAATAACATGATAGGTAGAAGTTTCCACACTGTTAAACTATAACTTAGGTTTCACAAACATTATTTTCTTCTTTAACAAAACCATTACTGATGATTGGATAGTCATAATTCAACCCAAGTATGACAAAACATAGGTTGTTTTGCTTTTTGTTTGTTTGTTTGTTTGTTGTTATTTTTCTTGCCTGCTTTACCTGTAGTGGCAGCAGGAGGCACTGTACTGAGAAATCTTTGGATTAAAAACACATGTGACGACTGATCAGCACAGTTTTCCAAGCCATGGGATAAGAGAGTTAACAAATTGGCAATGGAATTGTTGACAATCTTTCTCCCTCTGCAAACATAATGTGTATGAAGTTGACTTACCGCCCCAAGAAGAAAGCGATATAAAAGATAGAACTGTTTAAATTGACAAACTGGAAGAGGAACATCTTCAGGGCAAAGCTGTTTTCCCATTCAGATTCTGTCCGAGGATATTCTAAAAGGAACACAGGGTTAGTGTACATAGATGGGGTGAATGACAAGAAATGTGGGTTATAGAATCAGAAGCCCCGTGCTCAAGTTCTGGTTCAGTCATTTACTAGTTCTATGAGGCACTCAGTGTCTGTAAGTTCTAGTATCTGCATCTGTAAACCATGATGGAACGATTCAATGGGACAATCTTCAGACTTTCCCCACAGCTATGGAAAGATGATACCTGTTATATAAAGATTTTCAGGATTTGCTCTATTATTGTCATTTAGAAGGTAACCATAAATCCTGAATCAGCCCCCCACCCAAACTCGCTATGCTCAATTATAAGGTCCTAAATTGTCCAGAGTTCTTTGAAGGGTGAATATTTTATGGGGAATGGTAAACAGAAAGGAGGGCTACGTAGGTGTTCTTAACTTTACCCCTAACTGCTGGTAATTTCAGGCAAGTCTCTTCACATCTTTTGCAATCAGTTTTATCAACTATGAAATGAGCAATTTAGACAAGTTGATTTGAAGGACCTGGTCAATTCTCACATCATACAGTTCAATGACTCTTAAAACAAAGCAAAACAAAAAAAGAAAACAAACTAAAATGATGAGAGAGATTCAATAAAGATGGCAGCATGTACTGCAGTCTCTGATCCTACCCAGTACACAAATAAATGATGAGAGAAAATACCTATGCACATCTAATATATATTTTAATATAATTTAGGAATTCAAGAAAGGTAGGAAATTAGATAGGATCAAATTTAAGAGAAAGATAGGCCAAAAATATATGCATGAGCCAATCACAGAATAAAGAGGGAACAGGTCCAGGGCAACTCCAAGTATAAAAGGGGTAGGTTCCAGAAATAGGAGGGTCTTGTGAGGGATGCAAAAGAGTGATTGATTGCGGGGGCACCAGTGAGAGCATCCAGGAGAGCTGACATTGCCTCACAAGAGTGCTTTGGTGCTCCTGGTACTTAGCACAAATACTGTTCTGTTTCCTACTATTAATTGTGGTCCCCCAAATCACTTTCTTAGATTTGCTTCCATCACAGCTAAAAGTGCTCTAAAAGCAAATAAATATAAGGAATCGGAACTAGAAGAAAGCTTTGAGACAATCTACTTCAAGTGTTCCATTACCCATCAGAAGAAACTATAGCTCAGAGGGATTAAAGAACAATAAAACATTATTCCCATTTAACGAACCCTTGTCATGTAGTAGGCAGCCAACCTACAACAATGATGAAATACGAACTATTATCATTCTCATTTTACCAATGAGGAAACTGAGACTCAAAAAAAAAAAAGCACAAAAAACAACAACAACAACAAAAACCAAGGGAGGAGGAGCAAAGGGAAGAGAAGGCGGGCATGGAGGGGAAGAAAGAATGGACAGAGGAGAAAACTTGCTTATAGTCACATAATGTCCAAGTGATATAATCCCTTACCTCGTGAGCATGAACTAGGGCCCAGTTCTCCCCTCTATACAATGTTCCTTTTATTATCACTTGGCCTTGTAACTACTTTACAGAAAAAGTAACATAGTAGAGTGATACAGTGACTCCACCATAGTTAAGTGGAATCTGTCATACCCGCATTTAAAGTCCACTTACTTAACTTAATTATTTTGGTATGTTAATCCATAAAATAAGGATCTTACTGTCATAGAATTGTGATGACAATAAAACAAAACAATGAATGAGAAGTGTTTAGCACAGTGCCTGGGATCTGGTGAGTTCTCAAACAATAAAGTATCACTGTTCAAACAACTGTGTAATAAAAATTCTGTCCCCTAAACTAAGGATCCCAAAATCAAGTTAAAATATAGAAAAAATATATTTTCTGATACACAAGGTCTCACGAAATTTACTTCCAGGTAGCAAAACAAGGGATAAGGCCAAGACAGATAATGATATAAGATCCAAAAAGTAGTTTCCAACTGACAAATAAAGGCAAAGAAATTCCCAACGCGCTAGTGAATGAAGTGGAGATGCAGTTGACCACAAGCTTAGAGAACCACTAAGACTGGAGTAGGCAGTGGGTTCAGGAAGGATAACTCTGAGATGAAAATGAATAGAATACTGGATATTTTTTAAACGTATTTAGAGAGAATTTAGAGTGGAGGCAGAAAGTCTGGGATAAATGAAGAAAATTATGTAGAAAATTAAGCAAAAAGTATTATTATTAGCCTCAAGAAAACATAAAGATTATATAAGGAAGAAAACAATCATAGGACACAGCATGCCTTAGATATGAAAATAGTTATATAGACACAATGATATGAACACTACTTATTAACTTGGCTAAAAAGGCTGATACAACTACTTTGGAAGGAGGAGAAACAACAGTTGTATGTAACAAGTGATGGATGGGGAGTGTGAAGACCGGACACTGCAGGAAACATTATGACCTAAGTTCTTGGCTTCTTAACGGGAAGGCAATAAATTCCTAAAGCTGAAAACTCCAAGAATGGCAGTATAAGCATGTTATTTAGAAACAAGATCGGAAAGAGCAGAAGAAACTGACTAAACTGTTAAAATGCAGTCCTTCAGGGGCACAGAAAATAATAATTGGTGATGTGGCAAATGATAGGTTTTCATTATTAAGCTCTTAATACTAATTTACCTTTTAAATTATGTATAGGTAGCAAAACACTTTGAAAAAATGAATATTAGAGAAAAAAAAACCAATGAACTGAAAAGCTAGGGGGAAAGAAGCACTTGAATGGAGGAAGAACTAGGTTTGTTAATTTCTAGTAAGGAGACTACATACCATGTTTCCCCGAAAATTAGACCTAGCCAGACCATCAGTTGTAATGTGTCTTTTGGAGCAAAAATTAGTATAAGATTGGGTCTTATTTTACTATAATATAAAAGCGGGTCTTTAATATAATATAATGTAATATAATACCCGGTTTTATATTCATTTTTGCTCCAAAAGATGCATTAGAACTGATGGTCCGGCAAGGTCTTATTTTTGGGGAAACATGGTACCTTGCCTCTCTATAGTCATGAGATGCAGTCCAGAATCCTATGCCATCTCTTGCATTTTTATTGACAATTATATAACTGAAGTTGCTATTAAAAATACCAAAGTACATAAAGCAAGTACAGACTGATATGCCCATATGGTATTCTTTTACTAAGGAGTGAAGTAAAACAGACTTACCTAAATTAGTGAGGAGGTAAGCAATTTTTTCATAAGCCTGTAATAAGAGAGAATATAGTTATTATCATTGTTTTCTTTAGAAAATGCTGTTATTTACACTGTTCAAAGAAACATCTAAAGTGTAGTCTACAAAGTGGCTACATTTGTAATGAAGTGTTTTAAAACTTACTGTGTAGAGCTTTACAGAGATACACAAAATGCATACAATATAAATATGTTGTAAATATGTGTATATACACAGACACATTTGATTTCTGTAATAACAAAGTATTTTCTGGTAGCTGTCTTTATTTCCAGTTTATAAATCAAAGAACTGAGGCTGGGGAAAAAAACACACAAAAAAAACACGGCCATTCAACTAGTCAATGGCTGGGATTTGAGCACCAAATTTCATGATCATTAAAATGGACTTGTAATTAAATTTTGATTATTTTAGCCCATATTTTCCTCCTAAATTGAATACTGACTTAAGGATGCCATGATCCACCTGTTTTGAAAGCTTAAAGAATGTATATTCTTTTAATTTTGATCAACTGCAACATTCGAGATGCTAGGAAATTGGAATAAAATATTTAAAATGTATTCCAATAACATATTTTAAATGTCTTTCAGACATTCGGCAAAGGCCTAGAGATACAAAAATGAAGAAGCTACAGCCCCTGCTCATAAGAAGCTTACACCCCGACAGTGGACGAAAAGGCATGTCCCAAGCACTGTAGCAGCAGAAAAATATTCACTAGAGGGATTGTTTAATTCTACCAGGAGAATCTGATAAGAAGCAAGAACGGTAAGCCCAAGCACCTTGTGGGAAGAATAAACACAAAGAAGATTTTGGACTGAAGTAAAACTTTATGGAGGAAGTGATCCTTAACTGGAATTTTCAAAGATGAAGACATATTCTTCAAGGAGACAAAAGGTAAAAAAGGACAGATAGAGGAAACAGTGTGAACCAAGAGACAGTGTCGTGAAATAGAAGAATGCCAGGGAGCAAGCACAAGTGGCTTTGTGGCTGTGCAGCCTGTGACAGGGAGGGAGTGAGACACCACTTTAGACAAGAAGAGAAAGGAAAACTGGTTTTAAATAACAGAGGGCCTCCCGTGCCGCGCTAATGAATTTAGAATTTTTATCAGAGGTAATGGTTTCAAGTTCAAAATAAAATGATCAAATTTGCAATTTAGAAAGATCCTTCCAATAGAAATGGTGAGTAGCTGAACTAAGGAAGTGGAAGTGTGGAGGGGGAACAGGGACTGGGTAAGAGAGATATTACAGAAGCAAAATTCACAAGTCCCACAAATGATGAAGGATATAAAAGAAATGCATGAAGAATGACTAAAGGTTTCTGGCTGTGTATATCATACACTAAACGTTCCTTATTTTAAAAACTGTTTGACTGATTTAAACTATTTTTCCATGCCTACGTGTCATAACTTTATGCATATGGATGATAGCTGAAAAACATATTAGATTAATAGAATATTTTGACTAGGTCAAGTCCCTCATTTGCAGACTACGGTAGCACAGGAATCACAAAGTTAAACTATTAAGAAACAAAAAACACATTTTTATTGCTGTACATTTTATGTTGGTTCAAAAATAACAAGAACTAGCATTTGGTTTTCTAGGTGAATCTTTTGGTGGCATATTTTTTAAGAGTCTGGCATTTTGATGTTAATGGTTTTAATCTGTATTTATTTAAGCCCTTAAAATAATCCAGTGTGTTCAAAGGAATCAGAAAGGCTGTTTAATAACCTGTGAAGTGCTGTAACATCCTGAGTAGGGAAGGGATGGATAAACTAAGAAAGGCATTATTGTTTTCCACTGATTAAATCGGAGGAATATAACATTCCTTTCACACTTGATGAGTTGGTTTTGTAGTTCACTTCCTTTATGCTAAATTCATTTAAAAATCTCTTGAATTGCAAAGGCAAAGGAGAAGTACTGATGGTCAATTCTATTTCCAATCATCACTTAATTTTGCACCAAAATGCCCAACAAGTAGAAATAAACATTTAGAAAAAGAAAGTCAGTCCTATCTTCTCCCAGCAACTATGGATGATTGTTTTATAGCACTAGGCAGATACATGGGCTCTTGATATAATTAAGTAGAGCGAGCGGAATTCTGAGGATCTCAAAAGATTGTTTTTATGAAGAAAATAATACAATCCTCACCTCCTTACACAAATATTTCTACAAGTAGAGATACACTCCATCCAGTTCGGCCTTTGTCATCTGCAAAATGCAGTACTTTGAAAGAAAGAATACATGAGGCCTCATCATACATATAAACTTGGTGAGAACAGTTGTATGTGAACCTTATGAGAGAGAGGACTGTATGTATGAGGCTCCATTGTGATTCTAGGGAAGGGGGTAATGGAGGTTAGGGGTTGGAGGTGGACTGGAGTCAGAGTTGAAGGATTGAAGATTAAGAAGCACAACTGGAATAAAATGAGTCTGGTATACCAATGGAAACACTCAGCCAAATTTCAATTTTTGAAATACTGACAATAGGAAGAACTCTTACTTTTTTTTAAAATTAGTTTCAGGTGTACATAACAATGTAGTCGTTAGAAATTTCTCCCCTCACAAAGTGATAACCCCCAATCTATTGCCCCTCTGATATCATATATATCCATTACAATTCCATTGACTCTATTTCCTATGCTATAATCCATATCCTGTGACTATATATATATTAAATTATAGTTGACATACAGTATTATTCAGCTTCAGCTTATAAGGAAAATATTGAGGATAAAAGCTCCTATTTTTTTCAAATGCTGATCTGATCACAAGGCCCTTTTGTTCTTCAGTTTAACTGGAAAGAACTGGGTAGGAACTAAGGATGGAACACTGGCTCTAGAGGTTCTGTTCCCTGAGCTGTCATGCTTGCCTTCCCAACCAAAAATTAATTAACCACATTTGACTTCTTCATTTTCCTTGTCTGGAAAATATTTTCCATCTTCAAAAGTATTTGGCCAGTTCATTAATTCACTTATGATGTTTTTGAAGATCAGTAGGTCTTTGGAACAAATTGCCACATAAACACAAGAACCCAGAGTACTCTTTTGAAGGCAATAGTAATTGACGGGTGGGTGGGGAACAAATAAACATGAAACCATTAACATTGATTACCTCCAATGGGTACAATTAGTTTATTGTAGGAAGAGAGGTGAGTGGCATTTTGGGGTTGAGACAAGTGACTTTTCTTAACATTTTTAATGTTTTTATGCTGTCAATAATAATTTATTGATTTTATAATTCAAAGCTAACAAAGGCAAAATAGACTTTAAAAAAGAGAAAATAAAACTAAGACATTAAAAGGAACAACTAAGATTACTGAAAATTAGCATAGTGGGTTTGATTTCTCCATAATCTGATTAAACATTTCAAATTTTCTTATATCTTAGATGTGTTTGATAGGAAGACATAATACAACAACTTACATGTGCATCTCTTTCCGTCCACAGACAATGCTGAGTGTTTAAAAATTTATGGATGAACAATAGATAATATTGAAAGAAAAAGAGTGAAAAATTATAAATAAATGCAGATGTGGTCTGAAGAAATTTAAAAAGACCAAAGAAAAGATCATTAGCATTTCTATACTGCGGACTGAAGGGAAATAAATAAAATTTATTGAAAAATGAGAACAATGGGGGAAATAAAGAAAATGTTGGTAGTTTTCAAGAAAGGCAATAGGAGTACAGACAGACTCATAAAGAGAAATAACGTTTTAAAATATTGAAGAGAAGAAAATAGGAAGAAAACTAAAATTTACTGAACACCTTGTATACACTAGAACAGATCTCATTTAACCTTTAGATTCCCCTATTATTTATCACCCTTAATAGAAAAATAAATAAATTAAAGTTAAAAAATGTTATGTGGGGTAGCCAGGATCACACAGGTCAAGGGGCAAACGTCTGCTTTGCCTGTATCCAGTGTCCCTTGCTTTTTATCAGGACATCATGTGGAGGAATTGACAATGTAAACTGATGAAAGCCTGGGTGGTTTTAGGAGGTCAGGGGAGAGGGGGAGAGCAGAAATGAGAACAGAGGAAGTGTGTGTGTGTGTGTGTTGGAATATTGCTGATCATTGACAAACTTTTCCTTTGCTTGATGAAAGATAAAATTTAAAAAATGGCCCAAGGTTGCTGCCTACGTGGCTGTGGTTTTATGGATGACTCATATAAACTACATTCTATTTCTAATTTGTTCCAAATTTACATCATGATAGAATGCTTTAAAAGTATTTTTTTTTCTTGATTATAAATCAAAACCTACATGTAGGGATAAATATTTGAATAAACAGGAAAAGTTACATTGAATCAAATATTATTCCACTACTGAGAGAGAACCACTGTTAACATTTTATTGTCATTCCTTAAAGTTTGAAAATGCAGGTGTGTTCCAATGGGAATTAAGGGAAATCATATATTATTTTTATGTAACTGCTTGCCATGTCATAAATTACATTAAAATAGCAGTTTAGTTGGTTATATGATACTTCACTATATATAATTTGAATTAATAATCTTTTAATTTTTGTTGTTTATGGGGTCTCTTTCCCATTTTTGCTACTCTAAATAATAATAATACAATAAAAAACTTTCCACACTAATCTTGGACTACCATTACTGCTGATTTCTTTAAAATAGAATATTAGAAAATAATATAAAATTTTTGTCATTCCTAGTTTTAAATGGAATATATTATAGAAAACTTATAAAATATGAAATATATGTTTAATATTAGACAATATGTAAAGAAAATAAAAATCGCCTATAATTTTCAAGGGTAACTCCTGAGGACATTTTGATGTACACTTGCAATTTTTATCTATGTAGCTATAAGTGCTCTTAAGTTTGATTTTTGATACTATATTTGTCAGGTATATTTTTTAAATCAGGGTTATGTTTACTCAAGAAGTATTATATCTAAATTCTGAATTCATTTACACAATGGGAAATTATCTTTTATTTAAAATGATAAAGAATGTCTTTTTGATACAGTGTCTTAGATGAGATAGTTACTAGTTTGTAATGCTTATTTTTCAATTTCTTTCATGGTTGACAATGAATATCTTCTTTCATATTTAGGAATTTGACCGTTTCATTTTTTTCCCCAGAGAGTTTTTTTTTTCCTTAGGAGTTTAAAATTTTACCAGCATAGTAATTACACAGTAATATATTCTAATATTTTAATGTCTTTTACATCTATAAATGTATCTGATAAAGTGATTGGTGGCAAATCACCTATCAAGTAGCCACAATGTTGGCTCCCCACTGTCCACAGGGTAAAAGAAAAGATGACATAAATTCATTACATGCTTCTCCAGACCTCCACAGCTAGGCACTGGTCTACTTTTCTAATCTCATTTTCTTCAGTCTTCCATAAGTGTATGTTTTACAGACACTTCTCACCATTTCTTTAGCAAAAAGAACATAGACTTCTGCCCTTTTGTATACCTATGGGTTGAATTTCTTCAAATGACAATCTCCTCTCTGCTCTTTTTTGGCTCTTCAGAGTACGTACCCTCTCTTTTTCCCTTTGAATCTCCTGATCCACTATCACAATCCTAAGACCCCATTTCAGGTGCAATTGATAGCTTCTTTCTCATCTTACTCATGACTTCTTGTGCTTCAAGAGTGATGCCGTCTTCATTGTACCTTGAGTCCTATTTCTCCACTAGACAACAAGACAAGACCCTGGATAATAGCACTATGACCAGTCATTTTATGTCAACCAACCAAGGATAAGAAATAGCTGGTTGACTGTTGGGGTTACCTAGAAATAAACACATCAAGTACTTAACAGCCATTTTCTTCAGCTAATAGGGCTGACCACAACAACCTCTGTCTACTGGAAAATTGTCATAATATATTAATTTTGCTAGAAACAAGATCTTTCACTATCACCCATGAGACTATTATCACAATATAAAAATCTACACTGTCTATGTTATGAATGGCTCCTCCTTCAAAGTGGTGACTTTGCTCCACATGCAACTTATGCTGCCTTATCTCTATTATCACATTAGTCTTTCAGTCCTAATATTGCATTTCTTTCCGGTGTTTATTGTTCACTTTAATTTATGAGCCAAAGAAATAAATCAAAATATTGCATGGCTTGTTTAGAAATATTGTAAACAATATTCTCCTTCTACAAATTAAAATGAACCTAAAAAGAGTAAACCCTAGTAAAATATATTAACTATTATTTTTGCATTAAAACTTACTCAGTTATTACAGTGACTATTCACTTTGCTTTTAAGGTCTTCTCTGATTAAAGTTAAACAGCAAATGGTCCCAGACCTCTCCAGGCTGAACATGTAACATCAGGGTCAATCCACATTTGGAACCAAATGCTTATAACCTTTACATAATATCAATGTTGTTATTTGTGTATTGCTCATCTATCTAGATGAATTATTCCATGATGTAAATATACTAGCACTAGCACATACGATAGGCATGATTTAGGGCAGGTCACTTGAACTTTCCAAATCTGTTTCCTCATTTACATCATGGAGAGACTATTGGCCTTGTGATGTTGTTGGAAGAATTAAGGATATTGTCCTAAATGTGCCAATCAGTGTCTACTGTTTTCAGAGAAAACAGAACCCCATCCATAGACCTTGCTGAAGAGATGCCTTAGCCTAACAATGCTCTCTCAGAGACAGACATTTGGTTCACAAGTCAAACAGAGTACGTGATGTTGAACCAGTCACCAGTCCCATGATCTCTCTGAAACATTAGCACATTAAAATCTGGATGATCTAACTTAAATAAACTACAGAAACCTGAACTACATAGTCACATAGTTAGAACCAAAGAAGATAACAAAAGCATAGCAATGTCATAGCACACTGGACTGTGAGAGAAAGACAGGTAATGATCATGCAAGGATAAGTTATCTTCTTAATAGAATAGAGCAGACTTGCAAACAGAAGCAATGACAGCAGAAGGAAAAAAGAAGGAAGAAGGGATGGGAGGGAAGGAGGTTGGGAGGGAGGGAAGGAGGGGGGGGAGAGAGAGAGAGAGAGAGAGAGAGAGGAGGAGGAAAGAAAGAAAGGAGAAAAGAGAAAGGGGGGAAAGAGGGAGGGTGAGAGGAAGGGAAGAAGGGAAAAAAGAAAGGAAAAAAAAAAGTGAAGGAAATGCTTAGTCCCAGAGAAAGAAAAATAGAATAGCTATTGGGCTATTCTATTTCACAGGAGGCCTTGGAGATAACAAACCTTCACTTTCAAACACATTTTCCTTTATTTTTCTAACAACTTCTCTGAGTTTATTGGAATGGTTTTTAGTCCAAACAATTCCTTATTTGAATGAAAGGAATAGAGTACCATTTCTAACACACATTAGACACTTATGAATAGAAGTTATCATTAATTAAGATGATAAACTCAAAGGGAAAGGAAGACAATATAACTATCATTTATTTAAATTTAAAGAAATCCATCATCTAAACCACATAGATAAAATATTTTCTGCTACACAGAATTATGTTTGCTAGAAATGTGGCTCAGTCTTATTTTGGCTTCCTGTAACTACAATTCAATATAAAGGAAACATAGGCCTCTCCCCTTTTGTACCTGTTGAAAAACTGTAAACACTTACAAGATTCAGTACCATAATGATTACAAAATTGATACAGACAGCAGCAGCAGATGTTGCAAACTGCCAGTGTTGTTTGATGAAACTCCACTTGAACGATGCAAACTGTTCCATGACAACCAGGCGATATACTACAACTGCAAACACTGCAGTGATCACCAAAGAAATCTATAACACGAAAAAGCAGAGGAGACATCCATATTTTGCATCACTAAGGAAACAAAAGCAAAACCATAGATCCAACACACTGCCCCCAAGAGCTAAAGGAATTTACTTTCCCAAGAAAGGCTACATAAATTTGATTTTTTTCCTTTAGGGAAGTAATTTACATCAGAGTCAAAAATAAATAGTGTGAGTTATTTTATCACACTAAAATGAGAATTCTGTTCAAATTTCCACTTTCAACTAGAATGCTTGGTTTTAAAACAGGATATCGAATCTATCAGGGCAACTCATATAATTATTTCCACCATATGTTAGATGATCTCTGTTTCTCTCCACGAGTGTTTTACTTAAGGATATGCACACACTCCCTTTGGAATTACTCCATGACCTGCTGTGATTTTAAGTTTGATTAGGAGTATATGTTGCCAAGGTATTGAACAAGAGGTGGTTTCTTGCATCCTTGGGGGTCACAGAATGAGTGGGTATCCTAAAACTTCCTTCTAAACCTGGAATCCCACAACATCCTGATATTAATGGTAATACATTACCATGAAGAATATTCCTGAGATAGAAACAAGAAGACGGCTGACTTTGTCTGAGGAAGGCTGATGTGGTTCAGGTTTTCCACTGATGGGATTCACTCTCTCCATCTGGTAATACTTTGCTTCAAACTGTGGACGGAGTGTTTCCTATGAGAGAAACTAAAGTTACCTAAATATTGAAGTAGAAAAAATACAAAAAAAATTCTTCTAATAATTGATACAACATTCCTGGATTTTGGCCTACTTTTATGTCAAGTCTTGGCAAACAAGCAACTTTTTAAAAGTAAGATGCAAATTACTTTCCAAAGAAACCCTAAACTATATTCTAATTAGCACAATTTTTTACTAATGTAATTAAAGGAGACATAGAAATGCTCTGAACAAGTTACATTGCATCATCATTGATCTCTCTTATCTTCATAAAATTACACTGCCTCATCATTGAAATCTTGTTATTAGAAAAACATCAAGGGAAAAATCTAACGATGTTTAGCTGCCTCCAACTTGCACATAATAATTTGGGCAGTAATAATTTTCTGCATCATTCGTCATCCCAGTTTCCTTATCTGCTGGTTTCCTAACAGCTTACCTCCTCTTCTTCCCATTCAATAAGGTCCCAAGTATAGGTCAGTGTACTTCTTCTCCTTTTCCAAAACTCCAGGAAAACGGTGGCTATAAGTAGGAATATTATTATAATTCTTTACCCAACCGTATCACATTCTTGCATTATTGCTTTTCTTCTTTGGGGTGATGAATTTTCACCACATCATGAAATTATTAAAATTAATTAAATTCATACAATTGGAATTCTATTTTCCCTCACCCTTTTTTCCCTGTCTCTGTATACTGCTATCAGCGTGTACTCCTAGAGGGGAGTAATTGTTTGTTTCATTGGATTAAATAAGCAGAGATTTTTGTTAGCATACCCCAACAAAGTGATGCTGTAAGAGAAGGTTAATATTAATGAGTTAAATATTTATTGTTCCTTTTGACTTGTTCATGCTTATTCAAAATTATCTAAACTACCTAAATAAAGTTCTCTCCAGGAATGGCAACAAAGGTCAGATGCTTCTTCTCCAGGAGTCAGAGAGGGACGGGTTGTGGGAGAGAGAAGAAAAAAGCAAGGCTATCATGGTGGAAGGGAAAAAAAAAAAAATAAATAAAATAAATAAATAAATATATATATATATATATATATATATATATATATATATATATATAGAGAGAGAGAGAGAGAGAGAGAGAGAGAGAGAGAGAGAGAGAATGAGAGAGAGAGAGAGAGAGATCAGAGAAGACATTCTTGGATGCATATTCTAGGTGGACTCAGCATGTATTAACAGAGACTAAGTGAAAAATGCCTGAACTATTATCTGGATTTTCTGTGTAAACAGTTAAGAGAGAGATTGTTCTCTTTTGGGTAAGTGGGCTTTACCTTACAGCATTCAAGACTTTGTGGACATAACTAAGAGCTTACCGGTGCATTCTTAAAAATCCACGATACCATTAATCTATCCAACTATCTGTTCATTGTGAAAGAAAAACAGCAAAATAGAGTTGATACTGTCAAGAGAGCAGCCTAAAATGAAACCAGGAGGACTCCAGGAAGCTGAACTAATACACGTCTTCCTTGTGAGACAGAACTTCTGAGCTGGGCTAAAACAAATGGCTTCATCCTGATACAGTTCCTGGAAGTAGCGCTGCATCTCTGAAATCTCTATTTAAAAAAATAAAATTTTCACCTAGCAGCAGACATAAGCAGTTAATCATGTATAGCACGGTATAAGTCTGCCTGCTGGCACCAACACAGCTCTTTCAAAGTACCTTAAGAAATCCTTTTGAAAGCCCCCCTTTTTCTGTCTTTATAAAATCTGCCTCTTTCTTTCCCATTCTGAAGATAGTTGGGTTTCTACCCAATTCTGTGTCCTCAATTGCAATTCCTAGTAGAGACTACTTTCCATATATATATTCATATATACGATATGTAGATATATAACATAAAATATGTATAGATAAATTAGATAAATCATAGTTTTAGATATACAATGCTCAAAAGAATATATACCCAAGTGTTAATTGTTAATACCAATTGTCTGTGGTGAGTGGATTATGGAACACTTTCTACAAAGTATACATTGCATAAGAAGTATGCACCTCCTATGTTCTTTTTACCATTCTATGTGGAAATTTTATCACCTCTTCCCCTTAGTCTCATGAACCTGAGCTGGGATGGAGTTGGAGGATAAGAGGCCTCCAGTGGAGAAGGGCATCTTGTTATCAGGGGAAAGCCAGGTTTCATATGAGTCCTGGCATCTATCTCCAGGAGTATTCTGGAAAAGCTGAAGATGATACTGCATAATTCTGTTTTTAGCAACCATACTGTATTATTATTTTATTTTATTTTATTTTTACTCCTGCTTCTCTAAGGACAAACTTTTCTCAATTTAAAAAATTTTTCACAGATGCACATGACACATCCAATCCTTGTGCTTCCATTCTTCATGTCCTTTTCCCAGTGGCTTTCCTTTGGGATCTAAAGTCAATAGCAGAGAGTAACAGAATTATACGGTCATGCAGGCAAAAGAGGTTAGGTTCCATATGTAGTTTGTTTCAAGGTGTTTAATTTAATTTCTACTGAAAACAAAGCCCAGAGGGGTTGACATATATGACTGACCCTGTCCACAAATCTGCCCAAGCATCTACACCATCTACAACACTTTAGTACACTTGTTCCTGCGTCTGCTTTTTCTTACACTTGCCGGTAAATTTCGAGTGCCCTTTTTTCTTAGCATTTTTAGTGCATGGCACACTGAAAATACTCCATAAATGTTTGTTAAAGTGAACTGAATGACTGAATAGAATCCAGTGACTGTGACTTAACGCCTGGTCAAGTGCTCCTTCCATTAGTTCAGAGCTTTCTGAATTATCCTCCATGGAATTTCCCTGGAGACGTAGGAAGAAAGACGGCCTCTCACCCGAGAAGCCCATTCTTTATCTGTTTTATATGTTGATAATCAAGTTCAATTTTACTTGGGAAAGTGCTTATTAATTTAAAAGATTTGGACATTTGTTCACTATACTTTGTGTGTGGGGGATCAATGGTAGGGAGGGGAAAAAGGTCAATTCCAAATAAAAATGAACTTAAATATATTTGAATATGGAGAATAAAAAGGAATTCCACGTACTGTATTTATCAGAAGAAATAGATTGAAAGCTTTCTCTGAACAAGACCCAGCTGAAACCACAATGTACCGGACCAACAACTCTGAGGCTGCCAATTTGGGTAACACCCAGGTACTACTGAACACTCGCTTCCATTTCCCAGATTACTTTTCAGCAATATCCTCAAGGATACTGTGCGTTCTCCACACAGTATTGCAACATCACTATATACAAGGTAGAAACAGAAATGTCACTAAGCAGGTTCTACAACCTACAATTAGCAGAGAAGCTATGAATGTGGAACATTTTAAATTTCCATGCCTGGGGAAAGTTACTGATTTTTTTTTTTTTTTTTTTTTTTTTTTGGTTAACACCTTACAGAAAGAAAACTAATGGTGTTCTATGTAAGAGCATCGAGTAAGCTATACATATGAGTGAGGTGGCAGATTTTTGAATACTTGGGATGTACTGGACTTGACACAGCCACATCTAGAACGGGTTATGTAATCAAGACCTTCATGATTTGTTAAATTTCCTCTTTGTCTAAGGACAGGGGATCTCTCTATAACTTAACTTCCAGTTTCCCTCCTCTCCACTTTCTAAAAACATTAAATAAGAAAGAAAACAATAAATAACTAGGTTCTAAGAACATGGGAGGGCCAACGTTTGAATCCTAAGCATTGAAAATCTTCACCAGTTCCTAAAATCAGACTTGACATTTTTCCTCCCTAAGAAAATTCATTTAGAAATAAGAAGCTACACTCAATCAGCATCATGTTATATTAAAATACAATGAGAACTCTCATCACAGTCTTTACCAGAGTAGAATCTTAACTTTTATGTAAAAACTCTAAAGCTGACTCTTCTTGTTACTTAATATTCTATTGGCATTGGTACATCAGGCATTTCAGTAGCATTTATTCAAATTTAAATGCATATTTCCAACTGAATTGCTAAAAAAACTGGAGGAGTCCATACAGATAAAAACCTGTCAGCTTTTGCATGTATTTTTTTTTATAAAATATAACGTAATCTTTTTTAAGCCCAGAATTAATTATTCTCGGGCCCTTTCCTCATCTTACTATTCAACTTGTTGATATACTTTCTTTCCTTAATTCTGCTGAACATTTACTGACTACAAATGTAACACCAGCAAAAATAACTGGAACAGTACCTTACATTGTTTGCTTCTGAACTATAGGTGCCCAGGAATGCCTGCCATATACTAGGCTTTTAACATATATATGCTGAATGAATTAATTAAAACTGCAACAAAGAAAATAAGTCACCTACAAACCTCCACCAACTAATAAACAGGTACTATTAAAATTTTGGTAATTCCATCCAAGGTATTTTCCTTGAATAGTGTATTTAGGACTGATATGCTGTTGATACTCAGAGGTGTGACCATACTGGCTGTTCATTTATGACAGGAAAAACAAACAACTCATGACCGAGTTCTTTAAAGGTCTCACCCTCCAAGTCTTAGGCTGGCCTGTCATCCCCAGGAAACCTTCATCAGGATAGGGTACCTGTCCAGTTAAGCCTTGGAACCGCTTATGGCCTCCAGGAAAGTGCTCTAGGACTAAGGTCTGCATCCATTCTGATTGGTCAGTGCCAGAGCCCTAAACGTTGTTTAGTATCTGCCTTTTCACCTTATAACCATCCCTCTGTAACTGGATACTTAGAACTGTACTTGACACCACAGGTAAATGTCAACCCTGTAAAATAAATTACTAACTTCACTTTTATAATAAATGCAATACAATTTATCTTTCTGACTAAGTTACAAGGATCCTCAAAAGAACATCTAGGAAAGGCAGTGTGGTGTGGAGAAACAGCGTGGCTTAGAATAGCTATGCTCTGGGTTTGACAGCTGCCTGTACTCTTTTCCAATTGTGTGACCTCAGACGAATGACTAAGGGATAAGCCTCCGTATTCAGAACTGAACAAGAAAAGTAAAACTGTTTTCACAATTTCAAAAACAGGTGTTGTAGGAATTACATGAGATACAATTTGTGAGTAGTCTAAACACGTAATTCATGTTAAGAGTAAACTAAATTATGATAACCAATTTTTCAACATTCTGCTAATTATTATAATAGCAGCACTTTTGTAGACAAAGATCATTTCCACTGATTAAGATATTATATGTTTTTCTGCAGGAAAAATAGAGCTATTGTCAATTATTTACATTTCAATAGTTTCACTTGTATAAAAATTCAGTTATAATCAGTTTCCACATAATAATTTCTATCTCTGCCCACACCTAGCAAATGACTTATATTGTCCTTTTTCTTCTTTTGTGTTTAAGACTGTAAAGCTTCCTCTAGCATAAAAAGTCAATTCAAAACATTTTCTGAAAGCACAATGCTTGTCTATTCTTACAGAGAATACAGAAAGAACAAAAAAAAAAAAAAAGAAAATGAGTTGCACCATATTCTCAAAGAGGAAGAACAGAACAAGCATTCATTGAGCATTTATGATGTTCCAGACTTTGTGCTAGATATTTTTAACTTAACTAATATCATTTCTACAGCAATCCAGGTGAAATAAAGATTATTAATCTCATTCAGTAGATAAGCAAATTGAAGCTCTTGGGGTTAAGTTACCTGAGGAAATCACTTGGCTGAAATTCAAATCCAGATCCAAATGCTTACCTTTTTTCTGTGGCATAGGAAAGTTTATGCAAAAACATGGTCTGGGATACAACTTTTTGAGCTATATCATTTGCAATATCCTTTTGGTAAGAATAAGCAGCACAAACAAAACGTTTAAGCAAAAGTCTAATAGACCTAGAGATTTAGAACTTTTGGGAGGTTAGGTGCTCATCCACCCAGGGGTCCATCAATCGACTATCGAAAGCTGACCTGACATCCTTTTTTGTTTGTTTGGTTGGAGTCTAAAAATGATTACTAATTGTTCTTTTTTATTATAAATGTCTCTATTAAGACAGAAATCTTTGCACTGGTCTTTGCAGTAAAACTCTTAATAAAATTTTGATACATGTTATAACACAATTGTCTGAAAGGATTATTATTTTCTTTTATTAGACCACTGTATCTGAATTTGTGAAGAAAGACATGTAGAAGCAAACACAATGCTTCTTGGTTCACACTTTAAGCAAACACTTAATTACGCAAAGAATAATTACATTGTTTATATTTATAGTTTTGATGTGTCTAAAATCTCCCTGTAGACACAGCCAGAATTTCTGGCTTCCCCAAATATTGGGTGGTAGAGTGGCTGAATGTCTTTGACAGTTGACTAAAGGAATGTTGAATCAGGGATACATTTAGTTTGGGTTTAGTAGGATATATTTACATGGTTTACAGGCACTTCCAAGTACTGCTCAATTATTACTAACTATCCTAATGTAGCAATGAATTTTGAGGTAATTCCTTCCAGTTCATATTAACTCTTTCAGGTGCCAGGCTAGGGGCTGTATGATAAGATACACACGATAATGGAAGAGAAATAATATCTGAAATATATGGAGCCGTAAACTACTCTATGGAAAATTATTTCACAAATTTCAACTCATATATGAAACACACTAGAGCGAGTTCCCCAAATTGCGCAATATTAAAATGCACATGACATGACCAATACATTAAAAAGCTGAAATAAACTTTTCAAAACTATCAATGATAAAAAAATGTTTTTCATTTAACTGTGCTAGAGGAAAAGACTAAATTACTTTTCTATACTTTCTATGAAATAGTTTTTAAACATCGTATGCAGAGGTAATAAAAAATGCAGACAAAAATGTAGGACAAAAAGCATTACAGAGATGAGTCAGGCAGTTAATTAAAAGCAGTGACTTTTTTGGACTTTTGAATTTATATACTTGGAGCTTTTTAAAATTTGCGATTTTCCCCCCAGTTTAGTTACTTTCATGCCTCATTTTGTATTCATATGTTTATATTCTTTTCTTAAAGAGAGCTTCCAAAATTCGACATCTCTTTCCATGAATAGCTATAATGAATCACACACCTATGAGCCAGCTGTCCTGCTAAATGTTTTACACATTTACTCCTTAACCTCACAACAACTCCACGTATAAGAAAAAAAAATATTGCTATTTTACTGGCAATGATACCAAAGTTCATAAATAATGAACTTGCCCCAAATGAAATTGACTCTGTACCCCAGGTCAATCTGACTCCTAAGGCAAGTTACTGATTTAAGGGACTCATTCAAAGGAGAGAACTTAAAACAACCCTAGGTGTCCTTTTTAAAGATTTTCTCAATTCAGCACAAAAATGTCTTCCTTTTTCTGTACCTAAGAGTACTAGGAACCGTCAACTTAGTTAAAAGTAGCATGTTTTCATTGTTTCATTGTTTTCTATAAAGTATTTAATAGAATACTTTTGCTGCGTTAATTGATTTCAAGTATTTTTTTCCCAAGATGTGTCAGAAATCCACAAAAACCCAAATAGTTGATATTTTGACTATTTATGCATTTAGTAATAACAATTTGAGCTGCTTTGTATATAAATGACATTTTATTTATGCATTGCAGAATTGTACACTTGAAACCTATGTAACTTTACTAACCATTGTCACCTCAATAAACTGTAATAAAAAATTTTCCTATTATTATTCATTCTTGAGAAACACAAAAATATAGAAAAATGTATATCTGCCTTCCTAAACTTCCTTTCTGGAAGTTTCCATCCACAGTTAGCGGATGGAAATATTCATTCGGATATATCCTACCATTGCGGCAAAAAGGTTAAGGTGCTTATAGCCCTTTAAACAGATGTGAAAGCCACTTGTCATTGTTATTTGCTCCTGAGAACTTGATTGCAAAATCCCCTTCAGGTCATGAATACGTTTCCTTTTTCTTCTGCCCCAGCTTTTGAGCCAAGGAGCAAATCAAGATTCCTCTTCAGAGTGTACAGACCTCTCATAGGCATCTCATTCTTCCCTCACCCCGCCACTCTCGAGGTCATGGCTCAGTGCTGAGAATACTTGGTGAATAAACTCTGTGCATTGTTGCTGCTGAGGCTGTAATTTAGCTATTATAAGTTTTCTAACCAGAAAGAAATTCTGGCAACTAGAGATGCCAGAATTTTCTACTCATCTGCCTTGATTATTTTTTAATAGAAAGCATTCATAAATCACTTTGATTTTTTTCTAAAGATGGAGAAATAAGTTACAATATTATCAATCTGCCAGTTCTGCCATTATATTATATGTATGCCTAGTTTTAACTTAATGTAATTGAGTCCATATAAAACTAGATTACAGAGTTGATACAGTGGGCAACAGTGATCTAAAGAGGTTAGACTCTATAATTAAATTAGGGGTCTAAAATAAGAAAGCTTGTATAACAGTATACTCCATCATATAGGAATGAATCAGTTGTGTGGTATTCCCACACAACAGAATATCTTGCACTTGTTGAAGAGAGCGGTATCATTTCCCAGCAGGCTGCTACATGCAGGGTTGAAAAATTGTTTTGGGTGCTACGAGGGCTTCGCTTTGCAAGTTATCTACCAGCAGGAACCTAGAGGAAGCCCAGAACTCTCCATCTTGGCAGGATATCCCCTTACCCACAGTCTACACAAACACCTCTCTGTCCCGTCTTCTCTCACACGAGTCCATTAGGACTCAGTCATTGTGCTCCTTAATTCTATTCCAGCAGTTACTTCAAGAAGACCAGATTTTCAGATAACCGCTGAACTCTCAGATTTTGATCCTCCAGTTTTAGCAAAATGGGGATTGCCTTTGTGATCATCTTCTAGTCCTTCCCTTCTCTTTGAGATACTTTCACTATACCCTCTTTTACTCAAAGTCATCAACAATAATGTCTTTTATGTCCCCTCACCTTATTGCTATAACTGAAACCTGGGATGTCCCTCAAACCCCACTTTCCATGCAGCATTCTCAGGTGATGGCTATTTGTCTCTCACACCAATAGGTACTGAAGATAAATGGTAGATTCTTGTTCCTCATTGATGCTTCAAGACCATTTTCTCTCCCTCCTCATAGATTCACAGATTTGAATCTCATATTATCAATCCATACTTCCTACTATCTCTTCTTATGGAAGCCATCTAACACTCCCTGGGACACTTCCTCAACTTCTCTGAAGATTTTTAAACTCAGCTTAATGTAACTCTTACCAACATGACTCCCAAAATAATTCTTTGAAATTACAATATACACAGATAATCTTTCTAGGACCTTGACTTCTCAGTTCTTTGATCTCTTTCATCAAAGTTGTTTTCTCCTACCTCACTCATGTACTCCCATGGCATACCTTTGATCAGTGACAGCAAACCCTCCATAATCTCCAATTATCACCTCCATCCTTCTAGTTTACTCCTTTAAACTCCAATTCCAACACTCCCTTGAACCAGATTTTATTTATGTATTTATTTTTTAATGTTTAGTGTCAGGTGTACAAAACAACATGATTAGACATTAATCCATTGACCCTTGATCCAGATTTTCAATCCACTGACCCCACTGTCTTTCCACAGTCCTTTCCTCCCTTCACACCCTCACTTCCTCCTTTATGTGTCCAAATGATCAATCATTATATTCACTCACTTACATATGCCTTCAACTCTCTAACTCTTGTATCAGTTTGTCATAAGCCCATAGTGTGAATACGATGCTGGTTAAAAACAACTGCCTATCTAATGTCTATTTGTACTCATGAATATAAACAGCACTGGAGAAAAACATAGCTATGCTGGATAACTTGTCTAACTTTAAATTGATCTGAGTGGATCCCTGAGTGGATCCTATTTTCTCTTCTCTCTTTTAACATCCAGCACCTACATTCCTATCACTCTAAGTTGCAATTCTTCTCTCTACCTCATCATTAAAAATAAAAAGTATTCAAAAGAAATTATCCACCCAAACAATATCTACCCACTTATCTACACTTGTGCCCATAGCCTCTATATCATCACCTGCTATAACAAGATTTATGTGCCCCTAGGTAAATCAATTCTTCTTGAGAACTAGCTCCTCTCTTATCACCTGCTAAAGGAAACTGCTCAAGGATCTATATGTATAATCATATAAAGATGTCCAAGGAATATCTTTAAGTGAAAAAAACAACAAACAAACATATTTTAATCTGAATGAGCCCAAAACGAGAAGAACATTATAGGTAAAAGAAAAGCGAGCTTGCAGATGTCTTATGCTGAGGATATTCACTTATTTTTTGTTGTTCTTGTTAAATGTTTATTTGTTCACATATCCATTCACTTATTTATTCATTCATCTATACATCTATTTACCATTTAATCTATGCCAGGAATTATTCTAGCTTGGTGAATAAAGCAATGAAGAAAGCAGAAAAAATGCTTGCTTTCATGAACTTTCCAGTATAGGAACAGTCAATAAATAACAAAAATAAATAAGGGAGAGTATATTAAATGGCAGTAAGTACTGAGGCAGGGAAAGGAGATAAGACAGGCCTTTAAATCTATTTCCATTCTATTTCTACCTGGGAATATTATACTTTATATTTATGTCTGAATGTGTTTATTGATTATCTTGTCATACTTCTCTGAAAGAACAAAGAATATAGAGAGAAATTAAAATTATTTAAGACATCTGTGAACATGAGACTCTTACTCTAAAAAACAATCTAGCTTGAGTTATCATTACAATTAATAGAATAATAGCATTTATTCCAAAATATAATGAATATTAAATATAAAATCTAAGATTTTATTATAAAACCATCTCTTAAGGAGACCACGGGCTTTTTGTTTTTTGTTCAATTGGTTCAGGCATCCATGGGTACTTGCTACTTCCTACTACAATGAGGTAGGTTTTAGCATCAACTCCTAGTTTTTTGTCTTAATCATTTTGACTTTGGAGAAGAACCAGAAGTCACATGGTATCAGATCCAGTGAATAAGGTGGAAGAGGACACACTGTGATGTTTTTATTTGACAGAAATTGCCATATACCAGAAATGATGTGTCACATGGCGCGTTGTCATGATGGAGGATGATTTACGTCTCACTTTAAAACACATCTTCTCTCAACTGTAGCTCACACCCAATTTACTGCACTGAACAAGCTGAAACTTGTCACACACTGTTACTAAGTTCGACGGGCCATTTCCTGTATTGAAGATCCCTGCCTTTCCGTTGGATGGCACTCAGCAGCAGCATTCACTGTAGTTTGTGATAACAACGGAAAGGCTTCATGTCACACATCGCTTCTGGTATGACAATTTCTGTCAAATAAAAACATCATGGTGTGTCCTCATCCACCTTATTCACTGGATTTGGCACCGTGCAACTTCTGGCTCATCCCCAAAGTCAAAATGACTGTGAAAGGAAAATGTTTTGAATCAATTCAAGACATGGAGGCAGCCATGACAGCACCACTAAAGACACTCATGAAAGAGGACTTCCAGAACTGCTTCAGAAAGGGGCAAGAACAATGGGATAAGTGTGTTCGAACAGTGGGGGAGTATTTTGATGGGGATTAATGGCACTGTATGTTTTACTGTAATGATTTTTTAAAAAATTTAAACATTCACTGTATTTTTTATCATACCTTGTATGTATATGTTATGTCACAACTGCTTAGCAAAGGGCATAGTCTTAGCCTTTAGCACCAAAATAGAATGTTTAACCTTTCTACAAGTTATAGTGAAATAAAGAAAACCATATTATGCCACCATATGACTAATAGGACAAACGGTAAGCTTATATGTTAAAAAACTGTTAGTATTTCTGAGAGTGATGCCTCTATTTATCTTCTAACAGAATATTGAAAAAAACTATTATCATCCCCAAAGACATTTTCCAGTCATCAATTTCCATTGCATTTATAAAGAATATCATTGAAATATCTTCAAAGAATATAACCACGTTATTTATCTTACTAGTGGTTAAATATTTCTTCGTTGCTTAAACTGTCCATGTAGAGACAAAATATGAATTCAATTTATATCCTATTTCAAACTCATAACCTGCTATTAATGAATTTGACCTAAGAGAACAAATTTCGTATATGTGACATCAGCATCAGGTATGTGACACTATAAAATTTGTAAAAAAGATACCATGTTGGATCCAGAACAATGTTTTGATTTTATTTCAGACATGGTCCCAAACTATTTCCTGATTCTATTTTCAGATCCATCAGTGACAACAATGTGATTTCACATTCTGGAAAATCTGCTTGCAAGTAGTTCCACTACTTCAGACAAAAGGAAGGTGTTTCTTCTTCCAGTATGTATTGTGAGACTTAACTAATGGGTATAAAGCAGCTGGTGAGTGAGAGATAAAAGGCACCATCATAGGTAAATAAAACAACAAAAAAAATTATGTAAGCATTTCACTGTGTGTCATCTCAGCTGGCT
Organism: Rhinolophus sinicus; assembly: GCF_057876585.1. Lineage (NCBI taxonomy): Eukaryota > Metazoa > Chordata > Mammalia > Chiroptera > Rhinolophidae > Rhinolophus > Rhinolophus sinicus. The sequence continues at coordinate 159,715,029 of NC_142514.1, read as the reverse complement.
TGGCTGATGAAACTGTCAGGTATTGTCCCTTGTTGTCCAGTTACTCTGGAGAAACAAGGTCCAAAATGGGATTGGTTTTTCCTAGAACATGATACGTATATACCTGGAAATATATCTCAGTGTGACTTGTTTGCTTGGCAAAAAATTATTTTTTAAATCCAACTCCGGTGATTTCACAAAGGTTTCTGCTGGCAAGTAAGTGAGCAAAGTAGGAACTAAGATAGTAAGTTTATGCATAGCTTTCATTTATAACTTCACTTCCAGATGCGATCATGACAGGGCAGGTAAATAGGGCCACCTCTAGGGAGGCTCTAATCAATTTGTGTGGTTGTCAGGAGGACGATGATGAAAAGGACTCTGAGGCTATAGCTAGGGTCTTCAGAAAACAGGGCCATGGAAGATGAGTTTTGACTTTCACAGCAGTGAAAGCAGAGAATTGTAGCAATAGTGCCTTGTAATTATGGCCTATGCCATAGGCCACAATTACTATGGGCAAGTCAGAAAATGGTAATGATGGTCATACGTACATACATATAAATATATACATACAGAGGGTGCCGAAAAAATGTGTACACATTTTAAGAAAGGAAAAAACTATTAAAATAGTAATATTCAACATATACCGATAACAAAAGATGACTACAAGTCATATTTGACTTCTGCAATTACAAGAGGTGCTCAAAGTGGTTACCATTAGTGTAATTTTAATAGTTTTTATTTCCTTTCTTATATGTGTCTAAATTTTTTTGGCACCCTCTGTAATACACACACACACACACACACACACACACACACACACCTGAAAATTCCTAAGGGTATGGTACACCCAATCCTGCCAAGCCATGTTTGCGCTCTAGGTAAAGACATAAAATATTTTCAGTTGAATTTTTTTCCTAGTAACTGGCAAATCTGAAAATAACCATTTGAATTCTACTAAGCCATTGCTTAGTAACCCGTTGTTTGATTAAATTTAGCTTGCTTTTCTTCAGACCAGGGCAGATAGAGCTTAAATATCCTTTGAGGGACCATTTTTGAGGGGTTGGCTTAATTTATAATCAAACTCTGAGGGGGCCTCTGGGCTTCAGAAAATTTAAAACTATAGAATTACCTTGTTCTTTCCTGGGGCCAATTAACTGGGCAGATTCTTTGCATTCAGTTTGAAGCTCCTGAACCTTAGCTAAAGTTTCGTTTTCTGTCTCAGCAACTGGAAACCTATCTCCTTGCACAACAGAAACTAAGCATGAACCTCAGGCACACTGAGCTGAACAGACCTTGGCGCCAGTCCCCAAATATTGATGTGCAGAATATCCCAGAAAATGCAGTTTCACTCTTCTCCCTTTCATAAGCCGTGAAAGGAAGTGAAGGAAGTATGCCAGGTTGTTATTCAACTCTAGTATTTAATCAAGCATTACCCGGGCACTTCTGAAATTCCCAGCTTCTAAATTGAGAGTAAAAGCAAACAGAACACAGGATGGAAACTACTTAATGAGAAGGCTCCCAGGAGGACTCAGGATCATATGGCCATTTTCAGACAGGTCCCAGATACTCATTCCCCAAACTCTTAAAAGTCAGCAAGAAACCCCAGCTCAGTGCTGGTGATTATTTCTAACTTAAAGCTCACAGCTTTCTCGAGAATCTTCAATACACAATTATTCACTTTGTGTTAAGTGTAATTTTCTGTAAAACTGATTTCAGCGGACTGCAGACAAGGCCCTGCACCACTGACCCCTCTACATTTTCTCCATTCAGGTTTGAAGCATACAAGTAGGACATCCTACTATGGGAAAGATCTGTTTCTGAGTCAGGGGAACGACTCAGCCAGCACATAGCAACAGGTGCAAGGCATGACTCACTTTGGTTTCCTCACCTGCAAAGGGAGAACCCAGCAAGTGTCAGAATTTCCTGATACACCAGGGGACGTTACCAAAGTCTTCGTCCTTTTTTCACTTAGGACAGAAAATGAATGCCGCTTGTTTTGCCACTGCTCAAGACAGCCAACTAGCGTGCCCCAAAGTCAAAACAACCAACCTATGAAAGCTGGAGGGTTGGACTTACTTTTTTTTTTTTTTTTTTTAAGGCCTGAATGAAGTAGTATCTTCATGCCGACAGCTGAGAAGCAGGTCAGTCAGGTTCTTGGGTGCTCTATTACACAAGCGAGATACAGCCAGCCCCACCTAATTTTGTTTCTCTGGCTCCCTCCTGCTTAGTGGGACGTCATCACACTTAACCCATTTGCTTTCTCTAATGCACAGCAGACGCATTCCAGCCAGGACAGCTGTGATATTTCAGCTCCTGTTTGTAAACACCTCCTAGACCCAAAGGTAAGTGTGTCCTGGGTGCCGAGTTACATGGGATCCCTCCTCCCCCACCTGTGCGTCTGCCTGTCTGTCTGTCTCTCTTTCATTTACTTTTTAAAGAGAATAAAGTGGGCTCAACTTTTGACAGAACAATCTGGCAAGTAGCTATGGAGACCTTTATAAAGCCAGGTAATTGTTTCATTAAGCAGTTACCTTCCAAATGAGCCTTTGCACTGTTAAGTGAGTTAACTTTAAGAATTACTGCCAACACTGCTAGATGACGAAACCAGCTGAAGAGCTAAAATGAAAAACTTAAACAAACCATAACTACAAGAGAGAATTTCCTTTGGTCACATCTTAGTAAAAGTTTCAAAATATTTAAAGTAGAAATTGTGACATGAATACAAATTGAAATTTTAGATTTAAATTATGCATTTGGGCTTAAAGGTCATTGCTAAAGCATTAGACTATGATAGTTTTGAAAAAAAATTCTAATACAATTGAATTATATTCCCAGAGACATTCTTAAAAAGTTAGCAAAATGTCGTGTATGTAATTACTTTACTTAGCATGGTATGTGCACATGTCTCCCACTCACTGGAAATCTAAAAGGCTAAGTCAGTTGCTACAGAAGACAGCCCATGGAACAAAGATGTGAATAAAGTTTCTTAAAATTATTTTCAGTCTGTGGCTATGTAAGGCTGTTTTTATTAAAGGGATATCAGTTTACCATTTACACACTTTCTATTTGATCCATAGAGATGGTTTCTACAGACAGTGAACCTTGACAGAGGGCTGAAAACCACATGTTTGGGAATTTGGGTCCAAAATATTTCTTTTGAAGACACAGTCTTTCTCTCTTTCTAAACTTGACACTTTTTCACCTAATTATTTCAGTATTGAAGTTTATGATTAAGAATGTCCAAGTTAGCAGGGAGTATGACATTCTACGTATTTTTTCCTAGATTTATGTATACCTCAGTCTTTTAATTAGGATGAAGTTCACAAACTTTTGAAAATTTTTTTTGTGTGTGTGAAGGAAAGTCATGTTTTTTTCTTTTCTTTTTGTTTTTCTTTCTTTATAAAACAAATAAAAGTGTAATGATATGCCTAAGGTTCTCAGGTACAGTCCTACTTTATGGCTGGGTAAGCCTTTTCACTCTTTCAAAATCCTCATAAAAGAGGCATTTATAGAGGCATAACTCCTTATATCCTCATTTATTGTGGCTCTTTCCTTTAAGAAAGCAAAATATTGTCCAAGATTGGAGAGGCCACTGATAGTAACACTCAAGGTCTGCTTGGGATATTGGCTACATGTCAGATTGAGTTTCCTGTGACAAAGACAAACAAAACCCATCTGTCTTACTCTGCAGCCTGAGATCTATAACAAGAAGTGATCAAAAGTAACTGAGAAGTAGCACAGTGTATATACGCTTTAGTTATTTCGCTACAGAAACATGTTTTTATAGTTATCCTCTTAGTTAGGCCTGAACCAATGTTTTTATTTAAAATTTCTGATTTTGATTGAGTTCAGAATGACTAGCATTTCTCTTCCCTTGCATGAGCTGATTACCTGACACAAAGCAGAATACCTCCTTATTTTCAAAGCGTGGCATGAAATAGGTATGACTCAATTACAACAGGAAAGCTGGGCAGAATAATGACTTTATGCATTTAAGGAGAAGCAAAATTATGCACTGAGAGTGTGGATTTGCTTCCCATAATAGCCAATTTTTTTTTTCTCACCACCTTTTGCAGCCCTCTGTACAAAAGTAGTAACGTGAAACCACTTGTTAATGCCAACACCGAAGAGGGGAGAAATAGTGTTTGTTTTCTCTGTGTAAAGGAATTATTAAAAAAACAAAAACAAAAACAGTGAAACTCACACTCTCTTCAAGTATATTTTAAAAGTTGATAAATACTAGAAACAATAAAAACACTTCCATATATAGACAGGCTTAGAATCTGTGCTAAGAAAACACTGAGTGGATGGAAATCCTCCTTCCCTTTTCTGTTCCCTTTATACTAATTCTAATCTTAGAAGTTTTTCAAGTGTGTAATGATCTTCGCTCTGTTCCTATGTTACACCCTCAAAATTCCTCTCAGGATTTTCCACCTTGGGGCAAGAAGGGGCAGAGAACAGGAGGGCAAATGATGGTACCCGGTTCTCTGGATTTTCTCTCCCTCTACAGTCTCACTGTTCTTTCCGCCCCTGTTCTCTCTGCCGCTACACCGCACCTGGTTGACAGATGAACTTGGACACAAAGAAGCATGCCAGCCGTCAGCATAATTTAGCTTTACATAACAAGGATGCAACATAGTTTAAGTATGTGAACTCTAGAGAGGGAGAGAGGCTGAGAGGAAAGTACAGAGAGAAGGATTACAGATTTCTCTTATGGTTCTCTGGAGCTTCCGTACCACCCCTACCCGTCTTTGCTGCTTATAACATGCTTTTTGTTCAATTCAGAAATGGGATCGGATGTAACTGAAGTTGCTCAGTCTTTGCTCCAGCAAAAGTCCAGGGCTGGGATTCTGAATAGCTTGTGGTTTTGAGTCCCGGCTGCTTTTATCCCTTTAAGATGAAGGGACCTGAGTAAGAGCTGTAACCTGGTTCTCCTAGAAGACAGGGAACAGAAGCTACGCTGTCCCCTTGCTGCCACGCTGGGATAGCAAGAATAAATGAATAATCACAAAAGCCTTCCCCACACCTGTATTAATTTCAGACTAAACTGCAAATAGAATTCACAACATACCGTCTTACCCCTCTCTTCCCTGTATTTTCCCTGGAGATAAATTATAGGCAGTATCAATGCTTGGCTTATTTGGGGGGTTGATACCTTAGGTTTTCACATTGCAATCAAAAACTGGGTGAAGGGTAGAGAGATCCCCTTGGTGGTTCAATGTTACAGGCAAAGTGAAACAGGAACAACAAAACTCACTTTGTTGACTCCATCTGCAGGTTCCTATTATGGGAAGGGAGCGAATGCACAATACCACATTCCTCATGTAATATTATGAGAAAATTAGCACAGCTAAGGGGCATTTTCCATGCTCCCCCACCCGCCCCACGACCTCTTCATTAGAAGAAAATAACCAGAAAGCTTAGGGATAGGGAAAGCAAATCCAACTGCATAACAGTACGACAGGTGGCCAAGTACAATTCATAAACTAATCAGATCAGTGGCAGCAGATAATGAAAAAGGATATAATATATGCCATGAACCTGACAGTTCACAGGAGAAAGATGTTTCTGAAAAGGCACATGTGAGTATTTTTAAACTAAATGGAACTGTATTTTAAATGTACTAGGTGCGGCATCAGTTTAATGAAATGTTGGTGAACTACAGGTCCTGGGGATAATCATTTGTGTTTTGGTAATGTTAATCTGTTAACTACACAGTAACAGCGTCCACCTAGAAACCACAGAGATAATTGTTAGGATTTTTCTTAAATTAGGATAGTTAGTGTGTTGGAGGGGTATTCAATGGAGAAGACCCTATTTTTTCAGTGTTAAAAAAATGGGATTATAAATTGCTCTGATTAAAATAATAACATTTAGAGAGGCTGTGCTAAGAAAATGTTGATGGTAAAAAGTTCTAAAAAGCAGCTGGGTACCAAATTCCATATTCCTTTGTGACTTTTGTTACACAGATGAGTGATCAGTAGCTTTAATGCCAAGGTTTGAATCCTAACCCTTTCAGTCCTTGTGTGTCTGAGAGACAGGCCTCATTTATTCATCTGTAAAATAGCATTAATCTCTCCTCATTGTTAGTTTGTTTTTGGTAAAGAATTAAAAGAGAAAACATGCAAAGTATCTGATATAATATATACATACTAGTAATATATTTCCCAGTTATGTTAACAATTTTTAGTATCTAAGTCAATTTTTTGGGTTATGACAGAAAAGTGAATATAATATAAAGAAACAAAATTATTAGAAACACTTATACAATCCCTACCAGGTCAAGAAACAGTATCCTGAACACACAAAAGCCCCTTCCATGCCCACCCAATCAACACCATCTCCTTCCTTGCCACAAGTAACCACTTTCCTGACTGCTAACATTCTAGTTTTCTGCCTGTTTTTGAACTTTATATACATGGAATCACACAGTACCACGGGCATGTTAAGCTCTGCATTATGTTTGTAATAGTCACCCATATTGTTGTACCGAGCTCTAGTTTGTTAATTTTTATGTATGACTATAATGCAGTTTATTTTCCCATCTGTTACTGGTAGATTTTAGGTTGGAGATACTTATAAGTAATATCCCTGTGAAAGTTCTCGTATGTCTGCCTGCCTTGCTTTTTAAGTAGGTATTTCTTAAGTGATAAGCCTAGAACATGGGAGATATTGTATCGCTAAAACCTTAGGAATCCACAGGTATCAACTGCTGGCTAAAAGCTTTTGAAGAAAAAAATTGTATCAGGGTGTATTATAGATATATTTAAGTTGTGCCACTGTATAAGAAATCATTCAGCAAAGAGGAGGGTACTTAAAACTGAAAGATAATCAGAGGGAGTACTTAGAAGCTCCTCAGGCTCTAATGAAAAATCATCAGGGTTGAAAGTTATTTGTAAAAAATTCTGGGAGAACTTTTAAGAAACAGCTGGTAATATTGGACCTAAGTAATAACTGTAGCACACTCTCCCTTTTCTTATCTCAGTCATCTTGGAGGCTTTTAGTGAAAAGTAAACTCTAAGGTTCAATTCAAAGAATATAAAACGCGTTTTCAGACTTCATTGTTTGAGCAGGGATAGTCTAATACATTTTTTTAAAGAATAACATTTTCGATTAAAAACACTTTCAATGTTAGCACCTAATGAGTTTGGAGTCAGTAGACTTGCCTTTCAGTGTTGCCTCTTCCATTTACTAGCGTCTATCACTAGCCACTCTGAACCTCAGTTTCTTCATCTACAAAACAGGGATAGTACCAGCTATTCTTTTTGTCTCAAGGGATCATTGTGATGATCAAGTGAGATGATAGTGGAAAGTCTGTAAACTGTAAGACACTTACAGAGATATTATTAGGTTTTAATAAGAAGAAATGGGAATTAATATCTCTTGACTCCTTACTGTAGGCCAGATATTGTTCAGAGTACTTTTAACTGAATAATTTCAGTCTTCAGCACTACAATGCGGTCAGTATGATTATTACAGTGACTGTTATGATGATTATCTTTCACAGGTTATTTGTGACAGAAGCCAGAATTTTAATATAAATCTAATTTCAAAAATCTTTCCCCCATGTCCTCCATTCTAAGAACTTGTGGCACTTACACACTTAACAGGCAAAATGATGTGCCTGGTTTGGAGATCAGCATGATGGTTTCAAACCCTAACTTTGCAACTATCGAGCTAGGTAATTTTTTCACACACACTCCCAACAAGATTCTTCTTTTATACAATAAGAAAATGTAATTTTCTGGGTGGTAGACACACGATGTGATATAGAGATGATGTATTACAGACTTGTACATGTGAAACCTACGTAATTTTACTAACAATTGTCACCCCAATAAACTTTAATTAAAAAAAGAAAGAAAATATGATTTAAAAGTATCATAAAATCTACATCTTTCCAATTATCCCTAATTTGAAATTAATAGAAAGAATGGCATCATGAAGTGAAAAGTATTGTGGACAAGGGATGTTAATTTCAAATACAAATAACTCAAATGAGGTATTAATGAAATATTTTCAAGTGGGGCCCTGACTGACTCACTTTAAAGTGGTATGATTAGTTTATATTAAGTAACATCATTTTCATAATAAATATGCCAAACTACATTTTCATAATGAACATGTTTTCTTAAATAGGATGAAGAAATCAGCCTGCTCTACAGGCACTATATCTATAATATTTTTTAAAAATTTACTTAGCCGTCCATATAGTGTGTGTGTGTGTGTGTGTGTGTGTGTGTGTGTGTGTGTGTGTGTATTTCTTTATTTTCACTTTCCCAAGCTAAGTGATCTTTTAAATAGTGGAATAGTGGTGTCTGGCTTGACAAAGTTTTGCATAGCATTTCCCCAGAAGAAGGAAGAAAAAAGATATTATATACAAAATAGAACTCAGTTATTCCAGGTTTAGTACATAAATCACAGAAAACAAACTTTTGGAATTAAGAGTATGCTATTATCACCTCAGCATTATGTGTCTAGATTTTCATCACTTTAAAAATGTAGACCTATTTTTAAAAACCTCAATACTTCATTTAATAATTGAAATGGTTATTATTTTCTTTCAGATTTCCCTTAATAACACCAATACCAAAGAAGGCTATGATGTTGACCTCAGCCCAAATTCTGTTTATTTCAACACTGTTTAATTTACTACTGCTTGGAAGCCATGGGGAAGAAGGTCTGGAAGTAAAAACAACACAAAACATTATAGAAGACTTAAAAACAATGGCAAACGGACATGTTTCCTTGGAAAATGCAACAAATTTAAAATCAAATCAAGAAGACAGAGAAACCTCCAATCCTAGAGCAAGTAATTCCCCTCTTCAGGATTCATCAAATAAAACCAACGGAACAACAGATTTCATCAGTAATTTGCCAACAGACTTTCCCAGGAGTCCGAGACCCACGTCCACATTTCCCACAAGTCCTCCCTTGATCAATAGCTCTGTGTCTAACTTGCCTCAGAACTCGTCTGTAGCAGATGGAAATCCTGTGTCCGTCTCAGCACCTCCCAACACTACATCTGCTGTAGCTACAGAAAATTTCACTTGGTCTTCAGCCAATGATACCATGAAAACTACTGACAACAGTTCCCTTACAGGTAGCACCCCCCCTTCAGCACCAACCACCATCCCTGTGAACCCCATGACAACGGAACCTGATGGATGGCTGACCACAACGGGTGATACCTTGGGGGGGTTTACCCCCTACCAGGAAACGACACCACAGCCCACCTTAAAATTCACCAATAATTCAAAAATCTTTCCAAATACATCAGACCCCCAAGAAGGTAAATATAAACAGATTTAACTTTCATTTTGTGTGAAATAACCTCCAAGTAAGTCATACAGATTATAGCTAAGGAATGTGCCATACCGGAAAAAAGGAGGGACTGCCATAGCACAGATGGTTCTCGCTTTTAGGGGAAAGAGTGATATTCATTGGAAATAGTGAAGGGATTTTGGAACTTAAGTCAGCATAACTAGTCACTACTGTATGGGAACAGGATGAGACCGTGAGACAAAATGAGAAGTAGGTTAGGCTGAAAAGAAATACTCACGTAGTGACATGGTTTTGAGATACTGTGTAACAATTTTCATTGAATCTTAGAGACTATCAGAAATTTCATATACTTTTAGGAATACTGTACAACTGAACTTTAAAAATATATGCATGTGGGTTTTGAAAATTGAATGAAATAAATGAATTTATAAATTATCTGATACCACATAGCAATCACAGGAAAACAGAACAATTATATTTTGAAAAAAGTTAATAAACTCAACAAAAGGGAATCCTCCTCAATTTTTAGTTTAGTACCTAATGAACACCATAAAAATGAAATTTAATTGTATCACAAGAAAATTGTATTATGGGGACATTTTTGTTTCATTTTTTTGGATTACATCAAGCTTTGAAACATAAAGTAAATAAGATCTGTAGTATTTAATGAAAATTCATTATGTTTTATTTTTTCAGGTCTAACCACGTTTCTGTTTCCCTGAAATTAAACAAAACAAAACAAAACACTTGTTTTTCACCTATGAACTCATCAATTTTCAATACTACAGATTAAATTAATGATGTAAATACCAAATAATATATACAAATTCCTATCTGAAAGTGGTTGCTAGTGACCAGGAAAAACTTTAAATTCTGAAATCTAGGCTTTAGGACAGCACTGCAACCAATATATTTTATGTACACATATTTTCATTTTAGCTGTAATCTTATCACATCCTTTCAGTCATACATATTCTGAAGCACCATTAGAAATATTTAAAAAACATTATCTCTCTTTTGTCTCTCGAAACTCAACATACATATTGAGAACACTGAGTATTTACTCCTACCATTGCTCTTTAATAACAAAAATGTTATCTTTGCTTCATTTTTATTGTAGTAATAATTTTGCTATTAACTTTCCAATGCAAAGTTCAATTCTTTTAATAAATGGGGTTTCATACAGAATCAGAGACTCTGTAAGACCACTTGGTGACCTAATTACTACTAAGCTTCTGAAGAAATTAAAAAAATATATATTAAAAATAAAATACACTAAATATGAGTTCAGGATGCAGTAAGTAGTTTATTGATGACAGTCTTCAAATAAGGCACTCAGTAAAGGGATGACCGAATTAAATTTTGGGTTTTCTTAAACTCAGACCCATGCATCTGTTCCTGATGTGCAAGGCATTATAAACATTTTGCTCTGGTCATTTGTTGTACTAGAAAATATCCTATCAGGATATACTGCTTTTTCCTTATAGTGCCTTTTCACTTGGAGTTTTGTGGATTAATTTTCTATTACCCACTTACTCCCTTAGCTTTTTACTATTGAATTATTATAGAAATACACTCAAAGTTCATTTCATCATTAAAGTTCAGAAAAGCTTCAGAGTTGACTAAACATTATATAGCATTCAACATAGAAATTACATCTTAACAGAGCATAGGTATGGCATTTCAATATTATTTGTGTTGATAAGTCATGACGCAGTTACAAAACTAAGACTTAGAAGTTTTTCAAGGTAATTCAAAATTTAAAGTATTGTTTATCAAGAAGTATATTTTGCCAATATATCTCAAATACTCAGTATTTTATAAAACACACACAGACACAATCACTGTTATCTAATTTTTTAAAAAAATATTGTTAAGCACTCTTTGATACACAGGAAGTCTACATGTATATGTTTCTGTTCGTTGAATCATTTTTGTTTCTTACCTGTAAATTATTTTTTCTTTGTTTTCTAGAGAATAGAAATACTGGAGTAGTATTTGGGGCCATTTTAGGTGCTATTCTGGGTGCTTCATTGCTTAGTCTCGTTGGCTACTTGTTGTGTGGAAAGAGGAAAACCAATTCATTTTCCCATCGGCGACTTTATGACGACAGAAATGAACCAGGTAAAAACAACCTTCAGAACTTCACCTGCATACAGTAGTTTTAATCAAGTGAGGATGCTAATGCTTACTACATCATCTAGAAGGGATTCAGAGATACATGTGACAGAAACAGACCAAAGATTTATTCCGATCTACTCTGTTTCTCAAATAAGATAACCCAACTAATGATGGGCCTGCGAGTAAAATTTTGACAGTATTTGAAATGACTGCTCATTATGTGACAATTGGTTTTAAATAATAATCCTAGAACCTAGAATATATCTGTAGCATTGGAAGATAATGGTATGACATTAAGGAAAAAATTGGCGAGTTTTGTTACCAAGTAACCGCCAAGTCATTCCTTGCCGTTGTTGGATCTCTCGGCAGCAGTAATTTGAATAGAGATATATTCTAATTTGGAGCTCTTCCAAAGTTTCCCAGATATGGTAGCCCTATATTAATTATTTTAATGATTCTCGAAAACCGAATTTCTATAGAGTTGCATATTTGGGTACATAAAGTTGAAAAATACCTCAATTCAGGATTTTTTCCCTTATGGGGTGGAAAAGAACAACCATATCTATGAGTAAGAAATGTGACTGCTAAGAATAAAGAACTAAGGTTGATCTTAACACAATGTTTAGAACAGAAATGAAGTCACTTCAAATGCTTGACTCATCCTTTTTTATACTTCAGGAACAAAACAAACAAAAACACAACTGTTTCCTGGTTTAAACAAGGGGTTCTTGCTATCATAAAAATAGTTTCATGCCCCTAGTTAGTCCTATTGATAAAATCCTGTTGATTTTTGATAAATTCAGATTATGACTGACATATGCTCCTTTTCAGAACCAAATCCACTATTTGTAAATTTAACTGAATTCCGTCTATAGGTTTCTAGCAATCCATATAAACTAAAAAGTGGCATTTTTCTAAATAAAAGGATAGGATTTTGAACAACACAGGTTTCCAAACATTTTCATTAAACCTCAGAATTTTTTCTTTATCTGTAATTACATACAGAAGCCCAGTTTATTAAATTGATATTATTTAAGATGTTGTGATTGAGGCATAAAAAAATAACTCATTCACAGCATCTATTTTACTCCTGCAAGACAGATTTGTGACACTTCTCCCAAATCCTTAAGGTTCCTGGGAGACC